>NC_138827.1:86366590-86966590 GCF_965183815.1 Platalea leucorodia | reverse complement strand
GGGCAAATGATGTCAGGTGGTGACATGATGCAAACACCCCTATGAAAAAGGAAAGCAGCTGGTGTGTGTTCAAAGAGGGAGTTATTTCCTAGCAATGCAGACTCCTCTGGAACTCATCTCACACCTTTTGCAAATAAATAACTTACACATGCTGACAATATGTCACCTTTGGAGAAATTACAGTATGTATAGTATGCAAATTTTATACAGTCACTGTGCATTTTGATTTCTCCCCATTTGTAGAAATGGAAAAGATATACAAGAACATAAAGAGGAACACAGAGGACTGGGTAGCCACAGGCAGAGAATAACTTCATTAGTAAGTGAAGTCCTCATGTGACAGAGGAAGACACCCACATCTGATGTTTTGATAATACGGTTATGGAGGTGAGAATGAGTTACACTCCTCTTATCCCAACTCCGCATCTGTGCAGCTTAAGAAGTAGTTGTCATGATAAACACGTGGATGACTATATCACCTACATTATAAGAAGAGTTAGATAGCGGGATCAAAACAACTTCTTTGGGCCTTAAAATCTGTGATACTAATTCTACATCTTAATGTGATAGAGACTATCAATCACACACTCTGCACTAACCAGATCATATGGGTCTTGCCATCCACTTCCTGGCTAAATGGTTGAAGTCTAACTCCAGAATTCTCCCCTAAGGCAAGTTCAACAACCTGCATTTTGTTCCTATGGAACAAAATCTACAGAGGATAGCAACATAACAAGTGATCCTCAATACATTTGCCAACAGAAAGGCTTTGGTGATTATTTCTTCAGCTGGCCCTAGGCAGGGATCTGATCCAAAGGTTAATGCAATAGGATTCTTTCCCTTGAGTTCAATTGTGTCCAGATTGCAGGAATTATCTGAAACTGCTCTTGACTTCTTTGCCAAGTCAGTGGCCAGAGTATAGAGCAAACAGTTCAGTGTCCATGGTCGACACCTTCTGGTAAGACTTCTCTGAAGTTTTCAAAAGCTGCACAAGCAGAAGCATAGGTAGATTGCAAACCCTGATTGATGTAGTTCTATGGAGCAGTGATAGCTACACTTGTGTATTTTGAGGAAAAGGACAGCTGGTCAGACTGGACAGCACAAGTCAGACTTCAGCTGAGGAGTACAGAGCATTCATCACACAAGGCTGGCCAAAGAAGATCAAAGTGATGAATATAATGGTCCTTCTTTGTTTGCTTTCCTGGGCATTTTGCCATCAGACTGGCAGCCATAGGGCTATGTCAGCATGGGGAGGCACTAACGAGTGAGGGTCAAAGCCATATAATTCAGGCACGCCACTGCCGACACATCCAGAGGAAGCACACAGTGATGATGGACTGAGACCAGATCTGGCTGTGGAGGCAGGTCCTACCACACAGCCTGCAGCAATCCATGTAGATGAATAATAAAAAGTGTGCAAAATCACTGCCCCTTATTAGCTTATGGCCTTGTTTGCTTGGGAACCATTACAAGAGGTAAGAGATTATTATTAGTAGACAACAGATAATGATGCCAGTGGTAAGGAAAAGGTAGCTGCTTTCTAGGTATTATAAATGGCAAAGCACAACTTGCTGTGCAAACTACTATGAGACAAACAATGAGATGATAAATATTTCTCTGTGTCAAACCCTTTGAAGTCACTGGTGACCACAGAAAATTTCTGCCTTCATGAGAGAAATCAAATACCTGAAAGCACATTTGGATTAGGGGAATGAGCGCAGCTCTGTTGGAGGAAGTCTTTAGGATGTGCAACAGACAAAATGAAACACCACCACCCCACTTTTGTGCCGAGAAGAATCTAGCCTGAAAACACATAGCAGAAACTGCTGATTCAATGTGGATTTTTGCAAAAGGCCAAAAAGTTGCAACAGTGTCACAAATTGCATGCAACAAATAGTCAATGAGTGAGGCACTGATAACAATGAAGAACAAAAGAAAATAACCTACAGTGCAAATAATTGATGATTCATGATTGAATCCAACACAAAATGTAATAAGTTACGATCTTTGTGATGACATGTAAGTCCATTTATCCTATTACAAAGGCAATCTCAGAGAATTTAATTTCATCCATTTGCCATCATGGAGTACCTTAGAATAGCATCTTGGCAAATGTTTAATTTAAAAGATGGTACTTCAGAGTATGATATGACTTGTTTTGCAGATTAAAGAAACGGAGCTTAAAATGGAACTTGATACAGGATCTGTGCTTTCTTCTGATTTCATCAAAATTGTTACATTCTGCCTGAAAGGGTGATTTTTCAGGAAAAACAACAGCAGCAGCAAACAGCAAGTCATATTAGCATTCTGACTTTGATGGACTGTTTTAGGAGCATATGTTCCTGATTGCCAAGATGCTTGTTTTAAATGACCTGAAGTATTCTATGTGAATTCAGCTACATGGCACAGACGGTAGAAGGGTGAATACTCTTTTTTTTTTTCTTCAAAGAAAACAGCACTGGAACAGATTGCAAGCGACGCTGGAACTTCATTCACATCCAAAGAGTTCTAGTTTGCTGAAAGATATAACATCATACATGTCATATCAGGTCCTTGCCATTCTGACACAGTGCAGATTACTGTCTGAACTGATGCAGAATTAGCAAGCCAGTTGTACTATCGGGCTAATAAACAGCAGTTTATAGCTACAACTAGCTGCAAATTTCCCAGTGACAAAAAGAACAACCACAAGATCCCAGTTCTTTGAGTGCTAAATGGTGAACTGTGAACCACACTTCTCACGCTTTTGTCCTAAAAAAGCAAGTCCTGAGGTTTTTTTCTTCTTCAGATCCAGAGAAGTCATTCTTCAAGCTTTTCCTGCAATGTCTGCAATGCATAGACCCTTAACGTATTTGTATACAAAATGAGGAGTGTAGCCTATGTGCATAAGATTTTTTTTTTTGTGGAATGAAGCAGGCTATTGTATTAACAATGGTATTTGCAGGGTGCATTTAATGATCTGGACATGATTACTTTGAAGACTGATCTACAAAGGGCCTTTCAAATAAAACAAGCCAAATGAGAAAACAGTTCTGTTCTTCATCCAATCAACATGAGAAAGAAATAAATGGGCTAGCTTTTGTTACAAAATGAATGGTATATTGCATGCCAGCTGGATCTATTAAACAAGTCAAGCCAATAAATATGCCCATAAATAGATAAACTGTCTAGTCAGCCAGCCCCTGTTTCAACTATGAATGACCTTTGATGGCAGGAAGATGTTGCTAATACAGTAAGAACAGAAAGTTTCAGCACTTTTCCAGCTCCCATGTGAAGCCTTGGAGACATTTTCCAGAGACTGAAATTTTGATAACGTTTGTATGCCCTTTTACTCTGAAGAAAAGGAATACACACAGTACAAATGGGGTGATGTCCTTTTCAATAGTTTATAGTTTCTTTGTCTTCTGTTGCAGGTGATGATCTACAAAAATAGCCCCTCCGCATTTACACTTAAAGTTAACATTCACGGCTGTTTGAAACTTATGCACAACAATTTTTTCTTACCATTTTCTTGATGTTAATCATCAGAGCAAAAAGTGATAAGAAAGAAAACGTGAAGACTTCACCTTTGAAACCAAGTTAATTACCAAAAAAAAAGGAAAGAAGAATGTAGAAAATAGTATGAAATTACTTTTTCTTCTCTCTCATTGCTCTAAAACTAGAAAGAAGTCTCCTTGACTATTTTCTTAGCATTTTTTTGCAATTTAAGAACAATTCTGGAACTTCCAAGTAAGACTGCTTTGACAACTGCACCAGAGACCTAGAGACACAGAGACAGAAAGCAAGTCCATCAGATTAAATACACATTTACACCCAGGGATTGTAACTTAACAAATTACAGTCTCAGTGAGACTCCAACAGCATCAGAAAACGGAAACATCATTGCAAATGCAACAAAGAATATCCTGGCGTAAAACAACAATAACTGAAAATGAGAGATCGATAGGTTTTTAGAAGGATGATAGAAGAGCCAATGAAATAATTTGGGCAGAATAATGTAAGACACATTAAAATAGCTTTATTGATGCATGTCTAGGTGCCAATACTGTCATTTAAGGTGTACCTAACTTTAAGCATTCCTGTTCTGATCAATATGCTCTCCTTTCTGCAAAAGAGATTAAACCCTAGTGATATATGACTACTTTTTATCCATGTTCAACATAATCGCTGATCCACCATTTTCAATCAGCATTTCCAAGGATGTGATAGAGGTCCCTATTTAATAATTTGTCAGACTCAGAAAGGCCAAAGAAGACAGTCAATAAATACCTGTCAATAAATACTCTGGAGGCTGGGCTAGAATTATCTTTAATTTCCCACTGGGAGAACTGATTGTCCATGCCTTGTCCTGGAATGACAAAGGGAAGTGTGCAGGCTCTCCAGATGTTTGTATATAAATCAAGCAATGCAGACTGTATGCAGAAGATGTCTTCAGAGCACCAGGAGGTGGTCCTGGCTGGAAAAAAAACATGGTTAAAATCCTTTCTGGAATGACTGATGGATTATGTGGACCTGGCAGCTCTTGGTTGCAATCCACAAAATGTTCTGATCTCCCATCTGTCTCCGATCTCAGCTCATGGATTTGCCATCATATGAGAACTAAATAAAACCATCTAGTTTTCAAAAAAAAGATGTCTTTATATTAATGAAAGAGAACTGTGCACCAACTGAATGCTTGCTGTATTAACTTGTGCTTCTCCTCATTGCTCATCGCAGCGGTTTCTAAGGTTCTTCACTCAATGCAAATCAAACACATTTGTGAACTCCTCAGGCTATTCGTGCACACATAACTAAACAAAAGCCCACTGCTATCACACAGAACAGCAAGCATTCTTATAAGTTTCTCATCCCTGAAAATATCTGGTAGAACAAGCGTGCCTTATATAAAATCAAAGCAGAATTACTACTTGTGTTGTTATTTAAATATTATCAAGAACCGTGTGTGCATCTGGTGTGGTAGAAAACTTAAAGGTACACAAGGTCCTTGCCACAGGGAATGTATGCTGTCAGTACATGTGCTGGTGTGTGACTGTGGATAATAATTGTTTTTCTCAGTATCTCTTTAATGCTTTATATGACACTCAGGTGCTGAATGCACTGAGCCTTCCAGTGTTATCGGTGCTCAAGAAGCTCTAGAAAAATTCATAGCGATCTCTTCTTCTCACATTAGCATTTTACTTGCTGGATGCTTTATGTTACCAAAACCCAGTGCCGGTATGAGATAGTGAATGAGTACAGCTAGCAGCTAGATTATGCTGGAGTATCTGTGTCAGCATTTGGATATGCTCAAGTGGTCTTTTCCAGGTGTAAATTTGCCTCACATTTATACCAGAAGGCACAGGGTATGGGTTCAAGGGCACCATGTGTGCTCAAGCAGTTTCCCTGCTGGCCGAAGGCATGTGCCAGGTTGCCATCGAGAGAGTCCCACTTGTGAGGTGCGTGCACCATCACCTGCTGGGCAGAGACACGGGGTGTGCAGTGGGGATCAGCAACCTGTACAAGCCTCTTTGCTGGCACAGGCGATGCAGACATGCAATTTGAGAGCTGTAATGGATTGTATCAAATCAAACCCTGAATTTTTCATTTTTTTTACACTGCACTGGTTGGTAATACAGACAAACCTGGGAATCCTACCTTTTATGTACTACTGATTCATGCAGTAATCACAAACAAGGCTTATGCCCAAATGTCAGTGGATAATACACCTAACACATGTGACACTTAAATAAGCAGCCTGAGTTTAACTGATGCTTATCTCTGAGATTTCCCAGTGGCATCTTTATACTGTAAGCAAGGTGTTATCAGCACTGGCTAGAGACCATACCAATGTGTCACATCTTTGCAAGGATCACAGGAGCCTGGGAGGAGTCTGAAGGAAAGATGATAGTGTCATCATTTCTGTTTTATCTAGAAACCATTGTGATTTTGAGTTCCCTTTCCCTTAGGATGCAGCGTGCAATTGCTTGTGGGATATTTTTGGAAGTGATACAGTGTGATTTAACACAAGAATAACTGAAGGAGGCTTCTGTGAAGGACTGTCTTACCCAGTAGTCCTGCTTGGGTTGTAGCTGGTGGTAGTTACTGGTATTGGTAGATATAATTACACAATAAGTTCACTCTGCAGAACAAATAATAATGCTGAAAACTAACAACGATACATCTCAGCTCCAGGGACTGGAAGAAAAAAGAACTGGCAGGATGTTTCAGAGTAAGTTTATAAAGAGGCAAAGATTTCAAGGTCAGTCACAGCAGTGTTGTTCCTAAGAAAATGGATGTAAAAATTCACTTCTAAAATTGGGATATATTTTACACTGGAATTTGGCTTCCAGTAGAGTTGAAAGGATCATGCTGCAAGGTCAGTATTTCTGTTTCCCATGCCTGGAGTCAATAAAGGAGATAATTATGGTATTTTGAAATCCTCATGTTATTATTTTGTTTAAGTCACACATTTTATTTTCATTTCATTGCTTGGTCTGTGATAGATCCCAACTTCTCTCACATACAAAATGTTCTCCTAAGGATTTTTTTAGTGACTTAGTGACAGGTCCCAGAGCACTATAAGTCAGATAGATAGATAGAATTTATTATACTAAGCACAAACAGCAATTTTGGCAGTATCTGTCAAAAGAGTACAAGAGGTACCTTATGAAAAAATATGTAGAGTGAAAGAAGTATGAAGTTTGAGTGCACTGCTCCTCAAGGGAGATGACCTGCTCGACCATGTTTTGGCTCATTTTGTCTATGATGGTTCTCAGCTCTTGAGTTGCCAGGTTTAGGAAATCCAATGTGAGAGCATGTCACTACTGTGCTGCATTTCTAGTAGGTGTAAATCAGATTTCAGCCTCTGAAATGTCATATCAGGAATCAGAACATTCTTTTTTAGAGACCTAACTCCCATAAATGATGAGCAGGTGCTTTTACTTAAATAAAACAAATTAATTAAAAATTCATTTCTTATTTCTTTATGATTGTAAAGCAAAAATGAACATGACCAGAACATGATGGGGGGGGGGGGGGGGGGGGGGAGAGAAGAGAGAAGATGTAGCATAAAAAAAGGCTAAAATAAAAGAATTCTAGATGATAGTTTGGTAGTTTATATGTTAATAAAGCCAAACCATGATGTAAAGTAACAATTCAGATTAACCATTTTTAAAGACTGAGATGTCATCTGATCATTTCTTCCAGCATCTTCCATAGCACAGGCTAAGTAACTTTGACTAGTTTACTTACTATTTGTTTCGAATTTGTGCTTTGGAGGATCTGAGACAACTTGTCTGCATTTCTACATCAAGGCTATGATTCTGATTTGACCTAGTTTTAAAAAGGTTTCCAGTCTTTGATTTCCAGGGATGGAGAATTCAACATATCTCTAGGTTAATTACTCTAACAATTAAACTACCCTATGTCTGAAATGGGCATCCTGTCCTTGGTATAAAATAGTCTTCAACTTCCTTCTATCAAGTACTATCTGATACAAAACAACAGTCTACTTTCAGAAATCTTTTTGCTTTGTCATTATTTGTTGACCTTATCCAAATCATATTCTAATCCCTTCCAAGTATAAAACCCCAAAATACCTGCACTGTCCTGATTCTCCTGCTCATATCAGGTCTGCTGTACCTAGAAACATTTCTGTAGGTAATTTTTGAACTTTTGCAGTATTACTGGAACTCCCCACCATCACCCCAAAAGTCCCATCCCTCCTCAACAAAAATGAAGCATGCACCAAAACCTTTTTAGTCAGCTAGACCCTGTCAAACTTTAAAACTACAAATACATTGGTTAGATATCAGATCACACCCAGATGGAGAGTTTGTTTCCTAACAGCCAGTATTACATTTCTGAACCAGTGCTTGGTGATATGTATACTGCCCTCTGAAGAGTTGTAATATTAATAAATTGAAATGGAAAAATGACTGCTTCTTTGTCTTTGTCCCTTTGGTATTCCTTTTTCATTTTTTTTTATGGCAAATACTTGCTCCCATTCATGTTATGTTTAGTAAGTTCTTTGACCCCTGTACTGTATTAAGACCTAGTAGCAGATCTGTAAATATAATCCTATTTCTAATCACAGTTTCTGAGACTTCACTCAGCAGTGAGCCCGTGCTGAGGACTCTAATCTGAGACCAGGGCCCTCATTTTCAAGGCAGCATCACATGGTGATCTCAGCTAAGAGCCTGTGAATCCTCTGTGAATTACCTTCTATGAGGAAAAAAAGATTCCCAGATTCCCAACCAAAAGAGGAAGTGTAAGAAAGATCTGAATTTTTCTCCATACCTAGATTTTAATTTGATGACAATCAAATGCACTTGTGTAAAAGGAAACAACAAAAAGAAAAAAAAAAAGTCCAAACCATAGGAATGCTTCATTTGATATTCAATATTTACTATCAGGATGGTCTTGTTCATTACCAGGGCTTAATTAACCTACTTAGAGAAGCACTAAATAATATGCTTGAAGACTCATTACTTACATTTATGCTTAACTTTACCTAAGTTATTATTGGTTTTGAATTTGTGCTTTGGAGGATCTGAGACAACTATTGTCTGCATAAAGCATTAAAAACATGAATTCAGAATAAATCATATGCATGATAGATTTAAAATACCTAGCAATATGTAAGATACTGAAGAAAAAAATTAATTTTGCTAACTTGTTACTGTGATAATTTTATGCATTAAACACAGCCCATTCTTGTTAGGAAACGTTAGATACTATAATATTTTTTTGAGCTTGCATAATGCAAGAGTTTTAGGGAAAAATATGCATGTTGGCTGATAATAGCTTCAAGAGCATATTTTTTCTCCTTTTTTTTTTTTTCCTCCTTAAAGAGGATCTTACTTTGTCTGGTGTTTAGTAGCCAAAGACAATAATGTGTATGAAATTAAATGGGAATTACTTTAGAATTTTAAAAGAAAAATTGTTCTGGGAATAAAGTTATAAAAATAAGGTCAACTGCCTGCACTGAACAGCAATACACCCAAATCCAGAACTGACAAGCAAGTAAGCTCAGCAAGACAAGGATCACAAAACTGCTTTTACAAAATTGCTACTTTTCCAGATTTGCAGGATGAATACTTAATAAAAAGGAGATTTGGGATTTGTGCATGGATTAAAAAAAAAAAAAAAAAAAAAAAAAAACACAAAAAAACAACAAAACAGGTAAAGGTTACTTTGAGTTAATGAGGATTCACATCACCTGCAATAAACAGGCAGTCATGGAACTGAGTATAGTAGATGAACATGAGAATAATAAACAAAAGCTGTTTAAAATTCAGGGGTCTTGGTAGGTGGTAGGTAATTAATGCTAAAAGAATGCTATGTTGCAAGTCAACAGATATAACTAGTTTCATTTTGAGGATAAGAGAGGAAACATAAGAGAAGGGTTGGCTCTACCCAACTCTCCCCTGACAGACACTTGTCTAACTTTCTTGGATGCTACGTGTCCCTCAGCAATCCCTCATTGCTCCCTGATTCCCACTACTAAAAATCTTTCCTGAGTGTCTAACCTGTACCTTGATTCTGTACAAGTCTGTGGCTTCCCAACCTGTCCTCAGAAATCAGTTTATTCTCTTTGCCTTTTCAGTGACCTTTTTCATATTTGAGGAACACCACAGCAGCTTCCTATGCATTTTCTTTCTCTGAATTGAAAATCTCAGATTTCTTTCATCTTTCCTCATTTTATAGCTTTGGACATTCTTTTCCTCCTCTGGACTCTCCTCACTGCACTCCTAGTTATAGATGGATGGCTTGGATAAGGAAAAAACCTATTATCCCTATTACTGTTGTACTGAGATATTAAATGCTTTGCTTCTAAGAATTTTGGGGTGGGAACAAGGCAAATTTGAATGTGAAAGAGATCTGAGCACTTTTGGAGAGTAATGTCTGTTTTAGGACTTTCCTAAGCAAGTTTAAGTTTTGCAGAGGATTTGCCATTCCCCCTTCAGTGCTCAATCCAGGTGATTCAACATCCACTGAATTTATCAAAATCTTTTAATTGATTTTGAGGGGCTTTCAGAATACTTCCTCAACCCGCACACCCAGTAGGCAGCTGATGGTTATTGTGAGTGATTAGGGAAGAAGTACTAATGAAACTTTTCTAGAGTTCTTTCATTCTAAGTGAAGGAATTAGTCATCTTTGTGCTTTCAAAAGATGAAGACTTTTTGAAATATATTGGCCATTTATACAAAATCCTCTTCCCATTGTAATTGTCTCAGACTGAACTATTTATCACGTCTAAATTATCCTTTTATGTATTACATTCACTGCAAAACTGTAAGAAAACTCTTTGACCTATCTCAGTACAGGAAAGACATGGATCTGAGCAGGTCCAGAGGAGGGCCACAAAAATGATCAGCAGGCTGGAACACCTCTCCTGTGAGGAAAGGCTGAGAGAGTTGGGGTTGTTCATCTTGGAGAAGAAAAGGCTCTGGGGAGACCTTATTGTGGCCTTTCAATACTTAAAGGGGGCTTATAAGAAAGATGGGGACATACATTTTAGGAGGGCCTGTTGCAATAGGACAAAAGCTAATGGTTTTAAACCAAAAGAGGGTAGATTCAGATTAGATATAAGGAAGAAATTTTTTATGATGAGGAAATTTTTTATGATTAATTTTTTTATGATTTTATGACATCATAAAAAATGGTGAAACACTGAAACACATTGCCCAGAAAGGTGGTAGATGCCTCATCCCTGGAAACATTCAAGGTCAGGTTGGATGAGGCTCTGAGCAACCTGATCTAGTTGAAGATGTCCCTGCTTATTGCAGGAGAGTTGGACTAGATGACCTTTAATGGTCCTTTCCAACCCAAACTATTCTATGATTCTATGATTCTAAATATAAATACAGAGTAATATATCTTCCTAAATAACATAGTGATATGGAGCACACATATCCCAAACTGGTTCATATCTGGCTGTGCATGATAACTACAGATCAGATACAATGTGCGAAAAGAAGAAAAAAGAAAGGTCCAAAAGTTCAATCACGATTTTTCGGGGAGAAAAATTCCAGAGGCATTTTTCCTTGTAAGTATGAGTAGAAATGTCCTGTCTTCACTTAGGAAATTTTTTAACAGTCCAATCCAACTTCTAATGACATTAGTGGTGGTTTTTCAACTTGCTTCTGTGGGACCTGGACTTTCATTACATCATTAATCCCCATGAACATATCTAGCATAAGTCTTACGTATCAGGTAAGCTCTTTAGTTTTTATAAATGAGACTCTAATCCAAATTTTGGGCCTGACAAGGGCCTCATAGAAGTCACAGTAAAAGTAATTACTGGGGGATCCAATTCTTTGCTTGTGAAGGGAGTGTCAGACAGCTGGTAATCTGTGTTTGACCTGTCTTGATGGAAGAAAATGCAACCTCAAATAGTAGTGGAATAGCATCCTGTTGCTCATATATTCTGCCATTAGACACACAGGCTTCCAGCCACAGGTGATCACAATAGGCTAAAAGCAAGCCTTTCTTATTTCACCTCAAGCATCTTTTTTTTTTTTTTTCCTGAAGTCACAGCTAGTCATTCCCATGACACTGTTTGTAAAAGGAATAACTGATTTTGGTCATCTTTAAAAACTTTTCGTGCTTTTGTAAACCATGTCAATATAATAACAAACAAATCAACAAAAGATCAATCTTCTTCACAGGGAAGCCTCTTCCGTCTCTGCTACCCACTGAGATATCAGCTGAAGAGTGATCAAAGATGCACATGTACACTGGATATTGCAATTACCATGGGAACAAAAAGAAAAATCTGCAGGTGAAGCATAAATAATGTGATGGTTAAGTGTGAACAGAAGAGATGTTTTCTGAGCTGAAACAAATGATTTAAACATAAAACCTAGCATTCCTTTTATTTCTGTAATTTGTAACCGAAAAGGACCAATTATTCAGCTTTTGAAAGGTTCAAGTTCAAGAAAACATACAACTCTCACAGTGCTTTCCAAACTATGGATTTATAAGTTTTTAAGCCTTAGTATTAGCTGTATTTGCAAAGAGGGAAAAGCAAGACACAACATTTGGGTACCTAGGGAAATTGAGATATACAGTAACACAGTATGTTTGGCATGGGGTCACTGGGATGTTCTTCCACTTTGCTCTGATGTATTTTATTCTGCTGCCCCCCAAATTGCATGCACATTGTTGTTCTTACTACACAGGAATATTCTTTTCAGCTGAATTATAGCAGTGTGGAAAAATTATCACCTTTGCTCACAAACAAGCAAACTCAGAAATCTATAATCTTTTTGTTGGAAAGCTAATGAGATGCTGAATAAAAAAATCAGAACCAAAAATCAAAATAAAAAAACCCAAACATCTTTTTGTTCGATATTTCCTCTGCCTCATTGCTAGTTTTGCAGATGGATGGATAGTTACCCAGATATACAAAGAGAAACAATTTCTCCAAAGCATAATGCAGTTAAAATAATGGGAGAGAGGCCAGGATAATAGTCACAAACAAACCTAGTTCTCTTATAGTATTTTTCCTCTCTAAAGCACAAACAAGTCAACAAAAAAGGCATCATTCATTTAACTTTGCAGAGTCACAAATCAGCTGAATGAAAAAGAACTAAAGAACAACTGAGTACCTAGAAGCATATATACCTGCAGTTCCAACTATACTGGCTTAGTAACTATAGAAAACTGAGACTATTGTCATACCAAAGAAAAAGCGTCAGATGCACTGGGATAAATCCAACACTAAGTGCATGACAGGTGGGAAAGGATAAGGGAGAGCTTTAAATAAAAACAATAATGGGATAGAATTGCCGCTGTGGAGGTGTCTCTCTGGTTCCTGTGACTGCAGTCAAATGTGAGAACAGGCTCTGGATAAGAGGGCATGTGGTCAGTTACAGAGATCTCTGGATAAACAGATGAAGGCTCGGGAGGGTTTTGGAGGGGGTATGAAATATTGCATGGCTCATAGGAAGAGGCAGGACTGGTAAAACACACTGATGACTTGCTTAGTGGGGGTTTACAGATTGCATGGGTTGGCATACTGCTATTTTAATATAATCTCTTTCAAGTAGGAAAACATTTAGTGTATTTGTTTGTGCATACTTCTACCATAAAAAGAAATTCAAATTGCACCACATTGCTGGAGCCCCACATTTATTATTGTGTTAATGTGGAAGAGATGGTGTTGTAGTATAAGCAACATCATTTTTTGGGCATATCACTGTAATGCTTATACTGATTGGATATAACAGTCAACAAATCGGAAGTCAGAGAATATCAAGTTACCCAGCTCTGCTCTCTTTAATGCAGATCTGGACTAGAGTGAGTCAGGTGTTAGACTTTAAAGGGTACCACTGACTTGTAGAGATCAGGTTCTTCCGAGCTCTCTTGAAATTTACTCCAAATGTCAGATTTAAATCTGCTATACCATAAAGCCTTGAAGTAAGAAAGTCTAAAAAGTAACAGGTTTAGAGAGACTGTAAGGGCTTCTTTTTTTTTTTTATTTAAAAGTAAATCAATACTCTGAATTCAACCTCTTTTAGAGAGATATAAATGCAATGGATTAGCTAAACGTGTTTCTTCTTGACAGCTCTTCAGTTTAAAAAGTCACAAAGTTGAAAAAACTTTTACTAATGGAAAATAATATTTTGTTTTAAAAACCTCATTTTAGATGAATATGATTTTTTTTTCTATTCTTTAAGAAAGCCTGAAATTTCCTCTGCACTCACAGACCTCTATGACATTGTTTGATTGGGGATTAACTTATTTTCTCCTGGGTAAAAATATTTTTAACCACTTCTGTCAGTTCTTAAAAATAATTTTTATTAAAAATAAAGAAATCTAAATGTGATGGACAAACATGGATATTCTGTGGAAAAGCCACTCTGTCCACAGAGACATTTTTTCAGAAAAATGTTTAATCATAGCTTTTTGGTCAGTATTTTTATTCTTTATTATTTCACTCACTGACTCCTTTGTTTCTTTATCTGTTATTTCTAACATTTTTTTGAGTCTCTACTCAGACAATTGAAAGACTTTTAGCGGAAACAACTCTGTTCATCTGCAATTTGGACACCTTGAAGAAAGCAGAATTCAACCAACAAGTTCAGTTCTCCCTGGTTCATGAAGACTCATATTTCCCACCACATAGACACCTTCCAAACACTTTATGATAAGAAATTTTACAGCAAAAAGTAGCAGTAATTTGGGAGGCAAATGGCATAGAAAATTCAGCTAATGCAAAATTATAGCTTCCTCCTCTTTACTTTTCCCCCTTCCAACACTCTCCTCCCTGAAGGTTCCTACTACAACATGAGTCATGTAAAAGTAATTGCAAGTGATTGAAAATTTTCATGAACATGGAATAGTTTCCACTGACTGGAAATGACCAGCCAAGGCCTATCTGGTTTGTCAGAAGTTTAGATGAGAATTACAAAAAGCTGATTGACTGCTTGGCTACTTTCCTGCCATTCATTCAATTGCTTTCCTATGCTAACTTTCTTCCTAGCATGCGAGCTTCATTGCCTCCCCAAAGAGCAGTTTGCTGGACCCAGCCAACATTTTCTAGGCTAGGAAGGTCTACAGCTGAAGAGGACAAAAGATATAACTGACGTGCTGGCAGGGAGCAAGCTGAAAACAAATCTAAATTTTGTATTTCAGAGTGGAATTTTTCTTGAGACTCCTCTAAGAAAAATATATATTTTTTTAAAATGTTACTCAAATTTCAGATTTTTTTCTCTGTTCTCACTGCCAAAAAATTCCAACATTTTTAATGTATTTTTATTTCTCAGTTTTTCTATAACTCTCTCTATGGAAATGAATTTGAACTTTGCTTATGCAAGAGGAACATCTGTATAGTTATCGCTTTCAAGGGCTAACTGTATTTGGAAGTTGTGTCAGAATTATGGTACTTACAGCCATAATACATATTTCCCAAACAAATAACAGTAGATGTGTCTCAGATATTATCCTTTTATATTGACTTTTTCTTATCAGCTTATTTATTTTGCTTAAAATAAATGCATGCAAACATATACCATTCCAGTCATAAAATTATCCATCGTCACCCACCAGTACTATCTTATTTACCATCAGGGCACCACGCATCAGTTACATAGCTACCCAGAACTGGGAATAGGGCAGAATCCATCTTTTCTGGAACAAATGAATCCCAAGAAAGCAGCAAAACCACTGTTTCACATAAAAATGTTCCATGCAGAAAACAGAGAGGAGAGCAGATCAGGCCTTAAAGCCAATGGACGTAATGGGTTCTTGCAACATTTAAAGTCCTCCTTCTACCCAGAGTATTTTCATTTTTATCAGTGATGTCTCACTCCTGAAATGAATTTCAGAATAGTATTTGGGTTCAGTATTATTTCTGTTTGTTCACATTTGTAATAGTCTTAAGAAGCCTATCAGGGGATCGATAAATAAAGTTTCCAGTTTAGAACTGAAATTTCCATACATATTAAATGTTCTTTCCTGCTTTTTAGTAGCTAAATACAGAAGTCAAGATACGTGGCTTTTTATTACCATATTCAGCCTAAATTTTCTATGTTTATTTATATCCTGTAGTTCTGGAGAAGGCAGATAAAACCACCTGAACCTCACAAGCTTTTTTGATCCAGTTGTATGAGCTATAAATCATAAAGCTTGTATTGAAGATTGACTGCTTGTCAAGGGTATTGACTTAGAAACAAATACAGAAGCAAACCAAAGCAAAATGAAATGTATAGAAAGAGTTTTGAAGTCTAAAATTATGTGCCTTTTTGTTATACTGTTGAAAGAAAGAGATGGGATCATCAGAACAAAAGCTGAAGGCTCCAAGAAGGGTTTCTAGTAACTGAAATCAGAAGTCATAGTACAACAAAAACATATATTTTTTTCCACAACCTAATTTTTCCCTGGTACTTGTAAGTGGTTATTTGACAAAGTGACTAATTTTTAAGGTTCTTTCAGGTTAAACACAATAATTTAATAAAAGCAGTATATATGAAAAAACAAATTTCTCCAATAAAAACAAAGTAATAATCACATGCACCTGGAATAATAATGGTTAATTGATATTCATTATTTCTTTCTTGGACGAGTGCTAATGTGTTGGTTTTTTTTAATAAAATGTGAGATATCTATCACTCAATGAGATTTCTTTTTTCCAAACAAATAGACCAGCATAGCATTTCTGGCTTTCATAACTCATACATCAAAATATTTGATGCTTTAAGCCCAACAACATTGAAGTAGTTGAGACTTCTGCCTTCATTTTCCTTTTCTTGCTTTTTCACTGTTTTTAAGTAGATTTTATTCCTTGTTATTCTGGAGAAAAGACAGAAAATCTGACTTAAGTGCAAATTGAATACTTTGAAATGATAAAAAAATCCATAAAAATCAAAATAGGCTTTTATTGCTTTTAAAAGAACCCTCACACTTCTCTGGTTTCTCATAATCTGTTGGGATCTGAGAACTTTTACAGCATTTTGGGGTAGACACTACAGCTGTTCCTTAATACAATTTCTTTTTAAGAAGCCTCAATATATGTAGTAGCACACAACTGAAACCTCGTATTTTATAATATCAACATCTTGAATAATATTTAGCTTAGCTGAGTTTTTACTTGTTAGAATAGCTGATTTACCAGGGGAATGGGAAAGACCTGTCATTTCCATGTGACTACACTAAATAAAGCTCCCTGTTCACATAGTAGGCAGTTTGAGAGCTTTCTGTCAGTGGTAGGAGGGTATGAAAGTTGCCAATATAAAATAACGTGTTCGAATTGCCCACCAAGCCCATCCTGGATGGCCGGGGGAAGCTGCCAACTCATTGCCATCATGATGCACTCAGTCTTCCTACCTGGAAGGCATCCGTTGCAAACCATGCATCACATACTGGCTTCAACTTTTTGTCGCAACTGTTTTTGCAGGGGTCCTGTCCACGCAGTTCATGGAAAGAAGCCACAGGGTCTGGCCCTCCACCCAGATTTCTGGACGTGGTGGGAAGAGACCAACATCCACCGCCCAGAACAGGGCAAAAAGTCTGCTCTCTGGACCTGAGAGTGAGGATCAGTCCTAGCTCACGCAGAGGCCACACGAGGGTCATAAGCAACATCTAAATCAGAGGTGGCCTTCTCTTGGGTCAAGTCTGTCTTTCTTCCTATCTGGTGAGAAATGGAGATAGGCTGATGCCTTATTCTCCTCAATCTTTTGGAAGTGAATATTTTTATTTGGAAACTCCCTACTTAGTCTTAATCAATTGCTTTCTCTTTTTTTAATGTTTACTTCTTAAACTGCTGATTTTTTATGCTTTTTCAACATTATTTACTAGTATACTGATGAAACAACTTAATGCATAAAATCCTACAGATTATTAAGTCTTCAAAGCAGGATTAGAGTGCACTTGAGGGATGCACTGATACATGCTAGTCTTTGATACCTGTCAGACATATAAAGATTACTAAGGATCTTTCCACCCACTCCCCTTAACAGGTTCTTAAGAACCTGGATTTATTGTGACATGCTTTCATTATCTTTTCTTCTTAATGCTCTGAGATTCAACTCTTCTAGCTCATCTTTACAAAACCTTAATGGTTTAGCCCTTGAAGTCACTGAGCTCATTGCACACTTCTAAAGAAAGGTAAGATGGGAAGGAATTCAATCTCATTACTGTGTGAAATACTGAATGCCAAAATATTCTTTTAAAACTCATGCTTAATGTAATCATAAATTTACTCAGAATCACTTGAACCTAATTTAAACGAGAGATGTCACAAGCTGAAATATCATTTGTCACAAGTTAATACTGTGCTATTTCTGGAGAAAACAAGTTTAGTAAATAGCTTGATTAAAAAGGATTTGTCACAATGTAAATAAATGAGGTAAAAGAAATAAATTATGTGTTTTATATATGGGCAGTGATATTTCTCTAGGGCAGGAAGAAAGAATATCAGGCACCTGGAGAGCAAAAATGGGACAGAGATGTTATTCTCTGATTGCCAGCCCTGTTTCCAAGCTGGCTCCCCGGCCAAGGGACTGCAGAGAAGCATCCTAACAACCTCAAGTCACAAATTACACTATGTTTGGTGCCAGCCAACACAAAACACCCACTATTTTCAGCCTTTTCAAAGGGAGCTTTCTCCAAGCAAAGAAAGAGTAAGAGGTACACCAAAACATCATAATTTATTCTCTAGATCTGCTTTTTTCAGAATAAATCTACACTTCAGATATCTGCAGAACTGGCCAGCAAATCTCATGGGGACCATATTAACGACATCCCAAGTGGAAAGAGCCAACAAGGGAGTTCCAGAGCCTGCTTTCCCTCGCAGCCAAATAAATCAAAATGAAATTTTCTCAGGGGGATGGACTACATCTGAGAATCAGGTTGTTTGAGGACAAATAGTCTTTTGAATCTTTTTGCTTCTATAGAACTTTTTTTAATAGAGATCCACTTTCACTGAACACTTTTCTTTTCCTGAGCTTTCTGTAAAGAAAAATGATGAAAAAAATCAGGGAAATGTCAACAAAAAACAAATTCTCATTTTCCTCTGCTCCTCTCAAGGGAAGATAAAAATCATCATCTAGTTTTATTGCAAGTTGGAAGCCTTTTATTCCTGTTCTGTAGAACCCAAGATGCTTGTGGCTGTGGTAAAAATTACAATCAAAGGGACCCACCAAGTGCTTGCACTGGCAAGCAGCAAAATTTCACCAACTCCAGCTGGTACAAAATGGCAAAGTTCTTATGCTAGCAATGGAATTAACAGGTTTAAATTATTTCTATGAAAGTTGCTATGTGGATCTGCAATGGGAAGATATCTGCCCATATCACTTGCCACAGAACAGAATTCACTGAATTCCCAGTAGCGTGTCTGATAAATTTAACCTTTTATTTTTGCTCATCTCTGGGGAGGGTAGAGTTCCTCAAACACAGTCATTATTCAGAATTCTACATTATTTTCTTTGCTTCAAATATTAAGCCTATGGATTGTTATGAGATATTTGAGCTATCATTTTGTTGAATGGGTCAGAGGAATCTCATGGCACTGTTTCCACAGTCTCTTTGATGGAGTGTTAGCTTAAAATCCTGTTTCCACCACTACTACATGCATGGCTTTGAAATTCTCTTTCTGTGATTGTTCATGCTAATGAAACTTGATTGGTGTGCTGTTAATAGAAGGTGAAGTTCCTGCTGATTGTAGCAGGCTGCTCCATCATTTTAGTCCTTAAGTACTTAAGGCACATTTTATTTGTAGGAGAAAGATACACGGTCCCTTTCCTATAGAATCATGGAATCATATTTTGTCCTATGCTGAGCTTATGTCAGGCAGAATCATATCCTAGGTATATACAATTATACATATAGCAATTAGTATAGAGATGGTAAGATTTTGACTCAAATAATGAATGTGTATAGATTTTTTTTTTCCTCATAGCTTTGTTCTAGCTGTAACGGTCAGCAAGTTCCTGAGTATCCAGTGGTCCAGTGAGCATCCAGATAAAACAAGACAACTCTCAGAGCATGACTGTTTTTAATTACTTCTGTTAAGCAGGCATTCAGCCCCATCTTGGAGCAGAAGGAGATGCTACAACCCTCCTTAACCTGCCATTGGGTGAACTGTGGTTTTGTTTCTGCTTTTGTTGTGGAAAGATTAAAGATGAAAGAAAGCCAGAGAATGACTGGAAGGGAGCTGGTGGCCAGCTTCCTTTGCTGGAAAAGGTACTGAGGGCTATTACATCAAGTGAGTATTGGCTAGAATGCTGATCTTCAGGAGAGGCCAATGATACACTGTTGTGTATAAATGAAAAATAAAATTAAAAAAAAAAAAGTTTCTGCCACAGGACGCTGGATGCAGAAAGCAGCAGCTGCTTCAAAACAGATAAAATAAATCATGGTCAACAGTTCCCAACAGACACCGAAGGGGATAGGCAAGGAAGTGCCCTCTCACATTGCTAATCCAGTGACTGCAGATGCAGGGGAACCATGAGGAGAACTGCCTGCGGGCAGCACTCAGGCTCACACAGTCTCCCTGACCCCTTCGGTGACAATCCTGGGCAGGACGGACCCTTGGTCTGACCCAGCAGGTCACTTCTGATCCTCTTACAAAGCCTGGGGCCTTTTCCACTTCCTTGGCAAAATATAAATCTTCTATCAAGAAGTTTCCTAGCCTGAAACAAGCTTGTCAGATGGACATATTGATTTACTTATGTATCATGCAGGCTGTGAGGACCGGAGGCAAGCCAGGGCATGGATGTATAGCACATCAGCTGGCTGCAAACCTGCTCTGCACGCAGTGAAAAACTGAATGAGCTGCTTTGCATTTAGTGCCGGCAACAGCGAGCACTCAGGTAGTGACCGCAGGATTACTCGCTCTACATTCACACCCCTGTTTACCTCTATTAACCAGTTCATGCAGCCACATCCTTGGGCTGCTGCACTGAATATGAAAACTATTTGTTTTTTTCTATTTCCTTGCAGAAGGCCCCAGCAATGTTTTCTTGCCTAGGGTGTCTGCCTATAGCATAACTGATTCCTACCTGCCTTGTGAATTGCTTGTGCATGTTTATGCCACTAGCAAATTTTAGAAATGATATATAAGATTCTAATGTTCTTTCCCTTGGATGGAGGTTGGGTGGGATTTCCCAGCTCCTGCCCTCCTAGTAGAGGCAGGGAAGAGACAGGTACTATTCCCTGCCCCCTGAAAAAATGTGCCCCATGGGACAGGTGGTATCTATTTCTAAATGTAACAGCATATACTGGGAACCATAATGTGTCCTGGTGAGACACAAGGAAATCTGACCATCAGGTAAATGAAAGTCATATCACCTTACCGATCACATGAATCTGACCACCAGGAATTTAATGCAACATGCTCCAATTTTAGCAACTACAGGGACACTGATTTGAGACCTCTCTTGTCATTGGGTTGTTCCCAGCCCTGCACAAAGCTGCCTGCACTTCCCACGTTCAAGACCCTTCACATGCAAAGAAGGACCTGGATGTGTCACTGAACCATGGCTGGTGTCCCCAATACTCAAGTTAGCCATAACAGGACTTATATTCCAGGCTTCCCTGGCATCCAAACACTTCAAAATATAAGAAAAAACTTTTTTTACTGTGAGGGTGACCAAGGACTGGAACAGGTTGCAAAGAGAGGTTGTGGAGTCTCTATCCCTGGAGATGATTAAAAAACAACTGGACTGTGGACAACCTGTCCTAGTTGTCCCTACTTTGAGCAGAAGGTTTGGACTAGACAATCTTCAGAGGTGCCTTCCAACTTCAGCAATGCTGTGATTCTATAAAATATGTTTAATGCCATTCCAGAGCTGTAGGATATGCTGACTGATATCCAGCTGCTCCTTTGGAGAGGTTCTGGTATTCTGCAGGTCCTGTTTCCCCTTGGCTCACTGCACACAGGCGCTCAGGTATCGTAAGGCAGTCCAAATGGCAGCATACCTCTATGTGCTGAGGGCTCGGTCTCACACTGCCCCAGTCTCCCGCAGTTAGTTTTGAAATCAGCTTTCAAAAGAAGCCCGTGGACATATGCCAGAGCTCAGGGTTTAAGTCCTCACTTGGGAAAGGAGGTGTGGGTTATGGAAGCAGCACAGACTGTCTCTCTCAGCTCTGCACCTCTTCTCAAATAGATTTGGCAAATCTAATTACTGATACTACTAATAGCAGACTGAGTCCTGATTAGTTTTTGGATTTGTTTCCTCAGCAACTGAAAATTGCAGAAACATCTATTTAATGAATAAACTGTGGATTAGCCTGGAAAAAACACATTCTGCACTTTTTCAGCAAACATTTAAATAAGTTTCCTTAAGATATATTCATAAAACTCTAGAAGTCGCATCACCCAATTCTCATAAATTCATGTATGGGCTTAAACTTTTACTCAAATATTCAGTTGTAAGTGAATATTTCAGATTTAATGTAGAGAGCAATTATTTTTTAAAAAAGCTCTGCAGTGCTGATTCCTGATTGCTTACCATTCAAACAGGAGAAACAAAGCCTTGAAGTTAGAGAATCCAATGCAAACAGCTTGAATGTTGAATCTCAGTGCTCAGTAAACACCATCCCCAAAGAAGCTATATACAGCCAGCGAATCATCCTTTCTCTTCCATTTTCCCCTCACACTTCATGCTTCAATGTTCCTAATTATTCTCATACTGAAAAACTTTGAGAAAACGGCGATCTGTTCACCAGCAGTCCACAAATAGAAGGGAAAAAAACCTCTCATTTTCAAAAAAAAGTGTTATACATTGTACCCAGCCCTGCAAGATAGCTAATACTTAATGTGGCAGATAGAATTCAAGCTTCTGTGGAACAATAAGGAAATAGGGTGAAAACTATATTTAACCATGCTTATATTCACAACCTCCTACAAAGTGGGAGAAATAATTACTTAAGATCAAGAAAGCAGGCACAGATATCATAGTCTCTTGTTATCTTGCTCCAGGTAGGATAAATAGTAGGCACTGAATACAGTTTAGCTAGACATAATTTTAGTGTTGCAAACAATGAACTACAACCTAATCTTAGACACAATTCTGTGAACCCTGTCCTTACTGCTGTGCTGGGGAGCAGGTGCCCAATGTATTTGCAACAGCTTTCTGTTGGGAAAATTGCCATACACTTCACATACAGCTCCCACACTTCTCCATTAGTCCATGATTAAGTGTAAATGACTATAAGTCTCCCATAAATTTGCAGTATCTCAGATTTTCTAAATTCTCTGCTGTTGGGCATGTGTGGGATTGTATTAATATTTTAAATCACACAGGAAAGCGTAAAGCAGACTTATACATACCTCCTTTAAAATGGAGGACTTCTGGGATAGAGGGATCAATCTTGCCAGGTGTAGCAGTGTCTACATGACTGATTTTCCAGTATACAGCTGTTCTTGTATGAAAGGATTTTGGAGCTTAAAAATAGCAAGATAGTTCCCAATATGTTCCCCTTCTTTTTGCCCAGCAGCTGTTTGGCTGGAAAGCATCACCAGTACACAAGAAAACAAGAATAAGGAAACGGCTTCAGTAGTTCCGACCAAAGCCTAGTAACTGGTCTCTGGTGGTGACCAAAAGGAGATGCCTAGTGAGGAATATAAAACTAGATCAAGCACATTTCTTAGCCTCCAGCCATTTTCAGCTCAGAGATATTCTGGAGAGAGTTTGTTTTGAACCTGCCTCCGAAAGAAAACCTCTCTAACTCTAGAAACCAATAGAAATTATGCCTAGAATGAAAACTAACAAAACTGATGTAGTTCAAAGTTTTCAAATTTATATCCTTAACATCAGATGTGGCCTGTTACAGTGAGGCCCATAAATGAGAGGTCTGGTTTCCACGGTCTCCATTGGAAAATCCACTGGAACCCACAGGAAAACCCTAGTGTGTGACAGCTCCAGAAAAAAAAAAACAAAAACCAACAACCAATCAAACCAGTCTTAAGCTCCTAATATATGAGTTCAAACGGGTTGACATAAATATCCGGAAAGCTGTGCTCTACCTAGTCAAGCCATGCATCAGAGGACAGCTGAGAAACTTGCTCCTTCCCCTCTGAATATTCATCCATAAAAAAGATGCTTTCACTATCTGGGAGGAGTGCTCTGCCCCCATTCTCATGCAAGATTAGCAAGAAAACCAATTCCCTGTAATTTCTGCAGCCAGTGTTCTGTCTTGGGGAAGGAGTTCTGCTCGCTGTCGAGGCTGCAGTGAGATAGTCTCTCTCTCTCTAAGAGATACTTTTTTTTATTTTTATTTTTATTTTTTCTTTAAATGCCAGCACACTTGCCAAAAGGCATTACTGTTGCAGAAAAACTCATCTCTAATATCTGCATCTTATTCCTAAAACAGTTTAGCTTTTTATTGCCACTGTTTATAGAAAGCCTACAGTAATATAAACGGCTTTCATAAAAGTTGCCAGGTTTTTAGCAGCATGCTGTGCCTCCACAGCAGTTACAACAATTCTGCTGCTACAAAATAGTATCCAATTGCAGTATCTACTGGCAGAGGCACAAATTGTTCTCTTAGGTTGGGCATTGCTGGAATAAGATCACATTTGCTAACACCTTTTTTGTTGTTGTTTTTGTTTTTTTGGCAGGATCAAATGTTTCTTTTTCTTTTGCCACATAAAAAGGAAGGAACAGGGAGATGTTTGGGTTTGTGCCCTGTTAGGAGAACGATTTTTTTCTTCTTATGATATGGGGCTTAATTATACTTCCCTGCTTGATGCTTGTATTAGAAATTCAGCTTCCCACAACTGTATTTCTCCATGGAAGGCATGCAGTGTGTCTAGAGAAGTCTGAACTTCTCTCGTTACATGATGCCAAGACTTCGGACAAAACCACTTGCTCTCAAGGACTCTAAGGGGTTGCCTGTAAATCAGGATTCAGCCTGTTTTCTCTATAAGCCAAACCATATCCAAAGCAGCTACCATGCTGCAAAAGCTACATGATAGAAGAACACTGATAAACCCCTGTCCCAGGAGTTTAGACTAGAAACGAACATTAGGTTTGACCTGCAGAATGCATTTTACTTTGTAATTAGAAAACTGTGAAACTACAGCCAGACATCCAAAAACTGAAGAACTTCCCTTTGACAGTGCTGAATAAAGATTATCTCCCTGGACTATCTCATGTCCTGCACTCATTTGTTTCTAGGCAATACATCATGGTCCGTCACACATGTTCTTGGCAGATAACATAACTGATTCCATGACAGAAGGGCAATCCCTTGCCAGTCTTGTCTGGGCCTTACTACAAAGCTTTTAAAAACTTTGTCACTGAGTTAGAGCTTTTGTGCATTTCTGACCTCTCTCCTTCTTTCAAGAAAAAACACCACTTCCTAAAGCTTACCAAACCAAGCAGCCATTTGCAGTACAGCATTGCAAACTGAACTGAGATTTCCCTTTAGGATTGAGATTAGGGTTTACTGGGAAAAGATCTCAGTACCTTAAAAGGACACGTGTTTTTCTCAGGTTCACTCACTGTTTATGATGGCCCACCTGGCATCTGGCTGTAGCGTAGAATTTCAAATTTGTTTTTCCTCCAGGGAGCCAGAGTACTAATCTACAGTAACACAGCCTGTAGGAATCTAATCATTGTACCATGACCCCAAATGATCTTGTTATGCATTCAGCTTCTGCCCAGTCTATCTCAGGGATTGACAAAAGTTTCTGCAGTCTGGAGATAAGGAATGTGGTTGCATCCATTTATTCTTACTTTACTAGCCTGGAGACAGCAATATATTCCAGTCATTCAGATGAGAGACTTGCTGATGTGCATGTGGGAATAAATGGAAACCAGTGAATTGTGTGCAAAACCACAATGTGGCTATAGTGAAGGGTAAAGCATACCTCCACAGAGACGTGCTGCTGAGAGAATCAAAAAGGTAGAGAAGGTGGCAGCATCCAGCTTTGTGGGACAGTTTGGACTTAAATTACAAAAGGCAGCAATATCACTTTCAAGGACATTTCCAATCAGATCTGGAAAATGTCCTGAAAGCAGAGGGTGGTTTATCCACCATTTTCCTTCCTTTATCCCATGGTAGTTGCTTCCTGTAGGCTTGGAGAAAATGATTAAGTATGCGGGGAAAAGGGAAGCTGCTCACCCTGACATAATTGCCTTCCCTACAATGATGGATCTGCAGTGAATAATCAGTGCATCTAGACACATACTTTCACCTCACTGGCATCTCTCTCCCAGGCTGGAGGGGTCACTTCTACTCTAGCTTTTATAGACACAACACTATGAGAGGCCTGAAGGAGGCAAAAGTCTGCCTTTATGTCCTTGCTTACTTAGCACTTCTTCATGTGCTCGGTTCAGGTGACGGTACTGAACTTTCAGCATATAGCATGGACTCACTGCATAAAATTGAGTGAGGAGTGAGTGAATGTTCTAGAAATTAAGCACTTTAAATGCCTGGGAAATCAGTTTACCTCCCTTGTTTTGAGAGGACTTGCTCTATCACTCTCTGCAGTTCTGAGAGGCGAAGCATGTGAACTAGCCACGCATGCAACCAAACTACTCCATGCTCACCTCATAAAAGTGACAGCAAGTGATATCACTAATTTGCTACTAGCTGGATATATGTTTTTGAAGTATCACAACAACTCTTTCCCTACCTGCACAGCGATGCTTGTCACAGTAAGGTCAGTTTAGGTCATTTCCAAAGTCACAGCAACTGGCCATATTTTTCCTTTGTGCTTCCTGGTACATTTTCATGTTACTTCCCCAAAAACTCCTGACTGCATTGTCTGCCTTTTTCACTCAGCAAGTTTCTCAGGAAAGCAAATCATCTGCCCTACCCTATATATTCCCCCATTCCTACCCCATCTGCCCACAGATCTGCTAGGATACAGCACAAACAAGTAGGTGAAGTGGCCTTCAGCTTAACTGGGTTATTCCAGGTAATCTAACACATCTTCAGGATACAAGTCTAACACAGTATGAAGTGAGTAACTTTGATTCTGGCTTGGTGCACTGCCAGTGAAATAATTATCATTTAAAGGTTAATTAAAGAATCTGCCTTTGCAGGTTGTGAGGAAGACACTTAACAGCAGGAACTGAGCTCAGTAATTGTCGGGTTGTGTGCATAATACATAATGCTACAGGCACTAAAATGTATACATCTTTCAGCCTCACTCTGATCTCGCCTGGAGTAAATGCCATCCATCTCTGGATTTGGTGGAGCTGTTCTGAATTTACATGTTACGCACTACAGTAGGCCCAGGAAATAAAAATGCTTTGAATAAATCAATTCCATCATGTCTTTTTATCTGCAGCCCCCCACACAGCCTGCTCCTAACATACAAAGAGTTGCACATTTAAGGCTTTCCAAACTTACCGGTCACTCAGTACTGAAAAATGCATTCCTTGGTGACGTTCAGCTCTCAAGACCTGGTCAATGATGACTGGAGGACTGAGACATCTCAGAATAATGGTATTTACTCAGTTTCTGCTGCAAGGAGTAAAGCTAGTTCCCGAGCCAGCCACAGGTCTCTGAGCCTCCCGCTTCTCCCTAGGCCAGGAGTTATCCCTTCAGCCTTCAGTGCCATGGTGAAGCTGTACTGCCTGCCCACAGTACTTCATTTTATTCCTCTACTGACATACGTCATTGTTGCTGTAGCTCTTCTGAGTGCCTGTCTACACTATGCCAAGAAGCACAACACTTTTCAAAGGATTTTTTGCTTGGCCTCAATACAGCACCTACATGACCTCAAGTCCCAAGTCTGTGTGGGGCCCAATGCTTTACTCCATCTGCATTACCTAGATACACCTTAAGCATTTTGTCCCTCTTGTTTTGACATGTTCTACTGGAAGAATAAAATATCCATGATGATTGTAGTTATTTTAGCTTGCATAGTTTATGTACTACCAAGAGTAATTTATCTTGCTGCACCTGTATTAATATTTTTCTTAAAAGCTATTGGTTTCATGAAAGAAGATACAATGATGACAGTGGTATCCATCATTTCCTCCTTATTTCCATCAAGATTAAAGTAACATCATTTTAGGATGTGCATGTGTTTCACATTGAGAGCACATAATGAGTTACCAAAAATTCAGAATATGACAAACCTGTCAAGGATGGGGGGACAGATTCAGCAGACAACTTGAGAGTTGGAATAAGGGCTTGCCTGAGTAGTCAGCACCCTTTTCCCCCCCTAACAATGCCAAATTCTAACATGCTTTTCCACCAGCTCTTCCCAGTGCGTTTCTCATGTGGGCACAAACACACACACACAGTGTCATTCAAGGCTCATGGCAACCATGCTTTGAACAGAAGATGGGAACTGATGTGCAGGTGTCACCATCTTTCAGAAATTTTGCATCACATGCCAGTGTCACCGCTCCCACTGATGGCAGTTTGCAAATAGGAAATAATTAGCTGAAAATGCTGTGAAACAGGACAAGACTGGAAATCTCAACATGCAACCTGTGTGAAAAGAAGGGGGAGCTGGTGAGAAAGCAGAGCTGTTAAGGGATGAGATAAGGGAAACTATCAATTAAGAGAAGAACAAATTAGAAGAATGAAGTCCCAAGAGTCAATATGAAATGAGGGAAGAAGGGAGAAAAAGCAGCAGGCAAGGAAGGGTTCCAAAACAAATTGAAAATGCAGAAGTAACATTTATGAGACCCACATCTCTGGGGCAACTGCTCAGTGCTTTTTCCTGGTTAACTTCCACTGTGTCCTTCAGTTGAGTTTTCTTTGCACACTCTTCATTTGATCTCCAGCAGGCTGAAGGTGAGAACTTTAAAAAAATGCTGTTGCCAATTTGGAAACAAAACAGCGACTCTAATGAGCTACCTGAGATATATTTTTACAAAGTCAAACCTCAAAAGGTTTTATTTATGTGACGAAGAACAGACAGAACAGCTATGAAACAGGAACAATGATCAACAACAACAACAAAACCAAAACCATTTAGATGGAACCACATATTAAAAAAATATGTGGTATAATTATACATATATTTTTAAAAGCAGAGCAGCTTGTATCTTTCTAATAAATGGCTACTGTCTATTGGGAAAGACTTTCCTGTAACAGCTACTTACTATTTTCTTATTCTTATTTTCCTACTGGGAACAGCATCAAGGATGTGATGCCCCTACATTTAGCAAACATTTAGGCAATAAACATTTAATCATTTAAGAAAAAGCATCATAAATAAATGCTTTATGAATGAGAATCGTCAGGGAGTAATTAGAACTCTTAATACCTACAGAACAAATATGACATCCTCCTGTTTCAGAATCACTCTCTAACTCTCCCGCTGAGAAGAGATACACAGGAAACAATTAAGCAAGCAAAAAAAAAAAACGAAAAGAAAAAAAAGATACATTGGAGGGGAAACACTTCTGAAGTTCAATCAACAAATTTCATTGTACCTTGGGACTCTGAGACCCCCTAGTGAGCAATAGATGTTTTAACATAATTGATCTTATTTCAGGTAAAGTATTCTACTTGGACATCTTTTGGCAATAAACAGATTCAGCTTTGGAATGTCAAAGTTATCTCAGCTGGTGTAAGAAGAGAAAAAAAAAAAAAGAAGGAAAAGGAAAAAGAATATGACACCAAAGGGAAAACGCTTCCAGCTTGTCCATAAGGGTTTGCTTATTGCCATGAGACTCTTGGTGTGCAATCAACTGGGTGCTCACCAGAACCTATTGAAGAAAACACCAAGCTAAAAAGCAGACAAGATGAGCCTGGGACTTGAACACTGAGAAAACTGCATCATTCTGGTGTCATTCTCCACGACCAGTAATGTCATTTGTTGTCTCTTCTTGATTTTTAAAGAGAAATTTGACAAGATCTTATGGGATTTTCAATAAAAACAAAACCAGCCACATTTCATCTGGAAAGAGGCACCATAGTGTCTGGGTAATTTTCCCACATTGTTCTTTTATTTCATAAAATGTAACTAGAAAGCCAAGCTTCATAGATAGCATCATTTTTAAAAGTCATTGTCAAGATTCCCCCAGGATTTTTTAAAATCATTTTGGACAAAGCTAAAGAGGGTATTCTTGCAGAGGCCACAGAATGAAATGCCCTTCTCAGACAGATCCAGTCCATTTCAGATCTCCTTGCCAGTGTAACAAAGCAATATTTCATACCCAAC
Organism: Platalea leucorodia; assembly: GCF_965183815.1. Taxonomy (NCBI): domain Eukaryota; kingdom Metazoa; phylum Chordata; class Aves; order Pelecaniformes; family Threskiornithidae; genus Platalea; species Platalea leucorodia. The sequence continues at coordinate 86,937,020 of NC_138827.1, read as the reverse complement.
ACATCCTGTGCAACACTACAACAGACCATGAGAGAATTATGCAAGCAGATTATGGGCTATTACCATGCATTTCTTTCTTCACGAATAATTCAATGAGTGAATGCTTTGAAGTTGTAGACAGAATATCAAAATATATCATAGAAAAACTATAGCATTTGTCAGTCTGCACATTACATTTTTGTAATATTTACATTAAAATACAAACTCAAAAGACTGTCGAGTGCAAATATATTCTGTTTATAGATGGAAGTGAACGGACAACCTAAATATTTTCTTTAAAGATGGATAATACCAGATGCTTCTAAAGAGATCGACAATACCTAGTCTTTTTTTCAAGAATTAAGTATGAAAGCTTGGAAAAGACTTCCTGTTAGCTCAGGCTAGGAGAAACAAAGTTGTCACATACATATAAACAAAGACACCTGGTTCAGAAAAAGCTCAGTGTATTTCCTTTTCTAATAAGAAAGTGGGACATATTTGACCTCCACAACCTTGCATGGGATTAGTTCATAAGAAATGGGGATGCAGAGAACCAGTGGTGAGGAGTTTTCTACCTGTCATAACCACAGCCAAATCACTGTGTCTGTGTGCCTCAGTTACTCACTCACACAAGACTGCTGTGAGGCTAAAACTCTTAAAAACCTGAACTCCTTCTTGTTTGCTACAGCAGACCTCCAAATTCTTCCAGTGACTTTAGCAAACCCTTTACCATTGTTTTGGGGAAGAACAGGAGAGAAGATGACATGAACATCTTGACTTTTCAAATAATTTCTCTTCTGTCCTGCTACCTGATAAGATTTGTTTGATCCTCCCAATCCAAACCTTTAATTTGATGTGGCTGCCTGTGCTTTGTATTGGTGAAATCAAAAGGAGTTTCAACGGGAAAAGGAGAAAACAAATAGAATAAAGTCTTGCCAATCATCCTCCCTGCTTTGTAGGAGTCTAATTTGTGACTAAACCTGGTAAAATCCCCACTAAAGAAAATACAAAGTGATGCCTTCTTCTTTTATCTGTGGTGAGACAGCGTGTGGTCTCTGGCTGTATCAGGCAGGTTATTTTCTTTAAGCAATCCAGGTTAAGTTCTCCCTTCACATAGATCCAGCAGCGTCCAGTGATTCAGTGTGTGCATTTTGCCCTTTCTAACTAAGCAGAGGTTAAGCCAAGCTAATGTGTAGTGCTCTATGCTGATGTTAATTTTCAGATGTGGTCTAAGAACAAAAAATTAAAGGGTTCATTAACTAATTATCCCTGTGCTTTAATATAATGTAATGCAGAAAATGGAAAGGATCTATCTGGATCGTTTAATGTAATAATTAACATTCCAGAAGAAGGAACAAGCTTCATGTTATTTAAATTCACAGATGATTTAAATTTAGGAGAAGCTGCAAACACCACTCAAGACAGAAATAACAAAGGACTCTCAAAAGATTGTGAAGAAGAGCAAAAGAAAATACAAAGAGATTCAAAGTCACAGGCTGATAACACACAGTGGAAAGTTATCTACCAGGTAAACAGATAGAAGGAAGGAACTGCAATAAGAGTTTTCAACATTACAGGAGGGTGACAAAAGAAATGCCAGTTGTACCTTTGGCACGGAAGCAAAGGATAAAAAAAATAATTGATTTCATTAGCAGTGCCATCAAGCTTAACCTGTAGCCCTACATTGATACCTTGCTGGGGTTCAGGGAAACCTCACTGTGCAGGGTATTGTACAAATGCCCTCCACGAAGACGAGCATCCTCTTCCACTTAACCACCTGCCCCATTCCCCTTTTTTCCCTTTCTTTACTCCTCTGCTATTTATTTCTTTTCTCTATTTCATCCTTATAACCTCACACCTGACAGTGTTATATCTGCTGAGAACAGCCTGGTAACAAGCCAGCTTATAAAAGTGCAGACTAGTTGGTGACCCAGTAAAACATTTGATGCCTGGGAATCTGTATAAACTTTAAGTTAATAAAATACAATCACAAAAGAAAGCAGGTTAAAAAACACAAACACACAAAAAGAATAATGTACAGTTTTGTTTGGTTGTTTTTTTTTTTTTAAGGGAAAGGAGTGTGACATGGAAGGATGGGGAGAAGAGATGGGAATATTTTCAAGAATTTTTTCATCGTATTTTCCCCATTTTGAACTCCAAAGCTACTATTGTGAACAGTTTTGAACAACCCCATCCTGCATCCTAAGCCCCTCTTCTCTTTTTTTGAAAAGAAATAAAAGGAGAAAATTCATTTCACAGGCTGGTGATTTGACCCCAGCCCTGTCCCTCAGTCTCTGTTCTGACATGCTGCTCTAACAGCTAAACCACTCTGAGGCACCTGGTGGTCAAGGCATCCAGGAACCAGAACCAATTATTTAGCCCTGTTTCTTCAGGAGATGTTACCAATACTGTCTATGCATGTGACTGTGCTTCTCTAATAATTTCTTTAGCTCTTTTCAACTATCAATCAGATTTGACAACAGGAGTTTAGGCTGAATGATATTAAGTTCTCACATGAAAATAAACAGTAACCCGCTAGAGGAAAAAGAACTCTGTAATTATCTCACAAGAAAAACAAACAAACAAACAAACAAACAACACCCAACCCCAAACCCCAGAAAACTGTACTATGAATTCAAACATTATTAGATGGCAACAAATCCACAGAAGAGAGGAAAAGGGATGTTGCAACTAGCCTATGTGCTGAAACATATTTGAGTAGAGCTGAAGGCTTATTAGGGACTGGAGAGGTTGGACACCATAACAAAACCTATGGAAACCTGCCTTTCTTAGCGTTGCCCCTTGCTTGGCATACTTGGCGATTTTGAGATCTGCATTCAGATAGAGCTTGTTTGTGGTCATCAGCTCTGCTGGAGAATCACAAACGTAACTCTTCAAGTTTCATCAGTTGAAAAGCTCATTACTTCCCATTAAAAATAGATATAGAGTATTTTGTCTCGTGTTTCTCAAGAATAAAAATCCACCTCAAACAGTTGTTTTTAAGAATATTTCTGCTGTGCTTTAAAATGTGAACAAGTATATAGCTCAGGTCCTGTAGATTTTACTTGCAACAGTAGGAGGCTTAGCATTTAACGAACTTAGTAAAGGTCTTTACGTACTACTGTTACAGCTGTTTATTACACTGAAGCCCTCAGATCTTCTGTAGGCATTAATTTTTCAATAACCCCTTACTGATCAAGCAGAATATTTTCCTAATCAGCACGTGGACTTCTCTGAGCTATACCTTTCTTCCTTGGCCTTGTAATGCAAGTTATACTCTGCTGAGGAAATTTCTCTCATCTTCTCTTTATGAGTGCTGATGATATGTCCAATACCAAAGGAAAGAAGTTGACGTGGGAGAGGATGCATCACATCTCTAGCTTCAGGAACTGCTGATTAGAACACTTACGATTTCACCAGCTGAGCTAATAATTCCTCACCCCCTTCAATCACAGAGCTTTTCACAGAGCTAACTCAATAGCTAAATATTTTGTAGTGACATACTTATTGGTCCAAAAATGACACAGAAAAGGTAATAATATTCTACTGTTATAAAAAAAAATAAAAATAGACAACGAGCCACATCATTATTTTTCATATATGAGCTGTGATTTTCTCGTCTTTTTACACCTTGAATTTTCAGTAGCCTTTCAACAAATGATTTCCCAAATGGGGCTTTTACAAATAGTGTAATTCTGGAAACACAGCCATCAATACTTTTTTCGTTAGACAGATATCAGAGTGCAGGTACAATGTCACTTTCATTTATTCCATTTTAAGAGGTCACTGATTACAGCATCATCCTTCCAAATTAAATATCTCAATATACTTTCAGAGGGTGGGTTCTTTCCAGACATAAGAAGCTTTGCATGCAATCATTGACACCTGTAGATGGAAAATATGAAAGATAATCACATCTTTATAATAAGCTGTACTTTGTCAGTGTAAATAGGCCAGCCTTCAGCACAGGGGTATTTTGGCTTTTCTTTTGGGGGTGGAGCGTTGCTTTTTTTTTTTTTTTTTTTTTAAGGTAATAAGCAAGAAAATACAAAACCCTATTGCATTCTGAGTAGTACTTAGTGAGAGACATAAAAAGAGAAAACATCTCTTAGCAAGAAGATTACACCATAGCAAATCCCATGGAGTATAATCATTCTCAAGATCCTTGGTTACCCAGCACAACAAATTAGAGTTTGGAACCTCTGAAAGCTCTTTAACCCCAGCCAGGTTTGGGGAGGGAAGCTGCTATACAATTTTTGAATAGAAGCATTTCAGACATAGCCAGCTATACTCTGATATTCATTGAATGATTCCTATGCTTGTTTAGCTTGCAATGCCAGCATATAATTTGGGGAAAATAGCTTTCACTTGATTTACCCCCAGAAAATTTCACAAAGGTTAAGAATAGTAAACAGTCATCTCTTGATTTGAAAACATAAAGCACTGTATAAATGCTACATGACATATCCAGCACAATATTGATTTTCAGATAAATCACCTCCCAAGATGAAAACATAAATCTGAATTGTGTATTCTGCTGGGCACAAGTTATCCAAGCACTCATCTGAAGTCATGCCTTTGAGTATGCTGCTTTCCTCAACTCCATTTAATGTTAGCTTTGCAACTCAGAGTAAGAGACAGAGATGAGAGTGATCAGTTAAGTCTGGTCTTCTGCACCCATAATATATTGCTTCATTACCTCATTAGAACCAACGACTTTTGCTTGAAGAATAAGATTTTTTAAAAAATAATACAAAATGGTGAAGCTACCGCCACCCCCTCTCAGAAAGTTCATCTAATAGTGAATCTGACAGGCTTCAATGTAATGAAGAGCAATTGGAGGTACCAAAACAAAGCATATCTTCCATTACCTGAAATCTAATCCTCCCACAATCCATCACAAGTGTTTTTCCTAGTTATGCATACAAAATAAAGACCATATCATTTGTTCTAAGCTTTTCATAGGTTTGATTCAAATCAACAGGTTTAGCACAGTCTTTGAACAGTTTGCCTCCAAATTTCATGGTACAATGAGGAAATTTGGATACAGAACAGATTCTGGACAAAAACCGCACATTCATCTGTAAGACTGCATCAAAACATCTGGCAATACTGCCAAAAATATACAAGCCATGTGGGCTTTCTACCTCTTAAATATTCTTTTACATGCCTCAAAGGATTGGAAAATAAAGGTGAATAAGTAACAGTCCAAGGTCATCACAGTAAGAAAATGTCTCCAGTTCAAAATGCAAGCCCCAGATGTGATTCCTAGAAGTGATGAACTTTGCTTCACCTGCCCTATCACCAGCAAACTTCGCAATAGTGCAATTTTTATACCATAGGAAATACTTGCCTTCCTGAAGCAAAAATGTGTCTGGAATATATGCATCATACTCCAGGTGCACGCCTTAAATTTTACCTCACTGTGGACCCCTAGTAAAATGATATCAAGAAAACAAAACAACGGAAAACATCAAACTCTGCAAAATGAAACTAACATCCTGGAACTTCAGGTCAAATCAAATCTCTGGTCCCTCTCTTCCATGGTAGAAGAGATTAAATTCTTCCATTTGAACATGTCTGACTGCCAAAAGGTTTAAAAACTCCAAAGATAATAAGTAGAGAGGGCATTAACTGCTCAATAAAAGCTTCAGCATTCCTTCCTTCATCTCTTAAAGAGACATCCCATTTCCATACATTATTTATCACACTGCTATTTTCTTCAGCAATTAAAATTTGCCATCATTTCCGTCTTTATTCAAAGTGATTTTTAATTCTAATAAACCACTCAGCTTGGCAGTGCTGCCATGCCTATTTGTAGTGCCTAGAGATCTCTGGATCCAGAGCCCCGCATTAGAAGATGCGAGGAAGAGCTGGAGGCAGCATCATACCACACATCCCTTCAGTCCCACACAGGGTACGTTATTGCCTGGTGCCCGGGGGGAATGGACATGACAACCCAGGGGATCTTTTGGGTCTTCCATTTCCTAGCAAGTTATCCTGGTGGCAGTAAATTGTGGGAGTTGTCAGTCAGCCTCCCTCCGAAAGAGAGTGAATGAAGTACAGGGAGATTGTCCCCATGATGCATTCCTCATATGTAAATTTTGATGCATGATTTCTTTTCAGTCCCTTTGCAGGCCACTGCAGTAGTAATGAGATCTCTCGACGTGTTTTCTTTTTTAGGTAAGCTGACAATAATGGCGCACCATCCATCAGGGACACAATCTCTCCCAGGAGAGCACCCAACCATACCACCCTCATATGCTGAATAATGGGATAGGATATAGCTGCCTGTAGCAGATGGTACTTCAAACATCTTCCCAGATTGCAACCTCATATGCAAAATTGAATACACTAGTGTAAAATAGCCATGCTGGGGACTGCCCTCTCCTCATTTTGAGGCACGTAAGTATGAGCTGATCACTGCAGTCTGGAATATAGTGAAGCTGCTTGGTTAGTAATGGGAAAACTTTTTTTTTTTCTGAACTGTGGTCATATTTTGTGTTACCCTGGCCTTACTAAGTCAGAGCTAAAACTTCTTGGAGAAGCAAACATAAAAGGATGTTACAGAGAGCACTAAAAAAAACCCTTAGTGTTAATTCATGCTTTTCAGAATGAAAACTAAAAGCTGGAGATGAACATGCCATGACCAAAATGAGAAACAGAACCTGGATTTCCCTCAGTTTTAATCGTGATAATTGATCTTTAACTCCAAGATACACTTTTTTTTGTAATGGCAGCTTAGCAAGCCTTTCAGATCCCCAGCACAGTTAGTGAGGAAACAGAGTATTTTCCCCTTTTATTTCACGTTATTACCTTGCTATGACATGCAATTTTTACCTTGTTATTGACTTCCACTTGTTTGCTTCAAAACTACAAAACCAGGCTTTCAAAATGCACATTATCCTGCCCCTGCTCCCTAGACCTGCCATGAGACATTGCATTCACCAACAATCAATGCGGCTGCACGTATTTTTTATTTCTAGTTGCTGCAGTTCTGCTTCTCCGTGATACAGCAAGGCTAGATACTCCTGAAAACTTCACCTGATTATATGGGCCTATTTATATAGATCACAGAGGCAGTCTATGGCTGGCAAGCCTATTCTTGTGAAATTGGGTGGTCTTTCCTGTGCACTCTATTCTCTGAAGTCAGAGAAGATGGCTGAGGAGTTGCAAACCAGTTATTTCACCCAAGTCAAAATTCAACAAGGTAATTTGGGAATCCTCCCCTCCACCCAATTACTTCACTGGCAGAGTTGGTGACTGGATTTCAAAGCAGTGTGCAGCAGGCAGTTATATTCATCTATCAGCTTTAAGATCTCACAATCATGAATGAAAAAAACATGAAAGAAAAAGAAAGAAAAGTATTTTAGCCTAACCCACAAAGAAAAAGCAAATAAGGCCATTAATTTTTTACAGAATGAAACGCACTCAATTATCTTGCTTTTGTACAGGAAGGAGGAATTTCAGGATGAATTGATTTGAGGTGGCTGCTAGGAGAGCAAAAGGGAAGGAGCTCAAACTTAGTTGTTTCCTACCATTTTGTCCCCCCTTATGCACTTTAATCCCCTGCTGCAAAGAGTTTTAATAGTGATGGGGCTGCGGTGCTAATATTGATAACTGTATAGTGCTGTGCCTATTTGTCAGTTTAATGATCATGTACACGAGAAAAATTGTTGCCTTCCTTCAGAGGCTGATGAGCTCTTCAACACATTATTACGAGAATAAATGTGAAAACTAAAGTAAGAATTTTCAGTGGAGGGAGTAATTAAACAACCTCACCACTGAATTTTAATTAGTGATACAAGGACTATTTCATTGCTCAGCTCTAAATGTGGTTTCTGATGAGGGCATAATATCTAAATAGATCTTGTGTAATGTTCCTTTTGGAAGACAGGGGAAGAGCTCAGGTTTGAAGCAAGAGGACTGTTCCCTCCAAATCAAAGGTCTGCCCAAGACTAGATGACTTGCAGCAGTAGCATTATCAGGGCATACTGCCTTTTTTTTTTTTTTTTAAGAAAACATCAGAAAAGAGAGTGATATGGCTGAATCTGCCTCTGCAAAGGCTTCAGGGTCACACAAGCTGGACACCTTGAACAATTTAGAAGAAATGTCAAGTCCAGGTCAAGATTTCGGTATGTGCTGCTGGATCCTTAGCAAGATGTGCAAAAAGGAGTGCTCTTGCTCTGCCAAAGTGCCAGGAACATTCAAGAGCTTTGGTGGAGCAGCAGTTTGCAGAAGATGTTCCAGATATTTAAAATATGAAGACAGAAGTAAGTTTGACTAAATTTAAAAAATGCAGGATAGTAGGAAGGAAAAAATGGAGAAAATTCTAAGATATAGACTTTTAAATGCTGGTGGTTATTAATGGGGCAATTTAAGTTGTGATCAATTGACTGATCATCATTTAAATTTTAAAAAATATGTCTAGATTGTCTTCCAAAAAGATCAAAGAGAAGCTATAGGTTTACCGGAGAAAAGTGAAATACGGACTACCATCGATATCATACAGAGGTGGTGGTGAAATTATATGATAAAAAAGGTCTTTCCTTACTCTTGCACAGACACTAATCCTAGATTAAGTAAGTCTTCTACAATAAGAAGGAATAGTTTATGCCAAAATTCGAACTCCTTGGAGGGCTGGATAGCTCAAACATTTTCTTAATTATTTTGCTGTCAACAGAAAGCAAAATAGACTGTCAGACTGGTTGTTATAACCCAGTAGTTACCAAAATTTTTTCCTCACAAAGCATTATCAACCTTCAAAATTTCTCACAAAGCACCTTGTCCGTGTTTTTAAATCACTCTTTTATTTAAAATACCCTCACAGTAATATTGTATATGTGAGGTGTACTTTTACCGTGACCTCAAAGATCACCAATGCCTGTGCACCATGCCTAGCAACCACCATTACTGTTGTCTTCTCTTGTATGTTGTTGTACTGGTATCCTACTGGTTTATAATGGCATTACATCTTTTGTTATGTGGAGAACAATTTGAATGTACAGTAATCTTACTTAAAATAATTGCTTAAGTAAATTCAAAATACTGTTTCATAGCCTTGCATTCACATGATCGAGATTTGTATGTAATCATGTATTTATATGTTTGCTTATACATGTATGAGTGCAAACTCATGATATTACACAGTGCTACTGGACACAAGACCAAAGGCTGCAGCATTAATATGCAAAAGCCATTAAGTTCCTGAACACACTGCTATGATGAAACCCTTAATAGGATGTAGACTGCTGAATTAATAACATTCATCGTGATTATAGTGAGGTGCCAAGACTAATTGGAAAAGGTGTTTGATCATAAAAATAACTACCAGGATTTTTTTTTCCTAATTTTTTTCCGTAATGAATTTAAATGTGCAATGAATAGAGAGGGAAAGCAGGGGAGGTTAAAAAAATTATACCTGGTATTGTGTGTGTTAGAAATACCAGTTAAATTAATTGCACATTTGTTTCAACAATCTTTTGTGTTTTGTCAAATTTCTGCTTTTAAAACCCCAGTCTAGATCAATCTTTGTTTAAGAACAATGCTCTTAATAGAGTTATGTACCGAAGCAAACCTATTCAGGGGTGCTTCGCCTCTACAGTTGGGATGCATGTAGGGAAAAAACAGGCAATTAAACTTTACATCAGAGTAAATTCTCTGTTCTCCCAACTTCTTACTAGCTCACAGCTTACCTGCCTCTCAAATGTGTGCCTTTGCAAGCAGACACCAATAGATTTTCTTGTTGTTTAGAGAACTGGCAATATGAAACATGCTCCTGATTTCGTACATGTGATGATTGACAGTGTCAAAAATATTCATGGACAGAAAAGACTAGAGTAAGAATAACAATGCTAGGCTGTTTTCAGTGTAACTGTTTAATATTTTAAATGACAATTAATTGATGCTAAATATGAGAAGTCAAATTAATTTCCACAGTTTTTCCCTTTTTTTGTTTTTGGTAGAGGAAATTCTTTTAAATTGTCCTTTCCTACAGAACGCTTTCAGGAAGAGGTCTTGAAACTAATTGGGGGGCAGGGGGACATGGAGAAATCCTTGTGGACATTATTACTTGTGATATACAAACAGCAGCTGCAGATTGGATCAGTAGTCTTCCTCATCTGGTAGTCAGACATGAGTACTTCATAGACACTTCTGTACAAGGTACCTCTATGGAGTAAAAAAAACAATCTTCCTAACCTGAGCTAACTAAAAGATTAGTCCTGAAAACTAAAAATTTTAAGAGAGATTTGTGTACAATGAAACTGGTTCAAACGATTCAGATAAAAGCTTCCTTCCCTTCTTCTCTCCAGGGTAGTATTCCATAAGTTTGTTATAAAATGCTTAATATAATAAAACAAAACATAAGACACACATTTTCTCTAGTCTGTTTTAATATGCTTTTGGAGAGCTTAATTATTCCTTGATTATGTAACACAAGAAAATGGAAACACAAGCAACTGGGTAACCTTCCTTCAGAAATCTGTCATTCACCCTCAGTTTTTCTTTTTATCTTCACTTCTCCAATGCTTTCAGTCTCCTGTTGCATTGAATCCTTCTCGTACTTCCCATCTTTTATTTCCCTACTCTTACCCCCTGCCTCTGCAATAGCCTTAGAAGAGCAACTGGAAATGCACAGACGATATACCAGGCAGAGGTCTTTTCCAGTTCATTTTATCTTGCTGACCTATGTCAGCCTATGCTATACAGGCTGCCTCTTCTCCAGAGATATAAGCATGCACCCAGGAGGAGGCAAATCAAAGACTCAAGTCCCTTTGAACTGCACTGCAGATGTTAACCTATTTCCTACTGTGTCTCGAGCAGTCCAGCTTCAATTGGGCAGGAGCATTTGTTCAGTAATATAGGTCAGGATCAGAATATCAAATGATGGGTCACCAACATTGTTTTATTTTCCTGCTTATATTCTTTTTTTTTTCCAGATTCAGAGTCATTTAAATATGTAGATATTTGAAAATAAGCCACAGAGACTTAACACCTTGTGAAATTAGAGGCAAAAAGTTGCAGAAGGAAAGAGAGCAGTTCATGAAGAAATCACAGAGATGAAGCTCCAAGAGGGAAGGAAACTCTGGATTAAACTTCTTATTGCATGATAGACACCATCATCCTTTGCTGCTGAAACATGGCGGGTTTTTTTGGTGAGAGGATTGTTTTAAAGTACCGATTACCTGAGTTATATGTATTAAAACATATAGACAAGTACATACAAACATGCTTCTGAGGTCTTCTGAGAGCAACTTGTGTCTCCAGAGTAGATCAAATAAGATCTTATAAGATTCTTATCAGATGTGACAAGATCACAATTTGAGGTTGGGTGGTTCCAGGAAACACCTTCTAAGTGTGGCACAATTTAAATTAGTTGTTTATAAAATGTATTTTTTTTTTTAAAGTTGCTAAAAAACGTGTTGTGTGAAATTCAAGAGATTCAGACAGTTCTTGCTACTGCCTTTGGTACACAGAGCCTGAGCAGACATACACAAGTTCTATGAATGTTGGATACTAAAAGAAAACCACCACTTAAGAACTTGCAAATATATACTTCTTAGAAAAGAATGTGAAAAAAAGGTGATTTTCATCAGTAAATACTTCTTAAAGAGTGTAATATTGCAACTGAAATGGGGATCAGGTTTTTCTATATTTGTACCAGAATTACTGGAATTTTCTTAGTGACTGAAATTCTTCGTTGATTCTTTAAATGGACTGTTTATTACATTAAAACTATACCATAATATAAAAGTCAAAATGAAACATTGAAATAAAATGTTTTAAACTTATCAGAAAGAGACAGATTACTAAGGTAGTTTCTAAATAAAAAAAAATAAAATAAAATAAAATAATATTTCCTCCTTTCCTTCATAAATTGTACTATAATATAACATTTTATTCAGTACCAAAAGAAATTTCGAAACACTGGAACCACCTACAGTGGAAATTCCAAGTTTAAGACAAAAAGTCCAGCCTCAGCACTTTTTACATCATCTTACATTGAAGACCAGTGCACTTTAAATAGGGAATTTCAGAGATAAAATTGGTTCAACTTCATTACATTATCTTCTCATGCAAATACATGCAACGTTGCTTTTCTGATTCATTTATAAACATTGCATATTAGGTAGAGCCTGAAGTCATCAGTCATTGTTCAATAGAAAGATGATATATCAAAACAAGAACATCAAGAGTACAAGAAAAAATTTTGTGCTCTTGAATCAGACACTTCAAAATAAAATACATGAGGTTGAGTTCAAGAGAGATAGCCATACTATTTCACTGTTCTCTTCATAAAAAAAGATGCAAATAGAAAGAAACACAGGTCCCAGGGGAAAGAGACACTTGCTAAGCCTAAAGACTTTCTCAGGCTCCTCAGATGCTTATTGCAGATCATAGCAACAATTACTTTACAAAACTTTCAGTCTTTTACACACCCTCCCTGCATTCTTGGTACAGAAAAATCCACGTACAGTAAGATGGAAAAGGAAAGTGTCTGTAGATGTTCAACAAATGACACCAAACAGGGACACCAAACTTAAAACTAGAAGTGTATAAGCAGCTGCAAATAGGATGCTCTGGAGGATATTACTACATCAGCAGACATTTCTCACATAACGGTAATATATCACCAGGCAGAGAACAAGCAATTTCTAAATGAATACCACTCAAAATAAAGCTTGCAATTATAAGATGCATATTTTAGTTGACTCCAGAATATCCCTTTAAGATGCAAGACACGATGGAAATAACCATGGCAAAGAAAAGCATAGGCAGTGGTAGATGTTTAAATACACTGACCTGACATGAAATCAGAACTGAGGGCCGGGAGAAAAGGGACATTCAGGTCAGTGCTGAAGCAGAATTCCCTTCCTTACATGAGTTTAACACAGGTAACTTCTATTTAAAAAAATCAACATTGAAAATTATTTTTAAAACCCCTATAATTTAGTGCTGAGAATGTCTCTATAACTCAGACAATTTATATTGAAATATAAATTTCAATCTATGTATTTGCATACTAATTTTTTTTCCCCTCACACCTTTTGGAGAGGAAGTTGTTTCATTCACTTTAGTAGTACTTGGATCATTCCGTGTATAAGCATATGTTTTGGTCCTTGTAACTCATATTTATAAGTAAAGCCAAAGTAGCGCTTCTTTTAATTCTGCATAAGAAGAGAAACTGCACTTTAGGGCAATGATGTACCTCAGCCACTAAGGTGCTAAGGTGGGAAAATGGATCTGTCTTACCTAGGAGTAGTACAAGTAACAAATCTGGCTGCTCTAACATCCAGAAACATTTTTGAAATGGTGGTACATAACAATAGATTTTTTACTAACCAATGCAAACATATTGAAGGACGCTTATAAGGCACATGAAGTTATTGAAAATTTAATCCATGCTATATTGCCTTTGGAGTCCTGCTGTAATCATAAATGCTGAAAGCATAACAAAAAATAAGTAGGTGTTTGGGGTGGATTTTTAATGTTCAACTTTTTAAAAAAGCGGGGCAGAGGGAGAGAGAGAGCGAGAGAGAAATGCGTTGGGAACTATTTTTATTCTGGCAGAGTTTTCACTGCTTGTTTAATTTGGTTCCCGGACTCTGTCCCCTTTTAATTCCCTTGTCATCTAGAATCTATTACGGGGAGCTAATGCCCTCATGGCACCATCTGGCATTATTTAATATGTAACACCATCTTATAAATCAAATTATAATTTATAATTAATCAGACAATTTGTATTTTTAATAATCAAAATCTCTATTAGAAAAAAAAAGAATATATTAATGCACCATAGCATTGTAAAAACATTTACTATCTATGGTTTTTCTTTTTCTCTCTTTCTCTACTTGAAGACAAAGGGTTTCATTTCAAAAGCAGATCTTAATTAAAACGCATCTTAAAATATAGTACAAGGAATTTTTCTAAAGTTTTGCAGAAATATGCCATCCAGAATAATGGATGCTTCAGTAAATTTTAGACAGGAATACAAACAGACAGTTGAACTGGAAATCATTTTCTACTATACTTGCTTCCTATACCAGTCAGTATACACACTGCACTGTGTTCTGCATAGTTGGGATCATCAGCAGGAATTCTCTCCCTCAGTTTAAGTATCCCCAGCCTTACCCTCTAGTGTGTCCATCTATATTCAAGGAAATACATTTTTACCAATTAGGTGCTGCCTATGCCTATGCAATATTTAGTCCTTCTTTCATCCTACCACATAAAAGACAAATACTGATTAGCATGGCAATAGGGGAAAAATAGGATATGGGTGTTTTACCACAAAATGGAGTAAAATTCCCTCTTTCTTTTTTCCCCAATATAAATTACTGGATAGGTTCTAAATCAATGATTTTTTTTGGTCTGGGATAATTCAGTTGGGTTTTAACAAGAGAGCTAGAAAGAAAAGGCCAAAGAGGCAAAATTAGAAATATCTGTGTCATAGAATCATGGAAGGGACCTTAAAGATTACCTAGTTCCAATCCCCCCTATCATGGGCAGGGACACCTTCCACCAGACCAGGTTGCTCAAAGCCCCACCCAACTTGGCCTTGAACATTTCCAGGGGTGGGGCATCCACAACTTCTCTGGGCAACCTGTTCCAGTGCCTCACCACCCTCATAGTGAAGAATTTCTTCCTTATATCTAATCTAAATATACCCTCTTTCAGTTTAAAGTCATTACCCCTTGTCCTATCACTACACGCCCTTGTAAAAAGTCCTTCTCCAGCTTTCTTGTAAGCCCCCTTCAGGTACTGGAAGGCTGCTATAAGGTCTCCCACGAGCCTTCTGCTGCTCCACATTACAGGCTGAACTTGGTACCACAGTATCAAGTGCACAAGTAGCACACTAATATACTTAAAGGAAATAGCTAAAGATATTTGTGCCCTGAACACTCCAGAGCTATAAAACTTCTTTCTAAGATAGTAAGTTTCACTTCAGGGGACTCCTGCTTCCACCCTCCATGAACTGCTGCCAGTGGCTGCAAGACAAAACAGGGCTTTTGTGAAATTAATGAGAACTACAGAAATCTTAATATGAGCAGCAAGCATCTTGCAGCAAATCCTGCTAATGCTCTTGTGTTCAAAAAGCCCAGAGGAGAGAAAGAGGAGAAGAAAGACTGGCTGGAGACATGCTTTAGCTCCCTTCAACAGAGCAAACTAGAATGGACATCTGAGGCTTCTCACCTGCACCTGTGTCACAAACCATGGCCTGAACCCCGCAGGGAGCCATGCTTGAGCTGAGTTTAACGCTAGATGTGGGTTGACAGGCATGACTGTGAGACAAAATGATGAAAAGGAGTGAAAATGTGAGGAAGTGCTCTGAATCTGGCCAATGTCCCCATCCACATCAGGTCATATGCCACCTGAGCCCAGTGGCAGGGAAGCAGGTGCCCTGCCCTTCGGTGGCATGTCCAGGTCAGTCTGGCTGACCACTGGAAAACAGGCACTGAAAAAAACCAATAAATTTTACATCCACTTTCTCATTCTAGCCTCAATCCTATGCTTTTATCTAAAACTTCCTTCAAAGTTCAAAATCTGTTTCAGTGAGGCATTCCTGACCAGATTTTCAAAGAAGCAATATTCAGTTACTTGATGGCTTCTCCTGGTAACAACAAGACTTTATGGGGCCTTCAAACAGCACCTTGTAAGTACTAACTTACATTAATCTTAGAAATTCTCATTTTTCACCCTTCCATAGATCATTATTACTAAGATACACAAGAAACAGGAACTTCAAGGAGTGTTTAAAGTGCACATTCCTCTGCTACCTCTTCACTGCATGCAAGCATAATCCTCTGCTTGTAATGTCACAGTTGGTGCTCGCACATGGAAAAGATTAATTTGCCAGAAACAGAGGATTACACATTTAACGGGCACAGACAAGTGAGCAGGGCACACCCTTGAGAAGGGAGCTCCACTGGCATGCAGATCTAACCCACCAGCTCCTCATTTGCTGAGATTATATGAGAGAAGAGTTGGGATAACCAGTGTAAAGAAAAAAAAACAGAGATAATGTTAAGCATTCCAGTATCATTTAGCTTTAAAAGCACACATTGAGGTTACTATGGAGAAAAGAGAAGTCATTTCGGAAAGCAGGATCTCAGCTAATGCAAACCTGAACTACCACATCCACACTGAGCAGTACCACACAAATATGATATTTAAATTCCCTGTCCCTCAGCCCCGGTAACTCTTGCTAAGGAGCAACAATACACCGTTATTTAACTGTATGGAGAGAGAGAAATCCCACTGGTGAGCCACAGCAAGGAGCAAAGAAGGTGAGATCCATGGGACTCCAAGTGAAATACCCATGAAAGAGAGCAGTTCCCAAATGTAAAAGGACTGGCAGCTCCTGCCTCTGGTAAGAACAACAGAGCCTTAGAGACATAACAGGTGGCACCTGGCTTCTTTGAGAGGCAAAACCTCTCTGTTCCTTCTTAGCAAACTCTGGGAAAGCCTACCTCAGATCACATTAGAGGAAAAAAAAAAAAATCACTGTAAACAAAAGATTTCTGTATAAATAGAAAAGCCTCCTTCCATGCTCCGCCAGTGTAACAAGGATTTTACAAAAGAGCTTTGCATGTGAGTTATTTACCTTCAAATCCATCTGTATTTTCCTCCCCCAGCTTCTAGAGCTTTTATTTACTGTGTAACGAGTCAACTAAGGGGCTAAAATAATACACATAGCTTACCTTTTGCAAGGCCTTTTACAAACGCTAGTCAGACACAGAAGATCCCCTCATCTTTTGTAATACACATATAGTCCCCAGTTACTAAATACCCACAAGAACAACCCTGAGAGCAAGCAGCATGGCAATAGGAGCTCTACTTTGCACTCAATCCCCTTGTGTTTTCAGGCTTCCTTGGTCAGCAAATGTAATGCATTAAGCAGGAGATTGTGGAAATGGGCTCATGTATAGTGAGGTAAATCCTTGCATTGTATTCTGGCCCGTATAATTCATGATGAGCCTGGTGTCACCAGCAAGATTTCAGGTTTTTTGATCGTGAGTCAGTTTACACTATACCAGGCCTGCTGGAGACAGATGGGGTACACCTGTCTCAAAGGGGGAAAAGGATCCTAGCACAGGAGTTAGCAGGGCTCATTGAAAGAGCTTTAAACTAGATTGGACAGGGGAAAGGGGTAAAACAAGGCCTGCTAGAGATAAGCCTGGGAGCACACCAACATTTGAGGGACACTGTGCTAGTGAGGTCCTTTGGTCTGCCATCCCAGTGGAGGTGGGGGATGGAGATCCATGCGGCAGCAAAGAAGCAAGGGCTATGGATGTGTTAGAAACCATGGAAGCAACTGAGAATGGTCACGTAGGATTAGGGCTTCTCCCTGCAAAAAGGTGGCAGGAGCAATGGCCCAACTGAAGTGCAGCTACGCCAATGCATGCAGCATGGGCAACAAACTGGAGGAGCTGGAAGGCGTTGTGCAGCAGGAAAGCTATTACATAGTTGCCATCACAGAAAGAAGTAAGGAGGGGGGGGCAACAGAACCGCTACCTTGGAATTTCATAGGGTAGACTTTGACCTGTTCAGGAGCCTGGTTGACAGAGTCCCATGGGAGGCAGTTCTGAAGGGCAAAGGAGTCCAGGAAGGCTGGACATTCTTCAAGAAGGAAATCTTAAAGGCTCAGGAGCAGGCCGTCCCCATGTGCCGAAGGACGAGCTGGCAGAGGAGAAGACCAGCCTGCTGAACAGAGAGCTTTAGCTGGAACTCAGGAATAAAAGACTGGCCTTTGGAAGAAGGGGCAGGCAACTCAGGAGGACTACAGGGATGTTGTGAGGTTACGCAGGGAGAAGATTAGAAGGGCCAAAGCCCATCTGGAACTTAAAATCGCTACTGCTGTGAAAGACAAAAAAAATGTTTCTACAATTACATTAGCAATGAAAGGAGAGCTAAGGACAATCTCCATCCTTTATTGGATGCAGGGGGACACAGTGACAGAGGACAAGGAAAAGGCTGGGGTACTTAATGCCTTCTTTTCCTAAGTCTTTAACAGTCAGACCAGATGTTCTTGAGATACCCAACCCCCCTGAGTTGGAAGACAGGAACGGGCAACAGAATGAAGCCCCATAATCCAAGGGGAAACGGTTAGCAACCTGCTACACCACGTAGACACACACAAGTCTATGGGGCTGGATGGGATCCACCCAAGGGTGCTGAGGGAGCTGGCAGAAGTGCTCACCAAGCCACTTTCAATCCTTTATCAGCAGTCATGGCTAACTGGGGAGGTCTCAGTTGACTGGAGGTTAGCAAATGTGACACCCATCGACAAGAAGGGTCGGAAGGAGGATTTGGGGAACTACAGGCCTGTCTGCCTGACCTCAGTGCCGGGGAAGGTCATGGAGCAGATCACCTTGAGTGCCATCACAAGGCATGTGCGGGGGACAACCAGGGGATCAGGCCCAGTCAGCATGGGTTCACGAAGGGAAGGTCCTGCTTGACTAACCTGATCTCCTTCTATGACAAGGTGACTCACTTAGTGGATGAGGGAAAGGCTGTAGATGTTGTCTACTTGGACTTTAGTAAGGCCTTTGACATTCTGTCCCAGAGCATTGTCCTGGAGAAACTGACTGCTCACGGCTTGGATGGGTGCACTCTGCACTGGGTAAAAAACTGGCTGAATGGCCAAGCCCAGAGAGTGGTGGAGAATGGAGTCAAATCCAGTTGGTGACTGGTCACCAGTGGTGTTCCCCAGGGCTCAGTACTGGGGCCAGTTCTGTTTAATATCTTTATCAATGATCTGGATGAGAGGATCGAGTGCACCCTCAGTAAGTTTGCAGATGACACCAAGTTGGGTGGAAGTGTCGATCTGCTGGAGGGTAGGAAGGCCCTACAGAGGGATCTGGACAGGCTGGATTGATGGGCTGGGGCCAACTGTATGAGGTTCAACAAGGCTAAGTGCCGAGTCCTGCACTTGGGTCACAACAACCCCATGCAACGCTACAGGCTTGCGGAAGAGTGGCTGGAGAGCTGCTTGGCAGGAAAGGACCTGGAGGTGCTGGTTGACAGCCAGCTGAACATGAGCCAGCAGTGTGCTCAGGTGGCCAAGAGGGCCAATAGCATCCTGGGTTGTATCAGGAATAGTATGGCCAGCAGGACCAGGGAGGTGATAGTGCCCCTGTACTTGGCACTGGTGAGGCTGCACCTTAAATACTGTGTTCAGTTTTGGGCCCCCCATTACAAGAAAGATATTGAGGTGCTGGAGCGTGTCCAAAGAAGGACAACAAAGCTGGTGAAGTGTCTAGAGAACAAGTCTTATGAGGAGTGGCTGAGGGAGGTGGGGTTGTTTAGTTTGGAGAAGAGGAGGCTGAGGGGAGACCTTATTGCCCTCTACAACTACCTGAAAGGAGGTTGCAGTGAGGTGGGGGGGTTGGTCTCTTCTCCCACGTAGCAGCAACAGGATGAGAAGAAACAGCCTCAAGTTGTGCCAGGGTTGGAATTTAGGAAAAATTTCTTCACTGAGAAAGTGGTTAGGCATTGGAACAGGCTGCCCAGGGAAGTGGTTGAGTCCCCATCCCTGGAGGTATTTAAAAGATGTGTAGATGTGTTGCTTAGGGACATGATTTAGTGGTGCACTTCGCAGTGCTAGGTTAATGGTTGAACTTGATGATCTTAAAAGGTCTTTTCCAACCTAAATGATTCCATGGTTCTGTGATGTATATCACAGTCAGGAGATTCGAGTGTTCATGAATTTTGAGTTCAGTCACACTGAAGTGTCATTATAGCATTTCAGGGAGCAGAACTTGCACCACATAAGCCATCTGGCTACACCAGTTTGTACCAGGTGAACACATAACTGGGGCAACAGAAAGAAGGTTTAGAGTGGATGAATGAATTAGAGCTGGAATCTATGCACTGCAGAGCTGTGTAAAGTGAACTGCTAGCTACTCCTCTGGCCTCAGCTGCAGGTGTGTGTTGGCTCTTTCACACTTGAGCAGTGAGTGAGGAACAAGTCAGGCTTTAGGCTTTGTAATACAGACAATGGGAAGGATAACTCACCAGCAGCACCATTAGCTGAAACTTCAGCACTGGCAGCTAACAGCCTTTGACCCTTGGTGGAAACCCCTTGGGTTGATGAGAAATTCTTCTGAGGGGTTTGGCATGCGCTTGAACTCTGAATGCAAAATGCAGTCTGTCCTAAATTAAAAGCCATGTTTAAATTTGCAATGAATACCATGCTCACATGTAATAAATACTCACTTCTGTATTTAACTGAAGCTCTTCTGCTCTTTCAGTTTTGGAACTCATAAAGGATATTGCCTTATGAGCCCCCAAACTTCCCAAGGAAGCTTCACTCTGCAGTTCAAATATATACTTAAAGCCACTTCCAGTTTGGATAACTGGAGCACTTGACTGTTCAAATCACGTGCATAAGTCTTTCTTGAATTGGGATCTATAGGAGTATGTATATTGCTACTAACAATGACATACTGTATATTATTGCAGGAAGAGAATGCCTACAAACGGGCAGGTTGGCCTGCCACTAATTTACTGCTTCTGGCACCACTTTCTACCTTAAATATTATACAAATTTACTTTTCAAATACTCTTTGAGTAAATATATGTCTAAAGGGGAATATTTTATCAGATGAATATTTCAATGAAATATTTTATTTCTAAGGTAGGACGGATGGAAAGTAGCTAAAGAAATATGCTGATAATAAAATATGCAGTCAAGGAAAGCACTTTCATAGCAGCAGCAGCAGCTGCATGAATGACTTGCAGAAAAGAATAAATTGTGTTTATAAATAAGCACATGAGGATAACATTAATAAATGTGTTTAATTGAAACCTGTAAAGCCGGTGAGATTTTTATCTCCTATGCTTTAACAATTTTTTTTTTTGTTTCTGTGAAAAAGATTGGGAAGACGGTGAAGGGGAATATGTGCAATGCACATGGTGTTGAGTAAAAGATATAAAAGCCTGCTTCATGTTTACCTATTTGCTCTCAGAAGCATGGGTCTAACTCTCAAGAAATGCACTTGATTTACATGTGCAAGCAAGGGCAGAACCCTGTTGCTGTCGCTCACAGGATCTGAACCTTATGGAGAGCAGCAGCCTGGGATGATGACAACGGTATGTTGCATAGGAAATGCTGTGAGTTGAGGGCAGCTCTGAGACCCACCAGAGAATAGTTTTTGTCAGTCCCTGTTCTACCATCAGGCAAGAAAAATCACTCTAAAGACACAATCACTTGCTGGGTTTTCTGTATTTAGTTTGAAGTGGGCAAAAAGCAGTTTCGCAATATACTTGAGAGAGCCAAGCCACTTTCAATCCTTTATCAGCAGTCATGGCTAACTGGGGAGGTCTCAGTTGACTGGAGGTTAGCAAATGTGACACCCATCGACAAGAAGGGTCGGAAGGAGGATTTGGGGAACTACAGGCCTGTCTGCCTGACCTCAGTGCCGGGGAAGGTCATGGAGCAGATCACCTTGAGTGCCATCACAAGGCATGTGCGGGGGACAACCAGGGGATCAGGCCCAGTCAGCATGGGTTCACGAAGGGAAGGTCCTGCTTGACTAACCTGATCTCCTTCTATGACAAGGTGACTCACTTAGTGGATGAGGGAAAGGCTGTAGATGTTGTCTACTTGGACTTTAGTAAGGCCTTTGACATTCTGTCCCAGAGCATTGTCCTGGAGAAACTGACTGCTCACGGCTTGGATGGGTGCACTCTGCGCTGGGTAAAAAACTGGCTGAATGGCCAAGCCCAGAGAGTGGTGGAGAATGGAGTCAAATCCAGTTGGTGACTGGTCACCAGTGGTGTTCCCCAGGGCTCAGTACTGGGGCCAGTTCTGTTTAATATCTTTATCAATGATCTGGATGAGAGGATCGAGTGCACCCTCAGTAAGTTTGCAGATGACACCAAGTTGGGTGGAAGTGTCGATCTGCTGGAGGGTAGGAAGGCCCTACAGAGGGATCTGGACAGGCTGGATCGATGGGCTGGGGTTGTTTAGTTTGGAGAAGAGGAGGCTGAGGGGAGACCTTATTGCCCTCTACAACTACCTGAAAGGAGGTTGCAGTGAGGTGGGCGTTGGTCTCTTCTGCCAAGTAGCAAGTGATAGGACAAGAGGAAACATTCTGAAGTTGCACCAGGGGAGGTTTAGGTTGGATATTCGTAAAAATTTTTTCACCGATAGGGTAGTCAAGCACTGGAACAGGCTGCCCAGGGAAGTGGTTGAGTCCCCATCCCTGGAGGTATTTAAAAGATGTGTAGATGTGTTGCTTAGGGACATGGTTTAGAGGTGGACCTCGCAGTTAGGTTAACGGTTGGAATCGATGATCTCAGAAGTCTTTTCAGACCTTAATGATTCTATGATTCCATGAAATGGCACCATGACTGTTCACTGACCACTGGCTCTGGTCCAGGCTGGCTTTTATTCATTTTTCCACTCTTTTTCACTTCTCCCACTTACTCTAAATAGCAGTTTCTTTACCAGATCCAGGAGTGGTCTCAGCAACTTTGCATCTCCTGGGACCTTTGTCAGACCCTTTGGCATGCATTCCTCCTTCCTAAGCTGCACTCTGCACATCACCAGATGCTTCCCCCACAGAGAAGGTGCACCCCAGTTGTTCCCCTTCTCATGTACAGAGTGGCAGCAGTGGGTAGCACAGATGACTTTGCTGGGAAGAAAGACTGAGGATGAAGGGAGAGGCAAGACACAGGCAAAGAACATAACTTTGCCCAGTTCTCAGTAGTTCCTGTAATGCTGTGAAAGAACTATGAAGAAAAAGTAGATGGCAGAAGTTAAATAGTCTGTATGGTTCAGCTTTGTACTACCTTCTCTTGTGTGGTTTACTTTTCTTGGAAATTTGACTTTGTGTTTTTATTTTATTGTACTTGCAATGGTTTCTCTAGGGTAATTGCAACATCCCTGCTTTTCATGCCTTTTTTTTTTTTTTAAAAGAATACTTGATACATCCTAAACCTTAACTTGATCTAACATTTATATGCTAGGTGAAAATTAATACCAAAGTATTCATCTCCAGCTGCCTAAAATCTAAAGCAGTGTTGTGTTTAATGGATACACAATTTGCATGTGTCCAGTTTGTGCTGTAAATAAAATCTGCTTAATCACCCTAAGGAAGTGATTCCTTCCTTTCTCTTATATCTCCCATAAACCTCTATCACCCTTGTACTGTGGCACACTGTCTGAAAATGTTATATGCCTTCACTCCTCCAATGCTACTTCGTAAATATATTCTGAACCTAGCAGAAAAAATATTTCATCAGATGGTCAGCTTGGTAAAATATTTTACTTCTAAGAGGGGATGAACAGCAGGCAACGAAAGAAATACAGCTATAATAAAAGACACAGGCAGTGAAAAGGCTGTGGTAAAATCAGCATAAATGTCACCCCCCAACAAGAATAAATTTTCTTTATAAATAAATACTGTGAGAATAACATTAATATCTTTAGCGGAGAGTGGGAAAGTGTAAGAACAGTAAAAACTGCTCTTGCATAA
This sequence comes from Platalea leucorodia, assembly GCF_965183815.1. Taxonomy (NCBI): domain Eukaryota; kingdom Metazoa; phylum Chordata; class Aves; order Pelecaniformes; family Threskiornithidae; genus Platalea; species Platalea leucorodia. The sequence continues at coordinate 86,913,555 of NC_138827.1, read as the reverse complement.
GCATACTTTTCTCTTCTAGTGCAGGAGATATGGGATGAGAGTTATGGTACTTATTTAATTCCAGCTTGTTCCATGATGGGTTTTTCAAACGAGGCTGACGACAGCCACCGTCGTGCAACTCAGGCAAGATAGGGCCAAACATCTACCGCCAGTTAGCTGGTTTGGTAGTTAGCAGGCTTCATTGCAGTCTTTCCTGACTACTGACCTAGTGTATTGTACCATCTGGTTTTATTCTCATCTTTAGACCCTCATTTGCCTCCTGACTCCGTCTTCTTTGTTGAGAGTGTTTGCAATTTAGGGCCTTAATTAAATGTATGCACAGCACCTCTCCCACCAAGCAGTTCCAAGAGCTGCTATATCACAAATCAAAGTGAAGGGTATTTGCACTCTGCATTACATTTGGTGGTGAAACTGAGTCTAAGATAGCTGAGGAATATTATCAACGCTGTGCCTCTTTCTCACTCTCCCCATTTTTAAGTGTGGGGGTTTTTTTTAATTTATTTTTAAAGTCTTTACAACTAACGAACACACTTTTAGCAGAGTAAGACAGGAGTTTGATTAAGTGGGAAAAAGAATGAATATAAATAAGGTTGATAAGATGAAAAATAGAGCAGAAAAGCAAGATTCAGACAATGCCTATCCCTACTAGCAAACTGAAATTAAAACTTCTGTTCTAATAAGACTAGTGATGGCCTTAGATGGGAAGATATTTATGGGACACTGCTGACATAAAAAGAATCTAGTCCTTGCTGGTACTAGAAGATAAAGTAAGGGAAGAAAGAAGAAAAGCTGAAAAGCTGGACCAAACATCATGAAGAGAGTCTCTCTGTCCAGCCTGGTTGCTATATTAGTTTCTTTGTGAGACAGGAAAGTTAGGGTATCTTTTAAGACTGGGAAAACATGCATACAATTCCCTGATGTAATTCAAAGCCCTCCTGTCACTCTCAAAAAATTAATTTGTCTCAGATCTTTAAAGATACCTCAGATTTCCAAATATCACTGATTTCAAGAAAATATTGACTTGAAAATGAGATAAAATTAAAATGAAATTAAAGTTGCTGAAGCAAACAGAGTGGAATAATGACCAAATTAGAATGAGCAAGTGCAAACACAAAAATCAACTTTAGACATTTTTGTTTCTTGTGTGTAAAAAAAAAAAAATGGGTGAGGTTATTCTTCTTTAAAAGAAGAAAACAAAGACTCAGGATTATATAAGTTTTTCAAGCTTTTTGCTGGCTCCTGGTCACTTGCATTTTAGATGGACTTATTCATTTTGCTTAACTTCAAACTTGCTTCATCACCTGCACCGCAGCAGCACAGAGGGAATCCCATACCAGGATCACAAGGGACCTAGGAGGCTTGGTCTTATGGCAAGACCGTTGGTCTCAGGTTCAGTGAAACTGTTTGTTTAGATACTGGTTACAGTCCAGCCATACTATCTCAAAACTTTGTACAGACAACCATACCCTCTTCCCACACCCTGAGCAGACACACAGCTGCACCCACAGTAAAATGCCCACACGTTCAGTCTCGACCTCTATGACATTCTCCAGTTTTTGACTTGCATTACACAGACTGCTGACAGATGCCCATTCACACAATAACATTTGAACAGAATCCTAAAAACACCCTGAGGTCCCTATTTGAAACCACAAACCCTCCGGGGGAGTCCTTGCTTCAGTTCCCATTTTTAACCAGAAATGTGGAGGAATGATCTCCCCCCCCCAACTATAGGCTTCCTCACCAAATGTTACAGGAACATGTACTGTAGTGATACCAGGAACATTAAGACAAATAATGTGAGTACCATCAAAGCATTTAGTTGGGTCTGCAGAGTCCTGGCCTTTCTTCTGAACTTGTTCATCTTCTCAGCACAGGAGATCAGTGAGAAGGGAAAGCAGGCAGAGGTGGAGAGGTGTTGCAGTAGCAGGGGACACAGGGGAGAGGCTAAGATTAAAGAGAGATTTTGAAGCTTCTTTTCAGGGAGTAATTCCTCTTATTGCATGATTCTCCTCCCTCCCTTCCCCCCCACCATCTTTTCCTCACATAATTTGTCTCACACCCACAATGACAAAATAATCCTTCATATGAGAAAACTGATTAAAAACTGCATCCACCCAAACATGTTTGGCCAGCTAATTCCTCAGATACTTTGTAACTGCCCTTGAATTTGTGACTTCCCATTTGCAGTTTGGTTTTGACCTATTTCTGTGTAACCAAAAGTGCAAGAAATCTTAGGAGAAACAACCCCTGGGCTCATCACTTTCAGCTACTTCCTTTGTCAGGTGTGCATGCAGCTCTGCCATGTGATACGAGAGCCTGTTCTGGGGACCTAACACCTTTGATCTAACTTATAAATGTCTTCTGCCCTTTTTGGCATGTTGCTTCAATACCAATCGGCATCCTCTGGAACATCCAGGAGGGCCAAGCTCTCCAGGTTCACGACATGACAGAAGTCTGGCTCAACATACACGGATCTAGTCAGCACTGAACACTGAACCTTGTACATGCAATCTTCTGAGGATTTGTAGCCAACTTTTTAAAAAATAAATTATGTACAAACGATGCTTTTAATATCATTATAATTTGGCTTAGGTTTTAGTATTTTTCTCCCTAAAAACAGAGAGATGGGAATGACACGGTGCTGTCATCCTGTAGAATTACAAGGGGGTGAATTTATGCAGAAGATGCTGGTCTTGCTACCTTCCTCAACATGGTGAGGAGACTTTTGGTTTCTCATTGCTAGAAAAAAAACGAACCACTTTTTTCCTCTTTACGTATAATAACAGTTATACTTCCCCCCCTTCATCCACCCAAAAGCTTTAACAATTCAGCCTAAGGCAGGCATCATTTGGCATGGAAAAGGTCATGTTTTATAGAGTAGATGGGGAGAACAGAATCATATATGAGAAAGTCTTTAGCAAACGTCACTGTTGAGACATTTAGACAAACTCCACACACAGAAGAGAGACAGAAATGAGACAAGCACATGTCAAAAGCAAGGGGGTTATAATAAACATTGTTTCCCTCCATCCATTTTCCCTTCTCATTTCCTTGTTCTCTCAGCGAACAAGGTAAAAGTGAAAAATCAGAAAAAGAAAAGAAAAAAAAAAAATCTAACTCCTGCTCCTGTTGTTGAATATGTTTCCTTACATTCACAGCATGGAAACTTGTTCTGGGCACATTCCTGTGCCACAGCACATTGTACCATGCATGAATCCTTTGGTGGTGTCTACTCATATGGTCTATGCTAGAGAGAAAGCCAACAACACAAGCTAATATTTCAAGGTATGTCCCAATGAGGTACACAAAGCAATTTCTTTCACAAGGAGCAGCCAGCTTGCAGAACAGAAGCAGATGGGTGATCTCAAATCATTTCAGAGATAAAACATGGGAAGTTCACAGTGTGCCAACCATAGCACTACTATCTATTCCAGTGCATGCTTTAATGACTGGAAATATTCTCAACATATATTCTTCTCCACCTTCTTTTATTAATAATAATTATATCTATCATTATATATCTGCTTTGTCTGGAAAGGAAGCTCCCTTAAATTCTCTGTGTGGCTAGCTCATATGAGCACATGCTCCGGCTTCAGTTCTCCAGATCACATTTATGTTTTCTCTGTGCTTCTGAGGGCCAGTTCAGTCATCAGTCTTGCCCTGGTTGCTACACTCAAAGGCAAAGCAACACAGTAAGAGTTACTAATCCAGGAACAAACAGTTTGTCTAAACCATAGTCCTATCTCTGTCCATGGCCACATGCTAGATGCTTTTTTTTAAAAAAAAAAAAGTATTATTTGAAAGAGTCAATAACTTTGAAATAGGATTCTTTCTGAATAATTGTCTTAAAAAATATTTTCAGAACTGGTTAATTTCAGATATGAAAAGCAGCCTGTTTTCCAAGTCAGTGCTGTTGCTTGCAAACAGAGCCAATTCTATGTAGAAGAGCCAGGTCAAAAGACATGCAACAGCCACCCGGGTCATCTTTACCAGATGCTTTTTCAGATAAGTGGTCAATATGAACTACTGTTACTTTGTGCATACTCACTGTTTTTCAGGGATGCACAGTTTGGTCACCCCTTCATGATGTCTCTGGCACAATCTGTTTTCATTATTTTCTGCTGGGCCAGAGCTGCTTCTCCGGATATGCCCAAGTTACACCCCCACACGATGTCAAATTAGATGGTATGACCAAATAGCTCATCTCTGGTGGTTCATTTCCAAACACCCCAGGGGAAACAATAGCAATGCCAGTTTGTGCCAGTTTGTACCAGTTTTTCTTAGAGCAATGGGTTTTCCCCACCTTCTCTTCTCAAGCTGCTAACCCAAGGACAAACCCATTCCCCCTATAGTTGCAGGAAAAGAGGAGCCAGACTGGAAACACGCTGACCTCTCTGCCAAATCCAGTGGCCTATGCAGGGACAACATCCCTTCCTGATGACCCCTGGAGAATTAACCCTTCAAACACCCTTCATAGATCAATAGATCATCGCAAGACAAAATAACCTACCCATCCCTGATCCAAGGATCATTATGGCTTTGGTCATGCCTTTCTTTGTGTCCTTTGCTTACACAGATGGACTGAGACAACACAAATGTCATTGTACAGATTCGGGTGGTCATGCCATCTGAGATGTCATTCGCTTCTCTTCCTGTACCTCACCGATACACTTTTATTGGGAGATCTCTGCTGTCAGCTGCCAACATAAAGCCAACATAAATCATTTGCTAAGCCATATTATGCTTATAGCTATTTTGTCAAATTAAACCCAGGTGTAAGCACATGCAACTCGCAGCCATGGTGGGCTGTAATCCATTGTGTCTAGAAAGAAACATTTATTATGCTCCCAGTGATACTGTTATACTGTTACCTTAGTAAAGACTACAGTTGGTGTAAATCAGCACATTTTCATTGCTGTCAGTGGATCTATATCGACATAATTCTTTTTCATCTTTATCTCCCATCATACTTGTGATTCTGCTCCTATATTTCCTGCTTAGTTGCATTGTTGCTGCCTGTGTCAGGCTCTCTATATCAAAACCAGATTATTTTTTGTGAAGGTTTTACATGTATGGTGGACATAAGCATTGCACTGGGGTGGAGTTGAGCCCATCTAGCTCAGCCTCCCAGATGTAGCGGAGGTCTAGAGCTAATTGAGGAGTATAATAATGAAGACATATGGAGAGCAATTTTTCCTCAGTACAGTTTCCTGATTTATTGTAATTAGTGGTATAGAGCATCTGGAGTTGGAAGTAATGACCAGGCTACTATTAAGAAACATGAATTTGTCTAACCCTTCAGTGAACCCATTTGTACTTTTGACATTAAAAAAAAAAAAAAAAAAAGAAAAAGTGTTTTGCTTGTATCTGCCAGTAAGATGTGCAGAAACCTTGCACAGGGTAGGCATGGGCACCAGCGTTTCACTGCTTGCCCCAAAATGAGTGTATTTGAAGTTCCCTTTTACAAAGTGAAAGTCTGAGAAATTGAGAATAGTCCTACTACTTTGAAAGGAATTCCAGAAAAGAAAAAAGAAAAAAGGTGAAATTAATAAGGTCTGTTTTTTTCTCATGCTTTTGCATTTAATTTATTGGAGGTAAAGGGAAGTTGTTGGTGCATAGGACTATGTGGTGCAGAACTGATGGGAGTGTAATTTCCTCAAACTGGAACTGTTGCATTCAAGGTACCTATTCATAAGATGGCTTTTTAAGGCTTCTCTGTATCCTTCCCACCTGAAAAGATGCATCAAAAACCAAGCCCAGACTTCAACACAACTTTTAGGTATTGTAATAGTTCTGTTTCATCAGCAATAAGCAATTCAGCAAGGACACAGAGTAATAAGAAATTATAAGCCAGAATATATCTGTGAGACAAAGCTTCATTAAACCTACTGAAAGGATTACTGCATGCCAAGTGTCTACTGTTTTTCTAACAGCAGCTGGCTCCAGGTGCATTCTCAAGTGTTACACATTAATCCAGGTCCTTTCTGAACCTAAGCTTCTTTCTCTTGCCCTACTAATCATACCATGAAGTTCAGATCAGAGCTTGCTCCTTGACCTGCACAGAAAAGTCTTTGGAAAAATGACAGGCCTCAAAATGGTGTGATCTCACCAAGTAATATATTCCAGACCTGTAATTTATTTTTTCTGGTGTGTGTTCATTAAATTGGCTTCCTGTGAAGTAGGGCTTTGGTTTTAAAAGGCCTCCTTTGATATTCAAATGTTTACAGAACATTCACTCCCTCTTGCTTGGTTGGAAAGCTGAACTATTTCTTCCTCCGTTCAGGTCATCTGTACAGGGCCTTCTGGTGGCTCCCACAAACACGTTTGCAAATCCCTCGGTGATCAGACTTTATTTTGTTCCTTTTTCACATGCAGCTAACCTTTGAAAACAATTTCCAAAGGCTATTCTGAATAGCAGAATCCCAGCTAGAGTTTTTTAAGGTCGTGACATAAGATTTATCTTTAACATACATTCTGATTTTCTTTGCTTTTCCTTTTCTTTGATAAGATTTTTTTTTTTCCTCTGGTGCTTTGTTTTGTATAACATTATGCTCTTTGTGACCATACACCATTTCTGATGGTTTGCAGCTAAATTACTTTATTGTAAGCAGTGCCTTGCTATTGTACAAAGCTGTTCATTGGTGAGGGAAGATGTATGCCAGCAGATAAAAATGAGAAAAGATACAAGAGATCACCATCTAACCTTCTGCATAGCGGAAAAAGAAGCAGGTTTTCCTGCAAAACACTAAATGTTCACCATCATTGGGTGCAGGTGAATGCGGTGAGCAATTTATAAGAGCCAAGAGCCAAAGGGCTTTTAGCTGGAGATATGAGAACTGGTAGGACCTTGTTATTTTGACTCTAGGTAATGCCTTCTTCAAGCAGATCCTGAGAAGGCGGCTGGGGTGATTTATTGCAAAACATGCAATTATTTGGAGTTTTACCTGATGCCATTGATATCAGTGGAGTTTTCACTAGTAAGCTCAGTGAAGGGATGGCCAGGCCTTTAAATACTGCAAATTATACATATTCAGGAGTATGGGGGGAGTGGCAGAAGAAAAATGGGCATTATCAGCTAGACAGGAATGGTGTGATGCCACCTCAGGTGTCTGAGCAAAAAGTATGATCTTACTTGGCAACTCATACATCCAGTGGTGAGAAGGGTTGATCTCGACATTTGTTCACAGCACTTTCACTAATACATCCAGTCAGATGAAAATATCATCCTGGAATGATTTTTCTTCATTTATTTTCTTTTTCTATTTTTTACAGCATTTTTTATTGAGAGAAGACTTTGTATTCTCTCTCAAGTCACCAAGGACACAGCCAAAACCTCTTTAGCACTGCACAAACCACTGCCCACAGATGAGCAACAGAGGCTTACAGCAACTGATGTGGATGTAGAGTCCCACTTGTCTGTGATTTTGCCTTGTGACTAATTAGTAAAGGTCAGAAAGACTATCTTGAACTTGTATAAATTAATTGTGAAGTAAAGAACACAGTTTCTGGTAGGGTCCAGCTTGCATTGACTGGTCAATTACTTTGTGTTGACAGGCCATGGTTTGGCACTTATTTAAAGATTAGCCTATTCATCTAGCAATTCAGCTCCTAACTTTGACCTCAGAAATAGAAACAAAAGAATGCTTTAAATTCATAAGCTTGGCATTCCATGAAGTCAGCTCCATGTAGATCTGAGTGGTAACAGAGTATGGTTTAGTCTACCATGAGTATAATATTAACCACACAGGAGGTGTTACCAGTTGAAATAGTCACCAGGAAAAAAAAAAAAATCCAACGAACTTACTTACATTTTAAAAGCATCCACTGCATCCTCAAATATATTGACCGCATCCCCATCTGACACAAACTGATTCAGTTCCGCTGGCTTCAGCACAGCTCTTCTAATCTACATTAGCAAAACATGAAGATCTTTAACTACTGACCTATCCTGCTGTGTTAGGAACCATGCCTTTGATACCTACTGCATTGAAAAAGATTCCAGTTCCACTCTGTGTCAAACACAAAAAATATCTTTTCAGAGAGACATAGCAAGAAAAGGTTGGACTGACAGCAAGCAATTCATCTAGTAAAACACAAGATCAACAGACTTTGAACACAAAGCCAGATTGTATCACTGCAGACATGCAGATTATCTATCCACATCCTACTAAAACAGCAAATAGAGTTGTTTTTTTTTAAAAATAGAATATGCATTTATGTTTGCATATGCACTGCCTTTGTGAAATCTCATGGGGAAAAGTAATTATCTGTAGAAGAAAAATGATCTTGTGAGACCAATCTGCCTATGAACAGCTAAAAAATTTCAGCTGCTATCATAAAATTATGTCATATAAATATCATCAGTTAGCCCAGTGTGGAGACTATCTTCTGCTGAGAGAAATTCTAGCTAACTGGGGACAGCACAACCTGCTCACTGCCCTTGGCAGCAGGGAAGAAAAAAAAAAAAAAAAGAAATCAACACCAAAGAAACCCTCCAAAACAAACAAACAAACAAACCAGCCAACCCAGAAAAAAAATCCTAGCAAAAGTCCTTGAGACGCTGATAGGGAGAGAGTCTAGAAATTTTTGGTGCTGTAGTTTAATACCTTATCAGCTCCAGCTGCAAGCTTCATCTGGTGCATGGAGGTTACCCTCTGTGGACCAGGGACAACAAAAGGGAACAGGTGCTGACTTCTCAGCTGTTACACGTCAGACTGGCATTTTATGGCTAGGACTGGGGAAGGTAGGTTTGCACTGTGACTATGAAGGATCCTGCTTCTGCTTTTCCAGTCCTAGTATGGATGATAGCTTCCCAGTAAAACAGGCAAGGCAAGTGCATGACTTTTTGTTTTGGAGGCTGAGACTGTGTTCTACTTGATGTGGTCCAATAACAGCATGACAGAACCATTTTGATGCCAAAACATATATTTTACATTCACAAGCAGAAAGATACAGCATTTGAACATTTTCACTTCCCATCACAGCCGATATTGGACACACTATAGCTCTCAGCAGGCATTTTGTACTTTGCAGGATCAGAACCTACACACATCAGCCCATCCAACACAGTTGACTAAAACTTCATTGACATAACTCAGAGGCACATGGTCAAAGTCTAAGACAAGAGAAGATGATGGTCCAAAATAGGTACGCTGTATTTGGGGATTGACCCCATGTTGCAGGTCTTCTGCTTTGTTTTGCTACATACTCATTTCTGACATCTTACTTACTTCTTACATCTTACTTCTGTCATCTTACAAGTTTACTTCACAACATTTTGATAAGATGCTTTACTGACTAATAATTATAGAAATTTTGTTTATGCATCCTTGAAGTTTGCAAAGGAAAGTCCTGTCAGCATATTAACAATCTGTGTCTAGACTGATACGTAAATGTGCACATTAGAAAAAAAAATTCTACTTAGTTACTTTGTGCTAGGAATTACTATTCCTTTTTTTTTTCCTCCAATATATTTTACACTCAAAGAAGAAAGAAAAGTCATTTAAGTCAGTCAGATCCAGGCACAGAGTACAATGCAGTTCTTAATTTCTCATTAACAGCATGTCAGAGGAACTGATTTATCAGGAAATCTGTCTTCCTGCAAACAGCACTACAAGAGCACCTGTAGTTTTCTTTCTAATTGATTTAGCAATGGAACTCTGCCTCTGGTTTGTCTCCAACAAGGAAGAAGAAAAAAAAAAAAAAAAAAAGAAGAATCTATGATTGCATTGAAATACCTATTAAAAGATTGTGGCATCCTCAGAGGAAGCATAAGGAAGTAACCGGAGAAGGTCAGTTTGTTGGTGTCCTTTGCCAGATGCCTATGGATCTTGTGATGTGTGAAACAACTAAATTCAGATCTCATGTCTGAAATATCTGCATGCATTTCAATTCACTTGCTGACATACTAATTTAAATGGTTAATTCCTTGAAAAAGGACAGTTGCCAAAATGGCCGTAGCGTTTTGTTGAATTCTGTGTTATTATTAAGGGTACGTTAACATCATACAAACACTTAAAATATTGCAAGTGAAAGAAATGTGGTGATGCTGCAGATGAAGGCTTGACTCTCCCTCACAGATCAGCTGTTACAACAGGATCTGATAGAATTTTACCACAAACTTTCAGGTTCATTTCATTTACAAAGACCATGCTTTGCTCCCAGCAAAGACAGAAGCACTCAGAAGTGTTGCACACTTCCAAGCATCAGGTGGAGTTTTGGAGGTCTTCAGTCATTGCTGAGAGCTGATTGCTCATTTCTTGTTTTCTGATGTCTCAGAGGATGCATTTAGTAGTTCAGGGAGCATTTATGGGCTGCTTTGGAGAAGCTCAGACCAGGAGCAGGATGCATGTACCACAAGCGTGAATATGAAGATCTAAGCAGAAAATTGGATTTGGGACCAATTCTTGACTCTACCACAAATTTGCAGCATGACCTAGAGCAATGCACTTGCTGTCCCTGCTTCTGTTCCCTCTCAGGGGAGAAAAGATCATGATTCTGTGTTTACCCATCCTTTTCTAACTCTTTAAGAAGGAAACTGAAATAAGCTGGCAGAAATTCAGACAGCCAGTTAAGCCAGTAAAGGTTTAACCTCCAAGTGAGTCATGACACCAACTGGTTGGTGACAGTAGCATCTTCAGCTGCTGGGGCAGTCAAAAGGGGATGCATCAATACAGGCATCCAGTTCAGGAGAAGTGCTCTCACACCCAGGAAACTACTGAGATACAAATATTTTCAGCACACTGTATTTTTCCATTGCAGTTTTACCAGGTTTTTGTTTTCGCATGAAAGTTTTGCTCCCCTAAACTCCCCCCTCTTTTAAGTTTATATTATTTTTGAGGGAAGTACTGTGAGAGCAGGTTCCTCCTGAGCATGCCTATGATGGAAATTAGTCATTAATCAACCGAATCCCCACAGAACCACTAACATAATGCAGTAAAATGAATGATGGAAGGAAAAATAAATGTTTCTGAATTAAACAAAGCAGAAATATTATATTAACCAAAACACAACACACAGGCTACTCTTGTAAGGGAGGGAGCTGAGGAGTCCTTTTTAGATTTATTATTTGGATTATTAACACTGATGGGTTTGGGAGAAGCAGTGAGAAAATCAGTCTTCCATCCTGTGGTGCAGAATTCAAATATCACATGGTCTAGAAATAAATATTACAGATGCTGTTGTGTCTGGAGTGAAGTTGTAGCAAAGAGCAACTTTTTTTTTTTTCCCCCCCTTACTTTTCTTACCTAAAGAGGAACCTGTGTAGATGTTTCCTGCCACAAAAAGACATTGTGCACCTTCAGGATCTGGAAGATGGATCCTTCTAAGGGGAAATACATCCTAACAGTTCATTGTACAAAACTAACCTGCTCTTCCAGGGTAGGAGAGGGATAGAAAGAAATATGCTTTTTAGTGAAGTGGTTCTTTATCTTTCTCACTGAGAAAGGTTTTGCTTTAATGAAACTGGTCCCAAACAGGTCAAAAGGATCAGATGCAAGATAGCAGTTCCCAAACTGGAGGCATCTCGACACCTGGGGATGTGAGAAAATAAGCTTGCGCTCTTGAAAAATGAGAACTGGTATGAGAAGCTTAGCATGCCCTGCTTCTGGGGTACAAAGAAAGACATTCTCAGAGCCTGAAGCCCCAGTCCATCACACCTGGTGCAGCAGCGGCATCTGAAGTCTGGCAAAACCTCTCTGCTTCCCCATGGCCTTGTCCTGCTGGGAAAGTCACATCCTCAGTTCATTATGAAAAGAAATAACTTCTAGCAGCATGAGGGCAGGAGAGGGAATTGAGGACTGAACAACCTCAGACCTTCAGTGAGGCCCTACTTATGCTCTTTATGGTTTATAGGTTTTGGTTGGGCCCAGGAAAATTAGTCTCAAATTAAAATGGGCTACTGTGAGCTTCATTAGCTGTAAACAATCCATGTTTCATTAAGGGGTGAGAGACCAAGCACACTAAAAGCTCTCCTAGGAAAAAGTTACACTAAACAAACAACTGGATATTGAAAGTATAAAACAGGTAGTACCACAGTACGGGAGGGAAAAATCAGAGCTGCAGAGATGCAAATTCTCCCAGCTTTTTATTAAATACGCTGTAGCTTGCAGCTGATGAAAATTTCAGCCACTGATGAGAGGACAGATTAGGATTTTAAAAAGCATTTAAAATCAGTCCAGTTGGGATCAAATACTATTTCTGACTAGATTTGCATACAGCCTCTCAAATCTAACTGCATGGCGAAGAAAGGAACATTTTGAGCATTCTTATATGCACCTTTTTCCTTGAGAATAGGTTCTTTTAAGTCCTTTATTTTGGTTGTGTCTAAGATTTCGCACACAATCCCTCCTCCATACAAAGAATTCAGTTTACACTTTCCTGGCAGAGTTAAAGAGACTGCCCCAGGAAGAAGTTGGCATGCAAGCGAATAAGATTCAGACCAAAGAAACAAGCTGTTGGAAAGGGCAGCCCCTACCCTTGAGCCAAGCAACAGGGAAAATTAGCTCTAAGCTCTTTCTGAAGCTTTATTGAAATGTGTTGGTTTCTCTGCACAGGAGAATTACCCTCTGGTTTGTACAATGCAGTGCAAACTCACAGCTCTGCGTACATGATTTTGGATAATCAAAAGCAGCAAGCATGCCAGAAATCTGTTTACCTTACACAAACAGTGTTACCTTGTATTGATTTCTTCAGTGCATGTTAACATAAATCTGACATTAACACTACCTTACCCACGACTCCTTTCATTGAGAGCACACTGATTTATAGGCTGTGTTAACACAGGATGTTTTCAGACTGAAAGCTCTTGGTCCTCTCTACATAGTGATGAGGTGTCCTTTGCCACTACTCATCAGATTCTTTGACTGAGTGCATCTTTTGTTTGCGTTCACTTTTTTGGAGGCTCTACCACATTACTGGTCTGTTTTTCTGGGTTCTGCTGTAATACTTTGCTGCTATGCCAGGCAGAAGAAAGACTCGATTAAATTTCCCCCCCTCCGCTCCAGGATCCCAAAAGGGGTGACCGCAAGGAATCACTCAGGAGACAGGATGTCACTCCTTTAATATATTAGATGTCATATAACCACTCAACCCTCATTTAGGTACTTTAAAAACAACTTGTCTCTGCCTCCCCAAATGGAAAAATCACCAAGCTTATTCACAGTTCATTTGACATATTTCCTCTCAAGTAAAAACCAAGTCCCTCTCTTCTATTCTATTTGATGACTTCAAACATGTTTAAAAAAATTATTTTAACTGTTTTGCACAGGATTATTTGTTTTTAACAGAATTCTCTTTTCAATGTTTCATTTTAGGTAGAAAAACATACACCAACATTACTAATATGTTTTGTGCCACATTTTTTTAGGTTCTGAAAACAATCTGGCACTAATCCATTTTAGGCTTATGGGTGTTTTACATTTCTGCTTTAACAAAGAAAGCAAACATTGCAATTTATTCTTTAACCCTCCTGTTAAAATATTGCCCTATAAATCTTTGCCTTCTCTGGCTTTGGCCTATTCAAGCCAAACCCTGACCACCAGTCATACTCACACTCATGATGTGTCAAAATGATAACACAAGGAAAATTCCATGGGAAAACAAGAGGTACATGAAACATACCGCCCTCTGAAACACATGGGAACACTCTACATCCCAGATTGCCAGTGTACCCCATGTCCTGCCTCCACGTTGTGGCTTTGCCCCTAAATTGGGTACCTATGTACCTTAGCAGGAGATGTGCATTCACAGGACCTGCTATTGACTTCCTTTTTAATGTAATTTTTGACACATATAAGCAAAGAATAGCTGCTAGATGCTTGTCCCAAACTTTTTCCTTCCTTCTATAAAACAGGGAAGTGACTTTGAGTGCATAGTTAAAAACAATAATAATAATAATTTTCTGAATGTAATCCAAACAAACAATTAGCAACAATGAGAGTGTTTGAAAAGAGCAGAACCAGAGGCAAGCGCTATTAGAAAAACAAGTAACAAATTAGAAACCTGGAGAGTCATCACTGATATTATGACAAGTTGCCACTCTAAAACCTGTTATAAATAAACAGATTCCCAGTAGTTATTGGAGAATTGGCAGTTGGGTACAAGAAAAGGGAAGGGAGAGAAAGAGAGAGAAGGAGATTTTCTTGAAAATATTGAAATTGTAAAGCTGTTTGCCTCCATTAGGTTAAATGCTACAATTTAAGCACTCTGTACGTCAGCCCATGAAGCTGCACTGACAGAAGTCTCAAAGAAGGGGCCCTTTCCCCGCCTCCCAGTCAGTAATAGTTAATAATCAGTCTCAAAACCAAAAAATCCTTCTGCCCATGAGCCAGTGGTTTGCAGAACTGTGCAGTTGTGTTATTGGCTTCCACAAGGTGGCCTCTTCCAGTAACTTTACCCAGCAGCGATACCTCTGCACAAGCTGTATGTCTTGTAGGCGCAGCCTTATTTCTGCTTTTCCTCCCACCCCCTTTCCCTCCCCTAAAGGACTGGGCAGCACATGAGAAAGACATTAAGATCATGAAAAGAAAGTGCCCCTATACAAACTGTGATGGCATATCCCACAGACCAAACCCATAGGAGACAATCCCCAGATTCTCTGAAAAGGCTCAGGCCCTGCTGGTGGTAATAATAGCAATAATAATAATAATAATAGCCCTGACCTTCAGCTTAGATGAGTCTACCTTGATCTGTTACTTTGTTTTAACATCTACAAAGTCCAATGCTCTCCAGAATTATCATGTACCAGGTATTGGCATAAGGCCAGCTGATTACAACCATAAACAAATAAACCTAGAAAAAGCATAGAAACACTTCTGATTTGTGTTGGCAAATATTTCCCTAAGCTATTCATGCTGAAAAGGCAAGATACCTCCCTTGTCTCAACCAGCACCACAAGCAACCAATGATCATATTAATCAATTGAGGCTCTATACTTATAGTAAGGTTTTACTCAGATCATTTCTGGTACAAATTCAGTGAAAGTGATGTGGCAGAGCTCTTTTCACGTACCATGGAGAAGCCTTCACAACAAATAGTTCCCTGATATTTTTTTTTTAAACTCTTTTCATCTTAAGTGCAGCCAGTGTGGCCTTATCAAAGCTGAAACACTGAAGTCAAATGTCAGATGTTAACACAAATGTCAAGTGACTGCAAACTTCTGGATGAAGAGATATTTTAGTGATTGCAATGCTGGCCTCAGATTCAAAAAGGCTGGTTAAATCTCATCTCTGGTGCACAGCTCCTGAGTGGCCTTGAACAAGCACTGAACTTCAGGTTCCCAGCATTTACAAAGGGGCTGATTTTTCTTTACTCCTCCTCTTTGTCCTCTCATCTATTTGGCCTACTTGCTTCTTCAGTACAGAAAGTGTAGCTTATTGTGTGTTTATAATGTCGCACACAGTGTGGTTCTGTTTCTGTAGCGATATTCAGTTTGACTATAATAGAATAAATGAAGCAAAGAGAGGACCTATACAAAGAAAAATACTTCTGATTTAAGCCCAAGTTCTTCACCTAAAAGTAACAGTTCACGGAACAAGGTCACATGTAGCTTTAAGTCCAGGGATGTAAAAATTCTCCTATCTATCTTTGCTATCTGTTAGAAAGAGGCCCGAAATTCTTTTATTGGCAATATGCAAGTTTTACAAGGAAAAGAGATAGATATTATGACCTCCCCAGTCAAAAAGAAAAGCCTGTCCTTAAAAGCTAGAATCCTCACATTTCTATTTGTGCAGTTTCCACAATGAACTTCATAAATGGTTGATACCAGTTTAAAATAGAGTGCTCTTTGTGCAAAGCTGTATGTTTTATTCGAGGCACAAAATATCTTCTGGACAAAAACATGTTCTGCTGAAATAAACAAACACAGAACAGAGAAAAGACAAACTTAAAAGAACCCTCTGGGTTTCAGCAGATTGCAGCTTACAAGTGACCGTGTATTTTCTCCCCCATGCAGTCTCCTTTTAGCCATCAATTGCTGTCTTTTCTTCTTTTAAACTCCCTCCTCAATAGCTGCAAATCTACTGGAGTATTTTTATACATGAATACTGAAGACTCCTTATAAACTAGCTTTCTGTGCCTAAATTAATCCCTGGCATTCACGGATGACTTTAGAGGCATCAATTTTCCCTGTAGGAGGCTGTTGTGTGGCAGTTCAGAAGGGGGACAGCAGCTAGTAATAGATTATAAATTGGGGAGCCAGAGCTGCAGTGAGGCTGAAGGACTGCCTAAATGCACAAAATATTGCCCTGGCCTTTATGGAGTGAGAAGAAAAAGCCAGAAGTCAGAGATATGAGCTATTGCACAGGACTGGACAGGTCTAGAAATGTGATTCTACATTTTTCAGGTAGAAAAAGCTACATCATATGCCATCAGCATGCATGAGGACAGCAGAAATGAGACAGAAGGCACAAGGAAAAAGCAGAGGTCACATGTCATCTCCTGACAAGATTGTTTGAAGAAAAATGTTTAAAGTTTTATCAAAAACAGAAAGCAAACGTGTTAAGTCATAATGTTCATCTCACAAAGTCAACTTGAGAGGAAGGCAAAGAGATAGGTTAGGATTGGGTTCACATGGTCTCCAGTTTTGTAGACACCTTTCTTAGGATGATGAGAGAAGTTGTTTTCTGGAGATTGTTCTCCTCTCTCAGGAGGACCCCTAGATAATTTAGTTAAACTCAGCCTGGCAAGATGAATGCCTTGTCAAGTAAAGTCTGAGATCTTGACCACTGACACCTTCCTCCTCTCAAAGTTCTGATTTTTCTATGTTTTTCTTGTGTCTCCCCACCATCACTCCACCAACCCTGCAAAACCTAACAGAGAACAGGCGTTCCTGAACAGGCAAATATCCCAGAGTAGTATATATTCCTGATATGTGCTATGGGGAACAAATTCCTTGAAACTACCTTTCAGAATGAGTTTTTAAAGAATAGTTTCTTACAAGATGGACTTGAAAAAAAGTAAGCAGCTTCTCTTACTAGTTCATCTTCTAAACATTTTCTTAATCAAAACTTTCAGTTTTGGGAGAAAAGAGGGGTAAAATCAAGGAAAAAAAAAACAACACTTGTTAATTTTTTAATGAATAATGAAGCAAAATTCAAGGCTTTTTCAGTACAGACTGTTTTTATTTCTTTCCTCACATTTTCAAAAAGAAGCAAAAGCAAACATTAACATGTCAATTCAGTTGTCTACACACAGGCAGATATAGTGCTATTCCAGAGCCCTTAATGTCCCTCAGATGACGTTAGCAGGTATGGCACAGGACCTACAGAATAACTACCCCTGTTCTGCAGTGTTGTCTGAAGCCTGGTTATGCCACTGTCTCTGTATTTATGCTCTGGAAACTGAATTGATGCCTAAATATCACGGTTGCATGGAAAACAGCAAAGACAAAATGTTGCCTAACATATCCAAAAATCTCAAAAAAAATGATAGGAGGTTTTAAAAGGAAAACAAAATCTCTTTAAAACTTTTAAAGCTAATTTCTAAAGCTAGCTGAAATGTGGTTCTGGAACAGTTAGGGATTTCTGTGACTGAAAATCACATTAACCTGGTCTCTGACCTCTATTTACATCTCTCACATGAACAATTAGGAGCCTACGCAGTTCTTAATGCAAACCCACGTCATCATTTCAGCGGAAATAGGACTGGAGTCCTGTCCTCTATCAGCCCCATTTACTGTTGCTGTCTGAATCCAAAGCCAGAAAAAAACAAAAGAGACTGCCAGCAAAAACAAATCAAAAAAGAAAACAAAAGAACAAAGAAAAACAAAGACCTTATAATCTCTATGCCTTGAAGAAAGATGAGTACTTTTATAGCATTTCCTTACCTGAAGCTTTTATTCAAATATTGGTAGAGGCAGTGAAGACTTATCCAGTGATTGCACTGTACTTTGGGTTAGATGATAGCTGTCAAAACACTTCATGAAAAGATACCTGATCAGAAAGCCAGTTTTGTGTGATACTTCACTAAAAAAAATACAGGTGTATTCAGAAGTGTCCAGAAAAAACCCAACATGAGAATATTTGCCGCCCACTTAAAGTCCTAGACCACATTATTTTGCAAAGACTCATAGAAAATTCAAATAAAAATCACAGTTTTGACTCCAGCAGAGATCACTAGTTGAAGGAGACACTAACCTTAACATGCACTAGCTTAAAAGAAATTTGAAAGTCTTTGCTCTTTGAAAAGGAAAAATCATGACCAAAACTTACATTATCTTAGCCCGCAAAGTTACTGAAGTGGAAGTATGAACTATAACAGAATTGGGATGCATTTTTTATTACACAAATTTATTGACCATAAACTTTGGAAATGTTTTATTATTATAGAGAAGTGTCAAGCATCAATTACTTCCTTGTGAAACAGCAAGGAAAGAAGATTGACCTCTCTGGCATTTATGAAACAGTTCAGGATATATTTGCATGTTTCCCAGTATCCTACAGCCACAAAATGACCCAGAAAGAGGGGAAGTTGGTCTCTAGAGTCTGGTCTGGGTGTTAGTTCTTTATTGCTGGCTTTCCTGAAGTGGAGCACATTCAGCATCTCTATTCAAACAAGCTTAAACAAGTTTTAACAAGTGAATTTGACAATCCCTGTTGGATTTATAATTGCAGTGATCTGACACCCCAGAACGTGAGCCACTCCTTGAGCTCATTCACAGCCCAGAGCTGCCTTCATGACAGGACATCAGGACATTGATACTTCTGGAGGTGGTCTGCCCTCTAGACCTGCTCCTTGAAGGGCCAGGTTTTCCAAGCACCACGGATGAGTTAAACACTCAGCTCAGATGGCTTTTAAGGGAAGGTGGACAGAAGGTGGCCACATGCTGTCTCTTTGAAAGTCCCCCACTCTGGCTATGTAGGATGGCCCTGGAGCTCTACAGAGGCACTCGGATCTCAGCATCTATTTCCCACAGCTGAGAATTATGTCTGTGCTTCCTCCTGTGCTTCTCAGGTATTCCAAAGAGATCAGGTTCTGTCTCAGTATTGAAGCAGGGCATAAATTAGAGGTCGGGAGGAAAGGTCTTCCAGAGGAAATTGCTTCCAATCTCAAACCAGCACAATCCCAATTTATTTATTTCCCCCCACCAAACAGCACAGCCCATAATCTTTTCTCCGTTTTCGTCTCTGTTTTGGCTTGAATGCAGGTCTATGACTGGTCATGGATGAGTGGCATTGTTTTTTGCACAGTGGTGATTGGTAGGATGAATTACCAGAATTATAAAGTCATTGTATTTTTGTCATATTTCTTTTTATGTTCCAATACCTTAAAAAATAAGACAAACACAGGCCCATCCTACCCCCAAAATACCAAAGCACACATTGTATTTTCACTCCTGATCACAGGATGAAAAACTGATGCCCATTTTCAACCCTAGAAATGACTACTGACACCTCAATTTTTCCAATCTATATTTCAGTGTTCCTCAAAGAGAAAAATTTCCAATTATTTTCAGACACCTATTCCCTGAAAAGCAAAGACACTTATGCAGGCACATAAAGGAGACACCCCATTTCAGAATTCAGTGCATACAGGGAGACATTAAAGTGTGGAGAGAAGCAGCTAGCCCCATTGTCACAATATGTTTAACCAGCCAAGTGACAACAGAACAGCATTTTCCTCTCCATCACCAGAAGAAATATTGCTTAAGCCTCTATATTCACGACACCTTTTTTGTCACTTCTTTTCTTAAGCTACTCTTGTTTGCTCAGTGTATTTAGCAGACATTTATCTCACTCTATCAGCAAAGATTAAAGACTCATACTACCTAGTAATCCAATTACCCTACATGAGAAAAGCAAATGTATCTTTGGTCAGTGCCCACAGAGCTCCAGGAATCCATCACAATAGAAAATGAAATCTAATTAATTGTGTGCTTTGGTTTAGCTTCATCCACATCATTATTTCATTCGTTTCTAACGGATACGTTAGCAGAGATTTAATCGTTTTAAACGCACAGAACCACTGGGTCAGCTTACCCTAAGGTGAGTGGTTGGATAATTATATTTTTAAAGAATCCTATCTGAAAAAAGTTACTTGTGGTGGGAGGCTCAAAAGAGAGAAAGAGAGTTACAGAGCCTTGGGATAATATAGTACTTATGTAGAAATCTGAGTGTTTCACCAATTCCACTAATCCTGATTTTACATTTAGGGAGAAGGGGACTCTCATCACAATTTTTTTTTGCTTCTTCAAACATGTATTTTCACATGACCTATTAAAGCATTTGTGTGAACCCCAAAATAGCACAATACTTTTATCAGAAGCCCAGAGGAAACTAGTTAGCTGGGTAAGGTTTGGTGAAAAAAAAAGAAAAAACAAAAAAAAAAACCAAAACAACAAAAACCACAACCCCACAGCATGATGCTATAAATAAATGGATTGGCATGATATCATGACAAGTACACTGGGGAGCAGAAGAAGGGCCTGTGGTCCTGCCTAGGGCTATTGTGGAACCATGCTGGGTCTCAAGGCTGGAAGAGATTCACAGAAGAGCTGTGAGAGCTATTAGAGCACAAGCCAACACTTGTGTAAAGCAGCAGAAAAAAGAAAGCATCTCAATATCTTTTAACCAATATAGTGTTATAAAGCAACTTGCCCACAACTGACAGGTCAAGTTTTTAAGATAGTGAGAGCCAATGGCTGGAAACTTAAAACAGGCATAAAAAATAAATCATCACAGTAAAGTTACAAAACACACTGTTAACAGCAAAGTGATTAGCCATTAAGAGAAACTACTAATAGCTGTGGTAAAGACTTCATTATCCATGACTGCTGAATCAAGGCTAAAAGCTATCTAAAATATATGGCATAACTCACATAGAAGTTATAGGGCAAAAATACACAGAATGCATTAAACCAGAGATCAAATTAAGCAGTAATAAAGTTTCTCCTCCAATCTTCAAAGTAATTGAAAACAACATTATTTTCTTGAACTTATTAATTCTAGACAAGTCCTTATAAGTATCTTACTGGCTCTGAATAGTTAGTCTTTAGGACAAGAACACTTTGTAGCCTTTAAATGGTTAATATCTTGTTTACTCAATGCTTCAACTTTGTGATACAGCAGAGCTCTAGGAAAAGAATTGGAAAAGAACAGCAAGATCTGTCTCACCAAATAAACAATCTCTTATCAATACCAACATTCATATTTTCCCAAAGTATATAAGAAATTTAGTTGCATAACTCTTACTTGTTTTTAGAAGGCAAAGTCACCACCCATGATGCCCATAGGTTTTTAGTATCTGAATGCACTCTCTTGTCTCCTACTGCCCTGAATCTTTTCCTTGCTTTCTTACAATGTAAGTTTCTAGGATATAAAGCAAGCTTCCCTCAGCCTTCATCCATGGTAAGCATGTGGGTTTGCAGTAGTGTTTGCTTACACACAAACCTTACTCATGGGCCTGACTGCTCCAGGAGAGTCAACAGAGAGGCACAGATAACTAGAGAGATGATGCTGACTTCCACGTATTTTACAAGTCCAAACCCAAAGCCCTCCTCCAGAGAAATGTGACAAAATACCTGACATAGAAAAAATTCTACTTTTACAGAGCTACTGAGCTGCCAGACTGTTGCGTCCAAACACTCCATACAGAGAAGCTGTGGAAAACTGCTGTATCCCCATGGTAACAATCAGAACAACCTAATTGTCACAGGAACTCATACTGCATTTGTGTGTGTGTGTGTGCACATATGCTGTATTTTGAACACAAGAATGTGGCATACGCTTCCAACCTTTAGTCTGGGGTCCAAAGCCAGTCAAAGATAAGAGAAAGCAGCCAGACTGCAGTCTACTAACAGCAGGAGCTCTACTAGTGTCATGTCTATCCTCAATACAAGGCAACACCCAGACCAGGTATCTTGTGTAGGATAGACTCAGGCCATAATGGAAAGAGAATGTTAAACCAATCACCAAACACTGACTATTATTTCATTTGTTCCGAGAGTGATGCTCCTAGCCCTTAAAGTTACTTTAAAAAAAGAGAAAAAAAAAAGAAAAAAAAAAAAAAAGCATATTTGTAACAAAATAAAGTCAACCTGCCCTCCACACAAATATATACATACAGTTTCAGACACATCTGGGCAGAAGAGTCACACACAAACTTAAAGAAAATACACTTTGTCTTTTCCTATGCTGTTCTACAACAAAGTAGTGTTAATTTGACTTTGGGCTTTGCTCCCTGTTGATTAAGTGCCAAACATAAATGAAATTCTGTGTTCACATTGCAAACTACACACAGGTCATTTTAACTCAGAGTTGAAGAACATGAAAGGCCCGAGACAGAAAAGAGGATGAAGGAGAAGGAAAAAAAGAAAACAAAAAACAACAGCAACAACAACAACAAAAACCACAAAGGAGACAAGGACATGATGACAGTTCAAAGAAAATGTAACATAAAGATGATTCCATCTGTTTGAAGCTCATGCACTGCTACTGAAGCTGCCTACTTTATGAGGTCAGTCTTAAAGACAGATACAAAGGGAAAGTTTGTCAAAAGATCAGTTCTATTCTCCAAGTTCCCAGCAGGTCCACAGCATCCATCAATAAAATAAGCAATGCAGTATTTTTTGTTCTACGCAGTGTGGTCTTAAAACTAGTAGAATAAAGCATTGTAAGAAATCACATGAAGAGTCATGCAAAGCCATTGTTAAATTGAAATTCTTTGGAGAACTTAATGAATGAAGCTAGAAGATGACTCATGCAGTCTTCCTTTGCCCCACAGGAGAAGTCCAAAAGGGCATCCCATACAGGTATTTCACAACCAAGACTTTCTGTGTGAATGAGAAGCAAAAGTCCCACTGAAAGGCTTGCAAAGTTACCAGAGACAGAAACACCTATGTTTTCTTCAAAATCACCACTTACATCTTTCCAAAAGACAAAAATGGCTAAAACAACATGGGATTTACTTAACAAAGTTCAAATGAATAGAGATCTGAATTGAACACAATCTACATATCTATACATAAAGCAATTATGGAAGACTCCATCAGCCTCTTCCTCTGTAGGTAAAATATTTTAATGAATTAGAACTAGAAGCCTGCAGAGTGATTTTCTCTACTTGTTCTTGGAGAAAGAGCAGCTCATTTCAGACAGATTGCAAAATATTGCAAATACATACCTGTCTGTAATGCACCGAGGCAAATAGTGGTAGAGATCATCAGTGAGACCTTAAGAAGCTACGCACAGCTTGCTTTTCACTGGGTTCCTCAAGGCCCTCATGCAACTCCTTCTTGAGGGAAGGTGATTTTTATTAATTTTTTTTAATCATAGGCTCTTTAGCTCAATTTGGTGCCTACTTGCTAATCTCCTGTGGATGCAGTGATCTAAATTTAAGACCCAGGTTTTTAGAGCCAACATTGACTACAGTCCCCTGTTGGCATCAGGTATGGCAATTTAACTTCTTTCAGTGATCCTGCTTTTTATTTAACTGTTGTGTACGATCTTGACGAACCCTTTAAAAAAAAGGGTTTATTAGAGTTTCTGTCAGGCTCTTAAAAGTCGGCATAACTGCTATTGAAGCAACAACACCAAAAGTTCCATGAATCAAAAAAAGCAGAAAACTTACATAGGCTTTAGATGATACCAACCAGAATAGTCACTGGTGTGCAGCAGTTAACCAGTCTCATTTTATTTTGAGTAAAGAAATGGAGCCTGATTTTCTACGACACATACCTTCTCTCCCTAAAATAGACCTTGCAAGATATTTGTGACTTTGAACTGCTTTTGTTATTACTCACTGTAGCCAGTCCCTTCAAGAAGCTGAGCTACATCTTGGCAGCTGCACATTCCACCAACTTCAGTGGGATTTGCAGGTGTCCAGCAACTGCCTGGATGTGGTTCCTTGATGACAGCTATGCTGTGCACATCATTCTCACATATTAGAATAATACCTTGGAAAGCAACAATATAAGTAGGATGAAAAACACTGTTGTTCAAGTGTGTTTCTCCCTTTCTTCTGGATGAAGATATGTTGGAAACCAGAGCTTATTTTCACATTTGTTTTTTTGTAGGTACTTGTGTATCATACTGGCCCTCATCGGTTTGCCCTTATATAATTCTAGGCAAATATGTTCCACTTGCAGCTCTTCTACTTCATCTCATAAGTGATTTACATTTTTCAGCCAAGCACATGTTTACATGCAGTGACACAGCCTGGGACATCACCAGCAATCAACAGGCCTCAAATGGGTCTCACAAAGAGGTTCCTCAAGATTAGCCAAAGCACTAATTGTAAAGAAATTGAGTCTAACAAAGCAATGTGGGGTGAGACAACAGTATCTGTAAACAAGAGTACACCAGTGATGATTCAAGACACTGCAGGTGTCATTCTGGAGTAGTTCCACCATTTACTATGGTTTGTTCATATGTCCTTGCTGCTTAGAAACATCAAAGAAACCTAAAGATAACATGGTACTTGGGAGTCCCAAGGCGCTCTCTGCCTGTAAAGACACCAGCATCACTCAAACAAGAAATTAGCACAAGAGAAAGAGGTGTGGAATCAAGCTCCTTGCAGGTTTCATGCCAATGTTAGCCCAGTCAAAGAACAGTGTCCCTCATGCGCCCTTCTTAAGCAGTAACATTAAGGGTGATCTTTGAGCAATGGAGCTGACACTGGTTATGGAACCATTCTCCAGACCTGAGTTACGAGAGGCTGTCAGCACCTTTCATCAACATGCATCACATTGCTTAGCTAATGGAGCTTGGAAAGGATCTACTATTTTTCAATATCTTTCCCATTATTGTAAATAGATGAGATTCTGCTCCAGGCCACATATGAAAGATGAAAAATTAGGAGGAAGAGACATGAATAAGTGCAGAGAAGGTGAAGAAAGAATGTGATTGCTCTTATTTCTTTGCCTCAGCAAGGCATATTCTTCCCCTTGACAAAACTAGAAGTTACCCTGAGAAGAAGCCAGCTGATGTTACCACATGAGCAAGAAGGAAAAAACCTTCAAAAGAAGCAATACTTGCAGTGAAAAACTCCAATTTTTGTATCAGCATTCATTTTTTCCTAAGACCAAATGCCTGAAGTGTTATAAGAAAGTCATCTGTCTTTCAAAGAAAAAAAAATAATTCCCATGAGTGGAAAACTAAATAATATTTTCAAAGCATCTGTGATTCTAAATCTTTTTTTGAAATAAAAAAATCTTACGTAGTGTCACAGATGTGAAATCTAAGGGTAAAACAAAATGTTAAGTTTTTACAGAGTTTACTCACATTTTATTAAAGCAGCTCATATAGCTGAAAACAGAAGAGATTTTCTCAAAAAAATAAAAAAAAAAAAAAAAGAGGCACTGAAATAAGCTGTCTGGATTCTTTTGAAAAGTTTCCTCTGTGAATCCTAAAAAATGAACCAAAACCCACATTCTCAAAAGCCCTAGTTTTTAATACTATTTTTATTCCAAATTTTACCAATATCTAACCTGTCCATTTAAAACAGAGTTACTGAATTTATCATCATTTAAACCTGTGTAAGCACCATACAAAGTCATGGCAGTGCTCGAGAATGGAGAATCTTAACACAGAGGCAGTCTGCCACCATTTACAGGCTTGGACGATTTGTAGTGGATTTCTTTCAAATTAGTTCCACTTTTTTCTTCTGATGGAAACCTATTTCAGCTTTTAGTGTTCCTTAGCTGACATATGTTATGTATATATTATATACGCATATGATTTTGTTGTTCATTTTGTAAGGAAAACCAAAACAAATCTAAGAACAGATGAACTCCCTGCGACTTGCAGACCTGACATGAAGTGCTGTGAGAAATTCAAAGTATCATTGCTCTGGGGAATTAATTTGAAAGTTTAAAGGAAAGAAACAGATTGGTAACCCTGCCTCCATTATATTTCAGCAAATATAATCTGGATTCTCTTCCCTTTTTGTTGTTTTTTTGTTTTGGTTTGTTTTTTTGTTTTTTTGTTTTTTTTTTTTTTTTTAATAAAATAAACTTGTTAGGTAGAGGTTTGAGCACAAAATGAGCACAAGAGAAATTATAACCTTGTAACTACCACAGCCCTGTCTGCTGGATTGAATCCTCAGGGCACTATTTAATATTCAGATGCACACAAATACATTTAAATAACGTCAGGGTTGGGCTGTGCCACAAACCAGCAGATGCTGGGCAATTCAAAGTTAAGGATGACACTTCATCACCACTGTTCTTAACAAGGAGAAGGAAAAGCATGTAAATTAAGGACATAATTTCAGCCTTTCAAACAAATTCTTCAGGGTTTATTGGTTTGTTACAATGATAATGGTATTTTAAACACAGTTTTCTGTATGTTAAATGCCAAAAACCTTCTCTGTATTCAGGCAATACTAAGTTTACAAAACTGAAAGAAAAGCAAGTGGTAAAATTGAAGAGTCAGATTCCCAGTGAACAGCTAAATAAATCACTGTAAAAATCGTACCATATTTTTGGGAGAGGAGTGGGAAGTAGAGCGCGATGGTGTGAACATCCAACATTATGCCAAATGCAAACACAAAACCTAATGCTTGACAAAAACTGAAAAAGAATGACACTAAAATATTACCCACACAGGGAACAAAAAACATCGTGGAATTATTAATCTGGCATAGATCTGTCTAAACCCTCATTTTATAATTCTTTATTTGTGATGTAAATACACTAACAGCAGTAACAGTCAGAAAGCATCAAACTTACATGAACAGTCAGTTCTGAGACAACAGTGAGTCTTGGTGGTATTTATTTTAAAACATAGAATTGAAAAAACAGGTTTTTTCTTACATGCAGAGACTAATTGTATGCCTGAAAATAATTAGATTTAATATAAATTATATAGTAAACAAGAAGCTAAGTGGTACTAAGTACTAAACATCTCCAATATGAGGTTACAACTGTAGACACTGTTGATGTGATCGCTTTTTTTTGCTTTTTGCAATTCATTTGAGTTACATAATTTATTAACCTCTGAGAAGCCTACATGACCCTCCCAAATATTTTTATAGGAAAGAAAATTGAGATCACTTCCCAATCATACTTGATCATATTTAGAAAAGAAGAATGAAAGAAAAAATACTACCTGAAAAATAACAGTATTTATAACTAAGAACTCAGATTTTCAGGCTGCTCTTTAGTTAAGTCCCACCCACAACACAGGACTATATGCATAGAAACTTTAAAAAAAAATACAAAGAGAGAAAAAGAGACTTGAGCAATAAGAAGCATGAACTTTTGTGAATCTGAATTAAAGAAAGAAAAAAAAGAAACAGAAAAAGAAGGAAAATTATCGCGTTCAGGAAAGACTGAAAGGGCAGTACCACAAATGTAGGACTGCATAGTATAAAAACATCTTCAAAGCACCTGAAGCTTAAAAACACAGAGGAAGTCTTTGAAAACATATACATCCATATCAAAAACTACCTAAGAGGCACAGGTATGTCTGAAACATACCTATCAAGACAAACAATTCAACTGTATTTTTGCAGGATTGTTTTACAAGTCCAACATACATTTTCCTGAATCCATGCCTCTTATTTCAGTGCCTTGTTTAAAGAAACCATACTACAAAAGATATATAAGTACTAGCTGCCTTCAACATTAAAAAAAAAGTTTTCTCGCTTTTGATGAAAGATTTAGGCTTCTTATGTAATCATCTAGTATACTTCAAACAGTTACTTATTTCATCCTACAACAAACTCAGTCAAATATGCATATATTCTGAGACAATATGCTAAGAAACACCCAAGCATCATGAAGAAAACAAACAAAACATAAAATAAAACAGAATACTCACTAGGTAGAAGCAGGCAGACAGCAACAGGCTACTGTGATACAGCTACTACCAAAACAAAACAAAACAAAAAAAATCACATCTGTAACTCTTTACCAATTTAAAGAGACAGCTTCACCCCAGCATGCAGCAGGGGAGAGAAAAAAAGTTTCTCTAAGAAGATAAATGTATGTGGATGATCTTTCAAGAAAAGGCAGTATTCCTACCTTGCTATATTAGTTCAGAAATAATGTGTAACATAAAACATTTAAACATTTTAGCAGTGGCAAATTTATTCAAGTTCTTATGAAGAAAAATTTTCTTTGGAAAGAAGTGTAACTTTTCTTCAGTTTCACTGAATTCTCCTAATAAAATAATTTGAATCAGCAAGTGATAAGGAAGAGTGAAGACAGCCTAGACTTCCTTGATTCTAGAGAATGTGAACATTACACTATCTAAAGTTAGCATATGAGATAGTTATCTGATAAGCCATAGAGAAAATTATTCATCAGACAGTGCAGCATCAATCCTTCCAAAATCCCTCTAAAAGAAATATACTTACAACCTACCAATACTGTGTTATTTTTATTTCATGAGGTTTAACATATAATTTACTTTTCCTCTTTTCCTTTCCTTTTTCAAACACGTGCTCCTCAATATTTTTACCTCCACCACTTTCAGCCTCCAAATTCTGCTTTATGAATGAGCCTCATAACTGTTTTTTTCCTCTCTTTTCTTGTATTTCATTTTCTTTAGATTTACAACGTTTGAAATCAATAGAGTTACACTCTCAGACAAAGCCAATGTAAAAATACATACTCAAAAAAATCAAGATGCATCTTAGCCCACTTTGGCAACAAAGAGAAAATTACTTTGCCTTACCTTTTACAAAGTTGAGGCAACAGAATAATACATAAGTGGAGGAAACAAAAAGAAAACAGCTGAATCCCATATGTATCAGTCTTTCTGTTGCGCTCAATAACACAAATTGTGGGAGGGGTGCAAAATACTAAATAAGTTAGTAATAAAATAAGTAAATAAGTTAGTAATAAAATAAGTAAATAAGTTAACATTTTCAATTACAGTCAAAAATTAGAAGAAAAACATCATAGGGAAAAGCCATACTTCCTAATGGAACTTGTTTATGTGTATTTCCTAAGCTCTTCTCTCCAAATTGATTGTAGAAAGATAAACAGCATTGAAACTATTATTTACAACTTGTTTCTTACACCCAAGAGAACACAAATGTTTCCCTTCTCCCTAAGGGGTATTGATCTCTGTAGTGGAATTTCAAAATTTGCAGTTAAATTGGAGGGGGACACAGGCAGTCCTCAGGGTGCGCCCACATGTGGCAGAATGCATTAACTCCAACAACTTCAACTTGACTAATTTCACAGGATTGGTTTTCAGGCAAAGCACCAAATCCTGGAGAGCTGCAAGAACCCAGCAGCAACCAGACAGGGACCAGCAGGATGTGCCCTTTGGGTGAGGGGAGGATTTCCACCCTGAAGCCTCCTCTTGCAGAAGCAACACTCAGCCCAGGAGATGCTTCAAGCCCAGCAGCACCTCCCCAGTCTCCCTGATATCCTGAAGTTGATGTAGAGGGTGTTTTCTCACCCTCAAGCAATTTACTAACACATTCATGGGGACTGCTGTGGGATTTGTTTTGTTTATCATCTTGCTAATGAAGTGGTTTTGTGTGTGCGTGCAAGTGCTCTGGAAGAAACCTCCAATTTATCATGCTTGTGTTGGCATTGCTTCATCTGCAGCCTAAACACAAGTAGAGATTGCACAGAAATCTTGCGAGTGGTTAAGTGTTTAATACCATATCTAGCATAGCAATAACAGTGGGAAAAAAATAGTTTAGGTGACACATATCTTTCTGAATCACCAGCTGATTAGGACAGTTGCATGTGAGAGCAATGTTCTTAGTCTTATAGCTTGGTGAGGGATATAAAGAAAAATGGAAAATACTCCAATAACTTGACCAACATAGAGCAGATTTTCATGAAAAGTCAGTTCTCTTTTCAAGAGGAAGATTATTCAATATATCTATCTACAGCAGGCTCAAGCTTGTTGGAAAATTTGCCTCCATCTAGGAGAAAGAGGCAATGTATCGATGAACAGAACTGCTGCTGCCATCCAGGAGAAATAAAGTGAAACAGAATAGGAAAAAGAAATCAATCTCCCTTATCACTCTCCAGCTGCACATTGTGTTTCTGTCTGCCAAGCTTATATAGGCAAATCATTGTATTATCTTTCCTCTTGTGAATAGTCCCACTGAAGCATTTATGAAATAAATAGAGGATGTATATGGCTTGTCAAAGGCTATGACCCTGAGGATAAATCTGTATAGCTTCCTGAAGTCCCTGCTGTGCTTCTCTTCTATAGATCTGCTCCAGAACACATGGGTTTACTGTGTAATATCTGGGAGCTTTTCAGCTTCCATTAGAATGCAATTGGGGACAAAGCAGACTTTTAAAATAGTTGTCTTGTCCCTGCCACCTAAGGCACAATCCTTTCCATGGTACTTGTAGAAGGTCCACAAACTCTACAGCACTGAACAGGCCACTGTGAAAGGGATGTCCAGCTGTTACTCTGATCACTAGCCACTATAACACCTGCCAGCTTTATGTAGAACATGTTTACTTGTGAGAGCTGCCAGCAGAAAGAAAAAAACCCAACTCACAGTGAAGGAGGTTTATATCAAGAGGTGGAGCCCAGAGGTTCTGGTACCTTGAATTCTCCAGAGAGGGCATGAATTTTGGAGCGATGTGGCCTGGAGGCAGTCATTCCTCAAAGGGAAAAATGAAGTAGCTTTTCTTTCTCCGCCAGAGCTCAAAGTGATGCTCTTTCAGAGAGATGGACCATTGTTTTTGGAATTTTCCTCCAAGTCATCCTAGGCATACTGACCAAAAGCCAGCAGTTTCTTTTCAATGCCAGCTTTTATGAAATTGCATACTGCAGTTTGCAACTCCTTTATCCCTTTATCCCTCACCTTCACTTTGGATTTGGAGAACATCAAGTCTGGGGGAAGCTGATTTGAAAACACCCAGATTTGAATCCTGTCTCCCACGACTATTGACATCAATGGCAAGAACTGTTCCCTGTTTGTGAAGGAGCATGAGATTGAATGGTGCAACACCTCTTCATTAATGTGCCAGAGCTGGTGGACTCTCCAG
This sequence comes from Platalea leucorodia, assembly GCF_965183815.1. Taxonomy (NCBI): domain Eukaryota; kingdom Metazoa; phylum Chordata; class Aves; order Pelecaniformes; family Threskiornithidae; genus Platalea; species Platalea leucorodia. Next base: position 86,882,639 of record NC_138827.1, on the reverse strand, counting down.
GAGTATGCTGTCCCATCCACCCAACCCTGAAAGCTCAGCAGCATCCTGTAAGTCTCATTTGCTGGTCCTCATCTGAGATGTCCGCTTTTCATTGCCCACCCCCTTTGCTTCAGCACAGAAACAAAGTGGGATGGATGCAATGGGGCACTATCCCATGCCTCGGCAACAGCTGTTGCCTTCCCTGGGGCTGCTCTCTGTTAGTCCCTTACCTGCCTCTGTCCTTGCAGTAAATGGGGATCACCATGGCATAGACTGCTCCAAGAGGTGGTGCACCCTCCTACTGCCCTCCTAGTTCTCCCAGGTATTGGCCTTTTACATCTCTTTGCCCAGTAAGCCACCAACATAAAAAGTATTTCAGGGAGCCATTTTTATAACAGAAAATATCCTATTTTATAGCTAATAGTGAGGGTCCTGTAAACAAAAGCAGACTTCATGCATGGTAAAGAGGCCCAAGCAACATCAGAGAAACTTTGACAGCTTACTGCAGCTCAGGATCTTTCCCCATCTCCTCCCCCAGCCCCCAAATCTGTAGTCATTCAATTAAGTGCCTTGGGATTTGGGGTTGGAAGGTGCTAGGAGGATGTCAGTCATCATTAGTATAATTATCAGACTTAGACATTATGCATTATTTATTCCAAATATTTATTCATTATTGTGTCCCAGATTAATGTAAGCTACTTGAGGCAAATCTATTTCTTATGGAAGTATTAGTGAGAGAAATCCTGAAGTAGAAAAAACAAATGAATAAAAAACCAAACAAACAAACTTTGCCAAGCTCCTTCAAGGAATGAGAGAGAGAGAGGGGAAAATGAGAGAGAAGAAAGTTTTAATAAGATGATTGATCCTAAAGCTGTCAGATGATTGTGTTATTGGTAGTAAGCAAGCCTCTTCTGGGAGCACAGATGTTGATCTAATATATTTGGTCCATGATCTAATTTAATGTTAGATCTCCTCTTGCTAGACAGTAAGTTTTCTTCCAGTTCTTTGGGGGAAAAATGAGAAAAAAAATCATAGTTGCACAAGCTGTGTGCTCAAGATTTTTAAGTGAGTAAGCTTACATATTATGTAATGTAAACTGATGCAGCTTTGTTGGAACCAATAGCATTATTTTGATTTCTGTCTTTCAAAATCCAGTTTAGTATCAGTAGTCCAGAAAATGGTATTGTGGTTTACAAAAATTCCATCTTACTTTCGCTACCAGTTGTTCTTAATATGATTTATTATTTTTATTATTAGCATTACAATGACAGCAAAGGACTGGAACACAGTCATCCTGTGTGCTGCACGGACACATAGCATAGCAGAAGACAGATGAGATACACTTTGACCAAGAGGCAAATACTAGAATTATCTGGAACAGACCACTGGTGCAAGCTGAAATGGAGGCAAACGAAGGTAACTGATTTCCTCAGCTTCACAGGCTCATCAATAGCGGAGCCAGCTGAGCTCTCTGAGGTTTTGTGAGCTAATATGTGGCAGCTTTATTATAAAAAAGGATCTTGAAAATTACTTTTCCTATGTGTGTACATTTTTAGAGAAAATTGCTTTGCAAAATAATAAATAAATAAAATGTATGGATGGTGTGAAGATGTTGCTACCTCAAGTTCCTGAACCCACTACTCAATTTTGTCACGCTTTCCCTCTGTATTTTTGTATCATTGCATTTGTCTATAATGTCTTTTCTTATATTTACGTTGGAGGTCCTTAGGAAAAGAAGCAATATTTCTGTTCTGTGTTTGACTTCACCTGGACCCAGGAAACAATGATGTCATACAAAACCCAAGGAAACTTTAGTTTATTTTGGTGTATTTCCTTTTTTTAATCTGTTTTAACTCTTTACACTTTTAAAAACCCAGAAGGGATCAGAAACAGTGGAATAAGAAAAATTAATTCATGTATCCAAATGATTCCTCAATATAAAGACCAGCCTTGATGTGCTTTGCTCTCTTCAGCTACCTTTCTGCAGTCTCAGCATTTGAACTAAAAAGAGAATATATGTCCATATTTGGCAGTCCTTCCACACCACTGGGTAGGAAAGATGGGATTTGGATCCTGCAGAACCATTTACTTGGCATCTAACCTCAATGTGCCAGCTCTATTAGAAAGCAAAACTCATATGGGCCCAGTTCTGCAGGCAGCCACTGCCAGGAGATGCAGACACTCATGTAAAGCAAAACCAGTGTGTTCCTGTCCTTCCAGTGAAAGCTCTTCCACAGGAACACAGCAGAAGCTGGGCAATGTCAACCTAACAGTGTATCATCTACCATAGTATCCTCCCCCAACAGCAAACATCAAGGGACAAATATAGAATTAGCACAAGCCTATTGTGATATTTCCTTGGAATACTCTCCCAATTTCCAGTGATCTGCAGGCCAGGTATTTATTAAAACAAAAGTGAACTCAACAGCTGAGTATCACCAGGAATCTGTTTGGATCTTGATTTATAACAAGAAAGAAGGAAAAAAGAGTTATCTTGTCATGACATAAAGACACAAAAGTTTCCTTCTGACAGTCCATAAAGGAGAGGTGAGCAGCAGGTTAATTGCATTCTGATGGGAGATTTTATTTTTTAAGTTCTCTCTCTCTTTTTCTCTCCCTCCTTAATGTTGTCAACGCTTTGCTCTTACCTTAATGCAAAAGGGATTTAAGTAATATGTATTTATATTCTTGCTGGCATAGTTCACATCATGGTTAAAGACAAGTAATCAGTAGTCTACCAGCCAGCTAGAGGCAGAAGGGGCAGTGAGAGAAAAGAGTTTCTGTTTTATAGCAAATAAAGCTTAGAAACTTCTTCAAAGGATTTAAATGAGAACAAGATTCGTGCTTGCATGTAAGTGACTAGTGTGTTTATCACAGAAGGAGACTGGTGGATTTGAGCACACTAACCAACCACAAATGGTCCCACAGACACTGCTTGAAGCCTTCTCCTGTCCTAAGGCAGTGCAAATCAGAAAAGTTCTGCCTGACCTTTTTTAACCTAGATCATTGAAAAGAAAGAGTGAGGAGGAAAGAGGTTTTGACTGAAGGAAGTAAAGAAGAGCTGATCACAGCTTCTTACTGAATTTTATAGTTCTGAAAACTGAGACACAGAGAGGATAAACAACAGCCTGATAGCACCCTGGCCAAGGATGGAAATCAGCTTATGCAACACAGTCCTGTCTTCTGCCCTTACCCCCTCCCAGTCTATCTGGAACCATTGCTTGCAGAGGTTGAGCCTCTCCAAATGTATAAAATGCCACCTGCTTGAACCTAAGGTTCAGCTCCAGGAAGTAGGAATAAATAGCAGGTTCAAATTCTCCTTTGTTTGCCTGAAAGAGGGGGAAAAAAAACCACTTTCTGCTAGTACTGTTAATTTTGATAAAAAATAATAATGTTGATGAGGAAGAGAATGACATAAGTGAAGTCCTAAAACAGTTGCGATGATGACATGAGCTCTCTGCATCATATAAGCTCAATGCAAATGACTACACATATGGAAATGGGAAGGAAGAGGGAGCCAGGAGCTCAGCAACTGCAAAGTGAGAAGTTTACTTAATGATGAGCAATAATTTTAGCTAATATATAGATTATCTTTTGAATAAAGACTTTTTTTTTCTTTGAAAAGCACAGTTTTTGTATGGAAAACATGAGGAAGAAAACCACAGATTAAACATTTTTTAACTTTTCAACATTATTTGGATGTCAATTCAAAACAATGTTTCAGGTTTTCATTTGATGTTATGACCAGTAAATTGTTCTCTGAAAAAGAACCTTACCAGGCTCGCGGTTTAACCCATCCTAACTTGATTTCAGTCTACAGGATGATTATAACCCATATTATTTAAACTACCTATAAACAGTGATAGATTCTGTCCATAGTAACATTCCTGGAACACAGGAGAGCATCATCACGTAGAATAATATTAGTCAACTGAGGCTTAATCATATTAAATTGCTTCCCAGTCCCGCAAATACTGTGTGATTAATCATGGAATCATAGAATCATAGAATCATTTAGGTTGGAAAAGACCCTTAAGATCATCAAGTCCAACAGTAAACCTAACGCTGCCAAGTCCACCACTAAACCATGTCCCTAGGCACCACATCTACATATTTTTTAAATACCTCCAGGGATGGTGACACAACCACTTCCCTGAACAGCCTGTTCCGGTGTCTGGGAATTGAAGCCACATCTCCTGAAACTTAATTCAGAAATGCACATTTAACTTCATCTCCTATCCTATATGTATGCTGGAAGCAGCTGACAGAGCATTACACCTCATTCTATCACCTTTGGATGGACAGCACCCAGAGCTACGAGGTTAGATCTGAGTCTCTGAGACTTTCATGTCATAAATCCTTGGCTTGTTTCAGATCAGAAAATATATTTAACAGTTGTTATAACCATGCTATGGAAAGCTCTACTTTTTAAAATCCTGTAAGAGCTTGCAAAACAGAGAGACAAAATAGTGCAAATGAGACTAAGGAAAGAGACTAAGGAAAGAAGGAGCAACTTGCCCAGAGTTGTACAACATCAGTTTCCAAAGTAGTGATGAAGCAGGTTAAGGATCTCTTCTCCAAACCCTTTAATGCTGAATATTCCCATCTGTTCCATCATCATTCTGTCTCTTTAAGGAAAAATTTCTGGCTGATCTGAAAATGCTCAATACAAGTCCCATCTTTAACTTCTATTCTTTCACTCATGCTTGAATAGCTCAACTCTCCCACCTCTTCTTCTTTTTCTTTTCCCTATGTTATACTTCAGTTTCAATTATGAAATCCTCAGCATGATTTTCCTGTGCTGGTAGAACTATTCAAATGTCTTGTCAGAGGTTAAGCCCACATTGGAAAGTCAAGAATGGAAATAGTGGGGAAAAAAAGAAAACCCAAACCCACAAAACCTAACCTGCTTGAATGGCTGAGAAATGTTTCTTTGAGATGGAAGTGCTATTGTATGGCAGAAAGCACAACTGTGCAGAACAAAACCAACAATTTTTTGGCACTAACAAGGGGCAAGAAAGTCTACAGATAAAGCTGAGGAATACAGACTGATTGCTGGTGTAAAGCTGTGTAGAGTTGTGTTGAAGAACTATGTGAAATAACTAACAGGAACTAACTTACTGTGCCTACTAAGTTCTTAAACAATGCTACACAGTCCTGAGCACCATCCACTGCCTCGCTATTTACATATCTATAGGCAGAGCAGGGTATTGTCAGTTTAGCATAACATGTCAGAGGAAATTTGCAGTTGTTCAGGATCTGGTTCTTAATATCATCTGAAACTAGAGATTGGACCATGCTCGAAATGAAGAAACCTGATGACCTATGACCATTCTCTGCAATTTAAAGTGATCAGTAGTAAGACCCAATAGAATGGTATAAGAAGTGGCATAAATGTCAAACCAATTTCAGTAGTTATTCAATGGCATAAAAGACACTTTCTAATTAAAACAGAGGTGATGATGTAATGTATCATCTTGATTCTTATGTCATGAAAATGAGACTTGCTCTAAGACATTCAGACACACATTGGATCTTTCTATGTCCAGCTTTCTCAGTTTATTGAAGATGCTAAGTCAGCAAAAACATTGTAATATTTCGTTCACTATGTTTTAATTCTGCTGAAAAACCTATTCAATTCTCCTTTAAGATTTTGAGAGTCTCTTACATGAATCTGTCAGCAGTGAAAAGCATTGCTATTCAAAAGGAAAACACAGCATGTCTCTGATAAATATCAGAAAAGGCCCTTGGTGACAGAGATGTACTTCATTTATTTATTTATTTATTACATGAATGCATTCAAAAGCCTTCATATCATAAAACAAAGCATGGCAACAACTTATGGATGTTCCCATAGCTGGGCCGTTCCTCCCACCACTTGGGTCCGATGCACTGTAAACTGTCATTTTCAAATGTCCACATCAGTTCATTCCTCAAAAATTCAAGCCCTTACAGTATATAAGGTCTACCCATGTGACTCCACACTCCTCATCTTCCTGAAACTTAGATTTCAGCTGTCAGCTGAATGGCAAACTTCTCATTGAAATGTCATTTCACACACTGTTAGGTTTCCTCTTCTCCCCCGCCCTCTCCCTTTCACTAACAAACAGAACTGTTTTGAATCTAGATAGTCCTGATCTATACAATGAAAGGGTAACGAGACTTAACTAGAGTGTACATTTCATCAGTTGCAGCAGGGACTTTCAGGTAGACAAATGCTGGATGCTATCTGATACTCAGATTGTTTCTCTAAACGCAATGGCGGGGGGAACCTGCTTCTACTCACATGTTTTCAAAGGCAGACGTAGCTCCGCTGGCAGCAGGCGAGTTACTCACAAGCTTGGACTCATCCACAAGCTTGGACTCATCCAGACCTTCTACTTTTGGGAAACAGCTGCCACAAAGGCAAAATACTTCCAATGTGGATCAAAATAAGTATGTAGGAAGAAAGACCCTGGCCAACAATTAGATAGCTGGCAAACCCTGGAAATATCCCATGTAGAATTTGCTAGATTTTAGATAAATTCTTAGATATACCTCTCCTTTTACTGACTACAGAAAGAATTCATGGTACACATGTTCTTAACCCTGTCTTAAATGCCTAAGTTTAAGGTGGATTCGTTTGGGCTTAAGGAGCCTAGCTTTGTGAAGCAGATGCTTTAATGGATCACTGAGGTTTGTGAACCATACTTCTTGATCCAACCCAAGTAGATTTAGGAGTTTTTCTTCCTTTAGTGGTGCTGTGATTGAAATATCCACACATCGGAGTCTAGTGCCATTTCTGATACCCTTGGGTGTCTGACACTTCCAATCATCAGGGCAGCCGGCTGTGCAGCACAAACAGAAACACTCTTTTAAAACAGCAGTTGGAGACCTAGTGGGGTCCCCTAGATGCTTATGTTTAGGCACCTTAATCCTGCTCAAACTGTGCAGAGAATCGGTGTGTCACAATACTGTTTCTCTGATCATGTTGCAGCATCTCTAATGTGAGCATGCCTTTGCAAGTGTCTTTCTTGCACAAGTTAAATGAGAGCTCAGCACCTAAAAGCTAGCCACATGCTGGACCTGGCCAGACAATAGAAGCCTGGTCTGAGAGTCAGTACAGCATTATTATTCCACAGGGCTTCCAGACCTCTGTAAGCAAACCTTGAGCTCTGCCTAAAACCTTGTTCTGCCCTAAGAGTCCTGCCTCGTGAGCATGGCATGAACCAACAGGAATTGTGAAGTGGTGCCTTGGCTTCTGGGACAGAGAAGCTGCAAGGTGGTCAGTGCCACTGGTTCAGCACTGCTCTGCTCCGACTTATCACTCAGGCTGCACAAAACTGAACTGCCTCAACCTAGATCTGTGCTTGAGTTAATAATCAACATATCCAATTAAACCGCATTGGGATCTGGATTCTCTCACATCCAACTAGCTCAGGTACTTCTGTATTGCTGAGGTAGCTGCAATTGTGAGTCAGAAATTAAATCCCGTTTCCTCTGTTGCATTCTTTATGTAATGATACTATAGAGGAAAAATAAATATGTAAACTCCAGGCTTTGTACTTCCTCAAGAACACCACGGTTTCTTTGATATGAATAGTAATTAACCAAGGGAATGATTACCAAGAGCTGTAGTGTTACTGGGCATGTTAAAGTTAAGACAGGTTTACATGATTTTTACTTAAAGACATAGCGAAGCTTAAACAGAAATTCAATCAGGGAAATCCTACAGGAGCAGGAAACACTAACTGACCGGCACAGTCTCTCTGCAGATTTACAAGCCTGTGAAATTCCTGGGGTTTGGACCATTCTAAAATTACTTGCCCAAGGCCACATAGGGGATATGTGACAGGCAGGCAACATCCCCCAGACTCGGCACAGTGCTGTTGCTTCCCAGGCCCTGATTCCAGGTTGCTCCAAGAGCAGCTTGTTTGTCTTGATGGAAAGAGTTGTTATGGCAGATGTCAAAAGATGATGTTCATGAATGCACCTTCAATAGGGAGATCAACAGGACTCATACACATTGCAAATGTCCCCCAGGAACTCTTTTGCAGCTATAGATATCCAACTAAAAAAAAAAAAAAAATCAAACCTCTCTTTTCAAACTCCAACACTAAGAAACCAAACATCTTCCTAAAATAACTGAACTAGAAGAGATGAAAAAGAAAAACGAAAACGCATAACTGACATTAAAATACTTTTCCTTGATAAGTACTTTCTTATTTACCCCAAAGAAGAAAAATCTAGGAATATACTTTTTTCCCTGATGTGTTGGCAAGACTACTGAATGTTATGTAAAGCAGTGCTGCAGGTTAAAGACTGAGGTTATTTGTGTCAAAAATGCTCTGACTTTGTGCTGCTGCTGCATTGAAAACCAAAACAAGTTTTAAACGAGCACCTTTCCCCTGTGGAGATTTGATTTATTTCTTGATGTTCCGGGTCAGGGAGCAAAGGCATTAGGAGGTCAAAAAACCCAAACTAAACAAAACAAGGGGGAGGAGAAAAAAGGAAAATAACACATGCAATGTTAGAGTCTTGATGCCCTCTAACCTGTGTTTACCATGTGTTCAACAAACACAGCAAATGCTTAGAAGGAAACTATCATTTGTAAACAGAGATAAGGTGCCCAGAGGACTGTTTACCAGCAGAATATGCAAATTCTTATTGCAGTCCCAAAAAAATAAACAGTTATCTTTTCATAAAATATATAATTAAATTGAAAAATGCTCAATTTGGGGGTTTTCTCATGCTGGTTTTCCATGGTCCTGCTGGTTGGCTTCATCCATAGGCAATGGAAATAGAATTGTTTCCATCAGATTTGTTTCCATCAGTCCCTGAGAAGCTGCACCATTTCATACCAGAGAAGTGTCTCTAATTTAAATCCTCTTTAAAGTTCTTTAAACCAGGCTTTAAATCTAAAAGCTAGGAAAAAAGTTATATGTTGGTCCTTTCCTGCAAGTGAAGTGCTTCATAGTCAAATCCCTCCTTTAAATGATGTGCTATGAAAATAAATCAGTCTGACAGCAAATGGCAGCTCCTGGTTTCAAACCCTTGCTCCTTGCATGGAGCAGACAGAGAGCTCCTGGTCTCCTGCCATGCTCTTCCCCATTTGGGGGGAGCTTTTCGGGAAGGAGGAGCCACCCTGTGCTCTTTCAGTGCGGTAGCACAGCAGACCCTATGACAGGAATGATAAAATCTCACAACCAAAGTATGGGAAGCTTTATAGCTGCCGGCATCTCTGAAAACACCATGCAGGAAAGGATCAACTCAGATACTGGCCAAAATCAAATTCACAGGATGAAGCCAAATTTTACAAGATTTTCCTGTTTGCAGGCTGCATATCTCAGTCTAATCTTTCTACTGGTTATTTATGGGGAATATGGACTAACATCACCTATAATGGGGCAGAATCTTTTAATACCAAGTACCTGGACTTTGCAGCATGGAGGCATCCAACCCAACATCTACACACAGTAGCATCTTCCCAGCCAGAACAGAGCAATGACCCTTCCTAATTTTTCATTTCAGTTTTGTCGCTTTTGAGCAGGGTAACTGCTCATGAAAAGGATAAGAGAGAAGAGGGGCTATAAAGCCCTTGACAGTTACATCTGGGCAGTATAAGGTAGGGGTATAAGAAGTGGAGTGTGAAGGAAAGATGTGCCATTGGGACAACTTCATTAAGGACTGAATAGTTTAAGTGTTTGCTGCTGGAAGTAGATGGCTTCCAGCTTGGAAACAGCATTGATTAACATTCTGAGCAGCTCCCGCTGCTGAGGAGAAAGACAGAAAATCTCAGCTTGAGCCTCTGAGTATTGTTGCTTTTCTGATTATTCTTCCACAGGGTCAGAAGGAAGTGGTAATATTACAGTGCTGTTAGATTTTCAGTCCAATTAAAAGGCAAATCAGTAGCTATGTATTTCTTTATCCTTGACAATTACAACCATACATAATATATTTACTTGCTATGTAAGCATAAGAAAACCGCAATCAAAAGAATCCACTCATTATAGTTTGTTATATAATGGGTTTATTATATATTTATTATAGGTGAATATCTATTCTGTGCTGACTTATAAATCTGCTACTTGAGGAAACGACAGGAGAGCAACAATCATAATCCAATTTCTTATTCCTTCTCCCAAGCTAGGTATACAAGAAATGAAGATAAGTGTGGGTATTTGATAATCACACTACCTGGCACCATGCATCATGAAATGATGGCTTTGTCCATTTCTTTCCCACCTGTACAGAAGAGAAAGCTTAAGCCTACCAAACATAATGGAATAAGGAAATCAGTAATCTAAAACATAGCTATCTAATCCATGTTAGTCACATCAGCTTCCACTAGAGCCAACAGAGAAAGATTATCTTCTGAGATAATTAATCCGAGCCTGAGAGAGATGTCTGAAACTGGAGGGATTTATCACCCTCTCCACCAAGTACAGAGCGAGCTTGGACAAGGGGGTTGGATTAGACACGTATCTTGTATATAGCCAAGGTCAGAGAGATGAATGCTTGCCTACTCACACTTTATAGACATGGACTCTCATTAGATGCACCCATTGCACTTAGAGTAGTGGAGGTCTGTCTCTACTGCTTCACAGAGAGCAAACATCAGTAATATTAATCAGAAACATCCCTAGTCCCTTATCTCAGAAATGTATCCGGGCAACTGCGAAATACAAACTGCAGTATAACCAGCACCATTTCACCTCTCTCTGAAACACAATGACTTTTGCAGAGAAGCACTGTGGCCATTTAACTGTACGTGGGAACAGCTGGTAAAACGGTAGCAAGTCAGAAGTCTTCACTTGCCTAAGGCTGAAATGGAAACAGATGGGGAGTGAAACAACATGGGAAGAAGAGGGTGGCTCAAACTAAAACCTCATCTGAAACCCCCTTTGCTTAGTCAAAACTAGTTGGGAATGAGATTTGTCACTGGGATGAGAGCAGGTAAAACAGCAGTGTAATTACACATGGTTGTCATCTATTCACAGTTATAATAATATACATATAATAATAACTGTAAATAACTAAATACAGTTATTGGACCTTCCACACACAGCAAATGAAAGCTGAGATGTTTATAAATAATTTTGTTCCATTAACTCATGGGGCTACTCCTGAGGAATACAGTGCTTGTATTTATGTATGCTTTGTGTGCTTAAGAACTGATGAGCTACAGGTGAGGGCAAAAGAGGCAGGCCAAAATGAGAAATGCCAAGCTCAGCCCCAGAAATCCTTCAGGTGTATAGCACTATGCCTCTTTCCTCTTTCAGGCAGGAAAAGACTGTTCAAAACACCACATTGGAGCTGGCGTCATGCTCCAGAGCAGAGCCCAAGAACGTGGTCAGGCTGCAAAGCGTACTGAGCATGAGCTAAGAGCAGATCATATGGATCATCACCTCTTTAGACCTTAAGCATCTCCTTCCTTCCCCTTCATCCTCCCCAGCCACTGTCACACAGCATTTCATATAGTACCAGTTGGGGAACATGAGCAGCAGCTGTTCAGTTTGGTGAAATCCAAAAGGACAACACTGCTTGTGCAAGGCAGGGATACTGGGATTCCAGCTTGGCCTGGCAGTGGGACTTCTAAATGTCCAACATGTAAAAAAAAAAAAGTGACTGAAAGCATGAGTGTGTATATGATCTGGGACCTGCTGCAAGGACGGTCACAAGGCACTTTGTCCAACCACTGGCCATGGCTACTTTGAGCTTTGTCATTCAAAATCTGTTCTACAGATGTCCTACATGTTAAGGACATATTTCAGTAGCTCGCAGACTGGCTGTGAATGTTTCCAACAAAAGCAGAATGTTTCCAATAAATTATGCTGGTGGGAATCAAAAGCTGTTTGGAGTGAATCATGCCTCAGGCCCTGCTGGGTCTTCCTCAGGCGTGGGTTTTCACTGGGAATGAAGACAGTCTGAAAGCCATATGGAAACAGTAACCACCTCCTGCATGCACATTGAACTTGAAATTCTTGTCAATTCTTTCCCTGGCTTAACGTTGAAGCAAGAATATCAATGTCTTTAATTGGTTCCCATGTCCTGGGGGCTCCTGGTGTGCAAGAAATATCTTGAGGACATAAGTAGTGATCTATTACAAGAGATAAGCCACAAAATGAAAAAAAATTATTAAGAACTGAAGTGCACTGAGTGGTTTGCAGCCAGCTCCACTGCTGATATCAGGTTATGGCCTTTAGTAACATTCTGCATTTCGGAAAGCTTCTAATGTGCACATCCATTGTCCTGCAACAAGTTAGTTTCTTGCCTACCTGCTTGTTACATCTGTCAATCATATGTGAAAACCGATGCCAGAAAGTAATCTGACAACGCTGTTATATTCAACAGCAGTGATAGGGATGAACTTTAAGGCTCAAAGGACTTTGGTGGCAGCAAACCATCCACAACTTGGATCCCAGCATTTCCTGTCAGGCTAACTTTCATTAAGTCTTTACCAGCAAAAGAAAAGGAGGGAACTCAAACAAAATAGAAAGAAACTAATATTAAAATGTGAACTTCTGACAAGAGCTAAAGCAAGTCTCTACTTGCACACAGGATTTTTTCATAATCTTGAAGGGAGAGAAGAAGGTGGAGATATTTAAGCAGAGGATCCAATTCTCCATTTTCTATGCTCCCTTGACTCCTGTTTGTATTCCTAGAAAATCACGCTGGCTCTGTACCTACATGAAGAGTTTTGCATCCAGAGGGCTGAGCCATGCAAGTGTCTTTTTAAATCTTCTATTACACTGGGAAAACGGCACCTCAGTGGGAGGGCATTTTTAGAAAAACCCTTTTGCCAGGCCAGGGAAAGGAATAACTTTATGTAGGCTCTTCCCTACATTTATTTATGCCTGATACACTAGGAACAACTTGACTTCACAGGAGGGGGAGACAAGTGGAAAAGAGGTGCATGTTCTAAAGTGTTATTTTACCCGTCCAACTACTAATATAATACCTTTTATCAGCAGCTGTACCTAAGTCCATCTCAACAAATGGATGACAACTTCAACTGGAAACAAACTGAACAAACTTCATTAAAATCAGCAGAGTCATTTGTGATTTAAACCTCTGAAGAGTATTTCCCAATACAATTCTTTCCTTACTTTGTAAGGAAGGAAGAATAATGTAGTAGTAGTAATAATAGAAACATACAGGTGGAGAAGTGGGGAGTTGGGGAAGAGAGCCCAAGACCCCCAAAGATGCTGGCCACTAGACTGAGACAGTGCACACTCACACTTCAGCCTGCTCTGTAGAAAGTCGGGCCATGCTGGAGACCAGGGCTGCAGTTGTGATCAGACAAGCAAGATGCCAAGCATGATGTGTGTATACCACCTGCTGACAGCTGGATTGGCCTCATTGCTTTAGACTCCCCAAATCCAGAGTAATGCATCCTTCCAGTCATCAGATTTCCTGTGCTATTAAAAGAAGGGAAACATCTTAACCCCTTGCATCCTTCCAATAAACCTGCACATACAGCCTCTGTGATGCCAGCTTAGAGGCTGGGAGTACTCTGGTTAATGCAGTTACCTCCCTGAGGACTCACCCTGGCTCACTCAGAGCTGACTGCAGCACTTCTCAGCATGGTGACGTAGGGTTTACACTCACCCTTATTTTCCCAGTGTCTTCACAGTTCCATGCAATTAGGACTGAGACTAAATTAAATTATTAGATTAAATTTACATAGAAATTCCTTTTCTCCCTCTGCCCCAAGGAACAGATATGTTTAAAATAGTGGCAGGAAATTGGTTCAGATACAGATGCACTGTAGATTTTGACAGTAGTTTCAGCACCAGCAACTGGTTTCAGCTTTTTTCCCTTAATTGGTTATCATATTGTCATCATGCATTGGTTTCCTGAACTTTCTATCTGGAGGGGAAAAAAATGTAGGAGAAAAGCTTTAATTTGAAAAAAAATCTTAAATAATGGGTTTGTGGACATTGACACAACACACTTAAATTTTAATTAATATTGGATATATGTCCCCAGAAATCTTGCATGAAACATTTTAAATACATACATATAAATAAATAAAATTTTTCTTACCTAAGGGCAAAGCTCTCATTTACTTAAATCAATGCCTATTGATTTATGGATGATGTTTGTGTCTCCATGTATTACATCAGCTTGGACGGATGCCTTGGCTTTTCTTACTAGGTTCACTGGTTTGTCTTGGAAGGAAATATACCTTGTTCAAGTATGTGCCGAAGGCAACAGCAACGCTACTCAAACATGCTTCATCATTCACTCTTCTCACTCAGTATTTAAAACAATACCTCTGTTTTAGATGCTCACGTAATTTAAATCAGACATGCACACAAGTTCAGAAATACTGGCCTGGATGGAAGGACAGACTACATGGCAAATCCAAGCATGTTTGTAACCCAAACAAAGGTTTGGCCTTGGATTTCATGGAAAGGTTAGCAAAATGTCAGCCTGTCACGTCTTATTAACAGTCATAATAACAACTCACACTTTTGAACGCAAATACCATCTGCGTATCCTAAAGCTCTCAGCAAACATTAGCACACCACCGCTAGAAAGACAATGCTTTCCTTTATAGATAGGGAGAAACCAAGGCAGGAGGAGCAGAAAGAATGGAGAAGGACTCCAGATAGTGCCCAGAGGCAGGAACAGACAGGTGAGAAAAGGGAGACCTTACAGAGGAAAAGGTTGGAGTAGCCAAGAAAGCATCAAGTGTGATTGGGGAAGGCTGTCTTGTTATTTTGATGTGTTTTATTTTTAAATCAGATCCAGATCTGGTGTAAACCAGTGCTAAATTTAATGGTACTACTGTGATATACACAGTCCAGACCAGTTGTCCAGTAAATATCAGCAGAGATTGGTAACAGATTGGCGGAGTGAGTTTTTTGATCTGCTTCATGCTTTCCAAATGCTGCAGATGTCCTTTGCTTTAAAAAAAGGCGCAACCAAAAGCAAATCCAGCAATAACTTTCACTAACTTGACTCTAATTGAACTGTCGTGTGTGTAACCATTCTAGAGAAATGGTGATTCCTGCTATCAGCTGAAAGGAAAGAGGCTACAGGAAAAATAAGCCAGAGACACAGATAAGAAAATTTTATTCAGCTTTATTTGACAAGTTTTATTACACTGAGAAAACATAACATATCTAATCTCTTTGCAGCTGTTGCAGCCCTTCAGCCTTTATTACTTAAATCCTATTAGATATAAAATTGTTTCTATTTGTCAATGGCATGATATCTTCTTTTATTATTATTATTATTATCATCATCAGAGTCTTGCAAGTATGGCCATGAACATAATTTCTGGTCCATCTTCTTGCCAATAGTTAAGGTTACCCTGTGATGTTCGCCTGTTTAAATGGCCTACTTTTTCAAAGTCCCGGAGAGCTGTGTGTGTTGTTAGTATACACACAGTGGCACTAAATAAAGCTCAGCAAGTAATGAAACCCTCTGCAAACAAACCAGTATAGCTAATTATTTCTATTATGGGTTCTGAAATTCCAGTCATATTGGGCTCAGCTGTATACTTACCCATATGAAGACCTTGAAGCAAAGCCTTTCATCACTGTACGCAGGTTTTTCAATTTGTCACTTGTAAAACTTTAATTCTCCATTTTTCACAGAAGGATGAAGGACATTCTTTTTCCAGCAGGAATTCCCATTATCACAAATAAATATGCTGCTGAACTGCTTCTTTCTCTCCTTGTGCCTAGGATAACCCCCTCTATGATTCACTAGACCCTCGCTTAGCAGGATGCAAGGGGCATCCCCACCACGATGTCCCCTTGGAAGTGAAGTCTGGTGGCTCATGGACAGCCATGACAGCACACCACATGACTGCCCTTCCCATGAGGTATGCACATCTCATTTACACATGGACACCATTTCATTTTTGAGGCAAAAGGTTTTACTTTCTGGGAAAGTGATTTTTTAGCATCACTGCCAATGAAAATTGTAACATGGCAACATCAAAATTCTGTTACAGCTGGTTTCAACAGATGGTTTTTGACCAGATGTTCTTGCACCATCAGCAGATTAGGGCACAAAAAGGGTAGGAGAAACGATAAGGCAAAGGTATCTTGCCCTCAAACTTGCAGCAGAGTAGAATATAACATTAGCATCCCCCAGATCACTGCTCTTGCCTGCACTGGGAGCATCATATTCATCCTGTTAAAAAGGGCACTTTCATGCTGAAGAAAATTAGTATTTGAGACTCCCAGTGCCATAAAAGTTTAACAAATGAGTAAGACACTGATTCTGGATGCATAACAATAAGGAGGGGGAGTTGTTTTCTCTTTTGCCTATTGTTTTTTATTGTTATTGTAATCTCTCTTTCTCTCTTTTTATTAGTTTAATTTTCTTTTGTGTAATTTTGTTTTTATGGAGCAGATTCGGCCCTGCTGCACCTCTGGTAGAATTTCAGGAGAGAAAAAGACATCCTTTTGTGTCTTCAAGAGATAAAGAAAACATTAATACCTTTCTCAAAGCTTTCATATTTAGATACTATGGGCAATTTTTTTTTAGCTTCTTTTTATTGACTATAATAGTCATGGCCAAGAAGTGGCTCATGAGCAGTTCATGATCTGCTTGCTTATCAAATGTGCTGATTTTCTAACTGCATATTTTATCATGCCGAAATATGAAAGGCATTAATTTTGGACACCAATATGTATGGAAATGAAGTGAAGAGTTCAGGAGCTGGGAGCTGCTGCCTCAAGCAGGAACAAGATGCTGCATGGCAGCTGATCTCTGGTAACTCAGTCCCATGGGAGGCAAAAGCTTCTGTCTATTCCAGCTCTCCTACTGCGTGATGTGCAGCATCTTGCAAAGGAACTGTGTCAAGCCAGTGACTGAAAGACTAGAAAGCTGGACAGCCCTCCAAGGTGGGCAGCAGAGAATTGGGAAGCTAGATGAGATCACAGACATAAGACTGAATACATCTAGAAGCAATCATATCTTCCAAGAGGATAGAAAAAGATAGAGGCAAGGGTAGGTAGGGATATGTCTTGGAGAGGTGAAGGTTTAACACAGAAGAGTGAAAAAGGTATGAAAAATGCAGTGATAGCCCTGATTTGGAAAGATGTAGGTATATAGTGGGGGAGTTAAAAGTTTGGGGTGTTGGTTTTTCGGGATGTAGGATGCAAAAGTGAAGTGTGGGGTAGGTCTCAGCCAACTGGAGATTTCCCTAAATGGTGGGTGGTGAAGCCTACCCTCCATGAAACCAAGACTTTTTATTCCAAAACATCTAGGTAAATACATGACAATTATGTCTAACATCTTAAGACTCATGCTTTAAGCATGTATTTTAGTGACCTATTGGATCAATATCTGCAGGCTGTATTTCTGACAGTCAACTGTGATTTAGTTTTGGAGGCAGGAAGTCCAAGCACTGACTACAGAAAACCATGATAATGCAAACACAACCAGAATTGAACTGCTGAAGGAGGCAGATCTGTTCGAAGAACATAGACCAGGTCTAATAAAAAAAAGTGGGTATCTGAAACCGGACTTGAAAGATTTCTTTGTTTCTAAGTTTTATGCTGTAATATAAGACTAATTAACAATCTAGTTTGGCAGCATCTGATCTCATTAGGCGTTTGTATTTTTGATCCAAAAATTCCCAGGGCAGGTTTTTAACAATCCATGAACATACAGGCTGTTTCCATGCTGTCCACTCTGTGTGCAAGGAAAGTAAGGGGAACATGTCCAAGGCTACCCTCTGGGGATCTCCAGGTGAACCCCATCAGACCCTGCTGCACAGAGTGACATTTAAGACCTTCCAACGACAGAGGCTGGGGTACCCCAAAGGTACAATGTAAGCATCCACTTTACCACAAAACCATCTGCCACAGCAAGAAGTCAGGTCCCCTTCACCTGGAGTGTGTCCCACCACAGTCCTCTGAGGGAAGGACATAAAGACATCTAACACCTAGGGACAAATTCAACAGGACATATGAGATCAAAGTGGCAGTGTACTGAAGGAAGAACATGACTCTGTAATGCAATAGTCAGAGAACAACATGTAGGAGGGGATATTGAAGGTGACTGACTCACACAGGCATTTTTTTAAATGTTTCTGTTTATATCTCTTTTATAAATCCAACTAACTTAATGTGAAGTGCATTGACAATTTCTAGACCACTGAGTCATGCTCTTCTTTGCTTTACTTTCCATCCACTGGTGACTGGGATGGTGCCTATTCTGCTTAGAGACCCCAGCGAGTGAAGTTAAATAAATGTAACCCACTCAAAATGACAGTGCTCATTAAGAGTGGTTGCTACAACCAGAGAGCATGGAGTGTTGTGGCCTGAAGCCATCAAATTGTTATAAAAAACAGACAGACTTTCTTCTACAGGAACTTTTGATGACTCAGTTTTGCTATTTTTTGTGCTCGGGTGCACGTACTAAAACTAGTTCCCAATTAATAAGTGATGAGCTTTTATTAGACTCCTCACCACTGCAATCATGGTTTTGAGCACACCTGAAATTTAATCATATAAATAGCTCTATCTTCTAAAGGTGAATTTTGCAATAACATGAAGTCACAATCTAGGCCATAGGAAGAAGAAAGAACATCCAAGAGTCTTCTTGAGATTACAAAGAATTATATCAGGGTTTTTTTTTGTCAGTTTTGTATAAAATGATAGAAACATATTGTGTATTAGGAGCAAACAAAAATTGCATGCACTGGAGTATTATTCTTAATATTATTAAAAAACCACATTTGTTTGTTTGATGCATTACACTCAGAATAAGTGTATCATTCAGATTTTCAGAGTGTTTAAAAAAAAAAAAAAGGGAGCATACTCCAAGGATGCGACACAGTATAACCGTCTATAACAGGGACATTAAAAAATTATATGGTACTTAGCACAGGCAAAATGCAGCCCAAGCCTTAACCAACAAATCTTCACAACTCTCCTCTGAGAAAGAAACTGTATCCCCACTTTGCAGATGGAAAACTAAAAAGAAGGCAAAATCTTTATTGTTCTATAATAACTATGACCAAATGATTATGTTGTCAATCATTCATTCCAGCTTGCTTACACAAAGCATAATACAAGAACTAGAAATGGTTTATGCTAAAAAAAACCCTAAAAAACTTCACTTCTGAACAAAAAACTACTTTTCTCCTAGCTCTGGATTTAGGCTAGAAAAATCTGCATGAAAGTAATGTATGTTATCAAAGATATTATGCCCTCAGAATGATGATGTGACTTTGAAGAAACTGGAGTGCTGCTTCTGAAATGAACCAAATTTAGTCCATCAAAATAACCTAATTAATTTAGTAAGATTTAATAGCAAATAATTTTGCTCTTCTCTGGAGGATTTGCAAAATTGACAGGTGAAATTTAATTATACAGAACCAAGATTTTCAGGGAAGGACCAGTGCTGTCTCCAGCTTGGGCAACTTTGTTCATAAAATATTTCTGAGCACTGGCTCGCATTAACGCTACATCTAACACTGAGCATCTTTACATTGACACTATCGAAGTGAGTCATTTCTGTATCAATATGTGTTTTGGATACAGGACTCTTCAAAACTATGCTCTGTGCAGCAGAGAATACTTCATCTTTCCTGTTTATGTTATGGCAGTGTATTCAAGACTGGCATAAACCTGTGCTACCCACAGCATATTTTTCCAGTAAGTGATAGTACGGCTTAAAATAACTATGAATCCTAATCTAAATCAGCATAGCTGCTGAAGAAGATTATTTCATGGCATCCAGTTGTGAGTTCCTGGCCTTTCCTTGGTCCAGCCCTTGCTATGCCAGGGATCAGGACATTCTAGAGAGTACAGATTTTTATTTTAAGTTAGTTTTCAGCCAGAGCAGCTCCCTGATCTGACTCATCAGATACCTACACCAGCATTACATCTGGCAAAAAGAGGATGGCGGAACAAATAGCCTAGCATGAAAGGAGAAACAGCAGCATTCTTTTCAAGAATAGCTTGGATTTAAATTGTGTTAAATCCAATGCAAAACTGCAGCTATTGTATCTGCCCACCAAATAAACAAAACAAACAATACAGGCAAGGGCAGCAGGAAAATAAAAATGGCCAACAGTAAAATATCTGCTCAGCGAGTCTAAGAAAACTATATCTCTCAAGTCTATAATTCAGTCCTAATGAGCAGTCTGTCTGAAGCAACTAGATATTAGATGATATTTGATTACTCATCCATTAATCAAAAACATGGGCAGTTTCACTAATTTTTCAGCCAAAAAGGGTTGTGGAGCTGTTACCATAAACACGCATGGTAATGTTATGCACTGATTCAGAAAAAGGGATCTCAGTGAACTCAGTAGAGAAATGATTTGGCTAAAGCTCAAAACTATTCTTTTGTGGTTTAGAAGTTTGCCAAATGAGGACTTCCACTGGAAAACCACTGTGCTGTTTAATCTTTATTATTTAAGCAAAAACCAAGGGATTTGCTATCACTCAATTTGACAATCACACCACTCCAGTTTTGTTCCTGTTATATATATATACATATATACACATGCATACATATGTGTATATGTACCCATACACACACACATACGCATACATAATATATACTTAACTGGTCCTTTTTTACTTTTTTTTTTTTTCATTTTCTAATCCTTTTTTTCGCTTTTTAATGTCTCACTTAGAGAAAGCCTGGCTTTCTATATCGGTCAGACTTCTCTGCTTCGTAGTGGATTGTGTCTGAATTTAGCCAGCTTTATAAACTGCTGTGCACTTAATTAGACTCTCCAACTGAGTAGAGTTTCATCAACATGTCAGCAAGGGATTTCAACACTGGGAATGGTGGAATAAATTACTGATGCATTAACTAACTTGTATATCTGGTACATTAGCTGCAGAAGGACATCCAGGAAAAATATAGCAGACCCAGATTTTCCTACTGATTTTCAATGCTGAGAACGAAGCTGGCTTGGATTTTTATTTCATCTATTCAGTCTGGTTTTGTTACATTTGTGATCCTTGATATGGCACGCTGTGAAAGCCTTTAGGCATTTATCTTCCTGACTCCTTTTACAGGTGGAAGACAGGCTCAGAGAGACTAAAGGCTTTTCAAATCTAACTCAGAAGTGTAAGGTGTTATTCTCCTCTGCTTTTTGTCACCAGTTATCACCCCAGCTACCGGACATTGTAAAGCAATGTGTGCTTACGGGTTGGACACTGAATTCAGGAGACAGCATATAAGCTTAAGCTGCCCTTGAAGCTGGGCTTACATTAGCATGCCAAAATGAAGCTCTCAAAATATCTTGGGCACATGTTCCCTCCAGCTGCCTCTGCAATGGAGACTGGGAGGCAAGGTGGGCACTGAGCACAGGAAGGTCGGTGCTGCAGCAGTTTGCTTCAGTGCACAGAAACCAGAGCTGCAAGGGCTACATGTTTTGATGAGCAAGATGGTACAGCTTTATGCAAAGATGTGTATGCATTTTTAAGTGTAATTTGACTCTGGATCTATTCTGACAGCATACTTGGTGTGCAAGCCCACGGGGACTGCATGAAAATTTGGGGTGTATTAGATCATGGCGTGTATTAGATCATGCATTGTGCAATGTGCACTGAGAATATGGTCCCCAGGTTTTAATCATGTGAATACATGTTATTTCTCATATAATACACTACTGGATTTTCTCTTACACACAAGCAATATTTTCATTAGCATTCTCCCAGAAAATCTTGTTTTCTTAGCGAAAATCTAGTTTTTATGACAAAATGTTGATTTCTGGCTGAAGACAGCTTTTCAACTTTGCAACACGAACACAGTAACAAAATTTCAATCACTTTCCCCAGATTGTTCCTTTCTGAGGGAATTTTCACAGGCATATTTTATTCATACAAGACAATATGAAGTAGTAAATGCAAGCAACTGAAATATGTCGCCGCTCAATAAGCTATCTTCAAAACTTGCAATACAAACAAAGTTAATTTACTTTATTTCTTTCATATTAACCCAACTGCAGTGTACTTTTGAGACTTAAGCAGCTGAACTTGTGGGGCTAGCAGGAAAGAATGACTGTCAAACCAAAATCTGCATCCCTTTTATACAAACACACACACACACATGCATTTAGGAAACCTTTCCTGGTAGAAAGAAACAGATGATGAACTAAAAAGTGGACATGTCAGCAAGCTAGAAGAGAAAATAAATCCATGACATGAGCTGTGTGGTGAACACACACGAGCAGAGAGTAATAAAAAATGTTTCTTTCAATGTGAGAAGCAATTATGGAGAGAGAATGGAAACTGGTAGGGTACTGACTGACCTTCGCTTGTGGTAAAAAGGAGGCTGGCAGCAAAGTGTTTCCCTCCGAGATAACCAGTTCAATAAGGCAGCAAGGTGGGGGGAGAGATTTTTATTCTCCACTGAAGAAGCACCTGTCTGTACTTGGATCCCAAAGGCAAATATCCAAACTAAGGACAGAGCCTCCCGGATATAACATATTAAACAGCCCATCACCTTTACAGAAATTTCACTGATAAAAAGTACACCACCCAGCAGAAAGCATCTGCTTCTTCCCTTGCACAATATGGCATTTTAACAGCAAGACTATTATCAGTTTAGGCTCCATAAGGAGAAGGCATTATTATATACACTTAACATTTCAGGAGGAACTGGTGTAATCAGACGATGACTGCTCAGATTTCAGCTTCCCCTCTCCCGAAGTTTTCAAAATAGCAAAAATTCAGCAATCTCCAAGTGACTGTCTCTCTCAGAAAGCATGAATCAGAATGATGATAAGGCGCCCTGTAAGTCCTTTCCTTTGAAAAGGTCTGTCACTGGCATAAGAAATACTTTGCCATTTTCTATCCCACCTATTTGCACTCCAGATATGTTTAGGTATAATTTCACTTCAGACCCTGCAGCAGATATCAAGCAAATAGAATGTATTGGCTGTGAATAGTTCCTTTATGTTCACCTCTCCCCACATTAACATTTAAATCATCTGGTCCTCTTGCTGGATTTGATGGGATCTTTCTGACTAATAATGAAAGAGAAGTCTGAAAGCTTTCCCATTAGTTGGAGTGAGTCCCAATTACAAATACATCATTGAATATCCTCATGTGTAGGTAAGTGCATTACCTAAGGCAGAAGTTCTGTTAAAAAGCAGCAGATCAGTAACACCCATCATCCAGTGACATTGGTTCAGCCCTGAAATTCTCACGTCACCTCCTGAGGGCTGTTGGATTTGTCTTGGAGATATCTCCAGTCAAATATGTCCCAGTCCTGACCCTGCTTAGTTTGCAAAGTCTGAGATCATTATTCAAGTAGCATGGCTTCAGGCTTGTTGTGACTCTAAAATGTCTGCAGGGAGGAGGTGAATTGAAAAAAGGTCATTTGCTGAACATGTCTAGGTTGTCTTCAAGACAAATTTGCAAACAAATTTTCTTTGAATGTTGATGTTAATATGCAACACAACTGACTAGCACTAAGAGTTTTCGGTGATGTAAAGATGAAAATTCATCTAGTTGGCAACTTTTTCACTCTTTTTTGCCCATATAATTTCAAAGGCTGGTAAATGGAGACTTCTCAGAGCATCACCTCCCAGGCTGGGTTTTGTTTCTAAAATACAGTATTTGCAGAGATGAAAGAGAGATTCTGTTTAAAGAATTTGTCTAGTTTCCCCCCAAAGCCAGATAAATGAGTGATTTCCACAATATCCTTCATCAAGCATTTTCACAACTTAACTACACCTTGTGTGAAGAATCATACCCTGTTTGCTTTGAACTTGGCCTTCACTCATTTTGTTTGTCACTCATTGCTCCTTTTCTTCCCTGTGCTTGTTCCTCAAGGAAATCTGTCTTTGATGTGAGACACAGCTATGTAAGAGAGGGATGAATTTGGGGGGTTGGTAGCACAAGGAGAGCCATTAAAATACTGCACATGGGAAATTTTTCTTCTCCAGCCCTTTCAAATTACTTGAACCCTGAAATTTAAGCTTCATGGAGTACGATGAGTGACAGTCATGCAGCAGATGTGCATGCCCACAGCAATGGTGGTGATGCTCACAGCGATGACCGATTTGGAAGCAGGAGAGAGGCTGTTGTGTGGTGGGCACCTCTGGGATGTGGACTGAGCTGTGGTGAGGTGGGAGGCAGGAGTCAAACATGCAGGTTTCCATTTCAGCAGAGGAGTAGCTGCAGGCCTGCAGACTTGGCAAGAGAAACTTAGACAGGAAAGAAGTAGACGTTTCTGAAAACAAGTACAGAAGAGATAAATGGCGGGTACTGCCAGAAGCCTTTATACAGACACAGGCTGATGTCCCAGTCTTTCAGCTTGCTGGGCATAAAACACCCTCTTTGCCAGCATGGAGTGCCAGACACTTCTTGTGGCTCCAGGGATGCTTCAGTTCACAGATCCTCATACGTCTTTCCCTGGGAGCCAAAGCGTGTCTGTCATTCTCCCTTACTTCCCAGATGGAGGCCAGGATGAGCTATGCATTTGTCATGTGCAGTGCGGATCACTGCAGTTCACTGCCTGGCTCCAGTTAGTTCAAACACACAGTCTGTCTCTTCCATATTTTAGGAGCTTTGTCATCAGCTCACTCCCTACCTCCTTCCACAATTTAAGGCCTTGGTCCCATGCTGCAAAGCAATGATGAGATCTGATCTCAACTGATTTAGCTACATTTGAGTGTAGCCAAGGCTGCTGGGGTCCTTTGGGATGAAATGAATGAGGAAGCGAATGCGAGTGAGTTACAGGTGATGGATATCCAGGCTGAGGGATCTGGGCAAGCAAAACTTCTGGAGAAAGGGGAAAGGTGAGAGAGCATGTTAACCTTCAGGAAACATTGCAAAGTGTTCCTCGGGTGATAAAGTCTTTCCTTTTTAGCACTATTATTAAATTCCAGCTTAGGATGACCATCCCTCCCTTTTCTTCCTCTCAGATCTCATTCTAACTAGGAATAAAAATGAAACCACAAGGCAGTGTTGCTGTCACAATTTACCTTGATGACATCTAGTGACTTCCATGATAGAGGTTGACCAGATACAAAAATAAAATGAATGCAAATGTGGCAGAAGAATCTGTTGCTAATTAGGTGAACTGATTACATGAGAAGAACAATTTCTCATCACTCACAGTATTTCCACAACAGTCCTGGCTTTCCAACCTGATCCAGCTGATGCATGAGTACCGCACTGCCCTCTCCTGGATATTGTCTGCTCTTCGAAGCCTTACAACAGCAGCTAAACCTGAGGAGTACTGAGGAAAAAAGATAAGCTTCACACAAACATGAATTCGTCTTTCTCAGGAGATGCTTTGTCCTGGCGTGGGCTGCACAAACTCCTCTAACTCCTTCTCTATGCCCCTGCTCAACATCAGTCCCAGAGGTGCCTCAGAAGCTAAGGAAAGGACAATTTCTATAGGTTCTGTGCTTCTAGAGGTGCCCATTGGTTGCTTTTGCACCTCCTGGCCCTGATGCCAGAACTGTCCTTCCCTGGGATTAATTTTCTCATGGCTCATGCATACTCCTGGAAGAGCCTTGCTTCACCTTGGTGTGCAAGTGGTGTGCATGCT
This sequence comes from Platalea leucorodia, assembly GCF_965183815.1. Taxonomy (NCBI): domain Eukaryota; kingdom Metazoa; phylum Chordata; class Aves; order Pelecaniformes; family Threskiornithidae; genus Platalea; species Platalea leucorodia. The sequence goes on along the minus strand of NC_138827.1, from coordinate 86,857,175 downwards.
TGCAGAAAGCTTCCTGGCAACCCAAAAAACATCCTTCTGCAAACAACCACGTTACCCAGCCAGTCACACTCACCTCTGCAAGCATTCATGAAATCAGTGACCGAGTCATCACCCCAAACCAAAGGAATCATCCCCCAGATAAGTGATTTCAGACAACAGCTAGGTGTAGGGAATTTAGGATCTCCCAGTGATTCCTGGTAAACGGCCTTGTTATTGGAAGGGGTCTTCTGTTTGTTTTGAATGTATCCTCTCATCACCACCTTACTTCAACCTCGCTCTGCAGATTTCTAGGAAATATCTTTAAGTAAGGCAAGATATTTTCAGCAACAATTTGATACCTTCTGTACTGGTCTGCTATCACATTATTCTCTGTTTTAAGATCTCTGAGCTCAGAAAAGAGAAGTTCAAGAAAGAAGGATAAGAGACATCCGAGATGGTCTGAAAAACAACCCAGCAGCTGTTCAGCCAATGTGCACTGTATACAAATGTTGGGGTTTATTCCTATTTTCTTCCAAAGCCTTAGTTTTCATGCAGTTTTACTGTCAAATGACAAACAGCAAGGAACAGCCACAACACCCCACCTCCAGCTGTGATAATTAATAACCTGTCAAGACAGGGATCTGGCTGTTTTAGGAAATCTAATGTCTGGCTAGAGGTGGTGAAAAATACTCAGAAACGAGAAAGAGGGGAAAAAATGCGTGATTAAGAAGTTGTGTTTGATTGGGGAAAAGAAAAACCTTCTCAAATAAAACAATCTCTTTCTATATGTATGCATATTTAAATGGAGTTAAAGCTTGTTCAAGGAGTCCATTTTCAAAGTAGAATTAAATCCTTAGGGAAAGAGTTCTGTATAAATGTAAACTGTTCCTATGATTTCCTATTCACTTGTAAAAGCTGCTCAGAGGTTCTTGTTCCTGCAAAATTAATTCTTTTCACTTATAACCAAAGCTCACTGAAGTTTGTGAAAAGTATTCCATTGATTTTGGCAGTCTTTAATTTTGAATGAAACAGATTTCATTCACTTAAATGTTGAATATTCATTTTATAAGAAGGTAAATAGAGTTAATTCTGAAGTGCCCCTTCAGTCTTACTTGAAGAGTAGATCCATCCCTTCAGCATTATGGGACATAAATCTGATGATCAGGTCACGCTGATGACCTCTACATGTGGGTAACCACAGATGCTCAGTAGTCTACTTGACAAATACCAAAACAACAAAAAGTCTGGATTTGTCTGGACAAACACAGTTTATCCTTTATTCCATGCCTTCAGATCCAGATATCCTTGTTTTAATCGCTGTCATCACAGCCCATCAAAAGGGACCGATTCTAAAGTCTTCTTGCTGTGGAAGCTCAATACTAGACCATAATTGTTAAAACATTCAAAATCAGTCTGGGTGACGAGCTGAATTAGCCTATGAGGCCATCAGTTGTGTAACTAGAAAGCTAGAAAATATACAACCAGATTTTTCAGCAAAAACAGTGTGACAAATTTTCATCCAGGGATATTCCATGAGAAAAGCAAAAGCAGTATTTTACTCACAGAAAGACTCAGTTTGTAGGCAGCCTTTAAAGAAAAACATACATATGCATGTTCATACATATATATCTATACAGAGAGAGACATAAAGCAAAAAGACTTTCCAGCACGTAAAAATGAAGTTGAAATAGATCTGTTATTTGAAATTTGTGACACTTGAAAGTTAAAGGCAGGAACACATGGGGGAAGTAGCTTTTCAATTTTATATTGCATAGCACCCAGCCCTCCAAGGAAATATGAGGAGCACACAGCAACTAATTGAAACTACTGGGCAGCTCTGACTAAGTAGGATGTGATTAACAAACTGGAACTTAGCCAGAGCATCCTGGTCCACATTTTCACTCGTCTCTGCCTCCATCATCTCAAAGTGCCTAACCGCAATCTACCCCTATACAGCTGTAATGTTTAACTCAGCTTTTCAGTCCACTGAAAATAATTACATATGGAGAACACCTGTTAATTGACTGTGCTAATTTAAAGGGGAAAAAAATCTAATATAACTTTGCAACATGTTCCCATTAAGATGATATTACAAGTTTTAATTAATATCTTGATTAGATACTATTATTCATAGTTCTATTCCAGTCATCGAGATAAGATCTTCATTGTGATATTGCTATTTTGACACAGAGAAAAAATGACTTGTTAGGTATGGTACTTCTCTTCCTCAGACAGATGTATTTCAGAGTTCAGCTAATTGAAACTGCTGGCATGAACAAACTGGTGGGGATGGCAGTCCTTGTTTGCAGTTTGGCAGGGTGCAAATTTATCTTGATGACAACTGCAAATAACATGTCCAAGACAGACAAACAAACAGAACTAGATGCAAACAATTAATAGCATTATTTGCTCAGGCAGTGATACCTGTGGTATAAACTTCACCCAATGGTGAGTCATCTGCAGCTTTTAGCATATGAAAAATTAGATGAAATATTAATTTTCATCAGAGTAACCCTTTTGGCTATAATTTATATTTTCATGATAGAGGCACTATTCCTGATTTTGGCACAGCTATAGACAAGCAGAGTCAGGGTCCTTTTCCTCTCAAACACCTTACGCAGACAGCATCCTTGATTTCCAAAGAATCCCCTCAAACATCAGTGATGCAAGCAAGGACTACAGACTCCTGTTCTTAAAACCCTAACCCTACTGCCCTCACATATGGGAATACCCCAGGCCTCATCCCCCAGAGCCCAGACAGAGCCTTGCTGGTGTTTCCCACATTGCCAAACTCAGTGTTGGGCCAGAGAACAAACTCATAAACAGGGCCAGAGGCTGCCCTAGGAAAGCCCATGTAACCCTGGCTCTGTATGCATGATTATACACCCTGGAAAGCATCAAAAGAGACAGAACTGTTTGGGAAGGTATGGAAAGGCTGCCTGGGATGCCCTCTTCTAGGCAAAAAGCAAGCAGATTGGGAAACTCCTCCTGCCCTCGAAGTGGGTCCTTAAAAGAGGGAGTCGGGGTGCCATGAGCCTGCTGCTGTGTCCGTGTGTGAGATGTTTGCGAGGCAGCAGCCTCATTTTGCTGTGATCTTCCTGGGCATGCTTCATTTCCCAGTGTGGCACTGCGCACGGCCCGCTGCCACGCAGGTATTAAACAAGCAGAAAAGACTCAATTTCCTTCTGTCAGGGCTTTCCATGCTGCTGACAAACAATCGTCAACTGACATTTAAGTGGGAAAAGCTTGGCTTTGAAGCCTCAGAGGATCCGTGCCCTATTGCTTCTCACTCGCTGGCTTTGTTCACATAAACCAGGCTGAAATGCGCTGCCAATCATAACTGAGGGTGAAAAATCCTCTGCAGTATTAAGCCAGCTGGAGACACTTATCCTGACCTGCTCTCAGAGGACACCGAGGCACGGGATCCATCCCTGTGAGAAGGGAGAGGATGTTGACTCCTGGTTTTGTTCCAGTGATTTCAAGAGGCTTAAAGATAGTCTTCAGAAAGTAAAAAAAGGGGTTTTTTTTAGGTAAAGAATTGGTAAAAGTAGTGTTACCAGCCAAACTTGGCCAAAAAAAAAAAAAAATCACACATTGGAAAGTGTTCTCAGTTTAGCCACTATGTCAACCATGCAATTAAGCACAATAAACAACTCACCTGGTTTCATTTTCCTTTTTCCTAAAAAAAAAAAAAAAAATGAGGAATAAGTGGAAGAAACACCCAATTTACGTAGATGACTCCTGAAATGGAGGAAAAGAAGAGTGGGAATTAAAAAATGGCAGGAGTCAGCATCCAAAGACTCCCAAAAGGGAAATTGATTTTGGACTGGAGATCTTGGGGTGGATCCAAACAGGGAGTAATCTGCACATGAAGTCCTCCAATTGAAAGTTAAAATCCAGAACACTCCTGATCCTGGAGGAATTTAATCCTCTCATGGCTGCAGTTTGTGACCTCCCTTGGTCACAAGAGTTACCCCCTTGGGTAAATCTTCTCCCTCGGCACAGCCACAGACACCAGCAGCTTTTACAGACCATAGCAGAGTAGTCTCAAACCACTGAAAGCATCCAGAAATTTCTCAGCCTAAATCCCCCTGAATCTCTGTCATTTAGGTGGGGGCATGCTCTGCTCTGATCCCTCACAGTGATCTTAATGCACACCAACAGGATCAGACCCTCATGAAATGTAACATGAGGACTTGAAAAGCATCAGTTAGACCTCAAAAGATATAAAATATATTTAACATTCTTTTTATATCCCCCACCTAGTTTGTGCACCTTTAGGATTCATGTTCTCTAGCAGATCTACACAAGCACAATACTCACAAGCTATCTTTTTTTAAATGACAGCGGAGGTTCAGGGTATGCGCATAATTTCACAACTGAAGCTATGTAAAGCAGTCATGAATTTGAATGACGATTTCTTTATAGGTTTTTAAGGCAGATCCAATAGGACCCAGGATGAATCTGCAGGATTTTTTTTTTCCTCTCAGAATGACTTTGCTGTGGTTATAGTTTTCTCTTATAGAAAAATCACTGTTCCCTGTTCATCCTTTCCTCACCGAGGAGGAAAGATCCAAATAAACACTGGCTGAGAGCGATTGCCACTGTGCAGCCTTCAAATGGGAATGAAGGATGTAATGGAAGTGTTTGTACACAGGATGCCTGATACTGAACTCTGTATCCCTCTTCCCTGCAACTCTGAAAATGAGTTTGAGAAAAAGCATTTACTGCACCTGAGGAGAGAGATTGTGTTGGTTTTTGTTCAAGACGTAAGAAAACCTTTACCCATCTTTATACTTTTCTTTTGCTAAATAATTGTTTCATTCTAAGCCCCTTGAATCAATTCAGCCTGTCAACTCTTCACAAACTGTTTCCACTCCAAATAATAGCTGCATTCTGCTTTGGGAGCACCCTAGCAATATGAATGTTCTGTCATCCTCAACTTTTTTTTCTTTTTTTTTTTTTTAATGTCTCTATTCAAACTTCTGTGCATGGTCAAATTTTCTTTCTCTTTTTCTCCTTTACTTAACATATTCAGCCAATTGGCCTATGTTGTGTTTGGTTTTATTTCCCCTTGGATCAGACTTTAAGAAGTCCCAAGATTTCATTTCATTAAGCCTGTATCTTAGAATGGAAAGTGCTTCATTTATATAATTAACCTTCTTGTAAAGACAAATGCTTCTTTTTTCCCTAGAAAAAAAATGGTGAAGATGTGTGTTAGAAGAACAGTCAACTTTCCAAACATGAAAGCTTCTCCTGTTTGTTTGATGTCTCAGCTCCTTGTTGGACTTTCTCAGATGAAATAGAAGAGGTTCTCATTATTATGTTGGGATGTCAGTTCTGAGAAAAAGGCTCTTGGGCTTTATGAAAAACTGCTGAGTATCTAAACAGAGAGACTGGCCTATGAAAGTATCCCAGGGCCTGATTTATGGTGATGCTCACAGATGCATAGGAGGAGTAAGGAATCTGAGAGAGGGACTTGGGTGATTTTCCCCAGAGCAAGTTCTCTAAATATTGAGCTTCGCCCACTGTTCAAAACCTGCATGCCTCCTTCCATCTGTGATTACTAATCATGGATCCTTCTTAAGAGTGCAGAGCCCTTAATTAAAAAAGGAAACAGGATCTGAGAACAAAATTATTCCTTTCATCCTGAACTGAACAAGCAGAGGAAGAGAAGAAATAGTATTGGGACCACCAATTTTTAAGATAATAATTCAGGTGTCAGAGCACCTGAGAGCAGGATCGTCACATTTCATTCCCAGACCTTGATGAAATGTTGGGGCTGTGCTATGCAGCTGGTCAGACTGGGCAATATCCATCAGTTAGGGTTCTTGCTTCAAAATTCTGATTTTTACCTCATTACAGGTGAAGTAACTGAATTAAAACCATCAGCCTTTCCACATTTAGAAAGCAATTATTTGTGTCAAATTCTGAGAGTTAGAAAAATACTAAGAAAATCTGAAACACAAATATTAACAACCTTCTATTTGCCAAGCAGCTGTAGAGTTGGGAAGGAAAAGGGTTTTATTTTTCGAGAAGTCAGGATTTTTTTCTTAAAACACTTCCAATTTTACTTTATTTTCATTGTAATGATATTCTTTCAACTGCCATTACTTTCCATTAAGTATTTGCAGAAATATTTGAGGAGAAACTAATTTTGCTATTCTTACAAATATGCCCATCCCTAGAGTATACTTTCATACATCTAAAGTTTTCCTATCTTCTCTTCTCCATTTTCCTTTGTCTACCTTCTTTTTACATTTGACTACTGTATAATGAGGACAGCAAGCACAAATTCATGACAGTGAATGATTCAAACCCCCATACATAAGAATCAAAAGTGACTGCATAAGGCATAGGAATTTATATTTGCAAAAACGTTTCATATAAACTGTCTGTGTATGGAGTCTGTGTGGTTTCCTCACACTCTTAAAGCAGCATAGAAAGCAAAGACATAATGTAAATGATATTTGAAGGATTATTTTGCTGTTGCACAGAGAACTAGAAGACAACTTAATTTATACAAAATGAGCTAGTACGCAGAGCTAATAGAAAAATAAATAATAAATGAAATGTTATTTCTCTCTCCCTAGAGAAAATATATTATGACTTTGAATACACATATGGATCTGCTCTGTTAAGTAATAAGGTGCCATTTTTCCCTGCAATAATTTTCAAACTAATAATCTCAGTTTGAATACCCAACCCAAAAGCAAACATGTTGATTATATTAACATTTATGCTTATTCAACAAAAATAAATATTATTTAGCTTTTGTCCTTGAAATAATTTTTCTCCTGTGCTAAGATGTTCAGGAACCAATATGCATCAAAATAAAAAACCTGCAGTTTAATTCCTTAATAAAAGAATGGATATATTTTATTGCCACAGGCCACCTGAAAATTCCCAGTATTTTCTGAGGAAAGTCAAGAATGCACAAAGCAATCTTGAAATAATTTATTGGAAATAATTCTTATAATTCTGCAAGTATGTTGGCAAAGACAAGTAATAATAATAATAATAATAATAATAATAATAATAGTGCTGTCCTGTCAACTGTGGAAGTTAAATTCTTTTACATAATTTATAGATTCATACAATTAATCCAAAAAGTATGATTATTGAATATTTTAAGAAGTGTTTTTCCATTCTATTTAATGTACCACTAAGAACTAACAAAGCTGCTAATACTACTACCTGGACTATTGAAGTAGTTTTATAATATTAGTGCCATTATTGACCATCAAAGTATTTTGTTATGCAGAAAGATATAAAAAGTCTCTCCCTCTTTTATCAGAGAGCTGCAGATATAGGAAAATATTTTAGATTAGACACATACTATCTGTACAACAGAGGTTCTTGGAAATATTTGTCTCACAAACTAATTTCTATATTTGCAGAGAATCAGAAACTAAATCCATGGTGATTTCTTCACTATGGTCTGCTGAATACAGAAAAATATAAGAACACAGAAACAGAAAGATCATTTATCATTTATTTTCAATACTAGTTTCATCTTCTGTTTGAAGTATGTTGACCTTATAATGTCTGTTTGGGGGAATTAGATGACTGAGAAGGTTTCTCAGCTGTGTAAAGAAATATTTCTCACACAGCTCAATCAAGAACCTTTGTTACAAAATGACATTAATATTCAGATTAGGCATTCCCTTCTGAGAGACAGCACATTGTCTCAGGGGAGATACAAGGCAGAATTAGAGCACATCTGTTTGCAGAGGGGTCTCAGAAGTGCTACGAAATCATTCCTCTCCTTTTCTTTAATCCCAATGCATGCCAAAATTTTGAGCACTTCCACCAACTATAAAGCTAGGAGCTTGGTGTAACTATGTAGAAGTGTTGGACCAGATGTGTTCCAGAGGTCCCTTCCAACCTCATCCATTCTGTAGTACTTCAGACTTATGCTAACCTCTGAGAATAAACCGTGTCCACTGATTTTCTCCAAGCAGCAATGATTTAACAGAGGAGGAAGAGGGTTCATAGCCACGCAAGTATCTTTTGTCATGTTCTGCGGGAACATGGAGGACACCACTTGCCCCAGCTCACACTGTCTCCTGGGCAGTCCTGTCCTAGGATGGCCTTTTAGTTATCAGAAACTGAAATCATATTTATGAATGTAGGTAGCTTTCCAGTGCTTCCTGGTAAGTATATTTTGGGAAGGTTGGGCCTGGAGTTTGTTTTTTTCATACTTAAAGGAAAAACTGAAAGATATATATTTGTGTACTGGCTGAGAAGGTTTTACGGACCAACTTTTATCTGCAAGTTACATATAGAGAAATGCATCAAAAGAGCACACAACCCTCTGAGCTTTATGTCTGGGATTCAAACTTAATAGTAATTTGCATTTCTGTAGTACCTAAGGATTCAACAAGTTTTAGAGACATGATTAAATCCAGGCTTGCAATCCGTTCTGAGCCTGAGACATTAACTGAAACAAGCATGTGAGAGCATTCACCATGGCTAAAATCCCCTTGCATCATATAATTGCAGAAAATTATTGCTAGTTAGGGCAGGTCTGGGTTTTATTCCTCCCTTTATTCAAAAAACATAGTGGTGATTTTAGTGGAGTCCTCAGTGTGGCAAATACCTTGATTACAGTTGCACACTGGTGGATGGCAGTTTCTTGGAACAACTTAAGTCTCATTCACTTTTACTATTTGGGGCGAGTGGAAAAGGGAAAGAGAGAGAATTCTGCTCCAGTTGTCATTGTCAATATTTTGGTAAAGGATGTAATGAACGCATTTATAGCCAAGAAACAAGACATACATTCCCAAATCTTCAGGCTCGAACTGAAGAAATGGGAAAAAAAGGAATGGCTATACAGCTGCTTCTTCTCCCTTTGAACACCATTTTTCATACCACTTAATCTTTGGTGGATATTTACGACAGGGTCCATGAATATACAATGATTTGATCATCCACACTGATCAGATACCAACAGATCCTGACTGGAAGGATAGCTATCATCCAAGTTTCCTTTTTGCCACACGCTTTTGAGTTTGTTTTCCTGCATCAAATAGGAATTTGTTGTTGTTTACTTTGTTTGGTGTGCTCAGATGTTGTTAGATACATCCTCTAATAATTTGATTAAGTAAATGTATAAACATATTGCAAGACCTGCAGGAATTTGCTTCAGGAGGTCAGCATTTCCCCAGCTTAAGGCAGTGCATAATTGCCAACTAGAAGAAGCAACATAGCTGCCTTGAGAAAGAGATATAGGCTCAGAGCTTACATGCCTCCGAGTTAATCGGGGTGAAGAAAGTGTCTTCAAGCAGCTGTCATTTCCTTGCTTGGCCATTCCTCCCATGGCTGAGGATTATAATTAACATTACAACCACAGGAGATTTTGCAGGTTCCACTGCAGCAGCATGAACCACATTGGGCAGCACCTTTAGGAACAATGATATGTGGTTTCACCACCACAGACGGATTACGGAGCATCTTTCAGTGCCAGCCTACTCCATATTTCATAGAATCATAGAATCATAGAATCATCAAGGTTGGAAAAGACGCTTAAGATCAAGTCCAAACGTTGACCTATCACTGCCAAGTCCACCACTGAACTATGTCCTCGAGCACCACATCTACCCGTCTTTTTAATACCTCCAGGGATGGGGACTCAACCACTTCCCTGGGCAGCCTATTCCAATGCCTGACTACCCTTTTGGTGAAGAAGTTTTTCCTAATATCCAACCTAAACTTCCCCTGGCGCAGCTTGAGGACGTTTCCTCTCATCCTGTCGCTTGTTACTAGGGAGAAGAGACTGACCCCCACCTCACTACCATCTTTCAGGTAGTTGTAGGGAGCAATAAGGTCTCCCCTCAGCCTCCTCTTCTCCAAACTAAACAACCCCAGCTCCCTCAGCTGCCTCTCCTAAGATTTGTTCTATAGACCCTTCACCAACTTCGTTGCCCTTCTTTGGACACGCTCCAGCACCTCGATGTCCTTCTTGTACTGGGGGGCCCAAAACTGAACACAGTATTTAAGGTGCAGCCTCACCAGTGCCAAGTACTGGGGCACTATCACCTCCCTGGTCCTGCTGGCCACGCTATTCCTGATACAAGCCAAGATGCCATTGGCCGTCTTGGCCACCTGAGCACACTGCTGGCTCATGTTCAGCCGGCTGTCAACCAGCACCCCAAGGTCCTTTTCTGCCAAGCAACTCTCCAGCCACTCCTCCCCCAGCCTGTAGCGTTGCATGGGGTTGTTGTGACCCAAGTGCAGGACCCAGCACTGAGCCTTGTTGAATCTCATGCAGTTGGCCCCAGCCCATTGATCCAGCCTGTCCAGGTCCCTCTGCAGGGCCTTCCTACCCTCCAGCAGATCGACACCCACCCAATTTGGTGTCATCTGCAAACTTACTGAGGGTGCACTCAATCCCCTCATCCAGATCATCAGTGAAGATACTGAACAGGACTGGCCCCCAACACTGAGCCCTGGGGAACACCACTGGTGACCAGCCGCCAACTGGATTTGACTCCATTCACCACCACTCTCTGGGCCCGGCCCTCCAGCCAGTTTTTAACCCAGCGCAGAGTGCACCCATCCAAGCCGTGAGCAGCCAGCTTCTCCAGGAGAATGCTGTGGGAGACTGTGTCAAAAGCCTTACTAAAATCCAAGTAGACAACATCTACAGCCTTCTCCTCATCCACTAAGTGAGTCACCTTGTCATAGAAGGAGACCAGGTTAGTCAAGCAGGACCTCCCTTTCATAAACCCGCACGTGCCACATAATGACACTCAAGATGATCTGCTCCATGACTTTTCCTGGCACCAAGGTCAGGCTGACAGTCCTGTAGTTCCCTGGATCCTCCTTCCGACCCTTCTCGTAGAGGGGCATTATATTTGCTAACTTCCAGCCATCCAGGACCTCCCCAGTTGACCAGGACTGCTGACAAATGATGGAGAGTAGCTTGGCAAGCTCCTCTGCCAGCTCCCTCAGTATCCTCGGGTGGATCCCGTCTGGCCCCAAGGACTCGTGCGCATTCAGGTGGAGGAGCAGGCCGGTGACTGCCACCTCTTCAACAACTGGGGCTTCATTCTGCATCCTATCTCCATCTCCCAGCTCAGTGGTCTGAAAAACCCGAGGATGACCAGTCTGACTATTAAAGACTGAGGCAAAGAAGGCATTAAGTACCTCAGCCTTCTCCGCATCCTTCGTGGCAATGTTTCCCTCCACATCCAACAAAGGAGGGAGATTCTCCTTGGCCCCCCTTTTGTCACCAATATATTTGTAAAAACATTTTTTGTTATCTTTAACGGCGGTGGCCAGTTTAAGTTCTAGCTGTGCCTTCGCCTTTCTGATCTTCTCCCTGCATATCCTCACAACATCCTTGTAATCCCCCTGAGTCACCTGCCCCTTCTTCCAAAGGAGGTAAGCTCTCCTTTTTCTCTTGAGCTCCAGCCAAAGCTGGAACTTCAGCCAGGCTGGTCTTCTCCCCCGCCTGCTCAACTTACGGCACATGGGGATGGCCTGCTCCTTCGCCTTTAAGACTTCCTTCTTGAATAACATCCAGCCTTCCTGGACTCCTTTGCCCTTCAGGACTGCCTCCCAAGGGACTCTGTTAACGAGACTCCTAAACAGGCCAAAGTCTGTCCTTCTAAAGTTCAGGGTAGTGGTTTTGCTGACCCCCTTCCTTACTTCTCCAAGAATTGAAAACTCTATCATTTCACGGTCACTGAGCCCAAGACAGCCTCTGACCACCACATCGCCCACCAGGCCTTCTCTGTTCGTAAACAGCACCTTCCTAAACAGCGCCTTCGTAAACAGCTCCTCTGTCACCACAGCAAGGCTCTGGCACTCCCTGCAGCCAGAGACCTGCGTGGCTGCATGTTTTAGTGGGAGCTCCGTCTGCATCGCCACACCCCTTCTGGCAACGGCTCTTGTCTGAGTAGAGACCATGGCTAAGTCTCTTCGGGAGGGCGTAGACCACAAGGAGAGCTCGCCAGCTGCCTGCTCGCTCTGCCTGCGCGAACTGCAGCGCAAACCGCCGCGCCATGCGCTTTCTGAGGTGCCACGCCCTGTTTGCCCATCCTGGTCGCCGCGCTCCTGGTCGCTCGCACTCCCTAGGGGCCCATTTAAATCTCCCGCGGTTGTCTCAGCAACACCCAAGCCCTGTCTGCCTCACTCGCGAGAGCAGCCGGTTTTTCTTTGGTGCGAGGGCCTCACCAGGCTCTTTATCGGGTTTCCCAGCACAGGAACCCCCCTTTTCCACCCCAACCTAGCACCCAGTCGCAGGACTTACCGTTGCTGCCGCCGCGTGCCTCGCTGACTGAGTTGTTGCAAAGGTATAAGTATTACAGAGAAGGTAGCATATACTGGTGCAATAAGCATGGCAAAAAAGGCTGCAGGGAATCAAATGAAAGCCCTCATATCTCAGTGCATCATATATGCTTCCTGTCAGGCAAGAGCCTTCATGTCCCACAAATACTAAAGTGACTGAATCCTGGCAACACTCCTATGCGATATGGGACTGTTATTCCTGTTTGACAAGCAGAAGCAAGTACTATGTAAGCCTCACAGAACATCAAATCCAGAGTTATGCTTGGAATTAGACACCCTATTGTTGTTTATTTTGGTTGAAATGAATGGAAACTGGAATTGAACTCAATTCTTCTGAGTCTCAATCCACTGTCTACCAGATCATCTTTTTTAACATATCTTTTATTTTATCTCAAACACACACAACTCACATATATGGCTTTCTCCAGGACTAAGTAACTGACACCAAAAGAGAAGGCACTGGTATATATTATTACAGACATGCCATTTCAGATTAAGTTTCTGATATCCTGAAAACAAATCACTATCATAGGGAACTTTTTCTTTCACAAGGGAACAGTTTCATCTTCCATTTATACATGAATCATGAAAACAACATAAGCGATGCAGGCCATATTTGAAGATTTGCATACCTTTATGTCATTTCTTTCTCCTTGCTGTCTCTATGATGCAATTGCAAATTATTCGCTCTCCCTTTTTTTCCTATTTGTAATTAGAGGGCAGAACAGATGGTAGTAGCTTACTTTAAAGTGATGTCTTTATTAAAACACTTCTCAGTGTGCTGCCTAACGATCGTGCACAACAGCAAAGAAATTACTCTTGTTATGGGCAAGTCTCAGAAGGTTTTGAGATCCATTGCAGAGAGACATCAACAACTCAGAAACTTTGCGAGACCAGTACAAAATTCCAGAAGCCACCAACTGGGCTGAATGGCATCTCAGGAGCAACACCCCCCTGTGAAGTCTTTGGAAACTCTTTGTGGCCAGCCATGTGCCTATAAAAATCAGGAGTCAGAATCTCTCCCTTCAAGCTTCCTGCTTCCAAATTTAGTAGTGGCTTAAGCCTTACACGTCTGAGCAGAGGCAAAAAGGGAGTAATATTTGCTGTTTGGTATACGAAGCTTTAGAGAGCAACTACCTAAAACCTGTACCATGTCTCCCCACCCTTGTAAAGGAACAGAATCCAACTTTAAATCTCTAGTGACATGTACTACTCACTGATTTCTTAGTTTATCTGTTAGTTCTTTGCAGCTCATTACCTTCCCCTGATACTCAACACTCCTCTCTGTGTGCCCCTTTTGCCCTGTGCACCACCTGCCCCTCTCTCTCCTGTCCCCCTGCTCCCTGACCATGCTGAGGCACAAGTCTCAATTTCCCGTCTCTCTCTTTGGCCTCCACAACCCTGAACCACAGGGTGGCAATTATTTGCTTTAAACACATAGGCTTCTTTCTGAAACCCAGGTAAGTGACAGTCATTTTACTTAGGGCCAGCCTCATTTCCTTATGCAGATAAAGAGCAGGAGAAGAGGAATCATCTTGATATCTTCAGCTCTTTCACACTAGTGGCAGATGGTAACCTTTTTACACACGTGAATGACAATCCAAAAACACCCAAACAATTTCCCCTTCCAAATCATTATACTTGTGATAATGTTTCTAAGAAAAGCCATACTGCACACTGTAAGAGCCCCTAGAGTCCTCACTCTGAACATATCCCCAGATACACCTCGCACTGGGTGCATCCTCTTGCCCAGAGGCAGGCCAGAGATTAAGTAGGCCAGGTACCTCTGAAATAGAGTGACAGCAGGCCAAGTTGTTCACCCGTATGAAGACGACAGTCATACTGGAATCAGAAATTTCATCGTGATGTATAATGTGCTCAGGAGAAGAGACTCAAAGATCAGAGTTGCCTTTTGTTTTGCAATATTGAAGTGCAAGGACGGAGTACAGAGAAGGATGAAAAATAGTTTAACTCAGAGAGGGTTCCTCCCTAGCCCAGGTTACACTGTCCAGTTTAATTGGGTGGCACCTCCAAAATGCTCCTGCAGCAAGCTGAGCAGAGCCTTCCCCTGGCTTTCCCCAGCACCTTCACTTTGGTTTTATTCGACCTGAAAAGTGCTGACCTTCTGATACTGTCCTTTAGGGAGAGCAACTAATTACTGGCATCCTTAGGTAAAAAGCCCCATTATTTACGAACACTAAGTACACGCTGCAGGTGTTAACGGTGCTGAAAACCACACCATAATGATGTCTTGGGGTATGTAGCACACAACATTCATTATCTTTATGAAATAGTAGGTAATACTGTGGACATCAGAAAAAGCATACAAGTCTGAGGTCTTTGCATGCAAAAGGAAAAGAACTAATTCTCCAGAGATTCTCATCCCTGAAACATCCTTTTTCTCATAGGCTTATCCATATCTGGATTGCTTTTAGCTTTCCATTCTTGCTACAGTCTCTCCTCCTTAACTCAGACATGTGAAGAATATAGGATTTCAAGGACTAATTCAGGAGTACAGTGAGATTATATTTTGTGGCACAATTCTATAATAATTGGGTGATCAGTAGACACTAGTGTCTTAATTCCACTAAGTATTTTAATTTCTCAGCATACCTGAATTCTGCACTGGGCAAATTTTCTTGTATGTTTTCAGAGCTCAGATTAATCACCTAAATCAGCTAATGACAGGCAGTGCCGTAAGCAGGAGAGAAATATTCTCAAACCCATTAAACATGTTTATTAATAAAAAAATAAAAATTGATTGTATCTTTCTTCTATGCTTTCCAGTTATTTTTTTAGCTAGAAAATTGTATTATAAGGCTATGATGACAAGGGTTAAAGTATCACCACCTTTTTGCTCAGAATAAGAACATAAGGTTCAAGAATACATTTTAATAAGGCATATCCTAAGGGCTTGCTTAAACTTCAGTTCTTCATTCCAAAAACTTCAGGGTTATCTTTATCACCTCCCAGGTAAGCACTATTTTAATAAATGAAAAAGGTAAAAAGGATACTCTGAAAACTGATTTTCAAGACTTTAATATAAAAGCTTGCCTCATTATTTCAATTTGCTGCTTTTGCCCAGCTGATCAAACAGTCTTTTGTTCCCTTCTCTCTCTCACTATTTTTTTTAAATTTTTTTTAAGCATTCCGCTTTTCTCTCCTGTCACCTATTATTAGCTTATGAGTCAGGATTCATGTTACTAACATGCAACTTGCAAATGAATTAGAGCTCATGTAGAATAAGAGAAGAAAGTAAGCAGTTGCACTGCTTCCAGAATTTCAGTGTCAATGTCTGTTCCTGGTTCTCAGTTCTTTGGGATGCTAGACCCCATAGCAATTGCTAAATCTTACTATAAAACTGGATGAATGTTTTTTCCCAGCAAAACAGAACATACCAATAGATGCATTAGCACCATGCTGTGATAAGGAGGTGGTCTAATAACCCGAACAAAATGTGAGAACTGGGTGTCAAAAAAGCAACAACCACAAATGCTCAGTAGATATTTAAGTGCATTCTTGGATAAGGGTCAAAGAACTCTACACGTGGAATAAGGATGCACAATGGAAACCTGAATCAGTAACCATGGAGAATGTGAAAGTGAACACTTTTAAAGCCTCTGTCATAGTGTTATGTGGAAGTGTCTCCTAGGTTTTGTTTTTTCCTTAAGTATTCAGTGAGTAAGCAGAAATTTTTTTTCTACTGCCTTTTTTTTTTTTTTTTTAAATTCACAGTGGAGACAATCCATAAGTATACTAATTATGTCATTATAGCGTGATTTCAGTAAATCAGTACAAACTCCTCCATATATCATTGTGGATATAATCCATTTTAAGACGGTATCTAGTTGGACTGGACTGTAGAAATAATGAGTAGGGATAAGAAAATAACTAGCCTCCCTGCTCCTCAAAAAGGTTTAAACACGAAGAAAGATCTTTTATTGATTAGGCTATTTTGTTCTTCCCCCACTGCTTTGCTTTCTTGCACAGTGTAGCATGAGAAACATGAATTGGGCACACTAACTGAAGGGCATGATTCTAACTCTTCAGATCTATGAAAGGAATCAAGTCTATATTCCCCGCTAGGAAATCATAAGAATTATATTGAGAATGATTGGTTTGGATTCTCAAGCCATTCAGGATAAATATGAAATAACAACTAATTAAAGAGAATTAGATTATCAGATTAGATTGGTCGTATTGTTCAGGTAAGGAATTCCACTAAACCCATTTATTAGGGCAAGATTCTTTTACACTGGGGCCTGGGAGAACAGAACTTCTTTATCTTGGAAACTGAAGTTTAAACAGCATGTGGCAAGAATATAGTCATCTCCTGTATTTAATTGGACAGGCTTCCAGTTAAGTGGCAGAATAGGGATGGAGAGGCTTGCAGGAGGCAGGTGCTGGGAAGGACAGCTGGATAATTGTTCTCTCAGCCTGGGGGTTTTCTGCATATGTACCAGAAACAGAAATCCCTCATGAGGAACTGGCAAAATAAGATACCCTTGTGTAAATGTAGCCAATAGAAACACTTCTCACTCCCCAATTTATTACAAAACATTACTTCAAGCCACAAAATCTATGGTGTGACCAAGGAGACAGCAGGAGAGGCCATTGTCATCATCCCAGGGCCTTGTAGGAGACCTTATTAACAAAGAACATCTCCCAGGCTGTTTTCCTCAGCTGTCCATAGCCCATCAGATATAGAACTTCATTTGATGACCCCAGCTACTCACATCTTCCACTTTTTGTTGGTAATTAAGAAAAAAATCCTTATGCCAAATAAATCTTGGTCTAAATACAGAGGCTTTCAGAAAAACAAGGTGTTCTTCCCGTTGTTCAGGTGGGAATCTAGGGAAGACGAAATCAAGGGATTTGTGCAATGCCATATCCCTAATTCTTGGTAAAGCTGGAAAGTGAACCCCACTATCCTAGGTCTCAGTTGAGCATTTTAGCACAGAAGAATTAATCTTCAATGAAGTGGTTTTGTAGCAATCTGCCCAGGCTAGTTTTTGAAGAAGAAACGAGCTCCTAGTGTTGTCCCATGGCTCCAGTCACTAGACCACTAAGATTTTCTTTAATGTTTTATGGTGTCTCTATTTCATTGTGCATGTTTTATCTCTATCTAATTGCATTTGTAAATTGCTTTATGCATCCCAAAATGCTTAGAAGACTGGAGATACTAATAAAGTATAGGAGAATAAACCAGGAGAAATAATTACTGAAATATAGGATCCAATAACTTGGAAAATTGAAATAGAGAAACTGTTGAAGTGGAAGATGCATCCCTTGTACCTATCTAGGATGAGTCATCAGAAGAGGGGCAAACTGGAAGAACTGAAAAGAAAATTTTGTTTGATTCACCTCGCTAGAAATAATATTGCAGAACTTCTAGAGTCTTTGCTGCAATACAGACACATGTTTAAGCACAATAAAGCTGGGAATTGTGGATCATGCATTTGCCCTGCTAAACTACATAAAATGGGAGGATATCACTGCACTAACTGGGCTGAAAGCTGCTGAGAACCATGAGATGAAGAAAGAGAGAGAAATATAGAACAAAGAAGGACTAGGAGAAATTGACACTAAGGGAGGGAAGAAAGGATGCATTTGGTCTTACATCTAATGAAGACTGACCTGACATTTGAGGTAATAAAAAATGACAGCATGAAGTACTGCACATATTCATTTTTCGCCCGCAACATTATCCTCATGACTTTTGCCATATTATGTTTACTAAGTAAGGTCAAGCACGTCTGAGTACATGGAGGAGAGACAACCTGGAAACATAAGGTTGTGCTGACAGTGGGAGCTGTCTGTAGTGCTCTCCCCTCCAGGGCTAAACTGAGCCAATTTCTTACAGCAGTGGTGCTCTTGGAGGGTGTGGACTTCCAGTTGCAGATAGAAGAGGAAACCTGGGTCTTAAAACATCTAAGGTTCTCCTGGCAGGACGTATTCATACTGTGGCCAGCTTTTCCTCTTGCTTGGATGCACGTAAACAACTGAAACAAATGAAAGCTACCCAATAAATGTTGTCCCCCTCTTCCTCTGAAAGCTTGGAGTCCCTCTCCGGCTCTAATTGCTCCAAAATGCACGTTTCACCCCCCTGACATTCATCTGAGGATCAGTATTGTAGGTGAAACTCTGAAATATTCATTTATAGCAAAGCTACAAGAACCTACTCCATCCCTAAACATAAACAAACCAGTTTTGGGAAGGGGCATGGAGGAGCAGACAGGAGCAGCAGGAGGGAAGTGGCCCTGCAGGGAGCAGGCTGGAGAATCCCCTGTCCCTCACAATCCGCTGCTTTATTCCACACACTATATATGGACCACCAAGAGCCAAGGAAAATATTCATGCAAATATCTAACATAGGAGAAACTGTGCTGCTGATGAATCATATCTTCAGATATAACATGTGAAATGTTAATTTTAGTTCAAAAAAGGAAACGAGCAAAATATTTGTCATTCAAAAGGTGACACTAGATTTTCTCGATGTGTCTTTTTTAGGTGATGAATTTTATTTTTATGTATCTTAATTTAAATCTAAATGGAAATACTGTTGTATTATACAGACATCCCTGAAACCAACTGTCATGACTCTCTATATGAATAAAGTAAAAAACCCAAGAGCTTTATTTTAAAGTTAACAAGGGTGACCCATTATAAGAGCAAACTGAGAGGTAATTTTGTAAAGACCATCCTGGAAGGTGCTTAGCACCTTTAATTCTTACTAGTATCAAAGAAAAAAACCTCCCAATGGATTAATTGTCTTACAGTATTGCTGTAAAGATTGCAAAAATGCTTTCTGATAAACATGAACCACGGCACAATATACCTTGTTTTAGTGTGATCTCTATTTCATCTTGTCTCTGCTTACCACAAATCTCTAAAATTTGAGACTTTCAGAGGGAATTTGCATTGACATCACCAGGATGATTAGAAATATTCAGGACAGAGAAGCAGTGCAATGAAATAAATGGCAGATCCTTTATCAGAGAAAGTCGATGCATTACAACTGGGCTTCTTAGAAGAAGGATTATAGGTCTTAAAATGGAAGTGGAAGATATTTTCAGGTTAAGAGGCCACCACCAACTCTTCAGAGAAGAATTTTAGAAAAAAAGGAAAGAGGAATTTTTCAAGATGAATACAGGAACTCCTCAGTCTACGCTTTCCCTGAGGAGCTTACAGTGGTCAAATGCTGTAGATGTGTCTAAACTGTAAGGCTGAGGGAAGATTTGAGGATTTGATTAAGTGCAGTTTTCTTCTGCCTCTGCAAAGCGCATGTACAAAATGTCTTTCAGCCCTGAAGCATTTCATAGCCACTTTTGCACAGGCGATAAGAATTACAGGAGGCAAAAGGCCAGGGACGATCAAACCCAATGTCTGTAGTTAAACACAGTTTGAAGACTCTTTATTCTTTGAGATATTCAAAACTCAAATGGACAAAGCCCTGAGCAATCTGACTTAGTTGGAACTGCTTTGAATCAGGGCAAACAACAAACCTCCACAGGTACCCCCCTACCTAAATTATTCCACAGTAATTAATTCAGCATCTGCATTTTGTCCTGAATACTATTAATATGGAGACAAAAAGTCTGAATTTCCAGGAATCTGCTTTTTTAAAAAAGTTATATCAGGAACATCATGGATAAATAGAATGGTTCTTTTTTTTTTCCCCGTTAGATACATACCACATGTCCCCATCTCCCCACAAAAATGTTTCCTAGGTTCACCTGAGGTCAAAAGCAAGAGTCAGAGACAAAGCATTTCTGACCAGAGCCATAGCAAATTGTGGCAAAAGCAGAGTTTACTTCAGTCATTCTGCTGAGGGTCAAACTAGTGCCTGATAAATACGCTCAAACGCAGCCAGCTTTGGGGCAGCTATCACTGCAGCTAGCTCTCAGGAATATTAACTGAAGCTCTGGTAGAGCAGCATGAGCCAGAGGCAGGGAGAGTCACCAGAAAGAATCCAGAGGAAGGAAAGCAGAGTGTCAGGGTGTCAGAGACACCCAATTGGCTGTTTATGACTGTTTCTGTCTCTGGCTGCTTCAAAAAATGTGTTTCTTTTAATTGGAAAGAATACCACTGATAAGAATGATGCAGCAGTTGCTACATATAGCAAATCCTCTTCTGAGGCCATACTTAAGCATTTAGTTCAGGAAGGAGGAAAAGGAAACCTCCATAGAAACTCTGTTTATATTTTCTTCTGTATCATTCATGAAAAAAAAAGAAGAAAGAGTTAAGTTGATCAAGTCTGATTTAATCACCAGAAGTGATTCTGATGCTAGGGTCATCTGTGACAAGCTATCCACAAATGCTTTGCGATGGTCTCAGCTAGCATCCCAGCTGTATAAGTCTGCCTGTATCAAACTGAAAAAGCTTATTCAATTTTCCCTTATATGTCAGAAATACCTCTTAATAAAATAAAAGGTCAAATTAGCACTTAATCCATGTCAATGATGTTATTTTAAAGTTGCTGTAGATATGCCCCAAGAAACTCATGGTCAGAAGAGAAACAGGCCCTTGAGAATATTGCAACTCATTGACAAATTCATTGTGGTCTTTTAAATTCAGTCATGTCTAGAGTTTTCCAGAACCTACTGCCTTAAACACAGACAATAAATCTTGCTTTGAAGGAAATCTCGAAGCTGATACTACCGATACTTATTTTGGGTCTGGATTTGAAACAAGCACTTTTCAATTCCTTTAAATAACAGCTGACTGATTACAAGCCTAGAACTTTACCTCTGTTATTTATGGAGACTGTGTGCTCTCAAACAACAAAGCAAAATTGCAAAGGTTAGTTACATAAATAACAAGCAAACTTCCTCTTGGAAGATCTATACATTTCAAGTTTGAATTGTTTTGCTACTGACATCTAATGCATAAAGTTGGTGCTAATATGTTGGCTGGCAAAGGACCAAGCACCTTGAGTTTGTAACAGTTGAAACCATACATCTAAAGATTGCAGTAATGGCTGGTCTTATCTCTGTCTGGATGATTGTAAATTCTGATTGTTGAAATTTTCAGAGGTAGCCACTAGCATCAATGAGTACAACAATCTTGCAGGCATCAACTGACATCATTAGAAAAGAAAAAAAGACAGGTTAGACTGGCCACATTCTTTCAATTTGGTAACTTGGTAGGACAGATAGTACATTTCACCTGCGCCTGCTGTTCTAATCAGAATAAAATTGTTTTCTTTGTTATATATTATACAGTAATATCTTGTAAATCATTCAAATGAGAAAGAAGAGTTAAAAGGAGACAACTATGCAGACAGGTTTCAAAGGATATCTCTGTAAGTGTTCTGGAGCTGATTTTATCTACTAATTTTTCTGCATTATTTTTATTTAGACCAAAAGTAACTGCTTGATGTGTGAAGTGGCTGTTCTACCCCCCCCCCCAAAAAAAAAACCAAACCAAACCAAACCCCCAAACAAATCTATGTATCATTCCCTAGTCTGAGAGAGAAGAAAGAAAGGAACCTGAACAAGTATGAAAGACTCCCAAAAGCTTTAGCACAAAACCTGCTGATGAAGTAGCTACTACAGTGAAATGACCTGAACCGGGACAGTATATACAGCCCACCCCAGGGCAACAAAAGAACCTTTAAAAGTAAAAATCTGCAGGTTCTGACATACATTATAATCTGTACTTCAAGCAGCTGGTGCCTTAGGATTTTTTTTTTTATGAAATCATCTCCTTTGATGTCTCATTTAAACATTTATTTCATATTTAAGTTGGAGTATCCCTATAAAATCACCCACCAGGAGGAGCTCAGAATTGGATCAAACAAATCATCCATATCTGAAGCACAGTTCCATGTAGATACCTACAGAAAATCCTTTCTGCTCGGAGGTCATGCAAGGTTCGTTCCATCAGAAAGTGGTGGCTTCATTGCTTTTGTGATTTATGGCACAGTAGAACCGTCATCTATAGATTGTTTTTTTTTTTGTTTTGGTTTGGGGTTTTTTTGAGCAAGATGTTTGTCAGAGCCTGAACACTCTTACAAAGGTTAGGACCAGATGAACTGTGAAATGCTCTCTTCTTCAGAAGCGTGCCTTCTCTGAATTTCCTGGATAGAAGTACAATCTACACACACACACACAAACACAATAATGCCAGTGCCTTTGGGAAATATTAGATTGATTACACCTATGTAAATTAATGGAAGAGTTCACATGAAGGCAATCTCCCACACTTTCATGAATTGTCAGACTTAAACACAAGTAATTTGAATATGCTTGGAGAAGTGTCAACATACAGTAGAAGTACTGGAGGCAGATGATGCATTGCTAGGTCTCCAGGCACTTTGGACAAATGGAAATCTAAATCTTGGATGAAGGTCCGAAGTGAAAAACACAGAATGATGATAATAAATCTCAGATATCCTTTCTTCAAACCCATGCTGTAAACCCCAAATGCTGATCTCACCACTTTCTTCCTCTGCACCAAAATCCTCCTGCCTATTTCCTCACCCACTGAAATGTGCACGACAGAGTACTGGAGAGACTGTTCGCTTCATTCAGTGTGCCCAAGCCCATGCCCACCATGGTCTGCAGCATCCCTGAGGACTGCAGCCCTTGCATTGCTTGGACTCGAACATGGTGTCTTTGTGGGATTTATTTGCTAAAAACCTAGGGAATTATGGAGCCTATGTGAAATAATTTCACAGAATGCTAAAAGCACATCCCTAGTTTTGCTCCAAAGCATGGGCATATCAGTGCATTTTCAGCAGCAGCATGCAACTGCTTCTTTTAACCTGGGTCAACATATTTCTTCTTCAACTTCTTCTCTGGATCAATTGAATCCACACAATTTAACACTGAAAAATTATACTATTTTCACCATTCTCTCCTGCAATGCTGCCTTTTCTTGATCCTCAAAAGAAAAACAGTCATAGGTGTGCACCTACTGTAGTTTTGGATCTATCACTTGGAGACAAGTAAAACTCTTCATACTTGTAGCTATTCTCCAATCTTTTAACCCACTTAGCCACAGTTTTGCTGTCAAGATGGTACATGGGCTCTAGTAAATGGAAAAAATTAATGTACTGGTGTGCAATCCAGTCTCTGGAGCATACACAAAACAGATGGTTTGATACCATCCTTCAGATGTAAACTCCTCGTTTTAGAGTTGTTACTGCTTTTACAGTTAGGCCTATGCTTTGGTTTTTCCCCCTCTGAAGACCTCCATTATTAAAATGCCAACGTAAGTTTTATTCGTTAACTATTTCTGTCTATATGAGTGAAAGGCATTTGGAAAAGCAATAAATTCTTAGGTTATATGGAAAACCAAATAACCCTTATTCAAATACCAGAGGTTATAAACAGATATTAAGCATGTGCACATTCGGCAGGAGATGACCAGAGTTAATATTACGGTCTGATATATCAAACTCCTTAGGCACAGCAAAGTAATAATGATCCCACAGAGCAAGTGGTAATATTTTAGAAAAGAGAAAGAAAGAAAAAAATATATATATATCAAAAGTCATGCTCATTTTGAATTACAGAAAACTTTTTAATCATGCTGATCTTTGTTTCCTAACTAAACGGGCTTCTAGGGATTTCAAGTTTCATAGACAAAATGGAATTGTTTTACATCTCCCAATGACATAGAGAGCTTTGGTACCACTGCAAAGGGTTGAAGGCACAAGGGGCAATCACAGTCTTGCCTTTCATCTTCTGCTTTTACTAGAAGGCAAGTCTAGCACATGGGCAATAATTTACCTTGGCTAAAATCAGATCTAGGGAAGCCAAAGGACTCCTGAGGTGCTTGAGTTTCATCACTTGCTCAACAATTTATTTTGATATTGAGAGACTAAAGACTGTATGATAATTGACAAGATTGTCCCTAACACATTACCTTCCTGACAAAGCAATCATGTCATTGTAGCATTTCCACTGAAATGCACAGAAGCTACCTTTTCAAAGATGAATGTAGGTTAAGAATCACTTCCCCTAAATTTGTAGCAATAACAAAGAATACCATAAGCAACCTGGAAACAGAGTAGGATTTGCATATTTTCTTTCTACAGGCATATATTTCCAGCTAGATATAATGGAAATAATAAACATGATTAGTTTAAAAAAGTTGTTATACATAATTGATCAGAAACTCCTCAGGATGGAGGGTAACAAAACAGGATGTCAATGCAAAAGAAGTCCTGAAGTTTCAGACATAGATTCTGCAATGCTATGAGCTAACATTATCCCACTGAACTCTACTGGTTTCCACTAAATGAGCATTTGATTCATACAGGGTACCAGCTGAACTTTCAGAAAGTGCAGTTTCTTAAATAAGAAACATTTGTTTGTATTATCTTCATTGATCTTTCATTAGATCCACAGCGGTGATACAGACTACTCAATAACACTGGAAACCTAATTCTATCTGGTTTTGCTATTGCACATATTCACTCATGTATTTCTTCAGGTTAGGAAAATCATCTCCCTCTTCTGAAACCATCTGTCTTCCATCAGCACAGGCTGACTGCCTTGCCAACTTTTATCTCTAGTCTTTCTCTACTGTTGCAAGTCATTAATCAGTTATTTCCACCATTGTAACCAACGGAGACCCTATCTATAATCATCTTCTATGATTCTTTAAGAGCTTGCTATCCACCAGTGTCAGTGCCACTTAGACAGGTTATAAAAATGTGCCAGTCTAAATGCCACACATGCATTAATCACTTGACAAGCTTTTGCTGTTACAGTTTCCTGAATTCTAGTTGCAGCTATGCATCTTTTATGCAGAAGAGCATTAGTTGTAATAATAGTAAGACACTGCTCCAGAAAAGCTGGGATAAAGGAAACTAAAAGATAATTAAGATTGCAGTTCTATATCACTTTTTCCTCAGCAGCCTGAACACAATGAGTATTCCCCTTGTCATTCTTGCTGTGCAAGAGAAGAGGAAGACAAACAAACATTTAATCTTGATAAGTCAAGCTGGTAATAGATTCATAGATTTGAGGCTAGCAGGGATCATTAGTTCATCAAGTTTTCCTTCCCATCTAACATGCCAGAGAATGTTACCTTTTGCTGCTATGCTGAGCCAAAAAGGAAAAAAAGGACCCTGATATTTAACTAAAACTCATTTTTTACCAAGAGACATCCAGTCTTTACTTGAAAGAGCGTTGCTAACTTTGCTAAGAAATAAAAAAAAACAAGACAGTTAAAAATG
This sequence comes from Platalea leucorodia, assembly GCF_965183815.1. Lineage (NCBI taxonomy): Eukaryota > Metazoa > Chordata > Aves > Pelecaniformes > Threskiornithidae > Platalea > Platalea leucorodia. The sequence continues at coordinate 86,831,707 of NC_138827.1, read as the reverse complement.
AAATTTTGGCACATGCCCAACAATACTCCAGGCCTCCTGCATCATTACCAGGCTCCATTTCCCTGCTCAGTTTCTGCAGGTACGCACGCACCAACTCTTCTTCCTGAACCCCTCCTGCCCTGCAGACAGCCCAGCCTGCCACTGCTCTCTCCCACCCCTCTATCCCTGTCCTGCATCTACCCTCATCCGCCTCCACCCATTTACTTTTCTGTCCAAGAACTTTATGGGCAGAGGCTGGGGTATGACAGTACCTGGGCTGGTAACGAAGGGCCTGCAAGAAGAAGAGCATTCCTGTTTGCTGCCTGACTGCTTGCCTCCTACTGCCAGGGTGTATTTGATTGCACCTAACAGGTTCCTTTCCAAAAATTTCTACTTTCAGAACAATGTGACATTCAATTACTTTAAAACAATAAAGGTTTATAGAATAGATAATCAAAAACCCTGCTAACAAACCTTGTCTGCAGACTCCAAATCTGCAAAATCCGTAATTTCCTCTGGTAGTTTCTTCCAATAGCTAAATCTCTGTCACTGTGACTTATTTCTTTCTCCATTTTTATTTGAATTGGACTGGAATTAATTCCCTGCTGTTCCTATTAGCTTGTAGGCTTTTCTCTCCTAGAATAAATATCAAACTCCAACACTATTAACATTTTTTTAGCTGTTAAAAATTTGTGTTACGAAAAGAAGAAGGAAGTTTAGTTTGGATATTAGGAAAAACTTCTTCACCGAAAGGGTAGTCAGGCATTGGAACAGGTTGCCCAGGGAAGTGGTTGAGTCTCCGTCCCTGGAGGTATGTAAAAGATGGGTAGACGTGGTGCTTAGGGACATGGTTTAGTGGTGGACTTGGCAGTGGTAGGTTAATGGTTGGACTCGATGATCTTAAGGGTCTTTTCCAACCTTAATGGTTCTATGATTCATGCCTCACAGCCTCAGTAACTTCCTCCTCCCTGATTTTTTCTGCAAAAAAAAATGGGGAAGGAAAGCTGAGGGGAAATAAAAAAATGGAAAAAGAAAACTTGAGCGATGATATTCCTGTTTGAGATCAACTTCAAATTTCCAGAAGAAAATATATGGGTTTTATTTTTATATATACACACACGTATATATATATACACACACACAGACTTGAAAAATTCTTCTTCCTAAGAAAAAAAAATAGTTCAAAAATCTTTTGCCTTTAGCTCTGAAATCCTGTGAAATTTCTACTGCCATTTCAATGCTGTTGGTGATGCAGCTATATATCGCTCAGTACTCCTATCACTGAATCTCCTCTGGATGCCCTCAATACACAACTCCCCAGCTACTTTATCCTGGCCAGCAAGAACATTCACAGCTCTGCTGCTTCTTGTCTGGCTCTGTCCCTTATCCATCACCCTTATTGCAGACTCAGACCCCACTTGCCATCTTCCCCCGTCACATACATTTTGTTCCCATCTCCCCTTTCATATGAAGCATCTTCATTTAACTACTCTGCCGGTGTTCAACCTGTTTTTAGAGGAGGAAGCTCATGTCTCAGAAAGCTTGTTTCATTGATTTATTAAGTGAATTAGAGGGAATACCTAAATCCACTGCTCTCACAATTTATGGGAAGAGTTAGGTACACAGTTGTCATCCAAGCACACAGCAAAGGGAAAGCTTTACAGTCTTGCCAGGAAGGTCACCTCCCTCCATATGTTTTCCATTGCTGGTGACACAGTGGAAGGTAATATCACACCAATGTGGACAGACAGCTCCATCCTGGGAAGGGCCGACAGGGAGGACACAAGAGGACCCCAAGTTCTACCACTGGCGGGACACGTTGCCCCACCTCTGCATTTGCTTTCTATTTGCTTTGCTCATTTAAATTATAGAGCATCTAATCAGGCGTTGTCACTGGGCACCTGGTCTTTACAGGTCCATCTGGGTTAAAAAAAAAAAAAAAAATCCAAATTAAACTAAATTTAATTCCATTGACTTCCAAAGTGAATTATGTTAAACCAACTTAAAATGGCTTTAATCTTCTTTGATAGTATTATTCACAGTCTTAATTCAGGTTAGTAATCCACTTTAAAATTAACAGTTTTACTTGATTTCAAAGACCTGTCCTCAGTATTGCTTCACAGACAAGTCCTTACTATTTTACAGGTAATATTAGTCCAGTGAAACACTAATAACGATACAGGTGATACCAGTTGCTGAATCAATTTTTTTCAGGAAATGTTATTTTCTCTGAAGAGCTCAGATTTAGTCAGAATCAGTTTTCCTGATTAAACTAGCACAAGAGAAAGTACTACATAAAAGTATTTTTAAATACTTACACATCTTAAATATGATGCCACATTCATAAATCATATAAGGACAACTCAGTTTGACAAGTGAGGAAAAAAGGTGATGCTGTTATCACAAAAAATATTGTGTGAAAATATTGAGATACTATTGATTATTAAAATTTATTTCAGGACTTAGAGAAGCATGTATATTAACTACCACTATTGCTGACTATCTTCATACTGCTGTGAAGGCATGCAGCATAAATATAATGTCTAGTCTGCAGCATCCAGGTTTAAAACCAATCTTTGCTGCAGTCCTAGGTTGCCTGATTGAATGGTTATGGGTTTTGAATCAGGAAAGCAATCAGCTGACACTAATAAGTTGACAAGGGTTAAAGTACTTCAAATTACTAAATAGCTGGGCCAACATTTAACACCAGACAGTGTTGTTGAGTTACGTGTTCATTTATTTATGTTTCAGTAAAATATTAAAGACTTCTTTCTTTTCCTTCTGAGCCAGATGCTCAAATCTCAGAGTCAGTCAGCAGAGATCAGGCTGGTGCTTGTGGCCATACAGGAGAAGGAAGACATTGAGAAAAGCTGAGCTAAGGAGGACCTGTAAAGACCCACTTATTCATTGCCTGTGTAAACTGCACAAGACCAACCTCTATGCTAACCAAGTCTTGCTTTTTTGGACACAGAATGAAATATCTTTTTCTAATTTATAGATCAAAATAAGTAATTTCTGTGGGAATGAAATAAATTATTTATTTTTCTGAAAAATATAATGATAAGGGAGAATTTTTGAAGACAGTACAAAAATTTCATTTTTAATGGAAAATAATTTGAGAAAAAGTACTTAACCAAGGTACCTTGCAATGTCCTTTTGTGTCAAAATGAAGGTCCTGAATGAACTTCTTAAATTAATTTTAGGCAGTGTTCATGGAAATAATCATATATCAGCCTGCATTTAAAAAGATGAAAATGTTATTTCTCCTTGGACTCTGTTTACATCATCATAGGATTTATTCCTATACAATATCCTAAAAGAGTATACATCACCTCATATCATTTGACTGTCTGGTCCTCAAGGTCAAATTTAATTGGTATAGAAAACCACCTCCTATTAACTCTATTACTGTTTGTGTTCATGCCAAAGTGAAGTTTGCTGTGTGGAAGTTATTAGAGGATTAAGTCACTGATATCAGAATATTCATCTTCTTGGAGGAATTGAAAGATATTAGATTTAGAGTAGACTTTATAGTAATTTATTAAGTGATAGAATAACTTGCATGTCTACTTATTTTGAATAACTGCATAAAATATCACTCTAATTAATGGAATAAATTAGTCTTACGTTGTCTATACACCCTTTATTTTTCTATTAACATTTTGTCTTATAATTTATATGCTTAATATTGCTGAGAAGTAAAAAGCTGAAAGCGTGTTAAAGCAGAGAAGGAATCATCAAGTCTGAATGACGATACAAGGAAGCCCTTTGTATCCATGCAGTGCAGTGGTATATTTTTACAATAAAACACAATGTGCTCTAAGAGTACTACCTCCCAGGTGCTACATGGGTCTTGGGGGAGAGAAGAAGGAGATTTCTTTTAGATGGGGGAAACCTCAGCTATAAAGATCTTCAAATCATGTCCCAGAATATTTACTCCTCAATTTTTTAAAAAAGTATCAGAGTCAAGTTTGCATCACCAGGAAAGTTGAAAATCCTTAATTTTCATTGAAATAAATCCTTTCCCTGTGAAAGGTAGGAGATGCTATAACATGGCAGGGATCCATGGCTGGATCATGAATTACAGCTATGGAAAAAGGCGTAACATATGGAAACCTTATAACAAAATAGAAAGATTTGGCCACAGTGAAAATGCAAGGCTATCTTGGACCTAACCAGGGTCTGCTCTTAGACCTAACCAGGTCCATGTGAAGTCAAAGATCACAAAGTCAAATAATTCATGGCCTCTCCCTTTTTTTTTTCCTGAGATTAACAGATATTTCTTGGTGAGATCAGACTTGTAAGAGTTGGTTACGAAAAGGGATTGTCTATTCTGCAACTATTCTGACATTCAGAAAAAAATTCAAAATTAGGATTAAAATTATTTTTTACATCAATTTTTAAAATAATACAAAGCTGCTATGATTTCACTCTGGAAACACCAGGGCATTGTAGTGTAAGAATAAAAATCTTCTCTCTGGAAAGTATCTCCACTACCTTCCTATTTATGACCAAGTCATGTAATTCAAACCTGACCAGAGAAAACAACCTAATGCCATGCCACAGTCTCCACCTTCTTTTCTGTTTTTTCCTTTCATGAAAAGTTAACTAATTTTAAAACAAACCAACCAAACAAAAATACCCTAAACCCACACACATATTTCCTGTCTGTTAAACACATTATCTGTATTGCTACTGCTGTTGTTCCAAACAAAGCTGAACATTCCCAAGACAGAAAAAACCCCTCATTTTTAGTGAAAAAGAAAAAGGCCAATGTTTTATGAAACACCATTTCTTGTCCAAACAGCTATTCCTTTTCCAAATCAGAATAATTATCTTGTTCCTTTGTCCCTGTGTTCAGGGACTCTGAATCACCTCAGTAGATTGCAAGACAAAGCTTGTCAACTTAACTGAGATCAGAGTCAAAAGTTGTAGAAATGTACATTAAAATGCTGCTGGTCAAAACAATTGTTTTTCTATTCTCTTTAAACTAGTCCTCCAGTAAGCAACACTGTCCTTTACTCTGTAGATTTAAAGACCATTTAGCTAAACATAAAAATAAAGTTTCTTTTTTTCATGTAGGGTTTCTCTCTGTCCTAGATTTGTGAGGATTTCCTACTCAATTTGTGCTTTTTATAATTGTTTGGCACTTTCTTTTTTATTTTTATAAAATTATTTTATTTAATATCTGTGATTCTTTTTTTCCCCCATTTTTCAATTTGTTTTATTATGATAAAAAATTGAAAACTAAGTTCATTGCATTCTCAAATTATTTGCACATTTGTAATAGGTTCAATTCCAAAACCAAAGAATGAATCATTCAAAATCAGAGCATCTGTAATTTTTTATTTCAAAGTAAGCAGTATTTTAAAATCATAATAATTGGCTATCACATACTCTTCAATCCATAAATAAGATGTAGCATTTGCCTTCTGAATTTTAATTGAATATGATTGAAAATAAAGAAAAAAGAACCTGTTTTCAGGAGGACACTAATTACTTGAAAATTAGAAGCTTGAGTATATCAGTCTAAGAACTAATATTTGGCATCATAGCAAGAGCAGCAGTTAAGAATCAGAATGGAGTACTGGTGTTAGATTAATCTGAGATGCCAAAATCTGCCATTTCTCTGCGCTTGTCAGGCTTGTTATATTACTTATTCTAGTGAAACAGCAATGTCGTCTTCTGATGGTGAGCCAAACAAGGTCATACAAAGTGCCAAGAAGAAAACATGCATAAAGTGTCCCTACCAATAACTTCCCACTTGCAGTTGAACTTGGTTTACATAGGCAGTAGAACTGGACCTGAAAATTGACTTTACATCACATAGACCCAATGTAAAAAAAATATGGTCTTAAAACATCCAAACATACTGAGCTACACTGATGGTTTACTTTAGCAGAGATTCCCACCTTTAACAGTATCTGGTGTAAAAATTTCAATACGTAAGTAGGCACAAAGGACAAAATTCCCTTCCCCTGGTTTTCTCTTTCAGGGGCACTGCACAGAAGCAGTCTTAGCTACTCATATGGTAGCTGAACACCAACTGGACTTTCTCATCAAAGCTAAAGTACAAAAAATGTTCCTTTTTGGCAACATAAAAGCATTACACATTCTATCTTCAAACACTACCAGTGTTGCTTCAGCAGCTGCATTTCTGAAGATCCCCCCAGTCCTTCAACCAACAAATATTTAAGAAGTAGACAGCCTATTTTTTAGGTGGAATTTAAGGAGCTGTATTAGAAATCAGTAAGATCTCCTGAACCACCTTAAAATTTTCAGAAGTTTTTTTGCAGGTTCAAAGCCACGCCTGTTGTTTATACTTCAACCCCTGCTTCTTTGAGTTGTGTTGTTCTGCAAAATGACTGACACTCTTTACAAAAGGAGGAGAACCCTAAGTATCTGGCCTATAGATCACAGGAGAAAAAACAAACATAAAAACCTGACCATCTGACAGAAGCCAAAAGAGCAGAAGCTCCTGGGTTGCTAAAAACAAAGCTGCTTTTGATTAGTATTTACAGTAGAGAACTACAGAGCTTGGAGGTCCTTCTCTTGTTGATAATCACCTTCTGTCTCAAAAGAAGTAGAGCATCCATGGAGTGATGAAGCTGCATTCAACACAGGCCTCCAGATTGGGATTCTCAGCAAGCAAAAACTGATGTTGCCCCACTAACTGCAAAAGGGCAGCTGACTTGGTGCTGTGCCCAAACACAACAGCTTGAGATCTGGCTCTATGAACTCGGCATTTCTGGGATGTTTGCTTCTTTCTGAACATGCCTCTGACATCTGCAGCATTAGGCCACACCAGTCTCCCTGAGACTTCAGATTTATCATTCTGGGGCAAAGACTTTATTAGATAGTATACAGATATTGCACATGATCTTAGTTAGAAGGCCATGCAATTAATGATGAGTTAGTTAATTAACGGTGAATGTTGTAGCAGGTGGCAATTCTACTCCAGCTGGTCCAGCCACCTGCTAATAGCTCTGTGTTAGTCTGGCTGCCCTGTACCTAGCACTTGGAGAGTGTTATCTCAAACTGCAATTAAAAAGATGTCCTTTAACTGCAGTCCCTTTAGGGGAGAGAAGGGCATGAAACACCACTCCAAATTCCAAAACACTTCTTTTACAGAAACACGTTACAAATTTTGCATTAGCACTTCAATGGAGGAAAAAACTATCCTCTATCAGTCTTTTGCATTTATATCAATACATGTGTACTTTGCACATAGGAATGTCCTTTTATAGAAGTGCATATACATATTAGTGGCGATACTATGTATAACTGGGACAAAGAGAAATGAAAAAAAAAATCCTTATCTGCCCAGGATATGAACCCATTAAGTACTAACGCATGTGTAGAAGGTTTATAGCTGTAGTGTTAGTCTTTCTGATCCATCTGATGGATGAGTTTATCTATCAGAAATTTGTAGAGATAAGATCATGACCTCATTCATATGTGGACACACCTCTTACAGGAAGCAGCCTCCAAATTTACCATGAAAAATATTGCCCTGAAAAGTCTTCACTAAAGCCATGTCCCTCCCTCCCTCCAGAGGCTGTGGATCAGAAACAGTGGGAAACCACTATAGATGTGAAAGACATGACTAGATCTCTAGACACAAAAGGAGGACACACAAACTCAGTTAACTCATTTTATACATATAAAGCAATTCTTCAAAAAACCATGCTCAACTAGAACAATGCTGTGTAAGATGATGAAAAAAATTCAGCAAAATACCACCCATAAAACCAATCCTATCTCCTTATTATTCCTTCCAAAAATACTCTTGAAACAAAAATTTTGAACTAGTGATAGGAAAGGCCATCACCATCCCTCGTCAAAAAGTATTTGAATATTTACTCATTGCCTTTCTTTTGACGTGCTGTAGATGCAATTGAACATTTATCACTCCTCTTTGAAGTTTCTGGACTAAATACTTAAGAGGTCACAGTCAGCCACCCACCACGTGTAAAGATTAGTTTGTGCTGGTTCATCATGAAAACAATAAGACAACCAATTATAGATTGGGTTTTGGTTTTTTCTTGCCTATCTCCAAATGGAAATTTATTTTAAACTTAGCACTTTTTTTTTCTTTTTTTTTTTTTCAAGATAAAAATTTTTGCTTCTGGGTGAAAGATATCCATAGGAGTCCTCTATCTCCTTCTCAGCATGCAAAAATAAAAAAGGGTCAAAGAGAGATAGGATTAAAAAAAGAAAAAAATATCAAGGTCTATCACATTGCAGATATGGTTTCCCCCCCTCCCTCTTCATTTTAGTCAAAAGTGAAAGTTTTTAGGACCAGTAGAACATATATTCATCAGCTTGGAAATGAGAAAACAACTACTGTGATCACTTTTTTTTTGATCTACTGAATGGAACAGACCAGGGAATGTCACTGAAAAGAAAAAAATGTACAAGCAGCTCATATTTTCCCCTGAAGTTAGAACACATATTTTAGAAAGCCGTCCATTTTTTTATATAAAGATTCCAGATAACATAGATCTCACTGCATTTTTAGATATGCTTTTCCAATAGACAGCTATCCCTCATTGTGAAAACTGCACACCCTATTTCTAACAAGACTGTCTCTGCCTTCTCTTCCAGCTATTGGATTTCATTATGCCTTTTTCTGATAAATTGAAAATCCTTCTGTCACCATTATTTAATTTGTCATTGCTGAGGAATCCGTTTCTATCATCTCATGTGCACTTTAGCTGGAAAGTATCACATAGATGGGAGGGAGAAAACTGCAATAACCACTCACCACACTGCATGACAGCTCATCCTGGCCAAATTTACATGGCCAGCTACTAGAAAAGCATGTTAATAAAAAAAAATACCTTGAAAGGGCAGCCATTTCAGTAATGTTATGGTAATTATTAAGATAAGCACATGTAGGAAGGAAGTAGCATCCAAATTTTATGAAAGCATGAGACCTTGTCAGATTCCCCTAAATTTCAAAGTTAGAACATGCTACTTGAAATGACTGTAGACTGACAAGACTGTATTTCTTGATATGTGTGTGTATACAAATATATTGAAATTTCTCACTTTCTTTAGCACAGAACCCATACACTCTTAAATATCTATCAGGTGTTTTAATGTTTATTTTATAATGTGATCATGTAAGTTATCAGAGAAATCCCAGAGATTTGGAGAAAATTATTAATAGATTGAGAAAAAAAAATGTTTTTCTTATATTAACTCTTCACTGGATCATTGTGATTCACCATCATCAACCTTCTTCTCCCTCAAGAAAGATCAAACAAATACTTCTTAAAATTTTAATTGCAACCTCAGCGTATTGTGATGATATAACTGCCTTAGCAACTGCAAAATGCTATGAAATGCATTCAGTAGAAAATAAAATAGATGGATTATACTAATAGTAAAGTTAAAATGGGATGGCTAGAATTCCCCACAGTTCTTTGCTGGCAAGCTGCAGGTGGAAGAAAATGGTAGTACAATGTTAACAATTACTCAGCATGACAAGCTGAAAATTGTTTTCTTATGTGATATCACTTGACAGTCTTAAAAGTTCAAGACTTAAGTCAGTTACTAAGAGACTTATCCACATTAAGCCATACAACTGTCAAATATGGCTGCCTGTCAAAGTTTCTTCTGAAGCAGGGACAGCCAGCTACACTGCATACAGAATTTTAATGGAAAAATGCCCTTAATAAGACCCAAGAGTTCAACTGTACTCTCCAAGGCTGTGAAAGGAGTTTTGGAGAATTACTGAAACTACAGGTACAGGCTGCCAAAAGGCAAAGTTGGCACATTTGAATTGCATTTAAGTACAGAAGAGTGAGAGTTTTACTAATCAGCAATATTCATTTTTTAGTTGCTGTCATGCATACAGCATGAGGGCCAAAAGAAGAGAGACTACACGTGCCATGGGGACACTGTAACTGTGAGATATAGGAGGAGAAGTTCAAGGCCTGCTGATGTCCTCAAGCTCAAAAGCATTGACACTTCTGGACCAAATCATTTTTTCCTGATCACCTTCTCTCTACAATGAGAAGTTGCACCCTCACTCATGCACTCAGAGTGGGAAAGATCACTCCCTTTTGGTCTCTGTCATTACTTCCAAGTCCTCAAACCCTCACCATGTGGTATCTTCTAGACTTTCTCCATACACTTCGTAACTGAACAGGTCCTGGGGGCAGTGATAGCAGCAGCAAGCCCCTTCCTTGCACAAACCTTGTCTCCTATGCCAGCACAGTTTATGCTGTTGTGCTAGTTGTGCATTTATTTAGCTTTAATAATTTTTCATCCTCATGGCAAATTTCAACCAAATTTAACACAGAAGTAGAATTACCCAGGATAATTATTTTCTACACTTCTTTCAAATTATTAGATGATTGAACAAGATAATTATTCAAATTTATTCTTCTAGTTGAGGAAAAAACAGACCAAACTCATTCCTTACATATTCAAAAGGTGTAAGCTAGCTGGTCTACCTGGCCATGTATGGTGGCTTGCCAGTCTGTACATATGTAGTTCTTAACCAGCCACAGTATGTCCTGTTTTAACCCATATCTGTAAGCCATTAGAGAACATGTGGGAACATTAGAGAACATGGGGATTAGAGAACATGTGGGAAACTGGAATGACTCTGGTCCAGAGATACAGGACATATGAAATAAATACATAGGAAACAAGGCTTCATATGTTCAGATGCCCACTGTTTTGATTTGGGATCTCAGTACAGAAATAGGGGCTCAATGTATTTTAAAGTTTCACAAAGTTTAATGTCAGAAGGACATATTTCTGATTATTACTGGGTATTGTATGTTATCCAAGCACTTAGTGATTAATCTAATAACTTAAATATTACTAAAGCATTGCAGTCTACTGAGAACTAAATTCCTGTATTTCACAGAAGAACCTAAAAATTACACTGATGCTCAAGGCCACTGTAGTGGCCTGGAGTTAACAGGGAGATATGCCAAAATTTTCTGCTGATAAAAAATTATTCAGAGTGGTAAAGAAGAGGGCAGACTGTGTGGAAATGCTGAAGGGTCTCATGATTGCACCATAATGCAGCAGCTGAAACTCAGCATTTATCAGTGCAAAGTAATGCCTAAGGGGAAAACCAATGCCACCTTCGCCAACAAAACAGGCTCCTAGATGACCATTATCATTAAGGAGTGAGATCTTTGGGTTAACTGCTGAAGTCCCTGTTAACTGCTCCCCAACAACTCTGCTCCCACCTAGTGCTGGTATAGGTGCTCCCCAGCACCAGCTGAGTAGCAGCCAGCTGTTCAGACAATTAGTTAAAAGGAAAAGGTCCCTGCCCTTTCCAGCCAGAAGCCTGGCTTTGTCTGCAAACTACGCAGTTTAACTGCTGAAGCCCCTGTCAGCCCCTTCTTCTGTTGGGCTTCAGGCAGAACACAGACTAGAACCGGAAATGGTAATCTGGATGTAGCTTCACAGCTCTGTCCTCAGAGATGAGATCAATTCCCTCCTTCTATAAAATATTACCTTTTTGTAGTAAAGGGCTGCATTAGCTTTTTATTGTCATAGCAGAATCTAAAATAAACAACATGTCCCCCGATAATTTACTGTGTCCAAAGTTTATCTCCTGTAACAGCAGGTATAGTCCAAATTCCTTGTTCTCAGATATACCATGGACATGTTAAAAATGGTTAAGAATACTTCTTATTTCAAAATAAACCTTGCTAAATATGTGACCTGTTAACTGGGTAATTCAGATCCCCCTTCAAAATGGCCTTTCCTCCTCTTTTCTTGTGACTGTCACTGTTGTCTGTGACTGTCAGTCGCAGTGCTGTCTTTTGCCATTTCACAAAAGATAAAAAGCAAGATGAAAGAGGAAAGGAAATAGAAAGTGAAGAAACTGAAAAGACAAGTAAAAGGAGTCAGCTCGCTATTCTCAAGTATCTCAGGGGAAACTCAAGTGTATCTTGTGATTTTGGAGAAAACACTGGAAGGGAAGCCAAACAGGTTTTGTTGAAGGAAAGGAAAATTCTCATGTTGTATAGAGCTAATCAAAAGCCCTAACTCATGTGATCCATAGCCTCTGTGGTTTGTTATAAACTGATAAAAACCAGCTGTCTGACAATTGCAAGAAAAGCTACTTGCCTAGGCAGTACATAGCTGACTGAGGAGGATTTTGTGTCAAAGAGACATGAGGTGAGATTTACCCAATGCTATGCATAAGAAATGTGACCACTATGCTCTTTAATTCCTGAACACTCTTTATTTCAATGCTTACAGGGTGGTGTGACATTTAGGTCGCCTTTAGTCTGAAGTTGGCATTTGCCTCACAATTACATTAATGAGCACTCAGGGAAAGCTCAACCAATGCTAGAATCCAGTGTAGTTGAAAACACTTTGGTGTCCATTAGCAGGCTACATTTCATCAGGAAAAATTGGCTGTTTCGTTGGTGGCCATAGGAGAGTGTGCATGTTTGTCTAATTTTCCTCGGCTTTTCTCCATGGATACAGAAGTCTTCCCCCACCCCTTTCCTATACTCTACATAATGACAAAATCATCATGCCTTGGAGGGTGTGTCCTATCTGAAGAGGCTCAAGGGAACAATCTTGCTCCAAGGCCCATGACCCTGATTGATTCGACCCAACTTTAGTTAGTAGTGTAGTTTTCCTGCTCTCTGTATAGTAAGTGACAAGTACCTCCAAAGAGAGATTCAGCTGTCTCAGATCTGAGCAGCTGTTCTGCAGGTGGCTGTCTTCCATTAATAGCCATCTATGGAGCTACAGGTCATTCAGCTCTTTGCTTACACTCTCCAGGTAGAGAGGCTGAATCCTGGTTTATATGTTCAGATTGAAAGGGCCAGAATCCCCATTCCTGTACTCTGAAGGAACCAGTGTTTCACATGGTAAAAGCAGCATGATTTTCCTAGAGTCAATTGTGTTGGTGACAACACAGTGACTACAGAACATTAACATAAAACCTAGAGGAACTATCAGCTCATCAGACTGGTCTTAGTCGTACACATGGCTTTAGAGCAGACATTGAAGGAAAGAATATCTTAACAGAGAAACAGAAGACATGATAAAAAGCATTGTGGACTTTAAGGGAGATTACATCAAAATAACTCACTCTTCTCTGATAAAAGTCCTTGATTTTTCTGGACAGGATAAGCCTATTCTTCCTTCTTCTACATTAAATCCACTAATTCTTTTTTATGCCTAGATTCTGATGAGATGTTTTACCTGATACAATAATATATATAGATAGATAGGTGGAGAAGAGGAAGGTTTGTAACATGGGAAAAGAACTGGTTGAAGAAAAAAAATACTTGTCATCTCATAAATGGGAGAGAGAAAGGTCTTCATAGCAAGTAGGAATGCAAGGGCTGACACAGCCTCAATCTGTGTAGGAGGATTTTGCAGCCACATGGCCAATCTGCATCACATGATGTGAAAGCACACATAGCATAAGATGATACTACTGGAGATGGGGTCTCTAGACACATTTCCTCCGTCATCCCTAGAAAACCCAGGCCCTCATATGCTAATTAAATGTTCTTATGATCTGAAACTGAGAGGTATTAATAAGGTCTGTGTAGACTGTACTATCATAAAGTACAAGGTCATACTCATAGGGATTAATAACAAGACCATCTGATCTATGCTAATGTCTCATCGGTTGGAAAAAATAGAAGGGAAAGACCCTACGTGTACTGTCAATCAGAGGATGATGAGGAGCAATTAATCTGATGTGACCGTGAAAAGGCAAATGCACTCCTAGGATCTAAAAGATGAGGTACTTCCAGTAGCGATACAGGATTACTAACGACACTGTGCAAGGCTTCATCCAGAATATTGCACATAATTCGGATCACCTATATTCAAGAGAAAGTTCTTCAAATGGTAACAGATGAAGAGGCTGGCTACTAGATACCCAAGGGAACTTAGAAACCATTATAAAGACTATACGAGCTCACCTTGATTGGCCAGGAAAGCAGAGGCAATACAGTTCTCTTTAGATACACCAAAGGACTGAAAGGTAAAGGAATTTTGAAAACTCAAGGTCGCTGCTGGCAAGGAAATAAAGCAGCACAGCCTGGCTGTAATGAAAAGTAGAGAGAAAATTAGGAGAAAGCCTGAAAGCATGAAAAGTTCTGCAACAGCCTGCTTGAAAAGGATCAAGGGAAAAACCTCATTCATTCCTAGGTGAAAAACAGTCACTTAGTGAGAGGACTCCCACGAGACTGTTAAATCATGATAACGTAGGTCCCGCCCGATCCTACATTATCACAAAACTTTATAGCCTTCTGACTTCCACCTATCAAAAAAATCTAGTGATAGTTGACCAATACCTTCTAAAATATTTGGAGAGTGGCAAGACTGACAAGAAGCCTTGTTTGTTTAGTACGCCAAAGTAAAAACCATTCATGAGACTGAAAATCTTTCCACAGAACTCAACGTAAGACAGTGAGCAAAGCTGATGGAAAGAAAGCAGCTTGCCCAAAGGGCAGAGAACACAACTGGTAATCAGAATGGCTGGTTTCAGTTAGGTACCTTATCACCTTGTTAGATACAATTAGAGAAATTACTTTTCTTTTATATATTTAATACCTTTTTGTAAAATGACGACATCAGATAATATCATTCAATCCTAGTAAAAGTGATAACAAACACTGATATGTTGGAACTAGGACCTATTTTATAAAATTATCTTGGAACACAGGATGGTTTCTTGTCATTCCCACCATACACTCCACTTTTTTCCTTCTGGGAGAGCTAAAACAAGAGTATTAAGTGTTCAAAATCAGATAAATTACTATCTTCAGAGTCATGATAATTAAACCATGCTTCACTTTGGTAATTCTATTTTTAAATACAGGATAGAATATATTATTATATGTTTTTAAAATGTATTATACTAGGAGAGTAAGTGGGTTTTTGTTCTTTTTGATAATCATTTGAAAACTAAACAGGTTATATAAATGGTACAATTGCCTAAAACAGTAAATATACTGGACTCAGTGACCCAGAAGGTCTCTATCAGGTTTGCATTCTAAGAAGTACGTGTGCCGACAGGGATTTTGTGCTGTGATTTGAAAGCCCCCAAAATGAAAAGTCCTATCTACTATGAAGCAAATGACAATGAGTGCAATGAGCCCATTTTTACTGAATCGTTTCCAAAATGCATACGGGAAATATTTGATATACGTTTACTCAATTTTTTTCCAAGAACTTTTCTATTTCACATTTTAGGGACATTTCCCTGGTGTCCTCAGTGGGTTTTCTGTCTACGTAAAGACGAGGAAAAAATAGTCTTTTCTTCAACCCACTAAACTGTCACCCTTTCCTTACAGACAATTGTTTCATTATTACTAAATTGAGCTTGAATGGTAAAATGGTGTCTGAAGGTTCTTAAAAAAAAAAAACAAAAACAAAATACAAAAAGACTTTGCTAAAAGGTTATATATCTACTGTACACTGTATATTATCTTAGCATAAGTAAAACTATTCTTCTTTTAATCAAAACATGACAAAGGAAGCACATCCAAATCAATATATGGAAAATGTAATCCTACAAGCTGTCAGAATCACAAATAGAGAAGATGAATTTTAAAGACAGGAAAGCAAACATACTCAATGTGAGAAAGGTTACTGCTGAAAGGACTAATCTGACTTTTTAGAAGAGCATGGAAAAGATATTACATGTTGACCTTAGAGCGTGTCACCAGTTGTTCTTTAGGAAAAAATGCACCAAGTCCTAACACTCTTTATGGTTTCCAGCAACGAAACTAATCTCAAAACATCTAGCCTGTCATCTCTGCAACTTTGCCCTTTACATACAGAGCTTCTAGGTGAATATGCTTATCACTACAGATTTCCATGCTGCTTTTGGCTAAGAACTTAACAACAAACTCATGTTCCCTTAGCATTTCTTTTTCTTTGTGAGAGTAGTGAGGCCCATTTTATTTTACATAACAGGACTCCACCTTGTTTCACATTAAGCAAGCAAATTTTGCACCTGCAAAATCAGATGCACAGTAGATTTGCTTTATGATTAGTACCTAGTCTGAACACACATAAATAAAATATATCTGCTTTATCAGTAACAGGTGCAACCAAAAGTTACTCTTAAGTCTCAGTATATCTGGAATTACAGCTAGTCTTCAAGTAGCAAGTCTACTAAAAAAAAAGAGTACTACGATAAACAGCATTCCAGACAGCTTATGTTCCAGCTGTGTCGTCTTTATTTACCAGGCCCCATACCTAGTTTTCAGCTTGTATAACATCCTGAGAAACCCACAGACAGAATAAAGAAAAGCATGTGCGTTTATCTTTGCAGCTAGTCTGTAAAACATAGGTATAATTTTACAGATACAAATCATTTTGCCCAAAGAGAGTTGTTAAATTGCAGTCTTTTGATTCTAGAAAGAAGAGACTGGGTGACTTGCAATTTAGTTCTAGTTTGCCTAAGCACTGTATCTAATGTTAATTGAAAGAGTAGATATTATTAGACAACATCACAGGAAATCTGGATGAATTCCAGGCAAAGGGGGAGAAGATGATAGAGCTGCTTATTTCACATGAGCTACTCTGATTAAAATACCTAGTTTAATCCTGATGACTTTTTCACTCAGACTGATTGATAATCCAGAGTTTATACGAACTATCCAAACCACTTGAACTTGCAAGATGGCCTGAAGACCATGAGGGAAAGCCATTTTGCTATTTCAGTGTTAGCATCTGTACTTTCCTTTAATAGAATGTAGTTGAGAGACATTTTAGATTTCCACAGAAGAGAGAGACAGCAACTAATTGAGAAATTACATTCTATTTTTCATCAGACTCATGAACATCCCCAGCCCACATCTGCAATAAAGCCCCCACCTACACAATGCAAGAGAAGACTTTTACAGATAATATGAGCTCAGAATAGCAAAGTTCTGGATCAAGGAAATGACTCTGAGATAAGTTTTTCACTTTTTCACTTGAGAAGGGAAAAAGAATCCTGTCTTTAGTTCTTTTCTTTTGCATTTCAGTTCAGGATGATCTCCAGTTACGGCCATAGATACTCAGCATCAGGGAATGATGGGTATTCTATTGGCCGAGTACCTTCAAGTTCCCCTACCCCAAAAAATATAAATGCCCCTGTTTCTCCAAAGAGGTCAGAGAACTATCCAAGAATAAAACTCTCAGCCCATCCTTTCACCATGCCATTCATCTAGAGTCACAGGTGAGAGCTCTGGTCAGCAGGAGATAATGGAGGAAGAAATCTGTGCTTTCTCTTAAATGGAATAAATGAGAGGAACAGCTTTAGTTCAATAGCTGGACTGTTGCTTCAGTAATGATTTTCCCTGGTAAATAATTGGCTGCTATTGCTGGTAGGGGACCCATGGATACATATTACCTCGAACTGTTATAACTTTGTCATCAAAAGAAAACCTTCACACATGCAAAAGCCCCCAAAGAGTGCAGTGTTAGCTGATTAATGAAGTCCCTGTACTTACAAAAACAACAACAAAAAAATTAAAACAAAACAAAACAAAAAAAAAAAACCAAAGAGGAGGGAAAAAAGAGAAACAACCTTGAAATTCTTCAGCTGGGACTGGGGGATGTATCAAAGACTGCAGCAGGTCCAAATGAGCATGCAGGGAATCTGACACTCTGCCAGCAATGCAGAACAGAAACACCCCAAGAGAAAGACCTACCAACCACTGAACTAACATGACTGGAAGCTACATTCCTTAAAAGTATCACTTTTCTGTGCCTTTTCATGTTGGAAATTGTTGTTACAGGTAAGAAGATCTGCAGAGAAGGATGATGGAGCAACATCAACTCGCTAAAACTACATGGTAAAAGAATTTCTTTTTATTTTTATTTTTAATTTTTTATACAATGCTGAGAAAAGTCTGCACATAGCTGATATCTATCACTCTTCTTAGCTACTTCAACAGCCCTCAGTAATCTGCTATCCAAGCTCCTTTGATGCTTTAGCAAATTTATCCTTGTAATATCCTTGCAGGATAAAGAAGTGCTATTAGCCCTCTTGATACAAAGAAGGCAGATGTAAAAACAGCTAGTTCAATATCAAATAAGGAGACTGTGTTGAAGTCAGGCATGAAACCTAAATTTCCCTAGCCAAAGCCCAGCATCTTAACCTCTGACTAGCTGGCAAATTCAAAAGCATTTTCTTTTTTTTTATCAGAGATCCCACATCAAAACCAACCCTAGATCACAGGCTATTTCATAGCCACCAAAGATGGACTATTTTGGAATACGCTGAAAATCATTACATTTAGAAAGAAAATGGTAACAAGCAAGGGGAAAAAAAAAAAAAAACAAAACAACAAACAACAAAACAAAACACCAACTGTTGTAATTTTTTTCAGTTTAAAAAAGTACTACCCCCCTCCCCCCCCCCCCCCCCCCTTTTGCTACACTAATATTTCTGAGAAGATCAGGAAAAGACTTTAGGTATTTTGTCCAGCAAGTACCCTTGGACAGAACCAGTGAGATACATTTTGAAAAAAAAAAAAAAACAATACGACAACCAACAAAAGAATTAAGGTGACATATGAATTTAGGATAAGTCTGGCAATGCTTAAAATTCACACGGTCTCAAAACTAATTTGATAAATTCATGGGAGAAAAAAATAAAAATCAAGTTCTACTAGTTGTTGCTCACTAAAAAGTCTGGAAAACCAGTTGGGACAGAATGTAAGTGTATTTGAAAAGCATCATTATGTACTTGCCTTATTCATATGCCAAGATAATGTCAAGGCATCTTCTACTGGCTGTTTTTGAAGAACTTGAATTAGAGGCACCTTAGGTGTGACGAGGTACAAAATTCTTAGTACAAACCATTTACCAGACTCATAGCATTGCTTACTTCTGCTTTGAAAGAGATTGAATGAATTTCAGGGCCACACAACCACATGTTAAATATGACTAGTTTTGGCAGAGCTGAGGGAGTGAGTTATTGAAGAGCTCATTAGAAGGACACACACTGAACTGTAAAGGTTATAAAAAGACACATCCAAACTTGCTAACAGTTGCTTTCATGAGAAATTTCTAGTGAAAAGGTCACTAAAGAGCCTGACTTCTCCCCTGCTCCAAATTACCATGCAATTGTGCAGTACCATGCCTGAATTACAGGAATTATTAACAATGAGAGAATCGGAACAGCTAGAGAAAGTTCATAAAAATCACAGAAGCAGCAAGGTTAATGTTATATTTGTGACCTTCAAGACAAGGTCAAATAAAGAATACAGGAAAAATAACACTACATATGTATTACCACATATTATGTTGTACATATATGCACACATATATGCAGACACACACATATATATGCATACATGAATGCTTTATTCTTATCTATAACATGCCTCCTTATATATTGGGAAAAAAAGGTCAATAACCCACTGACTTACAAAAACATGGATAGCCCGGTATCTCAGTCCCGCTGATGTGCAACAATTCATGCTGATGTAAAAGAGGAGGAACATAGTGGCGGATGAAGCCTTAGGTTAACTCTTCACTTCACAATAATCACTACAGCTCATCCACTTCCTGCAAGCTAGGCAGCTAGAAGATGTAGCCCTTTGAAGCCCAAGTATCTCACTCACTTTAGTTTACCTCCTTGTAAAAAGAAATAACACATTTGACCTTTTCTTCTTTCAACACTTTCTCTCAGATGTCTAATAGAGAAAAAGCAGGAAAAAAGCTAAATTGTCTTTAGACTGTGACATAAAAGAATGGTCCAGTTATTCACTGTGAGTCTCTAATGATCCGTGACCAGGGAAAATCAGGTTAATGAAAGCCTTTTTAAGCTAACTTCCATCCCGCGTTCAGACTGGTACAACAGGGTGGGGATTTTGTTCAGCATTTACAGAGGGTATACAGGTATTTGAAATCATGCCAGCAGGTTATAGATTAAGACCAAATGCAAATTCCCTTTCTTTCAATAAATATTGTGAAAGGAACAAAAAAGCCTTTGTGTTTGGGGACTACATCATGTGATGTGGAAACACGTGTTACATGGTCACGAATAATGGAAGAACTGAAATAAAAAAAACCAAAATTGTCGCCTTGGCTGTGCTAAACAAAATTAAGCAACCTCAGGTCATGTGAAATGAAATCACTGGTTTTATCTGGTCCACAAGTTCCCCACTCCAGTAATAGAAAAACTTGTCTTCACTACCCTTAAATTAATTTCTCCACTTTACAGTATAAATACAGCAAAATCACAGGTGGAAACAGACAGTATAAAAGAGAGGTGAGATTCCCTCATTCACATTAACCATGGGAGTCTCTGGTTGATTCATCTGGCAAGAGTATAAGATGGCAAAACAGAGAATTGAAGACCTATTTTTCATTGCTACTGGATGCATTGAAACCAAAGCAAAGACATATTGCAGCTGAGCTATAAGCAGGGTTAGACACACTACTGATACAACCACATGGAACTGCACAGCATTATCTTCTCATGCAACTGCATTAACCAAGCTACCAAGAAAATTCAAACCTTTTTCATTTCCCTTCCTGGTAAGAATGTGTTGTTTTGATGACTGGTGAGCAGAACTAAGTAATACAAGTACTTGTTGCCAGCATACAAGTACTTCTTGTAGCCAGTGTATAAAAGGAGCAGATCTCAGCCCAGACGGTGGTAAGTTAATGGCTCTTTAATAAAGTTGTAGATCAGAATGGAAGACAAAAAGGTTTCAGGGGAGACAGAAGGATCTCTATCTTCTGTTTATTTATTGTATTACTCAAACAAATTTATTGTATTCAATACAATTGTATTGTAAACAAATTTATTGTACTCAAATTTATTGTATTACTCAAACAATTTAGCAATACTCTGTATTGGCCGTCCTGCTCTCCGTCTGGTCCCAGGACTCCTGGTCCTTCAGGCATGCCCAGTAACTTGACTCAGTCTCAGCACTTTAGGCTGGGAGGTCACGTGCTGGCTCTAGAAGCTGTTTCTAACATTTCCCTTATTCTTCCCTCCCAGGAGCAACATTCACTCAACAGTAAGGGATGCTGGATTTATGCACAGCTTGCTTTATCCAGGCCAGCAGATAGCAAGCTTAAAATTGCAAAGGTATGGCCAAACAGCCCACAGTGGGTATTTGGTGGTCCAGCAGCCTGAATCCAAACCTCAGCTCCTTTCCTAAACACATTTAATCAGGCCCTTCTGCAGCTTTAGTCATTCTCCTGCCAGCCATCATCCTCTGTTGTTCCACTAGCCCTCATTTCAAATAGGTCAATGACTTTATGCATAGCTTTTCACACTTTCAAGTCCATCTTTAAAATCACTGTGGGTTCAGTTCATGCCATGTACCTGTATTTGCTATATTTGTGCATTGCCCTGTCAGCATTACCTTCCTGTGCACAGATTTCCAGCCCTTTCAGAATACAAACATTCTGCTTTTGATTATATTAACTCACTGCTTACCAGTCAGAATCTGACTCTCTGCTTTGATTCAATTGCACAGCAACAGTAATGAGTTGATAAACAGCTGTTCATGGTTTGTGGGCCATCTTAGCTTTACAGTAATCTGTATGCTTGTTTAAAAAAAAAAAAAATCTTAGAAAAGAGTCCAATGATTTTTGCATTGTGCTTACCTGGTTTCCTTGTGGTCTGGGATTGTAACTCAAGCTGTCTTCACTGTAGATCTAGGGCACAGGCTGTTCAGTTGCCTTCCAGGTTCTTCAGTTGGATCTGTAATAGATCACAACACTTTTACAAAGTTCAGGCATAAAATAGAGAACAATTTTCCCAGCTTTGTGATCACTGATTAGTTAAACATCACGCACATAGCCATGCCTCATCCTCACAGTGAAGAAGTGGACCATTCTTTGATATCACAGTCTAAAGACAATTTACCTTTTCCACTTTTTTTCTGTTACTGTTGTTCTGTGAGCATCAGCCAACGCATTCTTGCTCATCACAATAGTAGTGCAACAACATCACAAAAAAATATTGGCCCTTTTACTCAAAATACCAATGTTCAGTCTGGATGGTTCACTGAGCTGCTGCTTCTCTGCAGCTTTTTAAGGGTCGGCTTAGGATGCATATTCAATAAAAAAGTTCTAATGTTAAGTCAATGCAACTGAACAAAGATTTTTCTTTCTTTCTTAGTGGGTGCATGCTTCAACTTGAAAATAATCTTGGATTTTAATGTTGAAAGACAACACAATTATCAGGAGCAAATACTGCAGCTAAGTCTGAACAAATACCTTTTCCTGATTAATATTGCTTCTTTTTCCTTTCCCAAACACTTCTGTTTTCCTATCATTAATTTTGTATCCAAAATTAACTGGTAGATTTAACATTACTGTTTTTAACATTTACTGAGAGTTACTTTAGTATTCAGTCCCACAGACTGGATAATCTGTTATTGGCCAGGTAAAAGAAGAGTCTATTTTGGAGGAATACCTATTGATAGGTAGATGATACTTCCTACATTAACAACCCATGATCAGAGTCTGCTGAAAATATTGATGAGAGAAATACTGAAGTCTAGAAGGATTTTTCAAAATCATTTTATTAAACAATGAAAACGATAAGTGGCAACTTCTAACAATAACCAGATATTTAGGAAGTTCCGCTTCTGCAAACATACATAGCATTCAGCTTTGACAGCCACTTCCTGCAAACAATTGTTCCAGAAAGACACCTTGATACCTTGTATGAACACCTGTAGAAAGGACATGGAAGACAAGTAAGGTGTCCCTTCTGCAAATACATCTCATAGTAAGATCTCCCTCATCTGTACAGGAAGAGCGTTGCAGCACCACCTTTACTAGAGCACTAGAAACAGGGCTTCTCTCCAGGTGATAGAAGTTCCTAAAAAACACCGACCCAATGAACAAGGTGTATCACTTCAGAACACATTTTTACAGCATTTGTCATGTTGTGTTATTTGAATAAATAAATGATATAAACAAGACAAACTCTACAGATAGTCGTCGTAACTTTCATCTGTCCCACTGGAATAGCTAGAAATATTAAGCAAGCTTCTGCTATGGATATTAGACCATACCAGCTGCTCTTTTCATGTAGCTCATCTAAAGTAACATTTGTATTATTTAAACCACATGGAACTTAAGGAATGGAATGTACTAGTCCTACATGTAGTCACAGTGGTTGGCCGTAATTAGGAAACATGAAGTCTCAAGTATTCAAAACACCTACGCAGACAACCATCAGTGCTCCACAAAGCTCTTCCCAAAGGTCATTAGGCATTTAGGCATTTCCCACTCCAAAATCATGTTCAGCATCATGTATGTTAATATATTTCCTAAGATCATGCATTCTTTTTGTAACTGCAACCTTCTAAAAATACTTCATATCAAAACCTGCACCAAGCACAAGAAAAAAAAGCCACTAATTACTTACTTCCAGTTGGTTGAATTAATTACTATTCCAAAAATGCATATGCTTAGCAAAAAAAAAAAAAACACAACTGTCAGCTTTTTGACAGTTTGATCTAATACCCTAATACAATATGCACCAGTGCCACATGATGAATGGAAAACTAAACCAAAATGGAAAATACATGAGAGAGAGAGAGAGAGATTGAAAAGATAAATGATTTTCTTATTTGGACATCTCCTGTTAAAAAATGATACCAAAATGCTGCTTCCTAGAGTTAGTTGAATTCTATGTATACAGGCAGAGATGAAGCGTTACCTAAAGTATTCAGCAAGTTTTTCTCTATACAAAGCCTGAAGTGTCTTTTTCTCTTGCAATAACTGCATGTTGACAGCATCATCCAATGCAAGAAAAGAAAAAAAAATTCCTATGAGTATTTTAAATGTTTAAGTATTACCCTGGACAGAGTAGATTCTCTTTCCAAGTTTCCAGAACATGGATTTTAAATAAAGCTGGTAAGTAAAAACAGAAAAGCATTGAAACAACCACATAAATACCTTCTTTAGAGACACATCCAAGCTTTGAGACTGAAGAAATAAGGGAAAAGGGAGAAATAACCTTCTGTCCGATTCTGAGAGAGTGAAAGTGCGACTATTCCAGTTCTAGAAGTCAGCTGTAGCCTTGTAACTTGCCATTGAAGAATTCTCTTCCAAAGAAGGGGATGAAAGGCTTTGATAAAAGGCTAAGATGTATATATCGCATAAAGGAGACAGACATCTCTCTCCTTATCAGAAACGAGGCTTGTGTTTCCACACAGACCTGTGTATTTGCTATGTTTGAGCTCTGTTCCTTGGTGTTCATCTCCAGGCACTACTTAGTGGTTGCTTTTTCCATTGTCTTCAGGTATCCCTCCTCCTCCCTGATAGCTCGGTATAAGTTCTCCTCAGCACACTTTCATGATCTTTCATGGTTTGTATTCTCCATTTCATATCTATTTTGCTTTTGTCTTAGTTTGGCATGTCACAAACAGCAGATGCTAAGCCAACTAATAGGAGCACAGCTGCACTTTGTGCTCATCAATAGCTGGGCCTTTTTGCATACATCAATACTCATTGCTATCACGCCATTGTCCTGAGCCCTGGCGATCTTCCATGTTCTTCCCATGTTGCTTCTAGTGACTCTTCACCTAACAGAATTTTATAAGACCTGGAGAGGATGAAATACGTTTTAGGGTTGAAAGAAACAACACCATGCCCTACCTCTGATATTTCCGATGTACATATTTCAAACTGACAAGACAACATGAGCAAGACTAACCTCACGTAACTGTAGTTGTCTACCTCTGAGCTAGTTTTCCAGGTTCCTTTTGCAATCAGTAGAAAGAAGTGGACATATCTAAGATACAATTCACTGAATGTCTCTCCTTGACATCAGACAGATCTTTTAGACGACTGCCTTAAAGCAAGATAAATTGTATCCTACAAGCACCTATCTTCCTCCATCAACCAGGAAGACAGCCTACACAACAAGCTTAGAAGGCAGTATGTAAATGTTTACATTTATGTAGGGATTTCCATAACTCCTGTGCTTGTGGAGAACATCTTTATGTGAAGAACGCCCCAGAATATATAATTCAGGGTAACAATATTAACCTCAGTGATCTGTAGCTTGAGGTAATCCCTATCATAAAATGAGGAGAAAGACTCCTATGACTGCCTCCTACAGACCTCTCTCACCTTATTCTGAAGCATGTGTCACTGGTCAATACTGAAAACAAGATATTGGCCAGTATGGAACTTGGATCTGATCCAGCCCGCTGATTCCTGCATTAAATCCAAACAAATGTAACAAAAAAAGAATAAACAGTTTGTTCTAGGATACTTTTCAAGGAGAAAAAGATAGATAAATAAGTCTCAGAAAGGCTGATTCAGTCTCATTGAATCTCATTTGGAATTTATCACTTATTCCAACATTACCACTATGCAAATTTCTACAAGAGCTGAACGTGTGTTTGATTCATTAGCACATAGTTTTGCATTCACCTTCCGTGGGCAGGGTTGGGCTGAGTATGCAGAAATCAAATGCTTGCAGACTGTCAATTAGAAGGATTTATTGCATGCCTTTCAGGAAGAATCTAGACATAGCTATTCCCAGAGAAATACTCAGAAAGCATGTATTCCTCTTAAACATAGATGCCAATGGGTGGTAACAGGCTGCTGAGGCTATCTATTTATTAGTACACAATAGCAAATTAAAAAGCTTTTTATTGATTTCTTGGGTGAAAATCTGTGATTACCTTCATTGCTACAGTATTATGTGCTAACAGCAAGATACAAGCATGTGGGTAAAAAGAGATTTTCATTTTGAGCTAAGGCATTACGTAGTTCCAGGTAGGTTTACTTGGAAACTAGATCCATCTCATGGGGAAGCTTTAATTTTTTGACACTTATTTTCAACAGAGTTTGAGCAAGCTGAAAATACATTTTTTAAAGACAACAAAGATACAAAAAGAAACCTCCACAAATGCCAAGAGCTCAGCTATGTGCTTACTTCCACCTATATGCAGAATCATATCCCTGCTCTAAGCAGGAGAGTGGGCAAACAATTCCCACAGCATATGACCTTGCTTTTGGTTTTGATAAGTTCCATCCTGTGCTTCAGAAATATTAACAAAAATTTCATAGAATTCAGCATGCCATAACAAAACATATTGAAGCCAACAAAACAACAGTTTACAGACTATTTCTTTCCTTTTCTTAGGTGAGTTTTCAGTATTTTTTTTAAACTTGATTTGTTTTTAAACTTTGATTCAAGGCTTCACCCAAATATAATTTTTATTGGATGGGAGCAACCAAAAAAGGGAAAGACAGACAGAGGTGAGAGGAAACCTAAGGAAGATATGAACCAGATAAAGAAATGGGCACACAGACAGAAAAATACAAGACCAAGGGAGAAGCAAATAAAACAAATGGGTGCTAAGGGAAGCAGCTGAAGAATATAGACCACTTCAGAGAGGCCTGTTCATCATGACATTTCTTGGATAGATTGAACATTGGCTAAGCTATAATAACAATTATCCTGTCCTTGTTTCGGGTGGTGCTGAAATCTGAAGCCACATTTCTCCTTTCTTCCAGATATACAGTAACAATCTGAAATTATAGCTCTTTAAAATGCGTTAGAAAAAAAGCCTTGGCATCTATTGTTTTCATTTTCAGCACATCTCTAGCAGATTTGAAAAAGTCATGGCATTTCACAAGCAGCCTCTCATTATTTCAGTCCTAGAAATGGCGGTCACATTAACTTACAATATAGTTTCTGAAATTTAATAACACTATGCACAGAAGCTGCAAACTAAGGGAGTTTACAATGGAAATATTATAGATAGAAATCTTAATTAAAAACTTGCCCCATCGTAAGCCACTGAACATCAGAAAACATTTAAAAACGTGAACAATTGTCATAAAAAACACATCTACATGAATTATATACCCAATCCCACAAATTTTTCTGTGCCTGCAGTTTTCTCTATTTTTTTATTACTATTTTCTCATACTGCCTATAATTGTCTACTGAAAAACAATCTGGAAATAAAAGCAATGTGATTCACATTGACCCATAAGAGCTAAACTTCATGGCTTGAAGTAAAAATGATAAACAAGAAACAATTACAAACCAGAAATATAACTCATCACACTGGTCACAGGGAAGCTGTTTTTTCCTAAACTTGTGTGGTTTACATCCACTCACCTGTTATCCTCAAGTTCTTCTGCGTATTGCAATCTCCTGCTCACAGCTCTGTCATTAAACAACCTCTGACAATACCCCAGATTCCAGTAACATCTCTGGAGCCCACCCCCTCAGTATCTTCAGCTCTCCCCCACATCCTGAGCTGAGAAATAAACCCAGTTTGCTGTGGATTGTCTTGAGATTTTGCATTTTGACTGGTGCATTGCCCATTTCCGCTGAGCAAACTAGGCAAGAATCACTAAGAGCTGACTTTTCTGTACCCTTCCCTCCGTAGGTATCCCTTGTCTTCCTAACACCCGATTTTCACAAAACTTGTAGGCAGTTACTGTCTTTTAGACCTCTGCTGTATTTTATTGTAATTGGCTAATAAATTTGAAAGTTATTAAAGGGGCTGGGGAACTGTCAGCCCTATAGTTAGGTCATAAAAGGCTTCTTTCCTTAAGAAGACAGGCTTCCCCACTCCCATCACACTCAGAAATACATAAAATGACTTCAATTAATCCAACAAATTTAGCTTGTGGATTTTCCAAAGAGAGAAAGGAAAGATGTTACATTAGCAGACTGAAGTCTCAACTCTCTCTCAGCTTGAATCAGTAAACTCTAGCACAGTAATAGCTATGATGGCCTTTTTGAACAGGAAGAGACCTTCCCTTACACAGAAAAGTAACAGAGAATGATACAGCACCCGGGCAGTCAGAGTCCTTCATGCTAACATTATGCAGATTGAGAAAGAAGTCAGAGTTTCTACAGGATGTTTGCACATGAAAGCAAAATATCAAGTTAAACTGGAAAGAATGGAAACCCTATCTACCACCAAATGCAGCCAGCATGGATGGCTCATCCTGTGTATTACCAACTTGCACATTTATCTGTGGTTCCCAGCATCACCTACAATCCTCCTTTCCAGCCTATTGCTAGTTGATGGGGATGCTGTTCCTTCCAGTTTACTCCCATGCAGCTGGGAAAGGAACCCAGGTTGATTTCTGCCATGTCTTTAATCTTGCAGTACACCCTCAGAAAAATTCTTGAGTTAATATCTTACGGACAAAGTGTCCCCTCCATTCTTTTAATGACAGTATGACTAACAAGAGAAGGACACTCTGGATATGGCTAGCAAGTCAAGAGAAGTGTTAACCAGAAAGAAAAGCAAAATGTGAGGAAACCTGCACTTTAAAATGAAACATAACTGATGTCAACAAGAATGTCTGAAGAAGTTAGAGAGAAAAGGCACTAACAATCTATGAGATGGAGATGGTCCCTTTTTTCTCCCTCTCAGTTTTTTTTTTTCTTTCAACTTTTTCAGTTTATCTAGTATATTAAAATCTCTTACTCCCAGGCTGTTGTTCAGAGATCTCATTAATCGAGATGTAGGAACATAACAATGAAGAGAGCAAATAGACTTTGATTCATAGATATTTAAAGCTGCAAGAGATTGTTCAGACTATTTATTTTGATGTCTCGCATAACAGAATCACTCGTCCGGATTTCATGCAGTAATTCCAGCAGTAGAGGGAAAGGAAAAATCTTATGCATAAATAAAGTGTTCTGAGATTCCTTATTTGCCCCCACACGCAGATACACAAACTCAGAAATTAGTTATCCAGAATATTTAAAATAATTCAACCATCCAGAATACAAAAAAAGAATCAAAGTTAGTGAAGAATTGCCAGAAAATGCTGCCAGTTTCCCTTCATGCCTCGGATGCCTTCAGCCCAGAGCTAGGGGAGGAATGTTTCAGTGAAAATGACCTTATTACCTACAGATATGAATGTTTGTCACACTCCCTGTCTTCAAGGAGCTCTGCCTGTTCACTGTGAATGTTAATTTAAACACCATAACACCAGATGATAACAAAACTAGGAAAGGTTGCCCTACTCTGATTTCTGACATTTCTTTCTTTCTTTTTCTTCTCGTAACTCCAGCTCCCACACGGATGCCTGCCCATGCAAACCCAGGATATTTTTTGCTTGTTTTCATTAAGGAATGGAAAATTATCCCATGGTCAAAAAGAAAGAATACCAGAAAAAAACTGAAATGAATCTCTAAACATATATCAAACAAACATGGACGCTAGGTGTGTCTCTTACGCACACTGATAATGAAAATAACAGTAGTTATAACAGAACTAAAGGTTGCATTCAAGACAGAAATAAGACAGCTTCACTCACACCCAAACATTTTTTCCAAGTGTTTATCAGAATGCATTATTGAAATACGAGTGGGAGCAGAAACACGGGGGCACATGGATAGAAGAACTTGCTTACAAGAACATCAGAGACCAGGGAGGAACTGGGCACCCAGCCCAAGGGTCGAAACCCTTCAGCCATTAGAAACCCTCACTCTGCCATAGTCTGTTATGTTCTTCCTCGTCCATGAGATTCCCATAAGACTCTGCTCCTCCTGGGAAGAGTGTAAATTAAGTTTAGACATCTTTTTCCATCTCAAAAGGAAGGTAGGTTAATTCCAGACATACGAATCCTTCCAGGAGCTGACTAGGTAGTGCTCCCCACACCACAGCTGAACTTGGCCTGAGGGACTGATTAACAAAGGAGATTTTATCTTTGATCTCCTTCCTTCTCTTTGAGTAAACCACTTTTAAGTGGATCATCTTGCACAGAGAAGGAGGGGATGTTTTCTGTGAACTCTGCTGCTGAAGCTGAGTTCATAAATATCAAATAAGAAAGAAATGCAGATGAATGGCAGCAACAGCAAAAATGCTGGAGCAAGGGAGAGAAACAGGATAAGAAGGAGAAATGCTTGGGAGGATCATTTAAAAGCTGTAAAATAAAGCTATTTGTTTTGCAGCAATGGAAACATCTGAAATGAGAAAGCAATTTGCAGGCTATTTGGTCTCAAAGCTCCAGCATAATCAAACAAATATGCCTACAGAAGAAAAATAGATCAGGATCTTTTCATGCTGTTAAGATCATCTTTTCCTGGTTTCCCACTTCACTGCAGAATTAGATATGAGGAACTCACAATATTACGTTTTCCTGCAAGTGTTTAAATGGCAGCCCCAAAATAAGATACCGCTCTGTCTCAAACTCAGGGGCCACATTTCTCACACTTACCCAGCACTCCTGCAGATTGAGAATTAAAGCTATGAAACAAACTAGCTCTCCCCACCCTTCTCAACATATTTCTTTGGTTTTGCATCTGAAGGTCTCCCCCTTCCTCACTACTTTCCTTTCTCTCCTATTAACATCCAGTATTGCTTATACTACAGGAACAAACCCAGGCCACCACTGCAATGGAAAAGGTTATCACTCTCAAAGCAGGTAGCTGAATGCATCGCAGTCAGGTGATAGCGTATTTATTTCACAGATGGACATCAGGATACAGACGGCAAGTAAGAGCCCAATGTTGAGCTTACTGGAAGGACTCTGGTGGAGTTAGCCACATACACACACACACACACCCTCCCTGGAATTGTTGCAGATTGTTGCTGAACACCAGGGCATTGTCAGAACTAAGCAAAATTCAGTTAACTTGTGTTTAAGTTTCTTAACACCAAAAACAGTTCCTCTTTTCCTTGTTAAAGCCATACAACAATGAAGGTGTCTCGGATGTTGCTACATCCTTTCCATCAAGGTAACTGCTGTTTCACCAGTAGTTGCCACTCCTTTCACTGCTGACAACCAGTTGACAGTGATTCCATAGTCTTTTTATGGGACCTTAGGGGCTGGTTTGGTTTTGTTTGGGTTTTTGGTTGGTTGGTTGGTTTGGGTGAGGTTTTTTTGCACAAATGATTGTATGGCTATAAATATTTCTGGAAATTGATCCTGATAATTCTTCTTCACCATCATTGACCATACACTGAGTACAAGTCTTGGGCACCTGACTCCTGTTTCACAGCCTTGCAGACATCCAGAGTTTCACCACTTCATTTCAGCTCTTAGGATCTTCTTTGACCTTACCCTAGCAGATAAGCATACTGTGAAACAATCTGAATTTTAGTGAACCTGTGAAGATATCAGAGGATGATGTGTTCCAGGTGAAACAGGCTAGTTCCTGTTCTTTCAGCTTCATGTATTTCCAAACTAGATTTAATATACAATTTCTGAACTTCAGCTGCATTATGGGATTGCCCTAATGTCACAAAGTATCTTTGATGACAATACACCATAGCCCTACAGATATAATAGCCTCACATATTGTGAGGGGATAAGAAGATGACTTAAAGCAGATTTTCAAAGGGACAGCAGTTTTGGAAGAATTAAAGGTTTCAGGGTTTCTTAAAATAGGAAAGGCCTTTAAGGATTCTTTATTGATGTGACCAAAGAGTATTGTGCTGATAGTCTATTAAACCAGAAGTAGTTTACCCTAATAATAATAATAAAGCCTAGAATAAGAGGATGAAAAAGCTGGAAAAGAAACACAAGTATTAGCTTAAAATTGTATGCTAAGCTACAGCAACACACACTTTGATATCATTTTATCAGAACATCAGATGTACGTGACATCAGCCAAATGCAAAACACCATGTCACTTCAATAGACATCATTGTTGAATTAAAATAAAAAATCTGCAGGTATATATTTAATGTCATCTTAAAAAAATATACTATGAAAATAGTTTGAAGTAAAATAGATTCAAATTGCACCTGGTTACATGCATCATTCTACCTTATTACAAGACGCAATTTTTTTCTTCCTGTATTGTTACCACAAACTGTTGCTTAAAAATAAAGGCAAACTTCTGGTACAGTTTAAAAAAAAAAAAAAAAAAAAAAAAAAAGAGAGAGAGAGACAAACTGCTTTATCAGATTTTTACCAATTATCCATCACAGCAATATGCTGTTTCTAGCACCTGTTTATAGCTGTTATTTAGAAGACAGCGAAGGGCAAAAAATAGTATTTGAGTAATTGTACGGTGCTTTGCATAGGGAAAAGAAAAATTCTTTTTGGTCATTTGGTGATCAGCTAATGCCCTGAGGCATGAACATAGACTAACCCAATCTAGCAGGTAAAGCTAAAAATTTTATGGATGATCATAAAGTTAGCTGGCGCTTTTTAAAAGTGCAGCTACACTGTTTGATTCTGACCTCCAGCATAATCTAAGTGCTTTGTGAAGAAATATTTCATTTCATTTGCTTGAAATTTACCCATGATTAGCTTCATGTGACCTCACGTCCTTTAATTATGAGAGAGTGTAAAAAGTCTGGGACTGGTTGGGTTTTTTTTTAGCATACCCTTTATATCTTCCGTGTTTCAGTTAAAGCTATGCCAGACTGTTTCTGATACTAGGAAATCCTAAATTTTGCAAAATGTCAGGATGCAGTTTATTTGCCATACATCAACATGAAACATTTCCCAATACCCTGCTTATTTACATGATGAGAATTAGTGCTAGACTTCAACATCATGTGAACACTTATTTGATTTTAAAATGTTCTTCATTTCTAAAAGCATTGTTTGAATTAGACTCCCATTGATTTCAACAAGAGTCTGGTCTTACTTTATAAGATGCAATATAGTAAGGGTCTACAAAAATCTCCTTTTGGGAGAAGCACATACTGAATGAGACATTGGAAAGTGGAAAATCAGAGAGCACCCAGTCCCAGAGGCATGATGTTCATGGAAAGTCATGCACTGCTGTACAAGATGGGTTTCAGGATACCCTGAACTTGAATATCTCTGGCTCAGTTTTGCTGAACTCTTTGGGAAATAAATCCACTACAGGTTCTTGCTGGCATCCCAACACCCAACCCCTGGTATGCCACCCTTAGAAAACACCTGCTACAGTCTTGATAAATCTTCGTCCTGACAAAAACAGACAAAACTGAACCACCACCACACCCCGCCCTTTTTGAGTCTAAGGTTCATGTTCTGCATAGGAAAAATCTAAGCAAAAGGGTATTACCTTCAAGGCAAAGGAGATTTTGGGTTTTATTTAGGGTTGTACTAATTCTTGTACTACAAGAAGTTGGCTAGGAGCTTTTACTAGTCAAGATTTCACCCTAGCACTAGATGCACCTAAATCAAACTAGCAGCATATCAAAGTCAATACACGAAAAAGTTTTTGGAGGGACAAAACACTAAAAAAAACCCCTACAAACAAACAGTTGTACTGTTATATACCTATCAAAAACAAACAGAAAAGGTGCTCAGTGTAGAGTCTGATAAGTAAAATTTAATGCCAGCAGTACCAGCATAGCACTCCATCCCTTCCAATTGTCATATTATAATTGTCTTTTCTGTTCTAGCTATCTCTCCTTATGATTATATTCCAGGTTGCAGCACTGTAGTTTCAGATCAGGCAAGAAGAAATACACTTTAGAAATAACATATCCTTGATAGTTTCTTGAAGTGCCTCAAATAATCATTTTCAGTATTTTAAAATAGAATGATAGAAAGAGTTGGGAAAAAAAACAAAAATAAAGAACAACAGTGAGGCAGGGAAAACAGTATATCAAGTTATGTGGTTATTTCCCCAGGGTGGTGACACATATGTACCAAGATGTACCCAATTTTATATTATTATCCTGGGCAAGCTGGAGTTATTGTGGAGCCTACCACTTTGTTCCCTTCACTGTTTTCAGCACTTAGTCAAATTTTCTGAAGGTTTCTCAGGTGCAATGTGTTCATACCTTCCACGTACCTTCTGTGACACCCAGTTAAAGTGCAGTTGAGTGGAAAGAGCCTAAAACAATTGCATAATGCAATAGGATGAGAGGGAAGCATCAGTTCCTGTACAAAATGGGTTTATACCTAACGACATATCAAAAGGTTTTTATAGAAATATAATTGTTAGAATAAAAATGTGCTGTTTAATTAAGACTAAAAATGTTCAGGGCTTTTTGGGTCCATTGAAAGAAATTGGCTCTAGATATGGACAAACATTTAGTAGACATTTTACTCAATTGTGGAAGTTGAGGATGTTGCCTTCCAATCAAGAGTTCTTCAATATTAGCTAGATTTTCTTCCATCTGAACTATATGTATCAGGTCTGATCACCAAAATTTTTAGAGCAGCCTAGAGGTTGCTTTGAGTTACACTGGTTGACAATAAGACAATAGCCCCAAGATGGGGGATAAAGAGACGTCAGAAAACTTGACACCTTAGTCACTCTTAGTTTCTTAATACCCATTCAGAGGGGCTCTAGGTGTGTCAAAGATATCATGTGTGTATGAAGGAAAAGGACACACACAAAAGCCACACCCTGAGACTCACAACCATGTTACAAAACCACAGCCATCTTGATAAGGAGGGATCTGAGTTAGACACCAGGTTTTGTTGCCTCGTGGAATTTGGTTAGACATCTTAAACATCATCTGGCTATATCTATATAACTGTGCACAGAAAAAGGAGATGGGCTGATAATAGATCACATTTAATTACCTACGATCTTGAAGCCTTAAAGATAGTTTTGGGTTGTTGGGTTTTTTTTAAGAAAACTGCTGACAATTAAAATTTTTACTATTTGACAGTCTCTGGAAACATATTAAAAATGTTTATCAATAGTGTCCAGTGAAGAGTAAACTTAAAAACTTGGTTATATGCCAACAGATATCTTGAAGATGGAGGTGTATGGGGACAACAACATTTCATAGACAAAATTATCACGTCAGCCTAAGTATCATCCTAATTATTACAATCTATTAAGCAAATATCTTTACCATTCAATAACATCAAGTCCCTCATTTCAGAGGCAAACACACTTCGTCTAGTGCGTTTTTTTTAATGCAGCTTTAAGGATTGCTTATGAACTGCTTGTCTTGCCAGGGGAAAGCAAAAAGCCTATTGAACCTCCCCTACTCCCATGGCCTACAGTGTCCATGGGGCAGGGCTTTGCAGGGAGTACAGAAACACCGTGGGTGGAAAGTGGTGGCCTTAAGGGTTTGTAGGTAGAAATCTGTTTTCACCTCCTCTCAGTTTAAACACCAACCTGCTTAATCTGGATGATTCCTTATATATTCCAGAAAAGAGCCTGCCTTCCTTTCTCAAAGTTTTCTGATGACTATGACTTATAGAGTCAGGTCCAAGCCAAGCTTGTGTATTTGTGTCCATCACTCCAAGTGTCCACGCACATGGAGTAATGAAAGCAAGGAAAAAAGCAATGTCTTAAACCAAAGAAAAAAAGAAGCAATTTTCTCAACTCCTATGAAGGTCCTGCATTCCTTTGATTTTTAAGACTTGCTAAGAAATAATTTTGGGCATATTTCTCAAGGACCAACCCAGAGAGGAGACATGTTTTAACAAAATCTATTAGCGAACAATAATTCACGCTATCTATCATATTGCACCATTCATTCATGCATCATCTAACAAGATGACATTTAATACAAAATAAGAATGATGAAGGTCGCAGGAATTTGCACAATTTATTATTGGTGTCAAGCCAGATTAGTTTAGCCAGTGCTTGACTAAAATTTGCCTAGGATTACTGTCTCTCTGAGTAAAAGGTTATTATCCAGTGGATATTTTCCTCTCATACTAAGTCTTATACTCTGAGAACTGAACTGACTGTAGGGACTTGTCTGAGTCTTACTGGAAAAGCGTTCTTCAGGTCTCATGTCATGCTTCTGCCTCTGCTTTCACTTACTCTTTCAGATCCCTAGAGTCACTCTCTTCAATGGTCCATCTAAGGATTATAAGGAGATGCAAAAGCAGTGCTATTCTGCACCCTGCCAGAGAAACACCCTTAGGAGATCATAGAATCATAGAATCGTTTAGGTTGGAAAAGACCTTTAAGATCATCAAGTCCAATCATTAACCTAGCACTGCCAAACCACCAATAAACCATGTCCCTAAGCAACACATCTACACGTCTTTTAAATACCTCCAGGGATGGGAACTCAACCACTTCCACGGGCAGTCTGTTGCAAAGCCTAACCACTCTCTCCATGAAGAAATTTTTCCTAATATCCACCCTAAACCTCCCCTGGCACAACTTGAGGCCATATCCTCTCGTCCTATCACTTGTTACTTGGAAGAAGAGACTGACCCCCACCTTGCTACAGCCACCTTTCAAGTAGCTGCAGAGAGCGATACGGTCTCCCCTGAGCCTCCTCTTCTCCAAACTAAAGAACCCCAGCTCCCTCAGCCACTCCTCATATGACTTGTTCTCTAGACCCTTCTCCAGCTTTGTTCCTCTTCTCTGGACATGCTCCAGCATCTCAATGTCCTTCTTGTAGTGAGGAGCCCAAAACTGAACACAGTATTCGAGGTGTAGCCTCACCAGTGCTGAGTACAAGGGGACGATCACTTCCCTCGTCCTGCTAGCCACACTATTCCTGATGATACAAGCCAGGATGCCATTGGCCCTCTTGGCCACCTGGGCACATTGTTGGCTCATGTGCAGCCAGCTGTCAACCAACACCCCAGGCCCTTTTCCACCAGGCAGCTCTCCAGCCACTCTTCCCCAAGCCTGTAGCGTTGCATGGGGATGTTGTGACCCAAGTGCAGGACCCTGCACTTAGCCTTGTTGAACCTCATACAGTTGGCCCCAGCCCATCGATCCAGCCTATCCAGATCCTTCTGTAGAGACTTCCTGTCCTCCAGTTGTGCGAGTCACTCCACAACGTTTCCGTGATGGCAACTATGTCATAGTTTTCCTGCTGCACAACGCCTTCCAGCTCCTCCGGTTTGTTGCCCATGCTGCATGCATTGGCATAGCTGCACTTCAGTTGGGCCATTGCTCCTGCCACCTTTTTGCAGGGAGAAGCCCTAATCCTACATGACCATTCTCAGGTGCTTCCATGGTTTCTAACACATCCATAGTCCCTTCCGTTCCCCTCAGGAGCGAGTCTCCTATGACAACGACCTGTCTTTGTTTCTTTGTGGAGGCTGTTTTGATGCAGGGCATAGGCCAACTTAACCTCGGCGACGCCTCCGAGCTGGATGTACCATCGTCCCCACCATTGTTTGGTTCCACTCGCAAGAGCTTGATACCTGTTTTGTAAGGGCATGTGGGAAGGTGGGGCAGTCACAGAGGAGACGTGCCTGCTGCACCAGGCAGGAACTTGTCGCCATTGCCCCCTATCCCTTAAGTCACTATGTTCAGCCAGGCGGAGAGAGGATAGGGAATCTTCTGTGTCACGGGTCTTGTCTGCCTGCTGGGCCCATCTGAGGGAAGGCAGGGTACAATTCCAGTAATCTATGTCTTTCTCACACTCCCTGATACTCCTGAGCCTACTCACCTCCTCCTGGAGCTCTGTCACTAAGCAGAGGAGCTCCTCTACCTGGGCACACCTCCCACAAGTGTGCTCACTGCTGCCATCTGGTCCTGCAGCCTGACACCTGGGGGGCAGCGTGTTCCCACTAGAGCTCCGTCTGGGCAGCTGCTTTAGTCGTGGTGGGTGCAGAGTTTAGCGAGGCCATAGCTTTTTACAGAGTAGAGACCATTGCTTCCTGGTAAACCTTCAGCATCCTTTCTGCACGCCCTTCTGCGTGAACCGCTGCGCAAACTGCCACGCCACACTGGCATGCCACACACTGTTTGCCACCCTGTTCGCAGTGCTCCCTAAGGGCTTCCTTTATACGTGGGGGGGGGGGGGCTTGGCCGCCATTGCTCCTGGCCTCGCCCAGGTCTCATCAGCCGCTGTTGGGTGAGCTGCGGGCTCCTGGAGGCTCTCTCAGCTCCCCTGAGGCTTCCCGGGATCAGGAAACGCCCCTGCACACCCTGCTAGAGCACTCCACTGCCAATCCTGCTGGCTCTGGAGCTGCTCGCCTCACAACTGCAAGATCTCTGTTTGGGGATAAAAGAACATATGATGTGCACGAGTAATACCCTTTTCAAGAGTACATTTGAGAGCTGACCTGAATAATAAACTGCAGGAATGAATGGGCCCTTTGAACACAAATCAAAAAAGATTCTACTTAATTATCAACCCATCTGATGATAGTTCGGGGATGTGCTGTTGAAGAGGCCAGACCACTTTAGTTCTTTGGTCAAGACAAATATGAAGTCATAACAAATCCCAGTCTTTGTTGAAATCTGACCTATAGCAATCACTAACACAGGTCTAAATGCAGTAATTGTTCAATACTTTTCAGAAATCCAGTCAAAGTTTATATCCTCTAAGATTCTTGACACAAATTCTGTTTTTTTTAAATCCCTTTTCAAAATACCACCTTTGTGCTCCTGTGAATGATTCAGACACTGCCGTCATCCACCTTTAATGAAGTTGTCAGGGTTATATTAGGGTTAATTAAACCCAAGAGGCACAAAACTACAGTGTCGCATGAACAGGGTGTCTCATAAGCCTTGGATATGAGGATGAATAACATGCAGACCTGACAAGCACCTCTCATTCCCACAGTGTTCCTGCATGCATTGGTTATTCTAGCTCCCTGTCCCCCATTACATGACAAAATTTGTCCGAAATACTTGACATCAGTTCCTCCTTCCTTTGGAGTCGTATAAACATCACTTTTATCATCCAGTGTTTATCGCAGGGTTAAGCTATACCTCTGGGTTAGAAACAAATATAGCCTGAGTTTCCACGGATTTGTCATGAACAAAGCTACAAGTAATGGTTCTGAAGAGGGGGGTGGGAGGAAAAAAGCCCTTCAGTCTGAGCAATTTTAGGTCCTAATGCAACATTCCTGCCTATGAAAGTTAATGTTGTGAGACAGAAACCTGCAGAAAGGAAAACTAATCCATCACTACAGCTAAAGCTGGGAAAGACTTTTCCACTTAAACATTTCTTTTTTCTGATCAGGAGACAATGATACTTTCTTTCAACTGAAGTTGTTCAGATGGATAAGAAAAAAGAAAGTTAAAAAATTGTTTGGGTTTTCAGCTAAATCATTCTCCTGATCTACCTTACTAGGTAATCATATAAATATTAGATTCAGCACAGGGAGTGTGAGAGGAACAAGTGACCAAGGCATCTTTTGGTGACACTTTGCCTGTTCTGGGTTGGGAGTGTCAGCCACTCAAGGTCTGTGCTGCCGTACAGGGAGCTCTGCGCAAAGGAGGAGCACCAACACACAACAAACACTCCCATAAAGCTGCTTGTGACCAACAGACTTAAGAATTAATTAGTTTTTAAAAGACCTTATTTCAATATGGCCAAAATCCCTCAGAAGTAATAGATTTCAATAAAGTTTCAGGAGTGCCAACCTCATACATTTGAGGAATAGCACATATATCAGGTTGCAAGAGACATTCTCCTTGCTCAACTCTACAGAACTTCAGAAAAACTCTTAAAAGTCACTATGCGTTAATGTTAAAAACATTTAAAAGCTCCCACTAAATTATAATACAAGATACAATGCAAAAAATGTGCATTGAATGCAGTGGCCAAGGAACTGCAGTATGAAAGCTTCTGCTTTGTGATTCAATGGCAACACAAGAAAACCCCATGTAATTTTTAGAGGTTTTTTTTTTTTTAAACAGTTTGCTTGTTAGCAGAAGTGACAGCAATGCCTAATACCAGGCTTTGCCTGATACATCACAGAAAACTTTGATTGCTTCTAACTTTGCCAAACTTAAACTCTTGGGCTGCTATTTCCCAACCTTTGTCTCTACCTCAGGCAAAACATATTGATAAAGCTTCAATGAAGACATTTATGTAATTTCCAAGAACAAACATACAATATAAAAAGATATAAGGTTTTACTAAAGTGATACAAAACTACCTGGCATTGATCCTTCAAGAAACTTTAGTGCCTCCATGCTTTAGGGAGGGGACTTGATATCTGGCCACTGCATTGAATCTGCTTCAGCTGTCCACAGCTTCGATACAGAGAAAGCTTAGGCAGTTGGGAGCCCTAAGAAGCACCTCAGAAATAGTGAGGTTAAGAAGATAAGGGAATTAAACAAACATGGACTTGCTGCAGGTGTGAAGCAGGGATGTGTTGTTCATATATCCCACCATAGTGCCAGGTCTTGCCTGCTCTGTGCCGTACTTTGGCATATCTCTGGATCCACAGGGAAGCCACAGAGCTGTTGGGGAAGTGTAGCGGGAGTCAGTAATGCAGCAGGGAAGGGGGAGAAGGGCTGATGGTTCAGAAGCCATGGACCCTATGGCTCAGACAAGCTGCCACAGCCTCAGAGACAGCCTTTGTCACCCTTCTCTAGTCTGTTCCTGAACAGCGTCCCATGGCTCAGGCAGCCTTTCATGCCCTGCTCGTGGCTGTCATGACCTCATAGATGATTAATAGTAAATCCTTATTTTACCCAGCCATTTACCCATCATTTTGCCCACCATCATTTCCAGCTCCTATCTGAGCTTGTGGTCCAAATTCAAAGAAAGGTAAAGGAAATGTATTCATTTATTCCAGCAAATATTGGATTAAGTCATGAAATCAAGGCCACTCATGAAGCCAAAGAAGCTGTGTAACACAAACATGCTTCTTCGGTGGCCTGTGGACCTGGGTGGCAATGTGCTTGCAGAACTCATAGGCACTAGGAAGGATGAGCCAGAGCCATTTGCTCACTGTAATGGGATGACTGGGTGTTCCTCCACCACCTTCCCTGAAGGTCAGTGCATATTTGTTGGGGAGGAAAAAAAAAAATTACAACCCACTGCTAAGTTCCCCAGCAGTCGCTCAGACACAGCTTCTAGGTTGCAAGTAGTCACCTTTTTGCATGACATTTCCCCACCTGCATGTGATTTCATGGAAAGCAAAGCCATTGCTTCAGGAAAAAAGCCAGTCCTCAGGCACTAACAGACATCATTTAGCATAGATTGCTGCAGCAGTTTCAGACAAGTTATCTGACCTTGCAGAGGAGCACAAGGGGCCCTCCCATAATCTCTTTCCTCAGCTTTTCTACGTGGGCAGTAGCTGACAGCGGAACAGCGCTAATGTACTGATGGAAGAAGAGAGAGGAAGGAATAAAGTCGTAAACCATTATAGTTACTTTTGCAGAAATGGTCTGACAATAGCTGTTCAGAGTACTGTTCACAATACTGTTCACACAGACTGCAGCCTGGGTTGAGTATCAAAAGTTTGGGAAGTGGTGTGCCTTTCCCTATTGGTAAGGCAAAATAGGTAGTTTCAGCATTGTTCAAACCCGCCTTACTCCAGCTTGAGAAGTCTCTCTGCTCGTATGTGATTTAATAGAGTTCCTTCCCCCGCTCCACTTCACAGGAGAAGAAATCAAGGATATCATCCTTGAATACCATTTCATGCATTTCCTCTCCTCCCTTCTCTCTCCCTCAGTCATGCAACTAAAAAGTCCACTATAAAATCAAACCTGCCAGAAAATCTATGGAAGTATTAATACAAGATCCTCACTATTGCATTCCCATTTGTATTGCTTATAAAACCAACCTGACTGACAAAAGCCTAACCCTGCAA
Source organism: Platalea leucorodia (assembly GCF_965183815.1). Classification (NCBI taxonomy): domain Eukaryota; kingdom Metazoa; phylum Chordata; class Aves; order Pelecaniformes; family Threskiornithidae; genus Platalea; species Platalea leucorodia. Next base: position 86,790,388 of record NC_138827.1, on the reverse strand, counting down.
GTTACCTCTCCCCCTTCTCCCAACCACTGTATGCTTTATTTTCTCATCTTTCATCCAACTAAACAAGTGAGATATTCCTAAAATAAGTTGTGACATGAAAGCATGGCTTTCTGAGACAAGTCTTAGCCAGAAAAACAAATTTGCTGCTATGAGGTTGAGTATTGTCTAGCAAATTTTGAATCCTACAGTAAATCTTCTAGCCAAATAATCTAATTTCAATTTCTAATGTATTGAATGGCCTTGTTCCTTTACTTCTTTTTCATAACTTCAGCTGTTACTTTTAAATTGTTTCTGCAACATTTTTTCAATCAAAATATCCTCACTATTAAGGGAAAAAAAAATTGTTTCTAGGATGAGATTCTGTTACCCCATTCATGGTCTGCTTGGCATAAAGCAGATGGGATTATTTATTTTTTTAAAAACGTCAGCACTTAAGATGTTCTTGGTGTATATATGGGCTTATTTGGCTCTTAACCATTAATAGCCCTGTGCAGCTATGATTTGGTTATGGTACAGAGACCAATGGTACTGTAAAGTCACTGTAAACAACAAATGAGGAAGAGTAGGGTGAAAACATGGGCTTTAATGCAGACTGCCTTTTATGAAGATATCGGCCATAACAGCTAAGCTGAAGAAGAAAGAAACAAGTACCAGAAAAAAAGCTGGGCCATTTTTTACCCTGAGGTGTGGAGAAGCCAGGGCACAGTCCCAACTTGACTTACAAGCTTGTTCCCAAGGAAGTTCTGGGCTGGTATTTCTGTACCCTGCCTCTTACTTATGTCTGGGAGCAAAGTCACAGTCGTCTCTCAAGGAAGAGAGCGCTGTATAGCAGAAACAGGTCAGCAGTGATGGGTTTCAAATATCAGGTAAAATCAGGTGTAGAATCCCTTTCCTTCGTGTACCAGAATTGTACACAAAAACTTCTTTTCATATAGTTCATTCATATCCAATAATCCCTATTTTGCAATGGAAAGAACCATTGCTTCTGAACATGAAGATTTACGGATGATGAGCAGGAAGGAGGATGTGAATCAGAGCTGCATGTAAACCTGGTATCCCTATTCTCTTCAAGAATTAATTACCAGGCTGGCTATTCCTGATGTCCTAAATCTCTACTGAAATCACACCTTATCAGGGAAATAATCAGAAAAATGGGAGAATTTGGGTGCTCTACCTTCCTTAAAACAAGACAAGTAAGACAAAGTGTTAATAAACAAAACATTGAGTTTTCAAATGCAGTTGTTTTTCCTCACTGTATTGAAAATGAATGAAGTTCATTTTCAAGGATAAGAGCATTCTTTGAGCCATGTACCTGTAACTGTACTTTAATTTGTACTTCCACTACCTTTGGAGAGTTTCATTATTTTTCATAATATTCTAGCTGCCATTCAAATCTCAAACAAATAATGAATAATGTAAAATCAATTGCCTAGAAATAAGTTTACTTACAAAAATCCATTGAGTTGGGGTAACCTGGCTCAATTTTTTTTTTCCTCATTCCGGTTGTTCAGGAACTTTTTTAGTCCTCAGGCTCCCAAGTAATTTATATCTAGCAACCAACTTACAGACTTCATTTGATCAAACAGACTGATGTGAATAATAAATTTTTTAGATTGCTGAAACATCCAATCCTGACAGGTTTGAGATCCTTTGAATGGTTTCAGGAGTATCTCTTGGGGCAACACTGCTTTTTATAGATTCTTAGCGATGAAAAATCCATACTCAAAGCATGCTGAAGGATAATACACAGCTCATAGATAAGTTTAGAGAATGGCTTCTGATAGCAGGCCAGCCATTTTGCCAGTGCCACAACAGCTCTGTGGATTATGGTTGTTGATTTTCATATTTAAATGCAGTAACACATCTTTATTTACAATTACGATCACCTCTAGTGATGTAGAAGCTACATTGTACACTCAGTGTACAGTGAAGTGAACTTCAGGAACATTCACATAATTACTCACATACTACAAGAATAAAATAGTATTTCATGTAACATAACTGTAAACTTTTTCAAATACATTGTATCTTGGCATTGTTATCATGCATTTCTAAACAGAAAGACTTCATGTCTTTGGTACTTTTCAGCCTGCAAACAGAGCAAAGCTGCAAACTGCTTTTCCATTTAAGAGCATGTTCTCAGCTGTTTGGCACAAGCACCTTGCAGTGCAGGTCTTTCTTTCCCAAGGTAATACGCACAGAGTTAAAAATTAATTATAAGGGGTTTTTTCTTGTTTTTTGTTAATATATAAAATGTAGCAATTTACCAACATTTCAAGTCTTTCAAGGACTACTAATTGATTCACAGTGAAACTAAAAACCTAGTCACTTCTCAGATTTCCCTTGTACCTTTTTCACCATTGCAGAAGTCAGACTGCATGAAACCTATATCTATATGCATTGTGAAAACACTTCTGAGCCTGAAAACTGGTAGAGGGAAAAAAGTGCAATGCCACTAACTTCAAAGCAGTAAGACTTTGAAACCCATCAAGCAAAGAGAAACCGTAAGACTTTTTCATCATGAGCTGTAGACTTGTTGGCAAGATACCCCAGAATCATGCCTCTAACAATTAGTTTCTACACCAACGAACAGCCAGGCAAAACAGAAACTTGATGGAAATGTTTGGGGCTTTTGTTTCTTTGTTTCTTTTAATCAGTGTTTCAAGTAGTTTCATTTTTGCCCCTTCAAAACACAATGCATTTTTAATGCTTCCCTGACTTAGTAAGAATCCTATGGGTCTACAGAACTCATGCACGTACACCTAGACCTCCACTCTAAACTGGACCACAGTGAGGTCCTTTCACAGTATCACTATGTTTTTAATAAAAGACCAAAAATACAAGAGAAGCATCTTGCACCTGATCAGTTCACAGTGCTGGGAAAGCACCATTTATGCACTTTTCTTACAGCACACCCTGCTTCTGCCTTCCTTAGGGATCAGAGAGGCAGGCTGCCTGCATGGTGGAGGTGAAGGCAGCAGGCTTCACCACAGACAGCCTAAGGCTGTGGGCTATGACCAGGAAATCGAGAATTCTGGCTTTGTGATGCATAATTCCCCTTTCCAAAACAAAACAAAACAAAAAATAAACAACAAACAAGACTGAAATAGGATATCCCACCTACAGTATTTCTTCTGTCTTCTATTTTGCTGACACAGCAATGCCAGAGCACACCTGAACTGCAGCACCTGGAAGAGCATAAGATTGCTCTCTCTCTAGCACCCTGATAGTTCTCATATGTTACCCAAAGAAGCACCACTCAAACCCTCACCATCCAAAGTCACAGGGTGTTGAGACATGTTGAATACAATTCCCAACAGAAAAGCCTACTGCTATACCCAAGCAAGACAGGGGGATGCCAGCTCAACTGACACAGCTATCTCCTTTGTGTAAGTAAAAATGTAAGAATGCACCAGGTATAAAAGAATTGCCTGCATGGTTATCCTGGGAAAATCATCTTTCATTTGTATGTGATTATTAGAGCTGCCTAGACATGTGATGTATGATGATGTGAAAAATGTTAGCATGGGGTAAAAATAATCTTTTACATGATGGCCAATAAAAAGCTTGTTTCTCCCATGGAAATCAGATCTATTTAATACAAAAGAAAAGGTCAACCCCCCTATTTTTCTTTCAAATAAAGAAGTAATAAACTGAGAGATTTGGAGTGTTTCTGACCATCCTTAACAAGAGTTACTGGTTTTACAAACTCTTTTAGGTTCTAGAGATAAACACATTATTTAGGACCCATTGTGTCTAAAGATTCTTTGCTAACTGTATTATCCTGAACTCATCTTGAACCCCAAGCTTTCAATTTCATATCATTTTAATTAGTAGTTCATTGGAAGATACATCACCACAAAAATTCCTTAAAGTACAGTAAAAACATTCACAAGTTTTAATCAATAAACTACATGACTTGGTTTTTTCAGTGGCATGTACAGGACATTCACATCAAGCACCAAAAAGATTCTCTCATCTGGTTAAATTTAAATGAGAAGTTTTTCCTCTCTGCAGAACAAATGAAGCCTAAATATCATTAATCTTTGATACTATGGAGACTACCAGTATTTATATCCCACCAAATTTGTGTGCTTTGTAGTTTCTGAGAGCTCCTAGTGTAGATTAGCATTTCTTTATACCAAATGTCAGGAAAAAGCCACTTGCACCCCAAGAAAAACGTTCATACCCGTTAAGCTCATGACACACAGTTGAATACATTCTCATCTAATTAGGTTCAGGGATCAATAATAGAAATGCACACTTTCTGATTTGGTATCAAAAGAAGACCATCAGAAGTGTGTGCACTTCAAGAACAAAAGAGGAGATATTTTTGTTTAAGTTGAAGATAAACTGAGTTGACTTAAACTTCCCTCTCTGCACTATTCCCATCTTCTTATTTGATGAGGTACACAAATATCATACCAAAGGTTCTCATGGATTGCTAGCTCATCTGGAAATTAGAAACCAATAAAAACTAACAAGAAAAATTATGTTTCCAGCAAAGTCTTTCCAGGAAAGAGATCTGGACAAGTCTCTACACGTCTGAACTGAAAGCTACCCTGAAAAGAATCTTATACTCAACAGGTAGGCAGCTCCTCCAGTAGGGAGGAGGATTTTGTTGGTTTGTATTGCAGGGCTTGAGGTTTAATCAGATAATACTCCTAAAACCATACTCTAACACACTGTTAGCATATGCACAAAGACTTGCATGGTTTCCCACGTCAGTGTAACACAACATTGGCAGTAATTAATTCATTAAGTGGTAATTCCCACAGATTAAGCCAAGAACTGAATAGCCAAAGAGGATTTGCTTACATGGGCCTACTGGAACTACCCAGGATAGGGTGGGGGTGTGAATCATAGCCAAGGTGAGAGGAAGAGGATTTTCTTTTGTTGTTCATTAAGCTGAACATCCCCATTTTATCCATGCAGAAAGTTTGGTGTCTATGATTCCAGTACTTTTTTTTTTTTCTTAAAGAAAACAAAAAACACAACAAACCCCTAAATCAGCACAAAAATCTGTCCTTTTCCTATAGCCTAGTTGCTCAGAACTGCAGAGAAATCCCTGTTTCCTTTAAATAATCCAAGGAGAAGTTTGCTTGGAGGCTTCAGAGTATTTGAAGTCACAGTGCCCACTCTTGAGATACTAAATAATGCAGTGTAAGGGGAGATTCTCCTGCACAGCAAAGTAAAAGAAGGAAAGACACTTTGAGCTGAAGGAGGCAATTAAGGTAGGGACCCTGCAAGGGGACCCTCAGGTTGATTTTTGAATGTTTTCTGCAAAGTCGCCTCTCTGACTTTTCAATGACTAAAGGCATCAGAACAATAGATGTATAAAACTGTGCTTTCTGCTTACCGTTGACACTCCTGGGGAGCAGCAAGTGGGCACGGATTAAGGCTAAGCAGAACACTCTTCAAACAAAGGTGTCTGACTGCAACTAAGGCGTCAGACACACCTCTACTGTTGGCAGTCTCTAACGTGAGTATGAATAGCACAGGGTATGCAGCAATACATTTCAAGAGTGGCTGGTTGGCCCCTGCATGCAATGCCTTCCCTCATAGTGCTGGCACAATGCTGAGACACTGGAAAACGGAAGTCCATGGTGGCAAGAGGAGCAGAAACATGAGTAGTAGGAAAAGGCCAACAGCGGAAATATTCTTGATTTGGTCTCTTTCCTTTCCTAAGTCATAATATTCAGAGCTCTGGCCTGGTGAGAGGTTTTCAGCATTGGGGAAGTCAAAAACTACAAGGTAACCCAGCTTCCCCCCCTAATATGCTTTATTCATCTGACTCTGCTGTATTGGTACATCTCCTGTGGACTACCTGTGTAAGAGCAATTCTCACATGCTGGGATTTCTTATAGCTTCCTATTAAAGATACCCACTGGAAATGCCAACACATCAGAAAATGTGACAAACTCTGAATCAGTTTTTGTTTTGAGTGCAAGAGCACATTTCTATAACACTGCCTAAAACACTAATTAAAAATAGAAATACAGTAATGAGACCAAGACAAACTCTCAGGAAGCCAGAATAAATCCATTGCCTCCTAGATTTTCACATGCACACAGGAGAGCAGAACTTTGGTTTAAGATCATTATTTCTGACAGAATCATTGTTCATGTAAAGGTGGGCTGAGGTATTACTGGGTCATAGGACCCAATTTGCATCCTGATTAGCCTGAATCACAAGCATGAGTCCATGTCCCAAAAGCACGGAGACAAGAGTCCAGTTTACATTTCCACGTCAGAGAAGCAAAGGAGGAGCACTCAGTTTGCAAGCCAGCGTGCCAAGGCTCAAAAACCTGTCATGCAAATCATCAAGGAAAGCCTGCTCAGCCTGTTCATCTTGTTTGTTTGTCAGAGAAATTCCTCAAGCTGTACAACTCAAACTATCCCCTTGTTCCAAAGTAACAATTTACACTAATGATACATTACACAAAGCAGGTGGAGTTGCAGAGGATGCTGGAAGTGGCCACCTTTTTTCTCCTAGGCACAGCAAATCATTCCCAAGCAATTCTACAGCTCTGACTAAAATATCAGTTTCTCAAACACACAAGACCATACTGTGAAATCTGTATTATCTGGTACTTTACTAAGAAAGGCAGCTTTTGCTGCTGAGAAATAAACAGCTCAAGTCCAGCTTAACTTCACCTAGCTGTTTGAGTCCCAGGAAAAAACACAGCCTTACATTTACTTTGTAGTGGTGGATTTCAGCCTGTGCTTTTGTAAGGTAAGAGAGTCGCTTGCAATACATTTGAAACAAATCAAGAAGAAAAACAAAGCTATTGTCCATAGAAAGGATATTCAGAATATGTGGTCTGCCACTAACCAAAAATATTTAGGGATCCTACACTGAAAAAAAAAACCCAACCAAACACTACAAAATCCCACCAACAAAACACCCCCCCCCCAAAAAACCCAAACAAGCAAGAAAAAAACAAAATCAATTGCTCCACTGTTTTAAAGTCAGTGAAGACAGACATGAATTTCCTCAGGTAAACTCAGAACTCGTGTATTTTCTGACTCATATTCTCATACTGGCTTTGTGTTTCCGTTGATTAAACAAAGCGCTTAAATAGTTTAAAACCTCAGGTTGATGGCACAAATCTCAAATCTCATCACCAAAAGCTCAGAGAAGAGAACAATTTGCATGATTGATAGGCACCTTGACCTAAAGAATTCAGTTCACGAGACTGCAGCTGGCAAAATTGGAAAAGCAGACAGGTTCAGTTTCGCATACTGGCGTTTTATTGTACTTGTACACAGTGCTTCTACGGTATTCATCTCCCACCCTCAACAGTAGTCTGAGCCAGACACTAAAAGAAAGGCCAGAAATAGTCCCTGCTAAACAGGTCCATTGAGCCAAACCACAAGGTTTGTACATCAAACTTGGTTCATCACCATCAGTGAAGTCTCTATTCCATAGCTCCCATGCCTTGCCTCCTCCACATGTTGTATTAAATGCAGGACAGTTCATACTCCTTTTAATTATGTGCCTTGATTTTTAAGTCTTTGTTTATCATATGGTGCCAATACGACTACCACTTAAGAAGCAAATTCTGAAGGATAGAAACAAAGCTCAAAACTTCACATTGGAGAACCTACTGAGGAGCTGGTACTTTCTCAAATCTAGTGCTCTCAAGTCAGGGAGTACTCAATATAGACAGAGTTCAGAATAGAGACACATTGTCCAGAAACAATTGGTTGGTAAGAAGAATATTATAATTCCCTAATTTACACCAGCTGAAGATCTAGTCATATGAATGACTGACAATTTGGGCAATAAACTGTAAAACACAAATGAAGATGTGTTTACATAGTTCTGGAGGAAGAGGATTCCAGCTTAACTTATTCTCTTGTATTTAAAGAAAAACAAGATTCTTGTAAAAGTGGCTTTATACCAGTGTAAAAGCATTCCTATCTGTAAGCCGCTACCTAAAGCACTGTGAAGACAATATTACTTTAAAACCTGAAGCATAACCACACCCTGACCAGCCACAGGAGAGATGCCAATATCCCACAGGGCTGTTTAACTGATCCTGTTCCCAATATGTGTCTTGTGACCCTTGTGGGAGTTGATTCTTTAAGATTTCTTTCATCATTTCTAACATATTTTCTAACTTCTGCTCCTTTTGGCTCAGGGTTGATATTTAATAATGTGAAGAACAAACACAGGTGGGCTGCCAAGCTGCCTCTCAACAGCTTCTGCCGACAAAAGGGAAACTGAAGACAGCCGGCTGGAGCTGACTTTGCAAAGCTTGGCTTTTTTTATAACTGTTTCCTCTTATTTTTAATTTGAAAGATGGGCTTGAGTTTCCTCTGGGGAGTAACCATTCTGGGACAGTCTCAGAACTCTGGGCAGCCCCAGCGCTGGGCTGCTCCCTGTGAACAGCAGCTCTGGTTTGCTTACTGCTGTGCTTTTCTTCCCTCCCTCTATTCATTGATCACTATATTTTTGACAACAGCATTGTAGACACCTAAAAGGAATTTTATTCCCTGTCTATTCTGTACAACAAATCCTCTCTTCTTTCTGCTCCCAGACAGCTTGTCCTGGTTTCAGCTGGGATAGAGTTAATTTTCTTCTTGGTAGCCGGTATGGGGCCGTGTTTTGGGTTTAGGATGAGAACAATGTCGATGATACACTGATGCTTTGGTTCTTGCTAAGTAGTGCTAAGCTGTTGCTAAATAGGTGCTAAGTGGCGCTCACACTGGTCAAGGACTTTTCAGCTTCCCCTGCTCTGCCGGGTGCACAAGAAGCTGGGAGGGGGCACAGCCGGGGGGGTGCTGACCCAGACTGGCCCAAGGGCTATTCCGTACCATATGACGTCATGCTCAGTATATAAGCTGGGGGAAGAAGAAGGAAGGGGGGACATGGGGTATGATGGCGTTTGTCTTCCCGAGTAACCATTACGCGTGATGGAGCCCTGCTTTCCTGGGGATGGCTGAACACCTGCCTGCCGATGGGAAGCAGTGAATGAATTCCTTGTTTTGCTTTGTTTGCGTGCATGGTTTTTGCTTTGCCTATTTAACTGTTCTAATTTATTTTACTTCAATTATTAAACTGTTCTTATCTCAACCCACGAGTTTTCTCCCTTTTACCCTTCTGATTCTCTCCCCCATCCCACCGGTGGGGAGTGAGCGAGTGGCTGCGTGGTGCTTAGTTGCTGGCTGGGGTTAAACCACGACACAGCTTCCCAAAAGTTAAAAGCTACTCCCAAATTTGTTGCTCCTTTTTCTTATCTTTTTGAGGTTTCACACTGTATCATTGGAGCTGTCACTGACTTAATCAGAATCAGGTTCCAGGACTTTTTCTCCAAAGTGTCCTGATTTCTCATCTTGAGGAATTTGTTTACAAATACTTTTTTTCATAATCTCTACTTTTGTCCCATATTTTTCCATGCTGAGGCATTCCATCCATTCTAGTGATTTCCAGATCCATTCAGATCCCCATTTTTCCTGGCATAGAAAAAAATCCAGTCTCTCATACACTTCCAGGAGAAAAGCATGATCCAAGTAATAGATAGTAAAGGGAATACAGGTATATTTTTTTCCTCTTTCTTATTTCCCTAGCATTTCTGCAAAGTTGAAAGCATTGTTTCCACCCTAAGAAGGTGTTTCATGCAAACCAACAAAGGTATGTTCTCTTCAGACTTCTTAGCAGTGTTATTGTTTGGTTTCAAAACTAGAACAGGACCAGAACTGAACTATGAGACACTTATAAGAAGATCAAGTAATTAATTTGGAAAACATTGAACCTAAGATTGAAGCACTTTGGCAAAACTTGGGTAGTTTAAAAGAGAATTTTCTTCATTGAACCAGAATCTGTGTTTTATTTCCAGGGAAAAGAGTGAAAGTAAATTTTAAAAGTCTTTGCTCAGCTATATTAGTCCCATCCATAAACTCTGTAGACAACTAGTCCATGAGTGATTGAGTAAGAGAATTGAATATAAATTCTCATAGAGCTGAAACCACCATTGATCTGGTATTGTCTCCAAAGTGAACAGCAATAGTCTCAATCACTGCTGGGATGTTTTAGTGATGCACATCCAACACAGGAAAGAGTGTTGTTTGAGTACTAGTACCAAGGGGAGTTTCTGGTACCCAAGGTGAGATTCCTGACTAAGCATTACTGTCTGTAATTGAGTCTGGTACTCAACATGCAACTGGAGAGTTCACATCATGGTAAGACACCTCACCAGTATGCTTAGATTCAAAATTAAGACCTCCGTGTTAAGTACTGTCATTAATATATATAAGACAGAACCCAAATAGTTTGCCAATATATGTCTTTAAAACTGCATTAAGGTTTTGAACTACTATACTTCACATAGTTACAACCAAGCATACATGAGAATAAAAAAAACCTGCCTCTAGTCAATTGTACCAACAGAATTAAGCAGCAAAGAGAAACAGCAAGCTGAGTAGAAAATTGGTTAGAAATTGGAAATCAAGCTGTAGTGGGTAATGGTTTATGAAGGAGGCAAACAGGATAGAAATGATGCTTCTTGTTCTTCATCTCTATCAATTATGTAGATGAAGGAATAAGAAACTGCAAATCACACATTTGCCTAAACATTGGCATAAGAAGGGATATTGGGTTCCAAATGCTGTCCTGGCAGCACTTTGACACTGAAGCCTAGCAAATAGAATTTAATACAGATAAGTGGACTTTGCATAATGGAAGATAAATATTAAATGTAACTGCAAAGTAAAGAGCAAATAATGCAGACAACAGATATTAAAAGGATTAATGAAGTGTAATAGATTGTTTCTCCCCAGCTGCATTGTAAGAGCAAGAAAATGGGAGAGTAAGGTGCTTGGCTGACCACAAATCCTAAGTTATGCTACACAATAAACAAAATAATCTATACTTACTGTACTAAATTCAGTTTTGGCTCATTATTTATAGGAAGGTATTTAGAAGAAAAAAAAAAAAAAGAACAGAGAGTAAGTGTTAGCCTAGTCACTGTCAAATAAGAATTACCATGAACTTGTGTTTTCTCACTGTTTCAAAAGACATACCATTAAATGCCTAATAGTGGTTAGCAAAAAATATATATTGTTATCAGCAGGTTCGTTATTTCCCTCACAGGTGCTTATTTATGAGGGTTCCCATAGGTTGGAGTAAAGTACATTCATTTCCCATATTTCTTCTAAGTAAACACGTTTGTGATTATTATTGATGGGAAGAATTATGTGACAACAATACAGAGCAGTGATCATAAACAAACAGTAAGACTCACCAGGCTATATACAGACACAAATAGAAGTGATGGTGTTGCTAACAGCTAGTAAGCATACAAATTTGGTGCTCCTATCGTGTTGTGTGACATTAGGGTCAAGCATATGAAATAGAGATTTGTATAGCTCATTTAGAATCCCCATACATTCCTTTTAATGCAGCATTAAAAAGCTTCTAGCAGAGCCTGGAATACAATATTAATGTGGTAAGCCATTCTATTCATAATGGTGCATTGTCATTTTTAATAGGGACAGGACTAAACCCTAGGAAACTTATTTTCACATTAACCTATTTTTTTCCTCTCAGTCTACCTGCCTATGAATTGTTTTTCTGTGTATGGACTGTTCCTACCCCATGCTCCCTAGTTTTTCAAATTGCTGGTCAGAGTGTTTAAAAAAAAAAAAAAAAATCATTTAAAAAAAATCAAACTTCATCCATTAAACTATGTTACTTCATTAAGACTAAGATTTTGGATTGAAAACCTGTGAATTTTAACAAAAAGGAAAAGCCCACCTTCCCCTCTACCCCCCCAGTCCACCTTGCTAAAGCTCTAATTTACATCAAAAAGTATTGCTTGAACAAAAACACGAGACGGGGTACAGCTCTTACAATATTCATTTATGTTCCTAATGCTTAGATAGGCAAAAATTCCTTCCAGAGCAGATTCCCACACTTTCATTTTTTGTTTCAGAGACAGGGACACATCTCTGCCAAATCCATGAATGTTACTTATGGAAGAGACCAAATTTCAATTTACAGATCTAAATCAAAATGAGTTTTCCAGATCTCCCACAAATAGTCTGAAAAAAACAGCCTTTTCCAAAAACAGCCTTTTGCAAAGTGGAGAAAGAATTCCTCTAAGACTTTAATGAACAAAGACAAGTTTATTTTCACTCCATCATGCAAACGTGTTTCTAAAGTTCTGAGGTTTCTTACCTTCAAAAAACTGGGTATTTTTCTAGTGCGTCCTGCACCTAACTATGAAGTAAAGAGGCTGTTTTGAATATCAGCATGGTCATGCTGGCTCTCTAACCATAATACTTCTGCAGCAGCCTGGTACAGATGCATGCCTATCAAAAACTTAGTAAATATGCAAGACAGCAGAAAATTAAGCAGCATAACATGCTTTCTTTTCCATCTGCCTTCACTCCGGCTGGATGTTTCATTCTCTCTTCATGCTTTTAAGGAGAAATGTTTCTACATATTTAGGAATTAAGGTGCTAATCACTGTTGATAAAGATGTTGATGAAGTTTCCCCCAAATGATGATGATTTAGACAGTCTACTACAACATTAGTAGTAATCTATAATATAATAATAAATAATAATTTATAATAGCAATAGACATCTCTAGAAATAGGTTCCAACCGTACCAAAAGAATTCTCTTTTTCTAGAATATCCTAAAGCATCCCTGACTGACAAAAATAGCCACAGACAGGAAGGGACATTTTACCCAGAAAAACTAGAGTTGCAGTTTTCTGAGGCACTGAGGAGCTCTTCTATCCAGATTTCTCTGCTATTTGGAGATAATACAAAAGTCTTACCATTTCTCTCAAGAGGTGTTAATTCAGGAGCAGAGTTTAAGAAAGAAAATTTGCAAATGCTGGATTTGAGTACAGCTTTGGTCCTTTATAAATGAGTCATTCCATGTCCTGTGTCATGGACATACAACTGGAAGATGAGCCAAGATCCTTGCTTCCACTTTAAAAATAGCTTTTGGAAAATAAAATTTAAAAAATCTACTGTCCAGTTAAAAAACAATGCCAGTACTTCTTTACAAGACTGGCATAATAGATGGTCCTGTACCAAACTCAGAATGTGTGTTTTGTATTCTTGCTAATGAATGACTGAGCCAGTAATAGAAATTTTGATAGACAACGGTGAAAAAGGGTCCTATTCAACTGCAGATTGTATTTGTATCCAACACAATGTGGTTTTCATGATGCATTGCAACCCCAGGCATACTATATCATCTGAACAACACGAATATGATTACAACTCAAAGAACGACTCTACAGACCACCCTTCAAATAGAAATGTATATTAAAAAAATCCATTTCTTTGCATTAGTTGAGCTTCTAGATTTTATCAATAGTTGGGTCACAGCCATAGGGCCAGATTTGCAGCTGATATAAATTGGCATAGCCACTGGAGCTCCAAAGTACAGCAAAAGACTGTTTGCATCAGTCATAGTGAACTAAGATGAGTAAAGTCTCCAGTAGCACTGCAGCTGTTCACCAAATTTTCATCCCAAAGAGAAAGGAAGGCGAATGAGGTGTAATGGAGTAGGAAAAAAGTTGATTGAGCACAGACTATAGAAAGCCATTGACTAGGGAGGTTGGACTAGATGATCAGGGTGGTTGGACTAGCTGATCTTTAAAGGTCCCTTCCAACCCAAATCATTCTATGATTAAAGTCTAATTAGGAAATATGTTTTTGAAAACTTATTTCACTTTAATGGTTTCAAATTTAGGCATCTACTTAAACAAAGCATCAGAAGCTTGCAGGGCTCATTGACAGGGCTTTAAACTAGAATTGAAGGGGGAGGGGGTCGATAGCAAGTTTTCCTGTGATAAGAGGTGGAATGATGTGCCATGGTTAGAGGAATGGGGTACTAGCAGGGGATGAGATGCTAGCAGAGGCCCTCAGCCTATTGATCTGAGGCATGCTGGAGACACCGCAGCACAGTTGAAGTCTTATGGGGATGAGCAGGGGGCTTTTGAGGTAAGAGGAGCCAACAGGGAAATATCAGAGAAATTCCTCAAGGAAACCAAGGGGTGTTCCTCCAAGAAGGTGACATGGACGACAGCTCAGCTGAAATGCCTCTACATCAATGCACAAAGCATGGGCAACAAACAGGAGGAGCTGGAAGCTACCATGCTGCTAGAAAGTTATGACCTAGTTGCCATTACTGAAATGTGGTGGGACGAATCCTATGACTGGAGTTCAGCTATTGAAGGCTACAGGCTGTTCAGAAGGGACAGGCGAGGTAGGAGGGGTGGAGGCATTGCCCTTTACATCAAGAAATGGATAGAATGTGAAGAACTGTCCCTGAAGAATAGCCATGAGCAGGTTGAAAGCTTATGGGTAAGAATTAGAGACCGAGGCAACAAAGGGAACCTCGTCGTTGGTGTCTACTACAGGCCACCTGATCAAGGGGAGCCTATTGATGAAGCCTTTTTTCTCCAACTACAGGAAGCTTTGCGCTCACAGGCTCTTGTCCTGCTGGGGGATTTCAACCACCCCGACCTCTGCTAGGAAAGTAACACAGCAGGCGATAGGCAATCTAGGAGACTCCTGGTACGCACAGAGGACAACTTCTTAAGCCAGGTAATAGATAGCCCTACCAGAAGGGATGCAGTACTGGACCTGGTGGTCACCAATGTAAGTGAACTCATCGGTGATGTCAGGATTGGAGGCAGCCTTGGCTGCAGTGATCACGTACCGGTAGAGTTCACAGTCCTGAGAGATAAGGGTCAGGTGAAGAGTATAGTCAGGACCCTGAATTTTAGGAAAGCAAACTTCCAGCACTTCAAGGAGTTAATCAACAGGACGCCCTGGGAAATGGCCCTCAAGGACAAGGGAGTAGAACAGAGCTGGCAGATCTTTAAGGATACTTTCCATAGGGAACAAGAGCTCTTGACCCCCAGTGCAAGAAATTGGGCAAGGAAGGGAAGAGGCTGGCATGGCTGAGCCATGACCTGTTGGTCAAACTAAAGGGCAAGAAGAGAATGCACAGACAGTGGAAGCACAGACTGGTATCTTGGGAAGAGTACAGGGACACTGCTCGGTTGTGTAAACATGGGATCAGGAAGGCCAAGGCTCAGCTGGAGCCGAACCTGGCAAGGGACACAAAGAATAATAAGGGCTTCTACAGGTACGTCAACCAGAAAAGAAAGGTTAAAGAAAGCATACCCCCTCTGATGAGCAAAACTGGCAAGCTGGTAACAAGAGACAAAGAGAAGGCTGAGGTACTCAACAACTTTTTTGCCTCAGTCTTCACTGGTAACCTCTCTCCTCACACCTCCCGAGTCAATGGACCATTTGTTGAGGATCGGGAGGGCAGAGGTCCTACCACTGTAAGAGAAGATCAGGTTCACAACCACCTGAGGAACCTGAACATACATAAGTCTATGGGTCCTGATGAGATGCACCCCAGAGTCCTGAGGGAATTGGCTCATGTAGTTGCCAAGCCACTCGCCATGATATTTGAAAAGTCACGGCAGTCAGGTGAAGTCCCTGGGGACCGGAAAAAGCAAAATATTGCACCCATTTTTAAAAAGGGTAAAAAGGAAGACCCTGGGAACTATCGACTTGTCAGCCTCACCTCTGTGCCTGGGAAGGTAATGGAACAGTTCCTCTTAGAAGCTATGCTAAGGCACATGGAGGACAGGGAGGTGATTTGAGACAGCCAGCACCGCTTCACCAAGGGCAAGTCCTTCCTGACCAACCTGGTGGCCTTCTATGATGGAGTGACTGCATCAGTGGACAAGGGAAGAGCTATGGATGTCATCTATCTTGACTTCTGTAAGGCCTTTGACATGGGCGCCTGTAGAGAACTGCTAATGTAAAAGAACAAGATGTCTCAAACAGCCTGGTGCTAAAACCACACTGCAGAGCGACGGTCGCTAGGACCCAGGACCGGACAGTACCCTGGAGTGAGGGTGAAGGAGGGAGTCCTGTGGAGACAGGGCGGCCTTGCCTCGGCCCCATTCCCCATGGTCTGTGAAGCGTCTTATCCCCCCCCCCCCACCTACTGCCTGGGGGACAGCCCTGGTATCGCTCCTCTTGGTTTGACTGGTCGCTGATGTAATCTTCCAATTAGCAAAACTACTAACCACTTGTGCCTTGGGAAAGGAATTTGGGAGGGAGCTAAAAGATAACAAACTGTGGAAAACTAACAGCTCTAACCTTGAAGAAGAGCTAACAAGCCGACAAAAGTGAGCATCTTGGCACCAAAGACTGGACAGTGGCCAAAGAAGATAAAACTGCAGAAAGTAGGTGAAAGGTAAATGTGGCGAGGGGAGATCACGACCACCGACTCAATTCAGGACCGAAAAGACTTGCCCCCCCACACCTGAAAGGAGCATGCGTGCTAATTTACATAGCAAGCGAGGCTAATTTAAATACAGTAAACCAATAGTATACGGAATGTTAATCACTAACCAATAAGTGTAAATTTAGGCGGGTTTATACTAATAACGTAGCCCGATAAATGTGCTACAGTTTGTGTGTGTGTGTGTGCTCGTGTGTGTACCGGTACTCGTGTTTACGTTCGTGCTCATGCTCGTGCGTGCGCGATTTGTGGAATTATTATCACCGAGCATCCTGCGCAGAATCAACATCTCTATAAGAACCTTCACTTCTCCTCACTCTTTTCCTTCCCTCACCGAATACCCTTGTTGGCAGGACCAACGCTGGATCCAGGACTGGTGATTCTCTTTCTCTCTCTCTCTCTCTCTCTCTCTCTTTTTCACTTTTCCTAAGGCAATTAAGTTGTTAAAGTTGTTAAATTGAAGTCAAGTACTGCATAGCCTACCTTGATTTTCTGTAAAACCGCATAGCTGGGGTGAATATAACTGTGAGGGTTGGTGGGTATCGAATATTTGTACTCAATATTTGTCTCTATAGAAGCTTTCTATTAAAGCTGGTGTTTGTGTACGGACCTTGAGTGTTGGCCCACCTTAATCCACACCGAGAGGATTTGCGAATCTTTGTCACTCCTCCCCCCTCCTCCCCAGGTGGGACGTGACATTTTTTAAATTGGCGTCACGGACAGGATCCCCTCGGTGTTGGAAGGTCCTAAGGGGATACCGATTCTCCATCCGGTGAACACGGACAGGGAGAATCGGGAAGTGACCTCTCAGCCATAGGCCGGGAGAGGTTCGAGCAGTGGCAAGTCATGACTGCCCGGGAAATGTCGATGCTTGACTGCTCCCCAATCTTTGAGAACTTGAAGGAGTACAAAGCGTGCCCTACGCCACCTGGAATAGCTTGGGCTCATGATAATTGGCACGACCCTGAGACAGTAGTAAATCGTATAGTTACCCTTGCGAAGGAGCAGAAGTGGCGAGCGGGTAAAGGAAAGGCTCTGGTGTGTGCTGTATTAGGAGCTGCGCTGACGGCGGCACAAAAGGAAAGGCATTTGGCGAGGCAGGCGGAAGGAGATACAATTAGGTCTTTACAGGGCCAATTAACAGCAGAACGTGAGAAAAACGAGAGTTTACAAAAACAGCTGGAGAGCTTACAGAAACAGCTAACTGTGGAGCGTAATGCCACTCAGAGGGCTTGCGCGGCTCTAGCGGATGCATTGGACCGAGAAAAAATCTTACGGTCTGAATTAGTAGAGAATGAGCGGGGGGTTTACAATCAAACAGATTGTGACTCAATTCCGGATAGTGAGCCGGGATTTTCAAGTTCGGCAAAGTTAGACGAAAAGTCGGCATCCAATTCAAAACCTCTATACCCGCTCAAGGAATTGGAAATTAGTCAAGAAATTTTTTACCCTGAAGCCGAAAAAGAGCAGGCAATTCTGAGACCATTAATCAAAACGGAGACCACCGAAGGCCAAGGTGGAGGAGCTCTGCAAGTCACCACCCGGATGGTGCCGTATTCGGCAACCGAACTAACAAAAATCCAGGAAAAATATACTAGACGGGCTCAAGAATCTGAGACTGAGTATGTATGGAGGGTGTCATTGTCTGGCGGAGACCGAATTTTATTGTCAGAAGATGAGGCACAGGGATACTGGGGGCCCGGTGTATTTTTAACCACTGATGATCAAAGAGAGCCATGGTCGTTAACTCAACGAGCCGCATATTGGGCAGGAGGTTTAGACCCCCTGGAACGAGGAGACCCGGCATATATTGAGACCCCTGATATAAATCACTTAACCGAAAACTTACAAAAGGCTGCTTGCCTCCAGTTGATGCATGACAGGCGTTTAGTCCCTCAACAGCCTTCCCCGATGTTGTTAAATGCACACCCTGATAGAATGACTCCCCTGATCCGGGGTCTTCCGGACTCACTGAAGCTGTACGCAGTACAGCTGCAGGACCGTCTAAGGGATATCCTGGCTCCGAGGGGAGGAGGGAGACGAGACCAACGAGAGAGAGGGGCCGTGACTTGGGGGGAGGTAGCCCAGGAACTGATAAATTATGGTAGGAGAATAGGTCTCACTAGGGGGGCTATAAAATCAAGAACTGCTGTAAGGAGAATGGAACAGCGAGAAAATCGGCCCCCTCCTCAGGCCTCAGGGGTGAGGAGAAACCTATTGTGGGCGGAGGGAATCGAGAAGGGGATTCCCCGGGAGTTAATGGATGGTATGCCTACCATAACCTTAGAGAAGCTCATTCGAGCATGGAAAAACAAACAGAAAGTACCCCTCCAAATTGACCAGCACGCTCGAGAGAGTATGAGGGCGGAGCCCCGATCTAATGACATTGCGGGAGTTACCTCTAAGGTACCTAACGCCCCTGAAAAGGATTTGATTGATCTTGGGACAGAAAACTGGACACGCCGTCCCCAGTAAGTGAGCCGGGGGACGGTCAGTGGGTCCATTTGAGAAGGCTCACAGAAAATAATAAAGGGGACCTGTTAATTACTTTTCCCCTTGGTCCCTTTAAAACCCCAGTTACTTTCTTAGTTGACACGGGTGCTCAGATATCAGCACTTCAGGCGGATGTTGCTAATCGCAATGGCATAGTTGCTGATAAAAAACAAATTTGGGTCACAGATGCTTTTGGAAACTCTAAGCCACAGCCAACGGCTCGAGTCAGATGCTGGTTACCGGGAGACACATCTCCTGTTGAGACCACGATGATATTGGGTACTTTGCCTATGAACATTTTAGGACTTGATTTATTGAAGGGGAGAGCATGGACAGACTCAAAAGGAAGGGAGTGGAAATTCGGACTCCCCGTGGTTTCTATAAGACTTCTACAATTGGCACCCATGCTCCCTCCTTCCAAAACTGTTAATGTCAAACCGTACCCTCTTCCCTTAGGGGCTCGGGAGGGTATAACCCCTGTGATAATGGAGTTGCGAGAGCAAGGGATAATTATCCCAACTCACTCACCTTACAACTCCCCAGTATGGCCAGTCCGCAAACCAAATGGAAAATGGCGACTAACAATTGACTATCGGCGCCTAAATGCCAACACAGGCCCCTTGACGGCTGCGGTGCCTAACATAGCCGAATTGCTCGCGACCATACAGGAGCAAGCACATCAGATTTTAGCAACCATTGACGTGAAGGATATGTTTTTTATGGTTCCCTTACAGGAAGCTGACAGAGACCGCTTTGCCTTCACGTGGGAGGGTGTGCAATTCACTTTCACACGTCTTCCCCAGGGATACCGTCATTCACCGACCATTGCGCACTACGCTCTAGCACAAGAGCTTGCTCAAGTCACTCCTGGAGAGGGCGTCAAGGTATATCAATACATCGATGATGTGTTGATAGGCGGCCCTGATGCTGCTGCAGTAGGACAGACCCAGACGGAGATAATCAATCACCTAGAGAATTTAGGACTCCAAATCCCAGCAGAAAAGGTACAGCTTCCCTCTTCCGAGGTAAAATTCCTAGGCATTTGGTGGAGGGGAGGAATGGCGTGCATTCCCCCTGAAACTCTAACTGCTCTTGAACAAGTAAAAATGCCTGGTAATAAAAAAGAACATGCCCTAGGACTGCTGGTATTTTGGAGAAAACACATTCCAGATTTTTCCATCATAGCCCGTCCCTTATATGATCTAACACGCAAAAGAGTCACCTGGGATTGGACCCCTATCCATGAAGAAGCCTTAAAGTTGTTGATTTTTGAAGCAGGCATGTATCAGGCTTTAGGGCCAATACACCCAACAGATCCACTCCACATTGAATGGGGTTTTGCAATTCACGGGCTATCCATACATATGTGGCAACGTGGGCCTGAAGGTCCAACTCGTCCCATAGGATTCTACTCACGTAGTTTTAAAGATGCAGAAAAACGTTACTCAGTTTGGGAGAAGGGCCTTTTTGTGGTTAGTCTAGCATTGCAGGAAGCCGAAAGAATCATACGGCAGCAACCAATCATCTTACGAGGGCCCTTTAAGGTTTTGAAGCCAGTGTTGTCTGGAACCCCACCTCCCATTGGGGTGGCACAGCGAGAAACAGTAAGGAAGTGGTATGCGCAGTTGGATCACTATTACCACACACGGAAAATAGAGGAAGGAACCCCCAAAATACTCCAAATACAAGATCCACCCACCGATCACCCAGACACAGAACCCCCTCCCTCATGCATAAAACTTGCTCCTCCATTTGAGCCCCATCTGAAAAATGTATGGTTCACTGACGCATCCTCTAGGAGGGAGGGAAAGGTGTGGAAGTACCGAGCAGTAGCATTACATGTTGACTCTGGGGACCAAATCATAACGGAGGGTGAGGGAAGCGCCCAAGTGGGTGAATTAGTTGCTGTGTGGAGTGTGGTCATCAGGGAAGCTGAGACCAGAGAACCAGTATATATTTATACAGACTCATATGCTGTGTTCAAGGGCTGTACAGAGTGGCTCCCTTTTTGGGAACAAAATGGATGGGAGGTAAACCGAATACCAGTATGGCAGCGGGAAAAGTGGGAAGAAATTCTGAATATTTCCAAACAAAAATCCTTTCTGGTAGGATGGGTTGCTGCACATCAAGCAGGAGACAATCCAGCTCACCTTCTGAACAACCAAGTAGACTCGCTGACCCGCCTGGCAAATATAGCTGTAGAAAGTGAAGCGGAGAAATGGGAACATCTGTTAGAGTGGTTACATGTGAAACGCGGCCATTCAGGGGTTAAAGACCTCTTCAAAGAAGCCGGCGGCAGGGGCTGGCCGGTAACCCGAGAACTGTGTAACAGGATCATTTCTGCTTGTAGTCAATGCCGTATAGGATTAGAACATGACCCTTTGAAAGACCCACCCTTACACTTACGAGATAAGAAGTGGCTGTGGGAGACATGGCAAGTAGATTATATCGGTCCCTTTCGACTTTCAAATGGGAAAAGGTATGTATTAGTAGGGGTAGAAGTGGTATCAGGACTGACACAAGCAGAAGCGGTGCAGCGAGCTACTGGGGAAAGCACAGTAAAAGGTTTAAAACTCTGGTTCAGTTACCTACCCAAGCCCCAATCGATCCAATCAGATAACGGAAGTCATTTTACTGCAGGAATAGTTAAGGAGTGGGCGCAGAGAGAAGGGATTCAGTGGATCTTCCACACCCCTTATCACCCTCAAGCGAATGGAATTGTTGAACGCACAAAGGGGCTTTTGAAACGTGCCCTGAGGCCTCACGATCCTAGGTGGGCAGAGAGACTGCCGGATGCAGTTTATAAAGTGAACAGTCGCTGGGGGATAAATGGATGTCCACGACTCACCGCTTTCTGTCCCCAACCTCCCACCATACTTCCAGGAAGAAGAGGAACCAAGGACCCCATTCACACACGTCATTACCCAGGACAACCCGTGCTGGTGGAGCTTCCCACTGTGGGTACAGTTCCACTGGTTTTAACGAAACTTCTTGGAATGTATGCCTGGGAAGCTACTGACGCCCGCGGGAAGAATCACCGAATTCATACCCGATGGATTGTCCCATCCTATTAATCATTGTTCATCTTTATGTATATGTTTTACAGGTTGTCAGAAGCTCACCGTGGGACTTATGTTTTCTGTTGTTGGATGGGTCATTTTTTGTGTTGTTGGTCTGATTTTATTAAGCATATTTTTCTTCTTTACTAGGGATAAATGGTGTGGGAGAAGTTTATATTCTTACTTTGTGCATGTATAGTCTTGTCTCAGTCAACTGGGAATTTGAATAACCAACCCAATTTGGCATGGGAACTAATTACAGGTTTCATCCGGATCTGGAATCGAACAGACCAAGGTCTTTGTGTAGACCTCCCCACATCCGCGTCGGAGGGCTTTAAATTCGCCATCATTTGGTTAAATTTCTCACGAATTCTAAATTCAAAGCTAGAAACATTAAACCAAAAATGTATTCAAAATACACACTGGAAAGGAAAATGTTTGTGGGGAACTGACTCACTCCCATTCCAAGAGTATAGCGGGACAACTTGGTACCAACCCTCTCCAGTGGCCTATCGATTTCCGGTTAATATACCCTGGAGAGATATGTGGAATGCCACCTGTTGGAAGCAACAGCTCTGCAGGGGAACTATGAGTGCCACCCTTGCAGCCCGAAAAAATTGGACATTGTGTCCCCGGGAGGTGGAGATCCCTTGTAATCTTGTACTGAATTGGACATGGTGTCCCCGGGAGGTGGAGATCCCTTGCAATCTTGTACGTTGGTGGGACCCTCCCTCTCACGGTGAACCCTTGCAACATGAATATAATGTCCCGTTTTCCCCGGGTTGGTGTATTCAGATTCCTAACAAACGGGGTGGCTATGCTCACCATAGCCGCTCTCGTTATGAATATGCTTGGTCCCTTAAGCATTTTTTGTCCAACCCAGATAGTACAATTGATGCACAAGAAATAAATCCCCTACCCTATGAGGATACCCCTCTAATGACGTGTTCACGAACAGTTAGTTGTGGATTGCTAACGTGGGACCCCATAGAAACATGGTATATCCCCGAACTGCGAGTCTTTATTCGGGATATGTGCATTTGTTGGGGTTTTCCGGTAACAGGGTTTAAACGTGGAGATCCCATGTGTAATGGAACCATTACTAATCCAGAAATTGCGATTAAATGTGGAGTCACGCTTACCCACGAGGCAAAGCGGAATTTTGCGTGGGAAGAAGGAGTTGCAATAACCGAACCCCATGACCCATCAACATGCTCCACTGCTAAGTATCCAGCCCCTCAGGGTACCCTCTGGGCATGTTCAGATGGGAAAATGTACTCACACCTGCATGTATATGAAATGGCAGGTTTACGCTGCACCATCGGTGTTCCATCAATGTGCCCCTCCAAAACATTTGGCTTTAACAACCCCGAATATAACCGGAGGAAACGGGACGTTCAGGCACCTCAGACTGCACCAGAATGGGCAGTGCAGGGAGTCCGAATACCTGATTATTATACCTGGGGCATGACATCATCTTTGATGTTAGAAAATATATTTACTCCATACGTAACCCTTAAAAGACACCAGTTTGTCTTAGAAAACCTAACCTGGCAAGCACACGTTTTGAGTAATTGGACCAGACATGCTTTTGGGGAACTAAATTTGCAAGTCCAACAGGTGTCTAAAATGACTTTACAAAACAGATTAGCTTTAGATATGCTATTGTTAAAAGAGCAGGGAGTATGTGGAATGTTGAATCTCACCGATGGAGAATGCTGTCTCACCATTCACAACGCAACTACCACCATAGAAGAAGCACGAAAGAAGATGAGAGAGGTATCTGAGCAGACTGGAGAACTTTTCCGAGCAATGCAACCAAAGGACCGGTTTAACGGCTGGAGCCCTGGACCCTGGTTCAACTCTCTCCTGAAGTCTCTTGGACTCACGGGGTGGGGAAAATGGCTTGTAGATATTGGTATTATGATTTTAACGATATTTCTGTCAGTGGTAATAGGCCTTGCAGTAGTTAGGTGTATGATTTCTAAACTCCTGTCCTCTCTTTCTCCTTCTGTCCGCTATATTCAAATCACCACCGAAGATGAAGATGTAAAATACGGAACTCGAATTGCACCACTGTTTGAGCCACGGGGTGGTGTAGAGAACTGCTAATGTAAAAGAACAAGATGTCTCAAACAGCCTGGTGCTAAAACCACACTGCAGAGCGATGGTCGCTAGGACCCAGGACCGGACAGTACCCTGGAGTGAGGGTGAAGGAGGGAGTCCTGTGGAGACAGGGCGGCCTTGCCTCGGCCCCATTCCCCATGGTCTGTGAAGCGTCTTATCCCCCCCCCCCCACCTACTGCCTGGGGGACAGCCCTGGTATCGCTCCTCTTGGTTTGACTGGTCGCTGATGTAATCTTCCAATTAGCAAAACTACTAACCACTTGTGCCTTGGGAAAGGAATTTGGGAGGGAGCTAAAAGATAACAAACTGTGGAAAACTAACAGCTCTAACCTTGAAGAAGAGCTAACAAGCCGACAAAAGTGAGCATCTTGGCACCAAAGACTGGACAGTGGCCAAAGAAGATAAAACTGCAGAAAGTAGGTGAAAGGTAAATGTGGCGAGGGGAGATCATGACCACCGACTCAATTCAGGACCGAAAAGACTTGCCCCCCCACACCTGAAAGGAGCATGCGTGCTAATTTACATAGCAAGCGAGGCTAATTTAAATACAGTAAACCAATAGTATACGGAATGTTAATCACTAACCAATAAGTGTAAATTTAGGCGGGTTTATACTAATAACGTAGCCCGATAAATGTGCTACAGTTTGTGTGTGTGTGTGTGCTCGTGTGTGTACCGGTACTCGTGTTTACGTTCGTGCTCATGCTCGTGCGTGCGCGATTTGTGGAATTATTATCACCGAGCATCCTGCGCAGAATCAACATCTCTATAAGAACCTTCACTTCTCCTCACTCTTTTCCTTCCCTCACCGAATACCCTTGTTGGCAGGACCAACGCTGGATCCAGGACTGGTGATTCTCTTTCTCTCTCTCTCTCTCTCTCTCTCTCTTTTTCACTTTTCCTAAGGCAATTAAGTTGTTAAAGTTGTTAAATTGAAGTCAAGTACTGCATAGCCTACCTTGATTTTCTGTAAAACCGCATAGCTGGGGTGAATATAACTGTGAGGGTTGGTGGGTATCGAATATTTGTACTCAATATTTGTCTCTATAGAAGCTTTCTATTAAAGCTGGTGTTTGTGTACGGACCTTGAGTGTTGGCCCACCTTAATCCACACCGAGAGGATTTGCGAATCTTTGTCACTCCTCCCCCCTCCTCCCCAGGTGGGACGTGACAGCGCCCACAATATCCTCCTCTCTAAATTGCAAGGATATGGATTTGATGGATGGACTGTTCGCTGGATACCAAACTGGGTGCATGGTCGCATCCAGAGGGTAGTGGTCAATGGCTCGATGTCCAGATGGAGATCAGTGAGAAGTGGTGTCCCTCAGGGGTCCGTACTGGGACCAGTGCTGTTCAATATCTTCATCGATGACATAGCAGGATCGAGTGCACCCTCAACAAATCTGCAATGTCACCAAGCTGAGCAGTGCAGTGGACACACCTGAGGGACGGGATGCCATCCAGAGGGACCAGGACAAGCTTGAGAAGTGAGCCTGTATGAACCTCATGAGGTTCAACAAGGCAAAGTGCAAGGTCTTGCACCTAGGTCAGGGCAATCCCCAGCATCAATACAGGCTGGGGAATGAAGGGATTGAGAGCAGCCCTGAGGAGAAGGACTTGGGGGTACTGGTGGATGAAAGCTGGACATGTGCTGGCAATGTCCTCTCGCAGCCCAGAAAGCCAACCGTATCCTGGGCTGCCTCAAAAGAAGCGTGGCCAGCAGGTTGAGGGAGGTGATTCTGCCCCTCTACTCTGCTCTGGTGAGACCTCACCTGGAGTACCGCGTCCAGCTCTGGGGTCCTCAGCACAGGAAGGACATGGACCTGTTGGAGTGGGTCCAGAGGAGGGCCACAAAAATGATCAGAGGGATGGAACACCTCTGCTATGAGGAAAGGCTGAGAGAGCTGGGGTTGTTCAGCCTGGAGAAGAGAAGGCTGCAGGGAGACCTTATTGCAGCCTTTCAATACTTAAAGGGGGCCTACAAGAAAGATGGGGATGGACTTTATAGCAGGACCTGTTGCGATAGGACAAGGGGTAATGGTTTTAAACTAAAAGAGGGTAGATTCAGACTGGATATAAGGAAGACATTTTTTACAATGAGGGTGGTGAAACACTGAAGCGGGTTGCCCAGAGAGGTGATAGGTGCCCCATCCTTGGAAACATTCAAGGCCAGGCTGGATGGGGCTCTGAGCAACCTGATTTAGTTGTAGATGTCCCTGCCAATTGCAGGGGGGTTGGACTAGGTGACCTTTAAAGGTCCCTTCCATCCCAAAGCATTCTATGATTCTATGATATCCTTTACTGTCAGAGACTAGTAGCAGATCAACAAATCAGCTTCAGAGTGGACCAATTGCTGTCCAAAGAGACTATAGGCAACGTTATGCATTTATTTAGGTCAGATGCCTAACTTTCAATGGGCTAAGCTTTGTCTGATTTTTTTGCAAGTAATGGACTTGATTACATTTCACTACCTCTGCCGTATGATCCATTACAATCAATTACAAAAACAATACATACCAGATGCAGGGTAAATAATTTATTGTACATTAAGAAATTTTGGGTTTTGGACAGAAATTTGAGAAAGCATCATTCCTAGTATATGATTTGGAATTGGAAAAAAGAAGAAACATTGTACATTGCAATAGTAACATGAATAATTCAAAAAGAAAACAAGCATTTAAATCATCTGTAGAACCATGCAGCATAGATAGAACAACCTTCCTATATTAATAAATGACATGACACAAATGCTAACACCCAGAAACCTGAGCTGCAGCTAACTGATCCCATTTCTATCACTTAAAGCAATTAAAGATTTTGGGCATGAGACTGTAAAACAAATTTATCCGAGATATAATTGAACAGGCAATTGGATCACAGAGTAAGTTCTTGCACAACCAAGATTCTGCACTCAGAAAAGAAGCAAGTCTCCCATACAATCTTTTGCAAACTCATTCTTATCTCTGTAAACATCTCTTTCATCCAGAACTTTTCTCTACATGAATAATAATCACCCTTTGTTTTTGTAGGCAGGTTCATTCCAATGATTTGCTGTCTATCAAAGATGCAGCAGGTCACAGTTTCTGCTTAGATTCTTTTATTACTGCAGGGGAACAGCAGCTTAAGAGCCAAGAAAGGACAACACCAGTGACGAAGTTTCTATTCTGATATTAGCACACCTGTACGTGTGTGTTTAGGAGGCATTCTGGAAAGCAATGAGAGAAAACCCTGTCTGAATACTAGCAAACAAAATGTAGTGAATTTCGTTTCCCTTTTCTGTCTGTAAATCATCCAAAGAGAAATCTAGACTTTCTCAGTGTTGCATATCTAACAGTTTCTGTAAATGATTTCAAATCTCTAGATTATACGGGAGACAGTCTTTATGCGTTTCCAACACACAATTAAAGCCAGTTTTGAATTTGAGAAAATTGTCATTGGATCATAATTCACCTTGACATAAGTGATGGGGAATTCATATGCATAAGTGAAGCCTTTGAGGGCATGGGCCATAGTTATTAAACCAAGCTTTTCTATGAATACAAGATTTCAGGCGGTTGTGCTTGCAACACATAGCCTTTGTATTAAGGAAGTCTGTCGGGAAGAAGGAGTTGATAACGTTTTTGTGAACATTCATGTGGGTCTGACATGGTTTGTCCATTTAGCCAGACTCATTTATGGTTTCTCACTTACCCTGTAAAGAGTATGCAGGTAAACTAAATTTTGTTAATATCCTAAGTGAAGACAGGACCTAAATAGCTCATAAATCTATTTCAGATCGTCAAAGTAAGGTTTTATTGACAATTATGTCCATTCATCTTCTTTTTCCTCTCCCACATGTTAAAAACACAAAACCAAACAAAAAAACCAACCTGCCTCCTGTGAGGGTAGAAGGGAACAAAACATATTTGTGTGGCCTGGTTTTAATTCTCTTCTTTCAGCAGTCAGCACGGGATGACCATGCCCTAAAGGTCAATTTGTCTCTCTTCCAAATGAGAATCAGACATTAGAGTATCCCATCTAGAGATTATCTTGTTCCCCTTCATTAGATGGCTGAATTCACTGCAAGTTTCCTCATGTAAGCTTCAGCTTCAGATTTATATAGCTAACGGTGAATGCTCCAACAGGCTATATCAAAATCATCCAGAAAAGATCTCCCAGTAGAGTCCTTCAAGAAGTAAAAACTATAGCCAATGAAAGACACTCTTTGCCTGTCTCCAATATCAAAAAATGTAAGCTAATTAGAAATATAAAGCTCCCATAACCTTTTCATGATGGACAGAAAGGATCTAAATTGACTGTCTCTAAAGACACTGATCAGAGGTTGACAGGGGGTGCAGATTTTGGGACAAGAGACTTCCTGAACAGCACAGTCTATAACTCTTAGCATATTCCTTCCTCCTCTGAAGCATCTTGTCTGCAGCAAAATGAACTCCTCTTTTATACAGACACTGAAATCTAAAGTTAGGACCTCCACTAGAAAAATCTGTCATTCAGAGGTCTGGCCAGTTATGTTTAATGGCCAAGGATGTATTACCAGTTGATAAAATTATCCAGTGTTGTCTTCTGGACTTGGGCTTTATACAAAAAGATAGTTTCTTTTAAAGATAAATAAAAAGCAGAACGGTGCATCATTTCTTTTGGTAAGGTCATATTCAAATTTTACCTTAGCTCTAGATGCTGAGCTACCTCAAACCACAAAGACTGAATGTGAGCTTAAAGACTAATCTAATGTCCATTCCCAATGCTGATCTCAAAATAATATTTTTAAGCCATGATTGATTTTAATCATGAAATCAAGTCCTGACATTCCCTAATTACATGGCCAATAATTTACTCTCATCAGCAGGTTTTTTTGCATCCAGTAAACTTTGTTTTGCCACCACTGCTTTAAGAGGAGTTAATGTACCTAGGCAACATGGTGCTAAAAATTTAGTAAAACTCATTATCTGAGACACGAGAATCAAGGGTCTTCATTTCAAGATGCTTAAACACTAGGATATAGAGTACAAAAAACTCTGTAACCGTAATTTATTTACCCTGTTCTATGTGTTCCTGGTAGGCCATGAAAACTGTGATATAAACAGAGCACACAGAACAAGACTTTTGTGAAGATGAGCCAAATCTCAGGCACAAATCTTTGCTCTCTAAACTGAAGCTCCTCTGAAACAGCTAGAACCTCTGGGTGCCTAGGCAGAATTCAGGCACATGGGATTCAGCAGCAAAAGGTCTGACTCAGACACAGCTGACTTCATTAGCTGGCGTACTGCAGCAATCATTTTGGATTCTCTCTTCCTAATTACCTGTGTCTACTCATAATAGCTTTTAAAGTCCTGAAGATGATGACACCAGGACCCCTGTATAAGCCCTCAACTGTCCTAAATTTTAAAGGGAGCTAATTTGCAGAGGCAGTCTATCCTTCAATAACTAAATGATGTTTCACCTCTTACTGCAAAAACTTAAATTGAGTATGATAATCTAACACGGTAAAGGGCATCATTTGGATATTTTCATATACATGCATTTATATAAACAAACCCAGGCATCTTCATTAAATAGTCTTACAAGTATTACCTTTGAAAAACTCAGATGCAAACAGTACAGAATAACTGACTTCAGCCACTTCCTCCCCTAGCAAAAATTCTGGGTGTGTTGGTTTTGGCGGGGACGGAGTTAATTTTCTTCATAGTAGGTAGCATGGGGCTATGTTTTGGATTTGTGCTGGAAACAGTGTTGATTACACAGGGATGTTTTCATTATTGCTGAGCAGTGCTTACACAGAGTCAAGGCCTTTTCTGCTTCTCACACCACCCTACCAGAAGCTGGGAGGGTACACAGCT
Source organism: Platalea leucorodia (assembly GCF_965183815.1). Lineage (NCBI taxonomy): Eukaryota > Metazoa > Chordata > Aves > Pelecaniformes > Threskiornithidae > Platalea > Platalea leucorodia. The sequence goes on along the minus strand of NC_138827.1, from coordinate 86,760,569 downwards.
GGGACAGCTGAGCCCAACTAACCAAAGGGATATTCCATACCATATGACGACATGATCAATATATAAATCTGGGGGAAGAAGGAGAAAGGGTGGGATGTTCCAAGTGATGGCGTTTGTCTTCCCAAGTAACCACCACGTGTGATGGAGCCCTGCTTTCCTGGAGATGGCTGAACACCTGCCTGCCGATGGGAAGTGGTGAATGAATTCCTTGCTTCACTTGTGTGCATGGCTTTTGCTTTACCTATTAAACTGTCTTGATCTCACTTTTACCTTTCTGATTCTCTCCCCTGTCCTGCCAAGGGGGGGAAGTGAGTGAGTGGCAATGTGGTGCTTAGTTGCCAGCTGAGGTTAAACCATGACACTGGCTTTCACAGATTATATAAAATCACTGTAAATTATGAATTCCAACCATGCCTGCTGGGCATGGTGAGAAAACAGCAAAAAGATAAGCAACAGTAGTTATGCAAATCTTCCCTGGTTTATCTTTTGCTAAGGTTAACAACAGTGCAGCTACACCAAGTTTTATACTATGAAGTATAAAAAGGGAAATGCCTGTGTTAAGTCACCATGATGAAAGGAGAAAAAAAGAAAAAGGAGCTTTATAACCTTGTATGTTATGTGCATAAAAGTGTTTTAAAGACATTTGATCTGTCTTCCAAAAAGAGCCTGTGCAATCATAATCTTAAGTTTTCAAACTTAGTTGTAAGCAACTGCAATATCTGGCTTCTCCACAGTTTTCTCCCACTCAAAGCAGATTTCTAAAAGCTCATTTCTGACATTCATTATTTCCACTAACTCCTGTTAGACCTGTTGATAGCTGTAAGAGATGTTTGATAAAATTCCAGCTCAACTGAGCTATTGTAAAAAGTCTATTGATTTCAACAAAGCAAGGTTTCATTCATGGTCAAAGGAATTAACTTCTTGGTAGGGGCCTGTGCCCCTACCATCGCTGAACCTCAGTGTTAACTTCACTTTCATACTGTGAGAGTGATCTTGTTCTCTTCTTTAAGGCTGTGCATTGCCACAGCCTAGCTTCCAGCCTAAACCTAGCCTTATTTCCTTGCTCACCAGTGCCTCTCCAGGAGGAACTACTGACTCCCAATTTCTTCCATGCTAACCCCAATAGGTTTTTGTGGCTAACCAGTTTCGCAGGATACACAACCCACTTTCCAGCTGACTTGGTTACAAATACCTTCTCATCCACTTTGAGCATCATGGAGCAGTTACAGTTACCAGAAAGCCTGTGCTTGAATCCACAAACGAAAAATGGCATGGCATTTTCTCTTCAGTGCTTGATCTTTTGTAGTCTGCTTTAAAAAAGCTTAAAGGATATAGTAACACTTAATAACAAATCTAGCATAAACAGGTGAGCACTTCCCTTCCTGCCTTTGCTACTCTTTAACCTAAGGACTTACAATAATCTGCACTTGGACTAAGATACTAACATCCCCACGAGAACGGGACAGAACCTCCACAACTTTTCTGACATTAATGCTGCAACTAATTTAAGAAATTAATTCTCACTTCTGCTGTTTATCTCCCACCCTCCCACCAACTAATTCCTAAGTATTTTCTTATCAGGACACTAACCAGGAACTTCGTAGATGGTAAATGCCACCAAAATCACTAATCCACTTCCACAATTTTCACAAGTCCCCACATTTATTAAGCATATTGTTTTCCTTTACCAAGAAATTTATGAGGTGGTTGTGGTTGTTGTTGTTTTTTTCCCCTTGAGAAGTTTCTTCCAGGGCTCCCAGGTCTTTGGGAAGTTCCAGGCTTAACACACACTTATACGTGTTAGATAAGCAAGCAGAAAGGTAAGAAGAGACAGGCTTCAGCTAGCAACAACACAAGAAAACCCTCTGTATTAACAGGCTACAAAATAGACTGAGTCCAAAACCCTTCATGAGGCTAAACAGCCTTCACACAGAAAAAGGCCAATGCCTTCATCCTGTTGCCCTACAAGTATTTGACCTGGCATTGGGAAATTGCATTATCTTCACTGGCAAACAGCAGACGAACTTTTTCTTTTTTTTTGCATCATAGGACGGAGGAGAAAGTCACACCCCAAATGTTATGATACTACTTTGCCCTTAGTCTGTTCATACAGAGAGCAACAGTTCAGCAGCTGCCAAACACGCACAGACTCCAGTCTTATACACACTCAGTAAATTTCATTTGAGAGCAAAAGCACTTATAGCATCTTGAAGTTGCTGCCACCGACTGAGAAAAATAAAATAATTTATTGAGAAGAATTCAGCAATCAACACCGCCAGCACACACCACTAAGACCTCACTTCCTTACTTAAGCAGCATCTCCTGCCTCCTGCCCTCCCTATTCCCTTGGTACAGGGACTTACAGGGAGAAAGCTGCAGCCTCAAAATGGGTTTTTAATAGTTTCCCATCACCAACAGCATCAAAATCTGAACACTAGCTGGTATAAATCAGCAGTACTGTCATGGCTTTGAAACTGCCCTGAATTACATTGGTGGAGGATCTAGCAACACATGCACTATATTTTCAACTCTTGATATGATCCAGCAAAGAAAGAAAACTTCATTTTCACAACACACCTGAGAACAAGCACATAAGTAAGAAATCTGCTTAAATTAAAGCTACACACTGCATGCAATATTGTTTACCGATTCAAAGATTAACAAAGTTACACTAAATTGGAGCTCTGCAGATAGGAAAGCACATTAAAGGGAGCTCTTTTATTCCACTGGTATTCTCTAAGGTACTTTAGAGACAATAAATCAGGTTTGGATTTACATAGAACATTTAGCAGACTTATGCATGATGCACTGAAACAGAAGTAAGATATAATTAAGCAGTGACATGACAGCTAACAAATGTGTTTCTGGGCAGTTACTGCATGCCTCATGTGGCATTATGAGGCACCAAAGCCAAAAGCTCAAGGTACATTAACTACCAGAAAGGGGCCATAATTCTCTCCAACTGTGCAACCTGCCACATTTCCTTTTTATTTTGAAATGCAATTTGTAAATTAAAAAGAAAGAAATAGGGGGAGGGGAAAAAAAAAAAAAAAAAAAAAAAGGAAAGACAAACCTGTGTATTGTCAATACAAGCATGAAAATCACAGTAGCCTACCAGAAAGTTTCCCACATTCCACAGCTATCCACAAGTGAACTATATGGTAAACACCAAGGACAGAAAATGAGGTTTGAGATCCAATGTTAGCTTTCCTTTTACTCAAAGCGCTGAGTATAACTGCTAGATTGTACATAGCAGAGTGCAGTAGCATAACCTATGATGGAGTTATGAAAATATAATTAAATAATAATTTTTTAAAAAAGCAGCAGTACAGCACTCAATAGGTTATTTGGTAGGATTTCTTCAACTAAGTTTTCTCATGTGCTAAGGCAGATTAATGCTTCTTCAGCCTGAATCATAGCTGTACTGGGAAAAATGCAGTGATGCTGTAGCTCTGGAAAATTTAATTCCTTAGCAGTGTATGACTGCTGCACTAGTCACTTAAATTCAACACCACCAGCTACTTAAATTCAACAGCAACTGTTAATGATTTAGCACCTACTGGCAGTTTGTCCCCCCTAGCCAGTAAGCAGGGCTGCAAAGGTCTACAGGCCCCATCATGCTGATTAGCAGTGATTAACAGTGATTAGCCTGTTTGATCCAGGATTTATACACAGCACAGGCTGTGCTGGAAATCAATCTCCATATCTGGGATTTAGATCTGAGCTGCTGGGGAAGATGCCCCTGCTTTGCTGGTTGTCAAAAGCAGGCAGCGTGCCAAGGAGAGAGTGCAAGCATGCACAAAAACCCTTTCATTTCCAACACCAGAGCTTACTGCATCCTCAGTGACCCATGTCAGCAATGATACCTCAACATGCCCAAGAGTAGAGCTAAACAGGGCAGCATAAGTCAGCAAAGCAAGTCCTATTAAGGGCCTTTTCAGAGCCTACTCTCTGAAGAGTACTGTGTGTAAAGCCACAGGAAAGTCTTTACATCATGAATCAACCTGTCATAATATACTGAGGGGAGTGTTCACACATCTCAGCTATAAGCAATTACATTGGTCAGGCAGGTTAACCTCTTCATCTCTCTAGATAGGCTCTGGAGCCAATGGAGACAGGTCACCTGCCACTTTCCTTCCACAGAGATCAGCCTTGTAAATTCACTGTACAAAGTTTGGTGTCTCAAACACTCCTAACTCCCAAACCTCGCTGCTTACTGATCTTTCCTCTAGTGTTTCAAGTAACCTTCAGCTCTTTTAGGGCAATACATGAGTGGTGAAGGAACTTTGACTAAGAAACTGAGTCCATCCCAGATGCAAGCCTAGGTGTCTGATGAGGGACAAGGCTGAAATTTTCCTTACTGTCTTCCAAAAACAAAATGAACTAATAATGAGGGAAAAAAACCAAACCAAACCAAACAAAAAACAAACGTAGTTTTACTTTTATTAAATTGACTTCAAAGATTGTCACCACTACCCCTATCAGGAAGAGGCAACTCATTCGTTTCATATTGGACCATATTTATCTGAAAACATTAATTGTTTTGATGCTTCTTTGAGAAATATCTCAGAAAATTCTACTTTATTTTTTCTTTGGATTTGAAACTTTGTGCTTCTTTAATTGGTAAGAGACATTTTAAGGATTGCTTTTTTATAGAAATACATTTTTTTAACTCACAGAAAGCCACAGAGTTCAGACATATTGTTCTTAAATTGCCAGTTAAACTGAGAAATCAGCCATTTGCAGAGTTATGTTCTACAAGAACCCACGAGGGCAGCAAGGTGGCTCAGCTGAGGTTAAATGCTATCTGAGCATTTGAACGCCCCTAGTACCTGTCTTCACTGAAGCCCTGCATTCCAGGGTGCAGAATGGAAAGGCAGGAGGCCAGTGCAAACCACTGGGAGGAATCTGACCTCCTGGCAGGGCTGTACAGGAAGCCCTTCTCTGCAGAGTTGGTGACTTACAGCCCTGCTCATTCTCCAACAACTGAAATGTCCAGCTCTGGACATTTCAGTCCCAGTCCATGAGCCAAGATGACATTGATCATACAGAGCATGAAAATCTCCTAAATTCATGAGCTGCTTTGTTATAAAATCCTCTTCTGCCTCCCTCCCCTTTTGTCATTGAAATAATTTGACTGCATTAGTGCTGTAATTAACAAAGTCAGGTTCCCCTGTGCAAATCGTCTGGCTAAGCACTTTCTGTCTTACACAGGAGTCATCACAAGTGCCCGTGATTGCTGGCTACAGGACAAGCTAGAGAAAATGTGAATTAAGTGTTATTGCACATCATTCAAATGCCTTGAAATTGAATTTCAGAAGGTGTTATGAGCTACAACATAGAAGAGAGTATTAGAGCACCCCCTCCCCCCAGAAAAAAAAAGGTTTACGCCTCTGCGGTCTCAAGGACTGTGAAGTGCCCTCACCAAATGAAAAGTAGTTAAAATAAGAGTGGATTTTCATGATAATAGCAAACAGCCAGATGAGATAGCTCTCAACAAAGATGTTACAAAAAGAATGAAGAGACCTGAAGCATGTGGTGCAGCTACATCAGACACCAGATGGAAAAGTACAGTATGAGGAGATAGAACATAGGAAGACTATAAGAACTTGAATTAAAAGAATAAATCAATGGGTGGCTACAAAGTGTAATCTTTAAACCTTAAATCTATTTAATAGCTTCTCTAGCCCAAATCCTTACTTGAAACCACCTCTCTCACTTCCACAGAAGCTGTCCTGGGACACAGAGGAGTCTGAATTTGAGGAATGGGGATTCTCTGATGTGTAACCAGAGAGCCGAGGTCACCCCCCAGCTTTTTCTCTCCAGGGGAGCATTCACTCCTCTCCTGTACAGCTTTATTCGCTGATTGGTTCCATTAAAACGCAACCCCATGCAAACCCCACCCAAATGGTCAAACCACACTAGCCCTGATATTTTCACCCCTGCCAAATTTGGTTGAAATTGGGCAATAAGTTCACAAGTTATTAGGCAGAACTGAAAGGCACTCACACACACGCAAACAAATTTCACAAACTTCATTTTCTTAATTATTATTATTATTGTTAGCCAATGCAAAGAAAAAAAGCCTGAATAGCAGGCATTAGAATTTAGCTTTCCTACTCCCAGCCAAAAAAACCCTTATCACTAGACTACAACACCATAGCAATTTTTCTTCACCTTGATGACTTTTATCTGACATACTATTTAGGAGCTCATCCCCTGCTTTGCCAGTATTATTTTTGTTTCTGGTTTTACACAAGTTTTGGGAGATAGTGTCAAGTAGAAGGGAGAAGACTGAAGGAATTAGAAGGGGATTTCAAACAGAAAAATCTTTTATTCACCAAACTCCATTGGAAAGGTTGAACACAGGATAAATTTCAACTGGATCATAGGCTCCAAAACCCAGACTGTGGAGGGCCTGGGCACACCAAGCATCACAGAGAAACCTGACTCCTCTGCCACAGGACTTGTTCCGGGAAAAGAAGCAGAATATCCATTCAGGGTCCATATCCTGCTTCAACTTAGCAGAGAGGTTGCTAAAAGGCAGTAGGGAGCTGTTCATCTCGAATACATGTATAAAATAGATGCATAGTGAGGAAACTAATATATGTCCATATATAAAGAACTTAGATTCACAAGGAAGCAGCTTGACTCTACAGAAGAGCACACAGCAATACAACACTGCGAGCCCGGTAAAGGAGAATGTCACACTATAGAAAACACAGGCAAATAAAAGACCTCATTGCTATGTTTTTTCTCGGGTTAGCCTTTTAGCACATATTCAAATACACCTTCAATCAAGCCAGGTCCCTGTGGCACTTAGTGAGAATACTGGATTTTTTCCTCTATAATGCCACTATTTCTGGCATAGCAATGGTCCCGCTCACCTGCGACTGAATTTCCCTCAGTCTCACCACTCATCCCATATATCTCATGATCTCACAACATTAGCGTCACTTGTACAGCAACCACAGCTGGCAATGTACCTTCTGGTAAACATTGCTTTGAAAGAGAAGGGCAGGAAGGGTTAAGGAGCATGTCTGCATAACTGCATGATTGTTCTCCAGGGACCTGGAGTCTAGGAGTGTTCACTCATGCTCTTTTTGCTGCAGTTAAGAAAAATAAAACAATCTGCTGGATTGTCTTAATAAAAAAAGAAAATAAATTAAAAAGCACATACCATTTTAACTAAGCCCATCATTTTTATCACCAGGTGTAGGAGACGTGATCAGCCAACTAGAAATAATCCAGCTGGTTGGAACCAAGCAACAAAATGCTCATCCCATTTCTTTCTCTACCTGCTACATAATAACATGAAAAAAAGGAAGGAAAAAAAAAAAGAAAAAAGAAAATAAAGCACCTCTAGTTCTGAAGAGTTTTACTCAAATCCTGCTATCCTACTGAAGCTATAATGGTTCATTTTGGCCTGTAACTGAAGCAAAGATAATCCTTGCCAACAGGGTGGGAGTACAGGACAGAGAACGATAAAAATAAACTAGACTGAGATTTTAAAACTCTTCCACTCCTCATGCATATTATACTTCAGCCTGGCTCCTAACCCTATCACCAGTCTTGCTGAATTCACAGCCACACACAGCCTACCCCTTCTAGCTCGATCACCTAAGCAGCTGGCCAGTCCCCTGCATCCACCCTATGCATTTTTCCTGATGCACTGAAGTCCCCAACTGGTCCCTAATGCTCACCTCATCATCCCCAAAATTCCTCAACAAGAAACATTCAGGATCCAAAAACATCCTACAATTGTAGCAGAAGCAGCATCCTGGAAGCACAAAGGATTTTGACTCTGCTGCTTATCTTCCAAAATGTTTACTACTCTCCCATAGTGCTTTGTAAGTACCTACACCAGGTGAAGGCACTTTCTCTTTGAAAAAATGCGGTTACTGACTTCCTTAACTTCCTGCTGATTCTTGTTTATGAATAACAGACAATCTTACCCCTCTAGTTATCAATTAGCACCTCCAGTCAAAGAGAGGGAAAACCACTTACCAGCTGTATTGTGACTTTGGTCAGGGCTTTAATGCAGTTTCTTACATTATAAAGGGTTATATGGAGTGAATATCCTATTGTATCTAGAGTGAAAGTTAACTGCTATTCATCATGATTCTGGGAATCCAAACAGCATGACTACCCTAGAAAACAATGTTGCTTGAAAGGTAGCAGGAAACAACGTTTTCCACCCATTTTTCACTTTTGCCTCCCTTTTGATGAAAACAGAAAATACAATGACATTTTGCAACATCATGCTGTTTTCAACACTTTTATATCTAAAAAGAAATCTCTATACAATTGAAACACTTAATTTCATTTTGTTGAAATGAAACATCTTGAAAAAATAATTTGCACATTTTAATCCACAATTAGTATCTTCCACTTGTATTTTTTAGTTAAAAATGCTTAAAATAAAAATATTTTATTCAACATTAAGACTAATTCTTTTTTATGTGATATTTTAGACATGCCACAAGTAAAACGAATAAACAAACAAACCATACAAATATCTTTAGCTGAAACATCACTGAAATCAATAATACTTGCCATAAATCAATTGGGCACCAGTACATTTCATGTATTCCTTGTAACTGGTATGATACAAAGTGTTCTTATGCACAAACATAAACAAATACACAGTACTACTGTCTGTCTCAAAAAAGCTATTTTAGAGGGGAAAGAGTAAAACTTCAGAGAAACAGCTTCTGGTTCTTCCAACATCTGCCATTCGAACACCACATGTTTTTAACATTCCCTCTCCAGTTACTGAGACTCCATATACCCAGCCTGAAAACAGATGAAAGAACCACCCCGTAACATTTGTAAACCTCAACAAAAAAAGAAAAGTTTTAATAGCTTGCATTTGTTGATGCATTTCCTCCTAAAGTATTTTACAAACAGAGGACATCTGTGACATTTTATAGTTGGGGAAACAGATTCAGAGACGTAACAACTCGTAAAAGAACTTAATGAGCAAAGAGCGTATGCAATTCAGGCCTTTTGTTCCTCTTCTCTTCTTTTACCACGAGGAAGCACTCCCTTTTCTGAGGTCTTTGTTAGAAGTGTCAGCGTACTCACAAAAACATTAGTCATCTCTTTAGAGTACTTTTTTTTTTTTTTTTTTAAGCTAGACTAGCACTTAGTCTGTCTTCAAAGAACAAAAGTTAAAGTGGTATGTTGAAAGAAGCTTTACAAGAAATTGGAGAAGCCTCTGTGGACTTTTGTCTAATATCTCTACAGACTGAAGAATGGAAAACAGTGAGCATGGTGTAATCCAAACAAATATTTTTCAGGGTGAAGAAGAGAAAAAAGGGGACATCAGCATTGTCTGGCATCATCTCATTCCATAATGCAGCACAGAGTCTCTGAGCAGCTGCAGAGCTCCTCTGCTTAAATCGGGTTGGATACGGCCTCACCATTTTGGCTTTTTAGACTTTGCTGGGGGTTTTAAGTTCTTCAGATCAACTTAGTTGCCTGACAGTGATAAAGCTCCCTGATAAAACATTGGCATGTAATTTGGCTAAGTACTCAATGTAAAAAAGAATTGCTAAAAATTTTTAGAAATCTGAGAAACTTTGGCCATTATTTCTTGAAGTAATGTAGAGTGTAGAGGTTTTGCATACATCTCTGCTTTCTCTCAGTAGGCCACAGAGAAAAGTCTCTCCATAAATATCAGATCCTTTGTATTCTGATCAGTGACTAAAAAGTCCCCTCTTTCCCCCATTGTCCTGCCATACTTGTTTGCCTTGTCACAAGCTGATAACCAGAAGTGAAGTAACAGCAGCCAGGATTGATTTGATGATCCACCCACACAAAGACACACATTGTTCTCTGATCACCTCTGTTTCTGAAAAGAATGCTCTTTTGACTTGCAGCTTTGCTCTTCCAAATCTATTAAAAACTTTGTTAATTATGCTGTCTATTAAAATGTTAAGGTTATGCTAGGAATTAGGGGTTTTTTTTTTCGTGCTATACAAAGTGATTATGCAGAATCTGTTAAACTAATGTGGGAGGTGATGATCACTTCAGAATAATATGTTCCTATTTTTCAGGATGCTAACTTTAGATATGACAGAGAGGAGATTCCTACAGAAAAAAAATAGAATAAAATATAAATGGATACAGTATTTGTACTTTGGGCTTCATCCAACATCTATCAGAGTCAATGGAAATGTGTCTTTAATCCTGCAGGAACTTGCATCTAGCCTTATAGATACTCAAACAGAGACTATTTTTCTTTCATTAAATATGTTTCTCACATCCTGTCCTTATATTTCCCCATCCCATTTAAGAACATTGATGATAGATGATGCATTATACCATACCTTTAAAGGCTAAGGTACAACAGGCTCCACAGCTCACTCCAGAAGAGCTTTAGGTCCTCAGAAAAAAGAATCTGACTTGCCAAATAGTTGCGTATTCAACACAACCAATTCCCATCCACCAAATGCACGTGGATGACTTGGGAGGGACTTCCAAGTGAAGAACAAGATGCTACCAGTAAGACTTCTCCAAAATCATTGGGAACCTCTGACCTAGGGTACTGTAGTTGCATATCATCTCTTAGGTTCAGATAAGTCTGTTGAATTCAGCATGTCGTTGGACCTTAGTATCAGAAAAATTGGGTTCCTTTGAGTATTTCCTAATGGCCAGGAACTGAAGCTAACACAAATGTCAGTTTCTACATTTTTGGCTACAATTTAAAAAGTGGCCAGAAAAAAACAACAAACAAACCCCAACAAAACCCCCAAAAACAAACCACAAAAAAAAAGAAACCTACCTTTCCACACAATAAATGTATGAAAAAAACCAAGGAAATCTGCCTAGGTTCTCATAGGTTTTCAGAGTGTGTAGTTCCCAGCATCCCTTTGTCCACGTAGTTAACTAAACTGTAGATAAGACTCAGGTCTCTCTCTTGTTCTTATAATGAGGAACCAACAGGGAGACATGGCACAGGGATGTCCAGGTCCACACTGCACCAACCAGAGAGATGAATTACTCTGAGGAACATTGACTCTTTCCTTCATTCTCAAACTGATAAGGTAAAGCAAAGTAAGCACTCAGCAATTTCTAGCTTTGGAAATTATTTTGCAAAAGTTGAAACATTTCGGTTGTGGCCAAGAATGATTTGTGTCTTCTTAACATATTAATCTATGCAGGTTCACTAGTTTAGGTCTCTCGATATAAGTGAAGGCCAGAGCATTCTTCACAGTGAGCTGCTGTAACTGCCTCGCGTAGAAAATTGGCTCATGGACTAAACATTGGCAAAAAGCCTAAAACAATACTTGTCCATGGATGAAATCTATTAAGCATGAAAGAATTATAGGTGAGAGCAAAGCAAGGACCAGTGGTGCAGTGTGGGCTTCTTTCAGATGAATATATATGGAGGTTACATGACAGAGCTGAAAAACTCTCATATTGCAGAGAACGTGAAGAATAGCAGTAATGAAACACTTTAAAGAAAATGTTTACTCAAGGGCATCACAGGATTGCTGAAATGATCAAAATAAACAGGTGAAGTCAGATCCTCATGTTTTTCTCAAAGTTATTCTCGTATCTCACAGGAAAACCCCTTCACCCTCAAGCATTTTTAAAAAAAGACAAAACACCACCACACCACTGGAAGAAGTGGAAAGTTTAAAGAATTTTTTTTTTTTAAATTCTTGATCAGTACAGTGATGTGCTCTACCAGAGGATGATGTCTCTATATAAATAGAGAAAAATAAAGAAAAATATTTTTCCTTCAAGTTACCCCAGTATAACATTAATAAACATTTAGAAGCAAGGAAATACAAGTATAAGAGAAAATTACACAGTGAATTCTCCATCCAATGTCTGCTGTGCTTTTTAAGAGTTTGGGAAATAAAATTACAAAAGTCATGTAATCTCAGTTTCAGGACTGTGGATCACTTTTGTCAGTGGATCAAGCTGTTTACATGCATACTTTACAATGGACACCTCTACTCATCCTCTCTGGCATTGCAAGCAATGGGTTGTGTACTTACAGTTCAGAATGAAAGTCTGCTTTCTAGTTCTAGCCAATTAGAATTGGGGGTGGTGGTGGTGTGAGGAATTAATTGAAATGAAACCTGAACAAGCTGGTGACACCTATGTAAATTAATCAGAAAGACTGATGTTTAATTTACACTCAATGAAGATTCAGTTGACACTTGTGAGATATTCCCAGTGCAATCAGCAGACAAGTTGTCCCTTCCTCTTTCAATCTAAACTTACAGATCATCCTATCTACAGTTGTTTGGATACAGCACGGTTGATGAACTCTTCCATAAGACTGGAGGCATTTTACTTTCATGGCTTAAAAATAAGTAAGATATCAAATGGTCTTGAAAATCATCAAAATTAATATTGTGATTTCAGGTGCAGAAGACTCAAGAATAAGCCCACCAGTGGCAATATAAACTACCAATATAAACCAGACCCAGGTACAACAACATTTGATAACAAGGACTCAAACCTGGGACAACAACTGTAAGTGCTGCTTTATATGCACAATTCAAATTACTGAGTAATATCAATAACATTTCTAATCCAGATATGATGTCCAGGGAAATACAACTGCCAGAAATGTAGTACAAATTAGTAGTCTACATGTCCTGAGGGTCTGTCTACTGCAGAAGACTAATGAAGACTCACTTCTTGTAAAAGGTTATTATTGAAATCAGCATTTTCTTGTGACTCAGCAGCTTGCAAAATATCTGGTTAATATTGAATCAGACAGGCTAGCTCATCCTACCTGGTCTATAAAGGAAAGAGAAAAGGCTAAGCCAGAAGTCTGTCAACTCTCTTGCTGATTCATGGCATGCCTTGGATAGCTTCCTGCAAACATGCTTTCCCAAATATGGAGAAACCATTTTTCTTTGCAAAATTATATAGATTCATTGAATGATTAAAATGCCCCTTGCATGACATTAGTGCCAGCTATCCAATCATTCTACCAACATGATGAGAAGTGTTAACAGTAAAACAACTAAATAAATCAAGCTGACATGTTGCCTTGCTTCTGTACTGATTTTAAAGTGATGCTGTCACACATCACTGAATAAAAAAAAATCCAAACAAAAAACGATACACTCTTACATCAGTCAAATATTGTGACACAAACTGGAACAAGTCATAGAATTGAAAGCTAACACCAATCATGAGGACTTTCATTCTGGCCATTGTAAAAACAAAAGAAAAAAAAAAAAGCAACCACATGATTTCTCTCAAAATCCAATTATCATCATATGAACTTTTATTTCCTGGCTTTTTCAACTGATTTTGATCCCAATCATTATTTATAGAGAGGTTATATATATTCTCAATATAATATGTGTTGGTTGATTACTTGCCTCCCTAAAATAACAATAATAAAATAATAATAATAAAATATAATAATATCAATACAATACAGTATAATATAATTAAATATAATTATATATATACATATATATTTATAGTGTATATATATAAAAGCATTTCCACAACTGAACCCTGATTTACGGATGTTTTGTTGTCTTTAGAATAATTTCAGAACTTAGCTGTTCTCCAAAATACTTTTGCCTACTTCTAGTCAGTCTTATGACATAACAGCTATTACACAACAATAAATAAATAAGATGTAAAATGAGGAGGATTAAGAACCTATGCACATACTTTGCAGGAAGACTCAAGAGTTTGAAAAGATTGAAGCAGATTTTTTGCCTGAGGCTCTATCTCACAGCTCTGGAAAGGATTTGTCAAGTTTTACCTCAAAATTGGCCTATGGACATAACAGCTTCACCAAATCCATACATTAAACCATCATCCAGTCATATTATTTAGTAAATTGAGAATAAAAGAGAACAAATGTTCATGCAATGAAGAGATTGTTCTTTAACCTGAGAAATGGCCAAATTCATCACAGATAATCACTATATCTAATAATCTGCTAATAATGCCAGTTTGTAAATTGTGAGAAATAACTAGAAACACACATGAAAAGGGAGCATGAAAATCCAGAGAGATGAACATTTGTTCACATCATTGTGGTACAACTACGCAACACAGACGGTAACAGAGGGCAACAGTGCTAGGAGGGCTTAAATGACAAAAGCAATAAGCATGAAGCTTTCCAGAAATATGAACACATTTGTCATGGAAAAAGGCTGGGGAGATTATTAAACAGAAGGGTGAAAAAAGAGACTTACAGAAAGTGCTGGTGTTTACAGCAGGCTGAACATAACAGGGGGAAATGAATCAGTCACTTAAAATGAGAGCAGTAGGGATTAAGTTAGCAGCGAGTTTGATAGATGTATCAGTGGGGCTTTGATCAAACATGAATTGAAAGTCAGCAATAAAGAGACAGATTTTGGCATCCCTGCTGGTTAAATAGTACTGCGATGTGAGAGTAACTTACTGCAGTCAGTGACGCTACACATCTAATATATATATGACCAATGTTAAGGGACTTTGTCCTCAAAGACAGTCTGACCCTGTGCGCAGCCTGAATTCCTTCACTGCAGCATCCTGGCTAAGCAGCTACAATAGAGCAATGTAAAGAGAATTAAGACCTCTTCTCCTCAGTTCTGTTTTCACCCTTCTGTCTCTCCCATCTCTGAAAAGAAAGCACAGGTCCATCGGTCAGCTGGAACTGGTCTCAGACAACTGCAACACTGCACCACTGGCAGTGCTGGTTGGGTACTCTGCTGGATCCTTGCACTTCACTCAGGGAAAATAGGATGTTTTTCCAAGTCAGTATATATATATACATGTTTACTTAGTCTTTGGAGGTTCGTGGTTCATTCCCAGATTAGGAGGGAAGTGTAAGTTTGTGTGTGTGTGTGTGTATGTAGGGAAAACACTTTTTAATTTGGTGCTACAGAAACATGTTTCTAGTGTGAGTGTGGATCTACAGGCATCATAACTATATGCTTTTATCCCTCAGTAACTGCACCGTGTCTTGACCTCCTTTTCACTGTAAATCCGTATTAGTTTATCCTGTGGATTCCCACTTGTGGAGCCTTACCCACAGCTGCCAGCACTGAACTCCCTAAGGTATAGAGAGTCCTCCATATCAGCATTCCTCTCTGTTCTTACGTGCAATGTAATCATGGCAGGGTGATTTGTGGGCCTTAAAGGATAAACTTTGATGCATTAATGCTACAGCATGTATGCGAGTGAGTTCAGAAACATGTACCATGCAAAATTCCTGTTAAATATCCATGCTGGCAGAAACAGGCCCAGAGTATATGCGCTTTCATTTGTGCAATGAGTAGGCCTAGCCTTTTCTCAATATTTTTGCATCCCAAATTTGTCATTTTTTATTCTCACAACTTTTGAGATATTTTTCCATCATAACAAAAATGTTCCCTCTCTGCCTGTCAAGAAAATGTATTTTCATCCTTCTTTGGGCAAACTATTATTTTTCTTTAAGAACATCAGCAATGAAAAAAAAAAAGACAATCCTACAAATCATCCTAGACTTTCAGGCTCATCTCATGGACTCTCTGCACTGAAATCATTGAAAGTCACCACAGGATTAATATTGATGGATTAAAATGGGTAATAGCAATGTAAAAATGGATGGAGATATTGTAGAGCTGGGCAGGAAGAAGGAGGGAAAGGATGAAGCTTTTAATTAATTTTCAGTTTGAGGAAAAAAGAAGTGCTGGCCGTGATGTATAACAACACTATTTTTAGAAAGGAGAGAAAATTGGTTTGTTTTAGGACTTTAAATTGCTTATATGAAATGAACTCATGAGTATGTACAGTGTACAGACCTTTTAGCCCGGTTTAAGGAAGCGGTGTGCATGTAATTGCGTGTGTTTGGGGGTGGGATGCGGGTGGCAATGGGGAACCAGCTCTTCCCCATCTCTTCTTTGGGATCTGTTGGACAGTTTTCCACAAACATGACAGAAGTTAAAGACCTGAGAGGAGGTTGTAGCAAGGTGGGGTTCAGTCTCTTCTGCCAAGTAACAAGTGATAGGACAAGAAGAAACAGCCTCAGATTGTGCCAGGGCAGGTTTAGGCTGGATATTAAGAAAAATTTCTTCATCAAAAGGGTTGTCAAGCATTGGAACAGGCTGCTCAGGGAAGCGATGGAGTTGCCATCCCTGCAGGTATTTAAAAGTCATGTAGATGTGGTGCTTAGGGACATGGTTTAGTCATGGACTTGGCAGTGCTATGTTAACAGTTGGACTTGATGATCTTAAAGGTCTTTTCCAACCTAAACGATTTTATGATTCTATGATCTCACAATAATACCTTTCTGAAAGTGCTGTGAAAACAGCCAGGGCCACGTGGATGCCCTTGCTGGCCTTGCAGAGGGGAATGCTGCCATGCAAGTTCAGCCTTCATCAGGCATCAAAGAATTCACACCGATGCTGAGCTTTGAGATACAAATTCAGACAAAACCAGCCTCCTTTGGCTGATGCTGTTCCTGGTGCCAGTTTCTAGATTCAGGACTCTTCTGGTGGAATAAATTCATTGGACTAAATTTTAGCAGACCTATTGCCATTTAACCAGAGAAGTGGACTAGTAAGCACTAGCTCATGTGGTGTCACCTCAAAATTGCATCTGATGCCTCTCATTCAGAGAGGGATTAATGGGTGATGAAGTGAACAGCTGACTGGATTTATATCCACTCCTGCCTGTTTTTTTCATATTAATATTAGGAGGTGACTGTAAGATTTTGAATTAATCACATTTTGCTAAAAAAGGTATGACACATCACTGACTTCTAAAATAAAACCAAGACTCCTTTAATCCACGTACTTCTTTTTTAAGTACCCCATTATCTGGGAAAATATCTATTCTTCAAACCTCTTATTTGCAGAGTACATTTTAATTCCTAAAACTCTTAAGATTATCCACATTTCTTTCTCTGTAACCAGAGAGCAGTCTTGCAATATAGCTGCTACTGTGCTGCGATGCCCCAGCCCAGATGAGGGTGCTGCTGAATCATAGTGAGAATGAATCTCTGCCACATCATGGACAAGAGGCAGGTGGAGAAAATTGGGATCATCAGCTGTGATCCCATAACAAGAGTAGCCGAATCAGGAACAGAGTCAGTGTCTGCATGACAAGACGGTTCCTCAGCTGGACCTTATTGCCCATGATACATTCCAGTTTCATGATTGCTGATGTCAGAGGGGCCAGGCAGAGCACAGAGGAAAAATAGGCTGTTTGGGTATATAAGAAAGGCACATCAGGGCATCAGCTACTGGAAAATGTTGTAGAATGTTTCTTTCTGTATGGAAGACAAGTTCCATGATAAGAACGATTTGTCTGTTATCAGCATGTCTGTTGCTGAGATTTGTACCTATTTGCCAAAACATAAATGTCTTGCATTAAGACAGCTTTGCCAGCCTCTCTGCCTCAGACCTCCAGACCTTGTCATAAACAAGGCCATCCAAAAAAAAAAATTCCTCTGGCATGACTCGGGCTAACAGAACAGCTCTGCATTTTTTTATCCCCTGGTCCAAGTCTCTTAGGAGGGATAACATTATGTTTAGTACTGGACACCCCTGAATGCAGACATACAATGTGTGTAATTCACATCACAGGTAGTCATCCCAGGCTCCCCCTTAACCAAATGATATACAGTGGAGTTCAGTGCCTAATTTGGCAGCTCATATATTATGGTTATTTTAAAATCCATTTTCTACTGGTTCCCAGAATGCCATCTGCTTTCCAAGTTGTAGGTTTGCTTTGGTTTGTTTATTTTTTTTTCCTTGATAGTGAGACACCAATCTATATTTGCGAGACTTCTTGGTTGGATTATTGACATTTTCCTTTGCTTGTCTAGTTTTAATTATGTAACCAAGCCACATTCAAGCTTTCACTCACTCCAAATTTGCCCGTTGCCACGTTTCCCCTATTTTGCATGCATTGTACTGAATTCTATTAAACACTCCATTGATTTTAAAATCCTTACTTTAGCATTTAAAAGTTTATGTGCTCTTGCTTGCTGGGATTCAGTAGAATTATAAGATCATTAATTTATCTTTTTCTTTTTTTTCCCCCGTCTTCATTTCAATCCAGAGTCTCTTACTGTCAAGTGTAAACCCCTTGGATTTTTGTACCTAACCTTCAGAAATCACCCTCAAAAGCTGCTGAGGAAATTGAGTCCAGATTAAGTGTGAAATGAGGTTTTTTTTCAAATACAGATTCTCATACACCAAGCTTGTAGGAATGGAAGTTGTCCCAATAAAATCAATGGAGGTGGTTGAGTTGTCTACCAAAATAGGTGCCCAAATATCTGCACCACCTCACAGTGTCAAGATGAGTGCTACTGAACTCAATAGTTATAAATCACCATGTTCATTATGTTCAAATGGACAGACAGGTTCTTTTGCAGCATTTCTGCAAAGTAGCAGACTTAATACATGTACAAGCATGAGATATCCCATGCTTTGTGTTCCACAGCATGCCCAGTCCTTCTGCATGATGTCTCGGTCATCAAATATACAGAAGAGCTGGGATGTCAGTACTGGCACCAAGAACCCCTGCTCTGAAGAGCTCTTCGAGACAGCACACTCCTCAGTCACAGCTTTAAGTGGTGGTGTTTGGCTTTCTGCTATGGCTTTATACACATTATATGACCTGCCAATTTCCCATTTCTTTTGCCCTCTCACTACCTGAGGGCGATGCTTGGGGTTCCACAGATTGGTAGAGAAGAAATTTGGAATTTATTCTAAGTGCATTCAGCATGTACTCTCTGTTGGCTGGGAGAGTGCCCCAGGCCTTCAAGGATAAAATCGCATTGGTAGTGTGTCTAAAGATTAAAAACAGGAGAGTGATTAGGAAAATGCACAATTATTTTTCTGCTCCTTGCTAGTGCCAACTGAAGTCGCACTAGTGTCACACTGAAGTTATTGGTGTGATGTAAGACGGAAAATCACTTCCAAGATTTGAAGATAAGCAAGGAAGTATGTACAAATTGGAAATTAATATCAAAAGAGAACAATTCGTCATGCAGAAAAAATAGCCTAAACATATCACAACTAAGAAACACTTAGAAAAAGACCAGTTGCCTCAGGAATCAAAGTGTGAAGGTAATAACAGGATAAGGAAAAAATAACAAAGGTATTGAGAGATAGTTTCCATCTTATAAATAAAGACTATGGACATTTGCTTAAAATTGGTATCAGATGCACACAGATGGGAGGCAAAGCATTAGAAAGATCATGAATAATATGTGAAAACGCTTATTCTGAAGTGTGCAAAGCATGTGTGTGGAAGAGGGAGGAGAGGAATGAAAACACGAGGGAGGAATTCTATAAACTCTCAGGTCCAAGTCAGAAGAGTCAGTGAGACTCAAAGCCCCAAAACCTATCAAATGAGGAGCACAATGGAAAGAAGAGACCCAAGAGATGCTACTTTTCCAAGGGTAAATGTACCACATAATGCTGTACTGTTGTCATGAGGAGGGATGAATAATCTCATAATAAATCAGGAAATTATTAAGATAATTTAAGGCCTCTATTAGAGTCATGGCTTGGGAGTCTCAGCCAGCTCAGGGGTATATTGCAGCATCAAATATGTAAGCACACAAATCTGAAGAGCTCCATGTCAAAAGGTAAAACATAACAGGTGACAGTTCAGGCTAACAAAGAGAATTGGCTGCTTTGGCACAAAATATATGTGAATAATCCATTATCAGCAGCCATCACATACCATCACTTACCTACCACAGCTGGATGAATAAAAAAGTGTTTCCTAGTGCTAAACAAGAAAAAAACAGATGAGGAAGGGACAAGAGGGGATTAAGAGAAGGAATGAGAATTTTAGTCTGATAAAAAAATGAAAAGCCTGATTTTGTTTCTAGATCTCTTAAATGGAAACAACAAAACAAAAAGCAATAATTGCCTTCATTAAAAAAAATACAGTCATCAAATTAATTTCAGCATTTCAAAGCAAAGTAAAATGAAATGTTCTGTTTGGAAAACATGCAAAAGAAACTCTTCAACTGCTAAATATCAGGTTTGTTTTTCAGATCAAAATATTTTTGCCAAAGATGACATGAATTAATCAGTTATTGTTCTAAAATATGCATTAAAAAGAAAGATTTAGAAAATGGAATATTAGACCCCCAGATTTTGCCCATGACAGAGGACAGTCTGATGCCTATATTCAGGTCTATACACAAACACTGACTTCAAGCAGTCTACTGGGCAATCTAATATAAAACAAATGGTATTTTTCATGCATTTCAGATGTAGAGACGGAAGGGATACATTCAAACTGAGACACAGACCAGCAATGCTCAAGTTATTGGCCGAGTGATGAATTTGCATACCGTCAAGGTGTAGGCAACATACAGAATTTTATTTCACTAAATGGAATTCCGAATTAAAAAAATTGTTTTACCTTAAAAAAACCTTGCCACAAAATGCTAAATGAAAAATCTTGTCTCCTTCACTACTAAGAAGCAAAGTACTTTCAATTTACAAAGATTGGAATGAAAACTCAAAAAATGGAACACAAAATCAAAAAGTACGTGATTCTCCCAGGAAAAGAAGCACTTTTCATTCAACTCTTGAAAGCATTCCAATATTAAAGGAACTATGAAATTAACATACTGTTACATGTCACATCAATGACTGAAAAATTCAGTAAAAGACCTTGTTCCTACAGATTGCATTTTCAAGGCAAAAAAGCCACTGCAAAACTTATTTCTAGTGTTACCATGAACTGCTTTTAAGTATGTGACTGGACTAGTAGTACCCAGATAAGGACTAGGCCACCTCTGAAGAGCTGGGTGTTTTTTTCCTGTCAGGTTCCCTTCTGTTCTTTCTATTTTTAATAGACAATATTGTATTCCAGTTAATAGAGTAGTATTTCAGAAAGACAGATAGATCCTTGCATGGATTTCTCCAAAACACACTTTCGAGAGACCCTGAGGATCACTGCCATTAACAAGTGTTCTCTGGGTTCACACCAGAGCTGCCTGCCAACCCACGACACCCTCCAGTTATAAAATAAAGTAGCCTTAAGAGTATCATTCTATAAAGTTTGGACACCAAGGAGGGGAAACAGAGCTGGAGAGGTCACTGCTCTCCTCAGTCAGTGCCTCACTTGACAGGCAACCAGTAAATCCCACAGGACCTGTCACCATTCAAAAACCTACTAATGGTACCAAAAGCAGGGTAATGTCTTACATAATTGCAAGAAGCCCACCAGCACCACACCAGCTCAGCTGCCCGTGCTCCATACACACTCATCTGCAGAACAGAAATGACACTGACTTTGGAAAGTACACTAGGATTTCCCATACAAAAGCCCACAAAGACACTCTTCCCATCTTGTCCCAGAACTATTGCAGAATACTTTAAGATTCCTGTTCAACAAAGCATATAAACACACCTTTAAATCAAAGCACCAGGATAGTTTCTTGCAGTGAGTGAGGTGGCTAAGAGACTTCTGAGCTTTTCCAGTCAAGGCATGAGGCTATCAGTTGTTGACAGGTGGATGGATGAGCACCACTGCATGAAGGTATGGGGGGTTTTTACCTAGTTTGTTGGAAAGGCAATGTATCTATTAAATATCTTATCATTAGCTTGTGTCTCTTCTGCCTCTGATGGTGAAATTATGGGATGGACATGTTCCTCCCTCAAAACGTCAAAATTTCATAAGCTGATAACATGCTCAGCAAAAGATCGTGGTACCCAGATTTGCATTCAGTAAAAACCTCATGCTCATGGCTACACAAAGTTCCAAAAGCCATAAGATAGATTTATTAGGGACAGCTTCATTATCTAATTACTACACCCAATAATTGTACATCTTCAATAGTCAGGAACAATTGAATTTTTTTCTTTTTTTTCCCCCCCTGATATCTCCAGCACTGCCAAAACCTATGGCGTGCATTCAAAAGCTTATTTATTTATGCATATGGCTTGCATATCTCAAGGCTAGATGCATAAATTTTTAAGAGCTGACATGCTCTTCAGGGAAAAAAAGTTCCCCCTCTGAATTATTCTATTAACTCTGCAGCTATCCACCACTACCCCTTGTTTATCTGCTCATTACTGTGACTGAAAATGAGTTTGTCAGGAGAAATATAATTTAAAGAATGAGAACACGAACATAGAGGGCACCTCGATAACTCAGGAAATACACTTTTTTTTTTTAAAAAAAACCCAGAGATAAACCTTTTTCTCCTAGCATTCTTTTAAAAA
Source organism: Platalea leucorodia (assembly GCF_965183815.1). Lineage (NCBI taxonomy): Eukaryota > Metazoa > Chordata > Aves > Pelecaniformes > Threskiornithidae > Platalea > Platalea leucorodia. Next base: position 86,738,397 of record NC_138827.1, on the reverse strand, counting down.
GGAACATTTTTCAAAGCTTTTGTGAAAAAAATCAGAATATTTTTTACACAAATGTTCTGGAAGCTGTTTTGCCTTTCCATACATAGGCTTTGCCTTCTGTGTAAAGAAAAAAGGATCATCAGAATAATCACTTCTGAAGAGGCTCAGTATTTTATAATTTTAACTTGTTCTAACCCTGAAGTGTGGGTCAAATAATTTGTTATTTGGAAGAATGTCTAAGTCCCATCACAAATTCTAACAAATCAAAACCTTTGCAAATCTCCGTTGATCTTAGAGTGTGCTGGGGAAGGGGGAATGAGATAGCAGATCACACTCTGAACAAATTTTGCTGCCCAAAGTAATACCATAAGAGTTTTTATCATATTGTGATATAGTTTATCCTCTTCCCATCACAAGATGGCTCGAGCAAACAGTGGCAGTGGGTCTCACCAACCACCTGCAGTCCTGGCCCTCCCTTTACGAAAGTGATTATGCACCAAAATAGATGCAAGTAGCTAGTGATGTAAGGAGCTGTTCCTGTGAGAAGAAGGGAGAGGTGCCGTCATCTCATGATAGAAGTTTTATCTAAAGCAGCAAAAGATCTCTCCTCAGCTGATACCCAGTAGCTTGGATCAAGTTATATTGCCCAGAACATGCTGAGGGACAAGTGCTGCACCCTGTGCTCCAGTGAAGCTCTGCCTGTCTGCCCCAGCAGACAGCTCTGACTCCTTGCCTCTGGTCTTCCAATTTCAGGACCAACAGCAGAAGCAAGTGTTGAAACAAGACAAAAGGAGAGAAGTGCTGTCATACATCACCAGGGTAAACTAAGCCCTAAATTATGCTGAAGCGCTCCCAGAAGAGGATGGCAGTGCACCCAGCTCCCTTAAGCAGTCAAAGTCATCATCTTCTTCCTCAGCTGAAATTTGCAAGTGGTCTTCAGACAGGATCAAAAAAAAAAATCACCTCTTCTCAATTTGCTGACCAACAAATTAGGAAAGGAGACACTCTGTCTTGGTCTTGGGTCGCATTATGTTTCTGCTGTTATGTATATTATGGCAGCACTAGTCCCTGCCTAGCTCAGCTTACCCCTTTGTCAAAACCAGGAGGTCCCCATGTAAGGTGCTGTGCGAACATACTGGTTGTCTCCATTCCAGCTATTTTACAGCAATCCCTGGATGCCTGCATTTATTCCAATGATTCCTTCATTTTGCCATGCAAATTTTGTTACCCTATCTTTAACTGGCCTGCGTGTGTCAGCAGCATATGTCTGCTGACACTAACTTCAGGCTATCAGCTGAGGCAAATGATAGCCTTTCTAACTGGTTTAATACCCTTTCATAGAGACCTAAGCCAGTCATATCCACTTGTGTCACAAGAGGGAAGGTACGGATGGATACCATGGAAAAATATATGTGATGCAAACTTAAAAGTTTGCAGTGACCTGTGTGTCTGAAGCTGTTAGAGACAAGACCTGTTCTTGGAACAGATAATCCCAAATCTCTCAACTAGAGAGATTCTCTAAACCAAGTGGTCTGAGATGATACTAGCTGAGAGGTACTCATGTCTAAACCTGGTTCCTAAATTTACAAATCCAGAGGAGAATAACTCCAACAAAAGGCTGGTGGACCTGACTGTGTCAGCCTGAGTTGAATTTAAGTGGATGAAATCTGTCTGGGGTTTTTTTGGCCTTTGGGTTTGTTTGTCTTTCTACATTTCTGCTGCCAATTTCACGCCTGACCAGACAAACCAACAGACTTTTTTTGTTGCAAGGTAAGGCAAATCAATAAATAGACAACAAGTTAAGAGGAAAATATGCCCTAAATGACACCTCCTTTTCCTCTGGCTTCATTATCTTAGTGCTCCCCATCAGCTCCCAGATCATGCTGTGACTGTGATGTTGCTCGTCTCACAAACAGACTGTAAAATCCTTTAGGTTAGGACCTTCCTTTCCATTGCTTCATAAAAACATCAGCCGGACCAGCAGTACTACATAAATATAATAAAATAATGATGATAATGGATGATAGTAATGATTAAAAATTCATATCCCCTCTAGACATGAGATCAGGAGATATTCACAACTTCCCAATTTGACTCAGAAGGGATGAGAAGAAGATGCAGCAATACAGAAAAGCCAGACAGAGAGCCGTGATTGGGGAAAAAGCAACAACAACAACAAAAAGGAAAACAAAGACGAGTTCAAGGAATCCCTGGAGAACTCCAGCTTTTGAAGTCCCTTGCATGCACTCACAGCAAGGAGCCCATGACAGCTGCTGCCGTATGTTTGATACCCTCCCGGCTCCAGTTCTGTCATTTACCAAGCTATCCTGCCATCAGCCGGCACAGAAATAGAGCATGTGTTACCCCAGGTCCCATCTTCGTTCCTCAAAAAGTCAAAGCCTATTCGTAGATCAGAGCTGTTTCAAATGCAAGTATGAAGAAACAGACACACTGTCAAAGTAGTATTCTGGGCTTTTCCCTTTGTTTTGCTGATGCTGTAAGAATTGGGCAAACATTTCCAGATTAAAAATATTTTTAGTTAAGAAAATGAAGAAAAAAATCAACTTAAAGTGCAGATTCTGCAACTGGCAGATATGAAGTGAATTATTTTATTCTATGTTGCTCAGGTTTTAAAAAAAGCAAAAAAAAATCTATAGAAATGAAAAATTACACTATAAGATTTTGTAAATGTCTTTATGCCTTGTCTGTATTGCTAGACTAAGTGGCTGCTAACAGATACAGAATTGTATTTGCACTCTAAGTAGTCTTCTCACATCTCACTGGTTGGTTTCTATTTCATGCAGGGATGTGGTCAGAATTTTCTGACTTATTATTGTTATTGCCTGTCCACATGTGCTCATCTCCCCTTCCACCCTTAAAGCTCAAACAGTGATCCCAGCAGGAAGTGGGAGAGATTGTTGGAGTGGGTTTTTTTTTTTGGTTTGGGGTTTTTTGTTTGTTTTGTTCCTCCCCCCCCCCCCCCCAATTGCAGGAATTGTCCTGCAAGTCAGAAATGCCTCCTGGAAGGCAGATATAAGTTCACATATCTTGGAGGCAGACAGAATGTGTATCCTCTTTTCTATCCATCAACGAAATTCTGAGCTACCAGCCACTAACACTGGCACTTTCCTGTAAATGCTTTATTGGTGCATAAATGCACATCATAATTGAGACTTAATTTTTATTATTTTCATATCAAATCTGTTTCACATTTAGCAGTCACACATCTCCAGAAATTCTTAATTTAAGGGATCAATTGCATTTCCAGTGCAATTAGAACACCAAAGTTAGAGATTCAGGAATTACAAACAAAATCCAAACAGTCTAATTCCCTCTACAAGTTCTGAAAAATATCCTCTCTAAAACCAAGACATTTTCATTGCATTAAAAATGTTAGCAAAGCTCTAGTATTTTAAGACTTTGGTTTGTAGGCTGTTAAGAAATATGCCTACATATATAAGCAGCCCCAGTAGTATAAATCAAGTAAGTGTAACATTAACCAAACTGGGAACTTATACTCAGCAGTATTTCATTGAACACACAAGAAAGGACAATTTGCAGACAAAACAAATAGTTTCTTTAAATGTTTTTCTGTGTATATCTAAGGAATCATTACATTAATAAAAAAACAGCAGAGTGTCTACAGGGTTTATGTCCCCGTAAAAAATATGTTTCAGAGAGCCTAATTTCTTCTGTTATGACAAAAGCAGTTCTTATTAAACAATTACAATTTGATTTTATGCTTTCAAGAGGAATACTTATGTACAAAACTAGTGTGCTGCAGAACTCTTGTTAGCTTTACTGAAGTGCACATGCATAGTATACAGTTGCTGGAAGTGAAAGAGAACTGCTAAACTAATCAGGTGGGAAAGAGCTGGAAAGAGAGAAGGGAGGGAGAAAAAGACTAAAGTGTCTTTAAATGTTGCCAAAGCTGTACCAAAAGTCTGTACATATATATACACACACATATACATATATATATGTAATGCCCTTGGCTATACCAAAGTTTTGTGTTGCTAAAGGCAGATTTAGAAAAATAAACTTTTCAGTAAAAAATCCACCTTCTCCTCTTAGCAGAAACCAAATTCTGATATTCTACCCTATGCTGCTGTTATTTCATCTGGGGGTCACAGACTTCTTCTAGGAAAGTTGTCAGAGTGTTTGAAGATCTTTTTGATTTGTTGGACTCTTTCTTTTCTTCCACACTCCCTTATTCACCTCTTTTTTTCCTCCCAGGATTCCAATTCCTAATTCCCAATCAGGGCACAGACTCATGTGAAGGAAATGTTCATGAGAGACAGGATACCATTCTTTCCAGGCACAACTTTACTTACTTTTCTTTTTTCTTCTTGTTTCTTTTTATCCTTTGATATGTTTTCTTACAAAAATATCAAACTCTTACAAACTCTTGAAGCTGTACACAGTGCTTCCTTAACATGCATTTTGGCAAACAGTTCACACTGCACTAGAGCTATTGATCTACTGGTCTTGTCCTCCTCTGTACTGCTCTTTCCACTCTTCTCTGTATTGGGAAGGAAACACCAGCAGACTAGATACCAGGGGAGCTCACAGAGGATTATAACCTTGAGAAGGGTGGATTCTCCCCCAGAAAGAGAGGAACAGACAGGTGATATTGTTATTGGGATGGGAGCATCACAGTCATGAGCAGTCATTAACAGATATTAAAAAAAATATATTTTACCAAGTCCCCTTGAGACTAGGGCACTCACTAGAGACAGGCAGACATAAACACGAGGATGTTGAGTTAAAAACAGCAGATTATAGGATATTCTGGAATGGACTTCTCCTTTATATAAACACATGCCACGATTTTAATTGGAATGGGGAAAAAAATGAGTCTTCCCCTTCTAAGCTGAGTGATTTTGTTGCTTCAAGAAGTTCATTTACCATCATCTTCCTTCATGAACACCAAGGGAGAATGAGATGAATTTTCCCTCCTAACTGGCTGTGGTTTGAAAAGTTTGATCACTGAAGGACCTTTTACATTTATTTTAAGCTCTAACCTTTCATGGCTTTTTAGATTTCCAGATATCAAGCATTGGCACAATACCTCTACTTTTTTTTTTTTTTTCACTTTCTTTTTTTTTTTTTTTTTTGAGGGGCATGCTGAAGGCAAGGAAAAAACCAGTTAAGGAGAGTAGCACAATACTAGAAAGGTAGAAAAAGATTCACAGAAATTTCATCTAAGGCTGGAAAAAAGGTATGATTGTGGGATTCAGACAGCTCAATCTGCTTAACTTATCAGAAGAGTGAGAGGTGACTTGGTTGAAATATGTAAGTATCTTCACAGAGAGAAAGTATGGTGCATAAAGAACACTTTAATCTTTTGGTGAAAGGCATGACCAGAGCCTGGAAACTGAAATCAGATAAGTAATAGCGAGAAATTTGCTACATGCATGCTTGACAAAGAGATTGACTAAGAAACTCTTGAGGAAAAGTGTAGAGCCTTCATCACCTCTTCAAAGCCATGATTCAATGTCTTTCCTTAACCAAATCTTAATTTATGCTCTGAAATTGTCTGTTACATGGACAACTGGGTGGAATTTAATGTCCTGTGATATAACAGCCTAGACATATACATCTCAGTCCTTTCTAGCCTAGGCAAATCTGGGACTCATTTCCAAGAGGAGTAAACTAAGCATTGGAAAATACAATTTCACCGTGCATTATCAATCCTGTAGATTGGGATAGCTGACACTGTGAAGATCAGTTCCATGGCTCAAGGCCTTGGTATTGCAAGAACATGGCTGAAAACACGGCAATTTTACGAGTATATATCACTTTCTATTTCTTGAACCCCCAGGATATAATCAACCAAGGTGTCATTTGCTGATTTTTTTAAACTAAGCATGGTGGTAATGTGATAGAACTAGAATACTCTCTCATATTTTTAGACATAAAACTACACTGAAAATTAGATGGTAACATTTGCAAACTATAAATATAAGGCACTACTGATTTCCACCAAAAAAAAATAAAATCAGTGAGAAGTGACGCACTTCTGAATGACTATCATTTGGCCACCTACATGGTGGAGGGAAGCAACCGTTTAACAACACACATTGAAAAAAATTGTAAAATACTCAGTTCAGGAAAAAATAAGAATAGCATGTCCAGCTGAAAATGGAGTGGGAATATAGTTAGAGAGAATGGAGACTCAAATTGGAGCAATCTGTTATTAAGAAATAAGTTGAGAATTTTCAGGCATCTTTTTTTTTCCACAGAATAACAGAGATGAAGAAGAATCTAAATTATTTAGACTGCCTCCAGGCTACGTATGGGGAGCACTATTTTAAAAAGCTTGGGTTTGTGCTCTGGGATTTTATTGAAAGGACAAAATAAAACCCAGTTCCCTGGCTGGTAGCTCATTAGCTGCAGCCCAGGATCTGGGCCATTACCTGTGACCTGATGATTTATTAGGGAGCACTGTGAAAATGCTGGAGACCTGCCATGGGTTTGCAATATAATGTGGAGCTACCTGCTGCACCCACATCCTTCCCTCTGGGTTCCATCTACCCAAAAACTAATATCGAGCTTTGTGGTAAAAAACACTGGGGCTGCTGGGGAAGTGACATGGAGGAAGGCAGCATTCCAGAGGGCCAAATTAATTTCCCCAGGGATCCTCTGCTTGTAAAATCCCATAAACAAAACGTCACTTTTCATTCACTAAGCCACTTTGATTGCTAACAGCAAACACATGCCTTACTTTGGCATAAAGCTCTGCACCATCAAATTAAATAATGTCGTGTTGTTGGTTTTTTTTTTCCCCCTAACAATCTGTCTCACACATTCCTTGGCTGCCTTTAAAAGTCACTTGTAAAGTTTCACACTTGCATGCTGCGAACAGTGAAGCTGGAAAGCTCGGTGTCTCTGAGGATCAATAAGCTTTGAATTGTTTTGGTTCAAATGGGGTGAAGCAAGCCCAGCAATTGACAACTGCCATCTCATGGTGACTGTAGGAAATAAAACGGAAGGTCTCCAGATCTTTGCTGATGGTTGAGTGGGAGCATCGCGTGAAGGCCTGATAAAAATACACATTGCTTACACTTGAAGATATCAGGGATTCAGGAAAAGAAATTACAGGTGAAATACTGTGAGGTCACTGCTGGTATAATAACAAAACTGGATCTTAATATGCTATAATATCAGAGTGTTCCTTAGTGTCAGCACCCAGCTATCTTCAAAAGTGTATACTAATGCCAGCTGAAACACTATATCAGGGGATCAGGTTGACAAAGCCCAAATCTGTACTGAAACCCTGGCTTACAGAGCAAAAAGCACAATATAGGCAGGGTGAATTCCTACAGCAGACAACTGGTCAGGCAAAATAATTCTCAAAAAAATAAAGAAGTGTTAGCGTGCAAGGTGCTGTTGGAAATCAAAATTTACTGGGAAAAAAGAACAGGTTTTGAAGAATTTCCTCAAAGTAAAAGACAAATTTTTAAAAATCTTAGTAATTTCAGAAGAATACTCAGAATAAAATATTTATACTTAGGGCAACATTAATCTCCGTATCCTTCTGTGGATGTTATGGGAAACATAGTCCTGGAACCTCCAGGTCTTAATTATCTCAGAATGCTTTCCTCTAAGAAAGGGCAAAATATTGTAGGCTCCACTGGTCTCCTTGTGGGAAGGAAACCAGTCTGGAAACACAGTGGTTTCTTTTGGAGCAGAAATTAGACTTTTAAACAGTTCTAGGAATAATTCTTACCTGATCAGAACTAAAATATACCTTCAGACTGACATGGGAAACCCCGCGCCTCTCTGTCGGCCCAAACTGTGCCCCTTCCGCTGTTTCCCTTGAAGAGCAGCGAGTCAGTCTGTTCTGTACAGACTCTACCTGAGCAGCTGAGTGCCACTGCTGGTTTTGGTTCAAACCAAGCACACATCCACTCTGCCGCATTAACTACACTGTGCTGCAATTACCAGTGCTGTCTGCCACACAAATCCATTCATATTATAAAAGTCATTGGCTGATACAAATCTTCAGTGTCCAAAAAGGCACACGTACAGTTCACTTCATGTATTTTTAGTAAGCTTTTTCCCCCTTCTCAATTAAAAAAAAAAAGTAATAATAGAAGTTGAACAGAGGTAGATGTTGCTATTATTATGTGGACACAAATTACATTGAGTGCTGATTCCAATATCTAGCACTAATTACTCCCACCACCTTATGTAGAAATAATTAGCAAACATCCTCCTGAGAACAGTAGCCCTGATTCTTCTCTTTCCTACAATAAAATTACTCAGGCTTTTCACCAGTGTAACTAAGCAAAGGATTACCATCATTACCTACAGTTTTAAAACTCCTCTAGCCTGCTGAGTGAGCATGGTTTTTCAATGCAAGATATCAGGAACTGATTTCCTTGGGAATTACAGAGCATAAAACCTGAAGACAGATACACACTTAGCAGTAAGCCCAAGATTACATGTTTGTACTGATAACAGAGAAGTAATAAAAAGAAGAAAACACTTAGCTTAAACTTTGAGCATATGGAATGAGCGTGCATGTGGAGGGGGAACTCAATTATTTAGTCAAATAGAATTTTCAAAACAGCAAGTGTTTCCTCTTCATGCCCCGATGCTTTTTCCCTTCTACTTCTTTCTTTGGTCCATTTTCAGCCCCCACATGCCAATGGAGCAGCAGATAGACCTAGTCAATAAAGGCTTCAGGATCAGCCTGGCAAGCCAGGAAACATGGGTCCTATCCCTGCTGCAGCTGTCTGCCTCTACAGACAATTTGTATTCTCCAGTGCTGAATACAAGGAGCTGATTTTGCCAGTCTTATTCGGCTTTATCTTAGAAAAGTGCAGTTACCAAGAAAATAGACTCAGATACCTGAAATATCAACAAAACACCCCAATCTGAAAGGGACGTCTATCAAACCTCTGCCACTTCTGACCCTTGAGGCTCTTATCTTTGTAAATGTCAAATACCTCTGATGCTTCTTGTGCCCATTTGTAGCATTGCCAGGAACTACCTGAGTATTTAACATGAGGAGCCACAAAGGTAACCCTGTACGTAAAACATAAGCCACCATCTTCGCTTCTCACTCAGCTAACTGGTATTTGGGAATCATCGCAGCCTCAGTGCTCCGATTACAATTAGCTATTTGGGGCTGGTGTGGAAGAGAGAGGAGACAGTGGTGGTGCCTCTCCAGACCCTAACTCATCCTTCACCTGTGTGAGTTTGAAGCCACGCTCCCTCCATGTGTGTTCTAACTACTAGCCTAAAGCATATTTCAGTTAGGAGTTTTCTTGCCCATGCTAATCAAAGTAATGTTGATTTGCTTGGAAGTATGAAGATGTTAATGAGCAGAAAGAGGGGTTTTTTGCATTAAGCTGAAGATAAAACAATATCTCAGAACTGAATTCCACTTCACTGTTTTGGAAAGGTTGGCACGAGCAATTTACCAGTCTCAACAGTGAGCTCTGATATCTGTGCAAACTACTTCTGGATTTCCATTCATGTTGTGTGACAACCTTCTGTCAGTCATACTCATGCACATTTGCATATGTACATGCAAAATGTATTCTATAGCCTTCCACACCACATATTGCAAATCCACCAAGTTTCTTCTTTTTCTAGCAAGTATATATCTACCTGTCTCAGAGCATCGTTCTCTAAGGCATATGAAGATCTGACCTCTCTCCCTTTTTCGGTAAGAGGTGGTCTGCAGACACCGATCAAGCCTGTTTGCTGTGCCTAGGTTCAAACCCCCAAAATGATTAACCATTCTTAGGTAACCTTACCGCTAAACTCCATCTCATCTTTCATTACAGAAAGGATAGAAATTTAGCACATGTAAAAGTTGCGGGGTCATCTAGATTGCCTCGGTCTTAGCAAAGGAAACATAATGAATCTGGTTAGGTCATGAGACCATGTGTGGCCTCTTCCCTTCCTAATTTTCCACTCTGCTCCAAATTGCTAAGCACAATTTCACATCACCCTCAAAGGACATGGTAGCAAGAGAGGCCCAGTAATTTCTCTCAGCTAGAAGGTAAAAAACTAAGTGAGACAAAAAGGTGCATGGAATGGGCTCTTTCTGGCTTGCTTTCTGCAGGTGGATAAATATCAGGGGACAAAACGTAACTATCCTGTGGATGGGGAGGAAGATGGCAAACATAGGCACGCTGCCATTTCTGGGATATACACATTACACCAAGATGTATTTTTGAAGTATGAGGGAGCAAAATACAGTTTGTTGAACACTGTCAGTAAATCTAGGTCTAAAATGCTTCATGGAAATAGAGCCAGCTGGGAGCTTTTTGAAGACGTGTTGCATTTTCACTGCTATTTGTGGAAATGGATTATTCAGGCAGATTTCTGAAACCAAAACTTGTGATTTCCTTCCTCCGCTCATTATTCATACAACATTTCTTGACATTACAAAATCAAGAAGGGAAAACTTTTTGTCTCAACTTTGTTTTCAAATAGTAGAACCAAATGACAAACAGGCTGTTTTAGAGACTTCAGAACAAGCATTTTGTGTGTTTGTTTCAAACTGAACATTTTAAAAATCTTAAGTCATCACAGGAAAATTATTTGAGGACTCAAAGATTTTGAGATGGGAAAGCAATTTCCCCTCCTAGTTCCAATGAGTCAACTGTTCAGAATACAGCAGCTATTTTATACTTTTCCATTGCACTCCTCCCACACTCAAACTCAAATAAACAGAGCCAGATTCAATCTTTCCTAAACATCCATTTTTTACTACATATCTAATGCAAAAAGTATCTGGGAAGGCAGTGTATTGACTTTACTTATCAAGCCAAACAAAGAACATCAGAATGCCTTTTGCTGAGGTCCTCTAGTTGTCATCATACACCCAGCTTTCAATCACAGTACACTTTGCAGGCACACAGACTCTAGCAGCACTACACCTTTGACAGTCTAGATCTTTTTCTTTTCCCAGTCCCATCGCATTTTTGATGTTGATTTCCCCTCTGTCCCCCAACAAGGGAAAGAAAGGCACAAAATATCCCAAACATTTAAAACACAAAGTAAAAATTCAGGACCTTATCCCAGCAAGCACCAGAACATGAGAATTACTGCCAAACTGGCAGTCTTAAAAGGACTTTTCAGTCCTAAAGGAGTTTTCAGTCCTAAAAAGCTCCAGTTAAACTCAAGAGAGAGAAATTTTTAACTGGCCTTTCTCCCGCCTGACTTCCATTTCTCAGCAAGCTTCACCTGCACTTTGAGGACTAAACCATAGCAATTAGCTTTTAGCCCTATCTTTTATAGCTAATTGCCCTTAAGGCAACTACAAGGATTCCCAGGTGTCAGCTTTCTGTGGTGTTTATGCAATTCCCAGAAGAGAGCAAGCAAAGACACTAAAATAGAAAAGTTCTTCAGCAGACATATACGTAAAATGGAAGCTTAAAAAGCCAACAAGGCACGATGATCATTAATTTTATATGTATATCACGTTCACTCACTGAATTATACAACGTGATAGCATTACAAGCAGAAAAAGCTTCTTAAATACAAGGATTAAAAAAAAACTCCTCCAATTTCTTCAACCCCACAAGGCTCACAATGACCCTTAATTGGCATTTGAAATCCTTTAGCCACCAATTAAATTATATTTTTAAAGCCCTTGAGAGTGTTTTTAGTTATTTTCTTATTTTTATTTTTTTCTCTCTTTACATTCATCTAAGAAGCCTATGTGGTTTTTTAATCTAAAACAGAGGTCACCACACTTTGCAGGAAACAATTTTCTGCTGCCTGGAATGGGAAAGTTTCCTTTCAAATCACTGTAGGTAAACTCACCTATTTATGCCAGCAGGAAATATGGCCACAGATCTGGTTCTCAACTGACATTTCAATTTGGTGGATTGGTTTTTAGGTCTCTCCAGTGGTGTCCCAGTAGAAGGTGGTGCTGGGGACTCAATACCTCCCCAAAGGAGGACTAGCTGAACACCCTGAACCCACATTGTGCTGCTGCTGTCACATGACAACCTCCAGTGTACACAAGGACAAGTCCCTGTCAAGCTTCCACCAAGAACAAAGCTCAAACTTCTCAATTTGAGGCACTTTAAAATTCTGTGGGGCTAACAGTTGTTCACTAAAACAGCATTTGTTTTTAGAAGCTAAGCTGCTCTGGACAAGTCCAGTATTTCTATGAGAGATGACCTGGAAAACCCTGTTATTGTAGACATAGTCAAATGTGTCAGACTTGTAAACACTCAAAAATTTAGGGCTTCCCACCATCATCCCATCACCTGCCTTGGAGTTTTCCTTGCTGATCCTGATTACCAGGACACACCTCTCTCATTCTGCTATCAGGTTGGGAATGAGACTTTGCAGCTTAATAAAACTATTCAGTTAAAGCCTAGATGGTATCTGACCTACAGCGAGATGTCTTTGTAGAAGCAATCATTATATTTGTCAATAGCTTCCACAGTTATATGCAGAGATATCCACACAGCACTTGCATGCATAACATGAAAACTTCTATTTCCATGAAGAAAAACTTAAGGAAGGGAAAGGCAACAAAAAAGGTTTCAGCATTTGTGACACTGTTAAGGGTAGGTGTTCGTCTGTGCTCACACAACTCTACTCACAAATCTATTAGTTTCAGACTAATTAGCAATCTTTGAGTGGTCCTGTTAAGCAGGTGGCAAACTGGAATGCATTGTTTTGCTTTGGTGCCCACATTTCACAGTGCACTGTTAATGCCTTTTTATTTGTATTTATTTTTTTGCTCCCTTGTTTTGTTTTATAAGTGTTCAGAGTACTGCACAGCATTATAGTACACTATCATTTTTCAAGCCATTAAATGTTAACTTCATTTTCTTGTGTGAATTATGCTTTGCTCTTTTAGTTTTGTAATGAAAAATAAGTACAGGTTATGCAAGCAATAACCCCTGTGTAAGCAGCAGCTATCTTTTTAAACGGTTTATTATGCCACAGTCTGGTACTCCATTAAATATAGATTACAGACTGTTGAATAAATGAATATCAACTAAGCAGCCCCATCCTTCTGTACATATCAATGCAAATAATGAATCGTGGCACCTCATGAAAATGTATAACCCAGAAGAGTGGGTCAAGAAGTAATTACACATTTGTCTTATCTCATGCTTCTTGCTCTCAAAACAGCAAAATACATTTGTGATGGTTAGGGGACACTAAGTAAGCTCTTCTGACCTGTTTTTCCTCGAAGGTGAAAAAGTATTCTTTCTTGTAGTTTTATGTAGATGTGTTTAGATTTCCAGGTATATTTCTTATAACACTCTTTGAAAAAGATGTTTTCATAGTTAAGGGTCTAACTGAAAAATGTGGGTTCATATCCCAGCTCTTCCACAGACTGCCCATGTTACAAATAAAAGAGAAACCAAACAGCTCAGTTTTGGAAATGTAAGTAATTATAAAATTAAATGGGCCAGCATATGATTTTGAGGTTTACTATATTCCATAGTGTACAAAATCTAAGTGTACTTGTTTATGTACTTATAAACATAGAAAATGTACCTCTTAGTCACAGACATTAAATCTGGATAGAAAACATGACTATGATACTCTTTAGAAACAGGCAAGATTAAAATTGATATTAATTAGAGATAACTGAAACTAAAATTTGGAGACTGGAATTCAAATTATGTTGCTTAAAGCTGAAGTAGACTAACCTGTTGCATATGGAACAGATTAAGAACTGGAATTAATTAATCATTAGGTTATTAAAATAATACCACTAACGTGAACTGTGTAACAGGAAAAGTTATCTTTAGTTGCTCAGGAGGAATTATCTGCTGATCCCAGCTTGAATAAATGGACTCAGAGAAGACACTATATCAGTGAAGGGAAAAAATAAGCCAAAAAAATTAACTTGCTTAAATAGCTCCTGCTCATATTTTCCAAGGCAAGTTTCAGCTGCTGACAACTGTCACAGTTCCCCTGATTTCAGTGTTGACATGCCAATTCACCCTGCTTGTGAATAATAATTAGATCTGCTTGATAAATGAATTTCATATTAATGTTAAAAATCTATTAGTAGTCACATTCTTCCAGGAAGAAACCTGCCAGAAACCTGGGAAAAAAAAGATCAGCTTTCTAGTATGGAACTGAAAGAAACTTTATTCTTTGGCTTGCAAGTCCTTTGTTAATGTTTTGTTAAAGGAAAAGGCACCAAATTTTCTTTTTGTATAAAAAGACACTATTCATGCAAATAAGCTAGATAATTACTGTGTATACATTTCCTACCCTCCTCCTCCCAGCCAGCTATGGCAATTAATGCCTGGAGCCATTCAAGTCTTTAACAGGTACCATCTGTGCAGTACAGGTCATATTGTGACCCAGTTAAACCAGCAGTGAACACTTTTCAGAAGCTGACTTCCTCTGGAGTACCACCATGCAGGTAGGGAGAAGGGGAGAACAATCCTTGTTGTTAAATGAGACTGATATTTTTATGTTTCTTTGCAGCAGCTGCACCCCTATCTTGGTGACTAGTGGGAAAAGAACTCCAATTATTTTTTTTTTCTGCCTGCATCAAATCAGAGGTCCCACAAATTGCTCAAAAATGAACACAAAATCAAAGAATAAAAGAGCGAACTGGGAGAAAATAAAGCATAGGAGCAATTCTGTTGCCTGCCTATCAACTATTCCTTGTTACACATGGTGGATATATTCTTTTCTAGCCCATACAGATTCATTGTTGTCCTGTGCTGCTCTCAGATACAGTATTTTATCAAGTCACAAATATGGACTGGTAAAAAAACATGAGGTTTATGACAATTTATGGCTCCAAAACTGAACCAGTGTTCTTATTCATTAAAAGAACACAAAGGAAGCTGACTTTTAATGTCCTCAAAATTAGCTCCAAGGTATGCTTTTTAACCAGTTTTGTTTTGTTTTGTTTTTTTATGACACTGTGTCTTTCTTCTAGGATCTCAAAATTCACTTAAAATTTGGGGAAAATGCCAGTACTTCTTTTTGAAAGGCAGAGAAATTAAAGCACAGAGAAGAAAAGACCAAGGTCACACAGCACTCCAACTCCACCATTTGTTTTTTCACTCTACATCCTTGCCATGCGGGAGCACAAACTATTGTTCAAAACACTGAGCACTGTTCATAGCCATGCACAATCAAGGAGCACAAATCAACATCCACACACCCCATATATCATCCTAGTTATATTGTTTTCAGGAGATTTTCTACTAACTACATGTATCTCCAAATAAACACCATACACTGGTAAATATTAGTATTCCCAATGTATAGCTATAAAAATGGGGTCAGAGTGAAGATAAATTGTTTAGGTAGGATAATAGAGTGAATCTGTAGACCAGAATGAAAAAGTTTCAATCTAATGTTCACTCTTTCTCCATCTTCACAGTAAGCACGTATATATTGTATGTATATGGAGAAACCTATATATAGTTACATTTGCGCATGTGAAAATACATGTATGCTTATTTCCTAAAGAAGCGAAGAACCACTTCATGTTCTTCAGAAACCCTACTTAAAGCTTATTATTTTCCAGTTATTGAAGGTGCTGTTTATAATAAGTGCTTGCAGTTACACTTGGACACTTAGTGGTGTGGTGTCCGCAACTGCAGACAGGATGTGTTCACTGGTAATGTAAAGAGACAATACTGAAATTCAAAGTGTGTGGGAGTATGGCAGGAGAAAGGTGGTGATTTCATTTATCACAGCTGATGCTACCCTGTTTGTATACAACTTCTCAGGTCAGTATTGTAAAATATAACCTAGCACAAGGTATTGGTCAAGCTAGGGTCTTCCTCCATATAGACATATGGCCAGTAAGATTGTATTTATATATTCTGATTCACTTTGTTATCTATCCAGATATGATAATATAAAACATAAACCTGAGATTAAAAAACAAATACAAGGAATCTATCTAATACACTAGTCTTTCTTGTTTTATTAGCTGAAATGCAGGTGTGATCCTGGGAGTATTTAAAATTCAAGAGTGCAATAATTATAAAATGCAGTGAACAGCAAATATTCTAATGGTAAAGAAGAAATGTGAAAAGTAATGGCTAAATCAATAACACCTTGGTCCTGGAGTATGTTTAGTGTGTCTTACGTGAAATATCAATAATTATTTATAGTGTGCAAAGACATCTTTAGTGTTCAAAAGATATGCAGAAGAAAAGCTCCACATAATGAATTATATACTTAGGTATATACAGGCAGTTCAGCTCCGTTTTTAAAGCAGGCTATTGCAAATGCCTCCAATAAGCTCCACAAAGTACTGCTGCTGTCTGCTTTCCAGATCTGCCTGTATGTGGGGCAGTTGCACCTAACCCAGCTGCCTCTCTAGCTGCTAGGTTCAGACCCACTCTTCCCACCTCAGCCTTACCCCCCCCCCCCCCCCCACCCTGTTGCATCCAAACAAGAACAATTTCCCTTATATTAAGATCTAAATCTTAAGATTTGGATTGAGTTGGTAAGAGTGTCAACAGCTTCTCAACCTTCAAGTCTGCAACTAGTGTCCAGGCATAGATTTCAATTTGCCAAAAGTCTGTCAGTTTGGCATCTGGTCATAATAAGAAATATCTGTTTCCCTAGGCTCATTGTCACGATGTGGATCACAGGTCTGAAACTTTTGAGCAGGTAGATACTATGTGATCTATCTGCTCCAAAGTAGCCCCTTGATAAAAAGAATAAGTGGTGGTGGTTACTAGTGTCTTGTCAGTCTGTCCCCAGTGCCTTTGGAAATCAATGGGAGGAAAGTGTCTGAATAACATTGTAAATCTGAGACAAAGCTATTGTGAGTTTGTCCAGAAATTTCTTAATGCCCTTCTGAAGACAAACCACTTTGGTACTTACAAATTAGACCGATCATAACATATGCTATATAACAAGTATTTCCCATTTAATTTTCAGTTCCATATTCCAGAACATATTTCAGGTGTTCCGTACTTACATGACTGTAGCGCCCAAAGGCACAAATCATCCTTTAGGCTCTATTGTGCTCAGAATTACTCAAACACTCAGAGGGCCTTTTCCCACACATCTTATGAGCCTAGAATACAAGCACTGAGCACAGGCTGGAAAAATATGGTTACAGTCACATACATAAAGGTTGATATATTGATACTTCATGTTTTATATAAATGATAGAAAAATAAATGTAACTGCCAATAAACCTAATCTGCTATTCATCAAGCTCTCATTTGTTTCCTGATTTTATAGCAGAGGGGACATTGGAGGAGAGATTTGCATTAAAAATACTCCTAGTAGCCTTCTGCATCAGCTGAGGAAGCTCTCTGATGTGATATGCCAGACAGTACATTACATGTCAATAAAATAAGGGCACATAATACAAAATATAAGACATACCCTGTTCAGCTAACACTACTAACCAGGTCCTAATTTCTAGCTCTCTTCTATAGTGATGGAACATTCTTAAGAAATTATTTCTGTACATGTGGTTCCACTAATAAAACATACCCTGCTCCATTTGCACTCTTTCATTCATATAATGCCTGAATGGTCAAAAGTATTTGATAAATATAGTCTCATGTTGCAAAAGATGAAAAGACTGTTGTCTTTTAACAGAGATCTGTGATACCAGAATTGTAATGAAGTTACATGGCATGATTTGATAACCCAGGACTAACTAAGCTGTCGTAGCTACCATGTGCATATGCTTAGTCTAGAAATAATTTCACTCACCTGAATTTACCCTCAATCTGAAATCTGAAAGAAGTTTTCATAAACTTTATTTGCCACATGTAACAACACTAGCAAGCATCGCTATTGCAGCTCTGTTGCTGGGCTGGCTACCCACAATAACCTGATGGAGCTCCTCAGGTACCATCCAGACCCTGAAAATCATCCACTCCTTTTGGAAAAAAACAGACTGCATACTATGTTACTTAAGGCAGAGGGAAAAACAATGCCATGACCAGACAGACAGCAGCAGAGGAGTAAGGCAGGAACACTACTCCTTCAGCTCTGACAATGGCACAATTTCTGTAACTCCCATAATCTCCCTTTCACGGCCGCAAGTCCAGAAGCAGGCAGGAGTCTTATTGACTATGTGTCTACTTGGACACACATGGATACCAAAATTGCTTTCATATAGCTGTCCATCAGCAGTTCCAAGGTTCCTTTAAACAAAATATGTCACAGTTTGTGTGACTATGAGCCTGAAATATGAAATCCTGATTAGTGCAACAATTCTACTACACAGCTGGTAAAAAACAGAAACCATTTCTCCCAAGAGACTTCCATAAAGATAGGCCAAAGCTGCTGAAATAATTTGGTATGGGGGGATGGGAGGAGAAAAATCCAATTATAAATTGGATATTATTTGAACTAGTGAACCCATAAAATATTTTGTTTTGCATGAAAGGGAAAGCTGGGAACTTTGAAGAAATTTGGTCTTTGTTCTGAGTATTACATGATTAATTAGGGATAAGACATATTTCAAAATGCTTCTTCATTTATTTGTAATTCCCAAGAGTTTATTATTTTAACTTGGTTCTATGAGCAAGTTTAGCCTGGTAAAAAAGAAACAAACCCCTTTATGTACATAATTTTCTTTCTTTCTTTCTACTGGGGTCCCTTTTTGTGCAGTTTGCTCTGGAGGGTTTTTCGATGGGGGAGAAAGAGAGCATTTAAAGATGAAAGCTATTTTTTTAGTTTATCTGTGATCCATAAATGACATATTGACATGCTTGCTTAAAATGTACAAACAGGATGATATTTTTTTTATCTATAATATGTATTTCTCTGTTGAATTTTCTTATTATTACACTGGAGTGTTTCTATAATCTTCCCAACTTTCTAAGATTCTATTTAGATACTATGGCATGAGCAAAATTCTGCTCCTATTCTGGGAACTGCAGTCAATGGAAATTTTTGTATCTAAGGTGTCATCAGCTTAATAAATATGTTTGTTTACAATTCATGACTTCTGAGTGTTCCTGTAACCAATCTTTTTAAATATTGGATAATTTTAAAATATTCTAATGAACATTTACTAAGAACTCTGCTTCGTTGTATGTCTAGGCATGTTATTTTCTTGCAGTGCGTGACAGCTCAGTGCTTTAATATTCCATACAAAATTAATCCATTTAAAAGAAAAATCTAATTACACATGAACTGCTTACATAATTTTAAACTAATTACACCGCAACTACTATTAAATGATTCCTGCATTATCATAAACCCCCTAAAAATGTAATTCTACTGTTCAGCTGATATTTTATTACCATAAAATACATTTCTCAATAGATACAATTTAAATCATTGTAGAAGATACTGTGAGGATGAATACCACTGATTTGTAATTAAAAGGGAAGGTTAAGTCATTTAGGCCAATATTTAATGCTGAGCATGTACTGATTGGAAAGGCAACGTTCCTAGCTGCCTGGAGACTCTTGGGCTGAGGTTTAAAATCTTGATAGTAGGAATAAGGAACTGTAAACACTGCAGTTCAACCTGCACATGTACTCTATGCTAACATTAGGAGATCATAGGCTAACCATCGAGATTTCTAGGGTCTTCTGAGACCCTTCGTTAGGAAGTTTTTAATGAGGACAGTATTACTAGACAACAGACCACTGTAGGATGTCTTATGCTGGATGTCTTATGGATGACTCCTTAAAATTGAACAAAAATCATTAATTTCATTTGAAAAGCCTAGTTTTGGAAAGATAGAAATATCTGAGGCTGTTAAAATGTACCAGAAAGAACTTTCACAGTCATAGCAAACTGAAAAAGTTGTTAAAGCTGGTGTTTTGGATTGATAAAAAAAATCCCATCTAGTCAAGCAAGCAGCTGTGACTGTGATTAGGAAGGTATTTTATTGTAGGTACCTAGAATTGCCTAGAGAGATCGATGATTGCCAACACCTTTTTTCTTTTTATTTTTCTTTTCTTAGGCCTTTCAGCCATTTTCCTCCCAAAATCTCTCCCATTCACTAGTTTTCATAGAATCATAAAATCATAGAAACGTTTAGGTTGGAAAAGACCTTTAAGAACATCAAGTCCAACCGTACAGCTAGCAGTGCCAAGTCCACCACTAAACCATGTCCCTAAGTGCCATGTCTACCTGTCTTTTAAATACCTGCAGGGAAAAAGTCTGTAGGTGATATTTGCTGTACTCACATGAGTTGCAGATGGGACTGCTTCACCTAACCTCTGTCACATCTGTATCCATATCCAGATACCATCTACATATTACGGCTCAAAGACATTTTATTGCACTGAGGGGAATGGGAAGATGGCAGGTTTCTTTCTTCATTGTTTTTGGTTTTAGTTTTATCTACCACCATCCCCCCCAAAAAACCCTGCCATGCCCATCCAGCTGTCTCACCAATAAGTCACAAACTCGAGTCAGTTCCAGTTTGGCAGAGGGAGGAAAACTGACTCCAATTACGGCTCCACTTAAACACTCACCCTAGTCTGTCCCCTTGCCCCCTTCCACCGACTGAGAGAGGACTGGGATCTGCTGTGGCTCCCTGGAGATCAGCCTATGGCTGCGGACAAGAGCAAGACCTCTGAGGTGGAAATTGCCACAGCCCTGCTGCTTCCTTTATCTGCTCCAGAGCCTTGGAAAAGCACAGCCACCTTAGGGGTGGCAGAGGTGTTGGGGGTACAGAGCAACAGATCATCCTAATGTGAACAGGGATTTTTACTTAGAAGCCACAATTGTCCCCTCCCCACTAGCCCTCACCACCAGGGACTGCAGCAGACAACCTAACTGCTGCATTCAAATCAGGCCTTTGACTTTTCGCTTATTTTTTAGCAAAAGTTAAAGAAGCAATGGAAAATTTAGCAGTGTCTGCGTGAATCCAGACAGAAAGCGCATCCGTACCCTACAGAGTCTGCAGTTTAAGTTCATTTTAATTCTTAAAGCTCTCGTTGTCTCCTTACATAAGTGTCTTTTCTTGTGCAAAGGCAGAGACCAATATTAAGATCCTCAGCTGAAATAATCCTTATAGCTCTGCAGCTTAAGATAAAACTGACAGCTTCTATCAGGTTTTATTCTTCAGGATATAAACTTGGGGTCAAGAAGGCATTTCTTCCCATATGATAACATTGCAAATTCTGTTCCCATCAGGATTTTTTCTTTTCCCTGATCAATCCTGCCATTATAGGGCTAGATTTGGCACAACAGAATTGTACAAAACTATTTCTGGGCTTGATTCAACTAAAGCAAAGAGAAACCTTTTCTTGACCTCCTCCCCTACATTAGTATACACTCATCTTCCATCCTGGTCACCATTCTTAATAAACAGATGAATGAGGGCAAAATCTTTCCCTTATTCAATCTATCACAGCTGCTTTCTGCACAGAGCATCAAGTTATCTGACAAAGTCCCACAGGGTGTGGAAAGGTAAGGGATAAACAGCAGCGATACTGTGTTTGACTTTGTTTTCAAGATGAAATGCAACTATATGTGCTAAAGGCCATAATAAGACATACTAATTTCTTCTTCTTTTAACATTTGACTTACCCAGAATGAAGAAATTCTCCTTCCTCTCTGTGAGTTGAAAGCATACGCTCTCCCCCTGTAGAAATATATTATATGTAGACAGGAGCCTTGTGCTTTGAACAGAATTAGAGAGTGCTAATTGTAGGGAAATGTTTTAGACCAAAGCTAAATAATTCTAATGTTTTTAGCAAAACATTTAATTATCTATGTAAACAAATGTGATTTAAATTTTCTTTCTGGTTTAACTATTTTTTTATTTTAAAACATTTGAAATTAAAATAGGCTGAAGAAACCTTCCCACTAAGAAAAAATTATAACAAATGTTTTGGAGATTGTCGAAGCAAAAAACCAGTGGGTCACGCAACTCTTATCAAACCTGACCTGGGAATGGAAGGATAGATTCCCTGCAGGCAAGTATCAGCAGGGTTCAACTGGCTTCAGCAAAGCTGTTTTTATTTATATCAATTAAAAATGGATCTGAAAATTTCTTGAAGGGATGATAATCTCTGCAAAGACATTTTTTTGTAAATCTCATTTTTATGAGAGAACCTAATTATTATACTCTGCCAGATGTACCAAGGCAGGCAAATGTGACCCCAAATTTTAGATGCATGAAAGCTGCATTCAATTATTAAGTATGATTTATGCTCCTCTTATCAGTAGCTCCATCAAGGTATCTATTTATGCTGAAATGTAAAAAGTGGTAGGACTCAGGCTATAAGTGACCTTTGAATACCAAAGGGTATTTTCCTTATGGCTTCACCTTTGTTTTGTTTTAGGTATACCCTTCTGAACTTTCCCTTTTAGTTTCAATATGAAATGCAAGAAATGTGGTTTCATTCCTTCATAACTCTGAGAAACTTCTCTTATTGCAAGTCAAATGTCTTAATTTGAACTTAAAAGAGTTTAAAAATTTATTAGATACAATTAAGAAAATAATTTAATTATGCATGAAAGTAATGGATGAACATTTGTCACAGCTGTCAACAGGGAAATCTTTTTCTTTTCTTAAATATCCATGACTATGTATATGGGAGGTTGCAAAAAAGAGGGAAAACTGGGTGGGTGGGGGATTAGAGATAGAAAGGATTGAATAATCTTTCTTAGCTTTGAAAAAGAGGATGGTACTTAAAAAAATGAAGTTTACAGTGGCCAAAACTGAAGAAGAGGAATAGAAAGACTATCTGTAACAGAATGAGATTTTCCTAGCTATATATAACACTACCAGACTCTTGTTAAAAGAAAAAAAAAGGAAAAAAAAAAAGAAAAAAAGGAAAAAAAAAAAAAAAGAACCAACAGCTTCCTCTGCTCTGCAGACTGCCATACATGTTTCAATGAATAGACCATGCCTGAAATGAAGTTAAAACACAGATGGCTTGTAGCTACATGATATAATATGAATAAAAGCATCTCCAACAGTAGAGTAAATGCCAGGTGCCAAAATAATAGTATCAGAATGCCAAAATGATACATTCAGAAAAATATGGGAGCTTTGAAGGCTTTTTACCAGAATGTTCCCAGGACATTATAAGTCTGGAGTCTTTAGTGGAATAGGGAAATATAAAAGTGATACTTTCCATCCATCTTCCTCAGTTGAGCCTGTAATACTTCCAAACCTCTTTTTTTTTTTTTTTTTTTCCACACAGTGGGGATAAAAGATAGTGAATTTCCCAAAAAGAAATTTCAGACAAAGAGAAACTAAACTTACTTGGAGACTAAAATTATTTAAAGGTATTAAGGATTAAGTGTTTATTTATTCAAATGAGGGCTTGGCATCCAAATGCCTTTAAAAATCTAGCCTAAGTGACTAGCCTTGGGTCATACAGAAACTGTAGCAGAACAGAAACTTAAGCCAGGATTCAGTCATCAGTTTTGTCTTCAGAGTATTTCCCACCTGCCTTATCCCTGTAAGTTTTCAGCCTCCCAGAGCTCCAATATCAAACAAAGACTAGAAGAAATATTTTCGTTTAAAAGGATTAGTAATACCGTGTAAATAGCCAGATTCAGAATTCTCCATTGCTGAAGCAAAGAAATTGCTGTAATGCATCAAGGGTTTCTTCTTTTTTTTTTTTTTTTTTTTTTCTTTTTTTGAAGCAGGGTTGTTTTTATTTTACAGAGGAAAAGAGGTGAGTTTGGGTCTGAAATGAGTAAGGAATGTTAAGAGGGCTGGTATGACCCACTCCCATATTTTAAGCTGTCATGTTGTGCTACCAATTGTGGGATCATGTCAGCTTGTGTCAGTCAAACTGTGTTGTGGTGCATAAAGCAACATGATAGATTGCCAGCCAGCTGTCCTTAATGCGTGACCAGCTGAAAGCCGACAAACTGAAACAACATTATGGGAATCTTTAAGGGACAACGGCAGTGATTAGTGTGAAGACTTGAGGCAGTTACATAGCTGTTTACTAATGAGGGATGGAGCATGACAAACTCTTACCCTGGTTGCCTGGCAGAGTCAGGGAAAACAGATAGTTCCCAGGCTGGGTTAGCAAGGGGCATCCAAACCTCAACTCCGGGGCTGAGGAGAGCGCAAGAGGCTGAGGAATAGATGGTTTTCCAGCAGGAGCCACAGCCAAAACAGGGACAGCTGGAGTAACAGCGGAGTGGGTAGAAAAGGCAATACTTTGCATGTTGTTCATTCCATTAATGGCAAAATTACAAGGTGCCTAGATGAGGAACAAAATATCTACTTGTTAAACACAGATTTAATTAGATGTCTCACTCAGAAGGAAAGAGCACATGAGAGAAGACAGCACTTAAAAAAATGCTCTGAAGACAGTCTGGAAACCTACCCTTTAGCTAGTCTGAAAAAATTAAATTATGCTCTGTTTACTTGTTTAATCAGCCAGCATTACCAAATTCAGGTTTTTCATTATGACTCTTTAAAAAGTTCACTTTCCTGAAAACTTCACCTCCTGGAATACTGTGACAAGTCTGTAAACTTCTGGTCTTTCATTTGCATGATTCACTCATAGAGGAATATAGATGGATGCTTAGAAACCTCTGGTGCTTTCATATTTTAAGATAGTTTAAATACTTTTAATGCATGTAGTCTTGTCAGCTTCAAATATCTTTGTGAGAGTCTAGGCATTAGGGTGTTAAAGAAAAGCTAGAAGTTTTAACTGAAAAGGAAAGGTTTCAGAATGAAAAGACAACTTAAACATTGATCTCTCTTTTGAAATGTGGGTCTAATTCACAGTTTTTCAGAACCTCATGTTGAATATGTTTATTATATAACTGTTGTATGGTTTAAAAACTACCAAACAGGGAAAAAAAATAGGGCAAGATAAAGCTGGCATCATGTGGAAAAGATTTTTCTGGAATATTTCCACATATTTTAATGGAACTACTTACACAGTACAGTGATGACTGATGTGTGCTAGAGTAAACCAGCTGTCCACAGATGGACTGTCATCAGTTTAGCATTATTTTAAAATAAAGAACCATATTTATGCAGAGAGTTGTATCAACACCTACAGAATGAGAGGACAGACTGTTTCGATGGGACAGACAGATCTGACCACTCTACACATTCTCCTGCTGCTCAGATGTGATCCAGCTCCAGTGTGGAGATGCTGGATGTTAGTGTCAGGTGCCCCTGAGAGGACTTCTGGCTGGCTACACCCAAGGGAGGCCAAAAGAGTTCAAGTTATTCAGTATCTGTCAGTAAGAACATGCTCAAACACGACATGTGAGCTGCTTGTAATCCAAACAGACCAGCAGCTCAGTAAAAGACGTGAGAAGAAAAATGTTACACAGAGCAGTGTCTAAATCTACACAAAAATTGTGGGGGGAAAAAAAAGCACAGAAAATAGGTCTTCGGTATACTTGTTTTCATCACTGCTGCCTTCTAAATCTATTACTACCCTGGAAAAATGCATTTGCTTCATGGAGGTATACATGAGAAAAGTCATAAACTCATGCATGACCCCAGTAAAATAAACTCAAGCCACAGTAGAAACTTTTTTGTCAGAAACGCTATAAAAACCCACCAATTTGCAACTGAATTAGGCCACAGTTTTTAAAAAGGCTTGTGATAACTTGCATCTTTTGATACTCCCCTGAGACTTACCTCTGCTCTACTGGTACCTTACTTGGACTGTCATGAGGAAACAAAAAAGTAGTCCATTTTATTTGATCTTATTTGATTTTTTTTTTAATCTCCAGCTTTCAATTACTTCATCATCATCTGCTAGATCAAAGGACCCTCTAGTGTCAGAACAGATTTCCCTCAGTTAGGAATAAAGCTCATGGAAGATGGACACCTATCATACTCCTCAGTACCTGTCAGTTCTACTGCCTCATAGTTTAATTTTCTTGGGATAATTGTTAAATCATTACTCACCCCATTAAAAAAAGCCCTACCTTCCCTTTCCTAATAGGAGATTGGTGAGAAGCTAAGAGAATTTAAGCAGCTAATAAATAACAGTCCTTCACCATCTGCACAGTTCTTTTACTTATGCTGTGTTATTTATTTCATCTCCTCTCAGGAGTAGCCCTCAGAAAGAGTTCCAATTCACCCTCCTCTGAACTTAAACTGACTGGAACAGTTTTCCTGCCTGAATTCATTATACATGGCCTACTTTTCTAATTGAAATAATGAAGGCTTTTTCCTGTCTTCTACTTTGCCTAAAACCTTTCAGTATTAACCATGCAATTACCGGGCCCTCAGTCACATATATCTCAGACACCTTTACTAGAAGGGAATGAAGAGCCTGATTCATCCACCACTATTTCCAGGCAAAGCTTTGACTCCCATTAGTGTCAGGGCAAGCACAGAGATGGAGTTTAGGAGACATACATTTCATGTTGTAGCCGTTTTCCTCCTGCATGACCTTGGACAAGTACCTTTCCCTTTTCATGTTTCAATTTTCCTTGCTGAAAATAGAGATAATGACAGGACCCTGCCTTCTAAAGCGACTTGAAATCTACTCATCATTATGTTCTCAAAGAGTGAGAGATTTCTCTGAATATTAATGATATTAGTCACTGGTTTTCACTAAACTACTCTAGATGGCTGACTGGCCGCCTTTTGAGTGTCTTCCAGCTCTCCAGGTCTAATGAGTACTCTCTCTTCCCCAAGTCTTCCACTTTCCTCTCTACACTGTAGGAGTCCTTGACTATCTTCATACAGAAGCTGCTACCCCTTTCTTGTCTTGCTCCTCTGCACAATTTTTCTCTATACAATGGCTGGGTTTGTAATATCCTCTCAGTGATGGGATGACAAATGCTACATCTACACTCACCAGTGGCACAGTCCTATAGTAGCAGAAGTCAAGAGCAACTGAGGAACCAGAATGCGTATTAAACATATGTGGGAAGAGGTGGGAGTTACTGCAGACTAGGTCTGTTCTTGTCCTGTAGCCTAACACCCACTAGCAGCTGGATAGCACTACCCTGTGGGATAAATCAAAGTACAGTAAGTGGGGATGATCAGGAGGATCAGAAGTGCACTGCTGATAGGAACTAAAATGCTTATGTAGATATAGCCTCAGTTTTCAAATAACGGTCACAAGGTGGAATATACAATATTATAACTCTATTTTCTGCTTTCAGTTCCCAACTTAACAAGCTGATGTTTTCAGAAAAATGGTCATAACAATTTCAGGACCTCCTTTCTGAATTGTAAAAGGACATTTATAGCACATTAATATATGTGTGGCTAGAGCAATTTACTTTGTGGGTGTAAGCTTTTGCATTTATCTGCACTAAATTCCACCAGTACTTTTTGTTGCCTGGTCACTAAGTGAGATATATCTGCAATCTTCCTTGTCACCTCTTCATTAAAATGGATTGTCATGAATAAATTTGTGTCACTTTTGCTCTATTATTAATCTCTACTATATAATCTAAGAAAATGTAAAACTCAAGTTTCAGTATGGATCATTGTGGCAACCCAGGAGACCATCTATTCAGTGTGAAAACTTACTTTTTGTGCTCCCATCCTTCCTTATATTTTAATCAGTTCTTAAGGTATGACAAAATTTTTTATTCCTTTTTATTCCTTATTCAGTTCTTTTATTTCACAACAGATTAGTTTCATTAAAACCCTTACACTCCTTACATGTATTACTCATTCATTTGTTTGGTCTCTTTGAAAAACTTCAGTAAGTTTTGAACTTTTCAAGGAAGAAGCTTCCTCCACAAAAATTGCTTTGACTTTTTCCCAGTATATACTATTAATCCACATTTCTAATAATTTTATTATTTGCTCTAGTTTCTACCACTTAACACAGAATAAGAGTCACATTTATTGGTTGGTAATTTCCTGGAGCCATTTTTAAAATTTAGACATCACTTTCCATTCCCCCTTGCTATTAGGCCATTTTAGTGAGAGCTTACAAACCATAGTTAAGTTCAGAAATCTCACAAGTGAAAAGAACCTTATCTTTGCAATTGTTAGTGTTCAACTATTGCAAGACCCCTTCAGGTGACAAATCAGTTTTAAAAAAAGTCCTCCAATCTCTTTTTCCTTTAAATAGTGACTCCTTTTACCAACTATTTTGCATTGCGAACAGCAATGCAACAAATTCATTCAGCTACTCAGCCTCATACTTTTTCATACTTCATTTAACCTTTGAAAATATACTGGATTTCCCTGGGCTCTGGTAAATACTTCTGTTTTTTTGTGTTTGAGAAGATTTTTGCATCATTTCTATGATTTTAGAATTACACAGTTCTTGAAGTTCTTAAACTTTTTTTGTCAATCTTTTATTAATTTTATCTTTCACTCAATAGAGTTGACGCTCTTTTCAGGCTGAATGTCTGCAGGAAGAAATAAATGAACAGTCTCTGGCCAATTTTTGGAACCAAAATTAATATTTATCATTTAGAAAGCAACTGAGTCACACTTACACAGCATCCTCTACTCTAATGCTATTAAAGTTAATTTATAAAGATGTGAGAAGCCATTCAAAATACCTTAGTTAGAACACACTCCCTGTCATAGCATAGACTAATTTCCCGAATTTGCTTAAGAGTCAGAAAGTTCTGCACGTACAACTGAAGATAAATACCTGATGGTCAGTTGAATACCATTTTGTCAACCTGAAACGTGCCTGAAAATGTAGTAGAGATAATACAATAAAAAACAGAAAATTGCTCCTGTTGAAGTAGTCACAAATCTTTACACTGTGAGTCTGTTATTAAACAAAATACCCATAAAACTGCACATACATAAACACAAAAAAAAAAGGTAATGTTGGATCCATGGCTCCTTGAGGCTTACTTATGTAAAAAAATATGAAAGGGATGAGAGACTAAAAAGCAAACGTGCAAAAGCTGAGTTGACTATTTAGCTCAGTTTTGGTGGCCTTTGTGCTATCACTCCTTTTACACTCCCCCATATGAATAATTTGCACCTTCCATTCAAATGTGCTGAAGCCATAACAAGGCTTAGGTAACAACTACAAGACCTGGGACACTGCAAATGATCTGAGAACACTAACAGCATACAGTGGCATACATTAAGATCACCATTCTTCCAGTGAACAAATTCTTTTTGACGAACATGTATCAGAAAGTGTTTCATCCAGCCTCTAGAAATTACGGAATCCATTCATTAAAGTTAATCTTCAGAACAATAAGCTCAAGTAATATTTGTTTGCAGTTAAAATACCCTGATTCAGCACCAAAGTAGGATGAATCACAGTGGTCTTCTGCATGCAGAAGGAAAGAATATCTGTGAAAATATCCACCCCAACGAAGGTGAAAAATATGTTGTGTCCCATCAGCATTAATTCATATGAAATCAATGGAATTACACTGGGGTAAAACCAGCTGTAAATAAAGACTCAACACTGTTATCTGGAAATTATTTTGAAGAACTTTAAAAGACGCTGTCATACATGTCATTATTCCCAATAACATTTAAGAAAAAAAATCAATACCATTACAGGTGGTCTGCATTCTGCATGTGATTGGAATTATTTCATGGAGTTACTTTCCACCTTTTAAACACAAATACATTTCTGTTATTTGCTTTTTTACTAGTTAAGCTTTACTTCTTTCATAAGTAGATTTGCTGGTTAAGTCCCCTTCAGCACAAGGTACTTTATCACACTATAGCAAAAGTAATGCTGGAGAAAAGCTGAATCTGTTGGAAACATCCTGATGTCAGCACTAAGCCCTATAAATATTCCTCCTGGTATTACCCAGTGAAGGGAATTTAAAAGCAGCATAGAAACTCTCTTACCTTCCTACTGTCCCATATTGTCCTGGGAACATACGATGACCTACATGTACCTTTGTGGGAAATCAGCCTTAGTACTCAGCCCCAATAAGGAGGAAGAATGAGCAAGAAATGAATAAACTAAGACTAAGGAGAAATTTCTCGATGAAGAGAGTTATCAAGCTATGGAAAGGTGTCCAAGTAATAAAAATCACACTGAATATGAGAAAAGGTACATGGACTTCTAAGTAAGATATGGAATCTGAATTCAAAAGCTGTTGGCTTGACTTTTACCTTTGACCCTGTCTTCATATATAGCCCACATGAAGTCCCTGTGGGCTTGGCATTCAGCAATAAGGCTCCCACTGATTTCAATAGTGTGAGTGCCATTAGCTCTGTGTGTATGAAAGAGCCATAATATTCCTCCTTTTTGAGGAAATAAGAGGAAACAGACCCTCTGGAAATTATACAATCCATTTGGTCATCTAATTCAATTTACTTGGTCAGTTTAAAAACTTCAAAATACATTTGAACATTCTGAATGTTTTTTTTTTCCCAACATATTTGAATATCCTTTCAGTTAAACATCATCTGAAAATACAATACCAAACAATCCTATATCCAGGGCTCACCCCTGATCCTGTATAGCCATTGAGAGTTAACTATGGATACCTGCTCTTTAGACAAGGTATTCCAACTGTATAACATTCACCCATCTAAGAGTAATTTTATTTTGTCTATGTTTATCTAATTGTATTAGAATATCATGTAAGTCACTCAGAAGTCTTACTGCAGTCAAAACATGTGACATTTACCACTTTCCTCTATCCGCAAGGCCTGTCATAGAATACAATTATGTTTATCTGACATGATTGTTTCCTGATACATCCATGCTGACTGCTACTTATCTCCTTGTTAAGTTTTATACGGTTAAAAACAGTTTATTTGAATATGTGTTTCAGTTTGGAGAATGTTGTTGTTGTGCTGGTTTTAATTATTTTTTTTCATGAGGATTGAGTTTAAACTGGAGGTCTATAAAATTCTGTCTCTATTTTTTTATCTTTGCTTTTAAAGAAAAATACAATATATATATCATTCCAATCTATTATTTCTCACCTGTCTTCCCTGAGCTATCTGAAGAAACCTGTAGTTAAATTGCATATTTCTACTGAACTAGTCTATATTAAAGCTGAAGAGACCAGACTGTTTAAAAACATCCAACTTATGTGATTAATCTGTAACATTATCGGAATAACCTGTAGAATTTGTCACTGGTGTTACCTGCATTAGCTTTCAGGTCGTAGCTAACATTTTCAGAAAAACAAGAAAGGCATTAGTATATTTGCTTTCTTGGTTTAACTGGCCAAAAGTTTGTGCACCGTTTTCACTTTCCAGGGTCTTTCTACTGCACTACCATATTAACTATTCTCAACTCGCTGAGGACCACTGATTCCCTAAAAACTCCAACTCCATTGGAAATCCAAGGGACAGTTGCTCACCCACTGGCCATTGCTGGTTTTCTAGAGCTTATTTTGAACCGTTCTTCTACGAGTGTGACACACTCAGCCTTGTCCTGACACACAGCTCTGCATCACTGGATTTGCCATCCCTATTTCTCTGTTCAGGACTGCACAGTGCATAGCAAACCCAACATTATAAGGAGGCAATCACACAGGGGTGACAAAGGTCATAGCTGTCCATCAGTATAAAAACAAAGGATACAAGCTGAGTGTTTCTTTTTATTTCTAGAATAACTTCCTGATGCAATGTGCAATCCACAGTTGGTTACCATCTTCTACCCTTACTCTTATTGTGCACCTTTAATTTACTTTATCTGTACACTGACCATGCATGCAAGTCCCAACTATTATTGCATTAGGTGTTCAGGTCCTCTTGTAATTTTTCAAATGCTGTCATGTCCTCATCTGTATGTTCACCATCTTAAAGTCCAAAACCCCCTTGCATAGACTCTCATTAGTCCTTTAATTGTCTACAGATACCCCGCTTGTTAATTTACTATCTTACCACATTTTGGGCAGTCACCAGCTTTGCATCATTCCAGTTGCATGGCTACCATAATTGGATTTCCTATTTTCCAGGCCTTTCTGGGATTGCCAATACACTGCTATGCAGAATAGCCAGCCAAGTCATTCTTTGGTGGTTTTATTAGTTCTAATATTTTCATAGAATATTTACTTATTTCTGGCTCATTGCCTGTTCTTTTTAAACTGTAAGCTCTTAAGTCATAGACTCACTAATCTGTGGAAACATTGTCCAGTACATTAAGGCTATTAACATCACTGGCTATAATATACATTATTAAGCATAATAATACATATCCAAGTCTGTATGACATTTAAAGCAAGATGAGAGAGCCCTGGAGTATGTATATTATGAAAATCATCCTCTAATGACTGTCCAATAGAAGATTATAATGTCCATTAAAAGCACATATTTCTTTGCTTCTTCTGACACACCACCAGATTACCATCGGCCTACCCCAAATAAAGCAGATGGGAATCTTTCTACTCAGTTCATTTGGCTAACGATGGTCACTGATTTGACCACAAGAATACATAAAACTCCATCACTTTCACACCTGGTATTCTGGGCTGTAATGTTTCACAGAGCAGAGCCAGACTTAAATTACTGGTATATATATACATACATAGATGCAAACATACACTAACATGGACAAAGGTGTTCCTTGCTCACAATCTATGCTCTCCCAGTCCCCAAACCAAAGTTACAGAAAAGTAAGCAAATTGGTTTTCAGAGGCAGAGGTGTTCAAAGTTTGATGTTCCTGTTCTAGTTAGGAACCAAAGACTCTCAGAAGTCTTCAATAACTAGAAAATATAGCTTCTGCTATGAAGCTGGAAAAAAGATGGGGAGTGATTTTCCTGTTTCAGTGGAATCATTACCACTCCAGATAGTTTGAAAGTCTTCCTGCGAGTTCTATGGTCCACGCTAACTAACTGACTTCTTGGCTGAACTATCAAGTATCAACATAAAACTGCCCACCAATTAAACGAGGGGCCTCTCCAGATGAGATTTCAGTAGCCTTTCATCCAAGAGGCAGCAGACATATGAAGGCATGTGCAACATGAACTGATGAGTTGGGTATTTCTTTGTTTGCTCATGTTTCCCATTCTTTGCATTGCCCCTTAAAACTATTTGTAGAACAGTGAATTCTAACCTGTTGCCACTTCTCCCTTCTCTCCTCTTCTGCCTGTGCAGTACTTCGGAGAGTTGTGCAAGCCACACCAAGCATCTCAAGAATTTTACAGCACCCCAGGTCCTTATGTCTTAAAGATGTCTTGGAAATATTCACCTTTCTCTTAATAGAATTCTAAGGACTTTCTAAAACTCAGCCTCTTCTCAAACTGTTTAACTGAAAGATAAAATACCCCAAATCTCCTGCCATTTTGAAGAATATTGTTCACAAAGTCTTTCAAAGGTTAAATTTTCCTAGGGCTGCTGAGCAATATCTCCTTATTATAAGCTCCACATGGTAGGTAATGGAGTACCAAACAGAGAGCAAGCCACCACTTCTTAATCAGTTCTGATTAAAGGGTCAGTGAAGTTCTGATTCCTCATGACCCTTTAGGCCAAAAATCATAGCCTTAATCACAGCTGGAGGCCAGCCAAGGTCTCTCATCTGATATGCTTCAAGACACAGAGTTTTAATCACAAAATTGCAGGGCTGCCTCATTTAAAAAAGAGAGAGTAAGAGACAGAGGAAGGGAAAAAAGCCCTTATAACACTGCTAATTGACCTTAATCTAATGTGATGTGCAATACTCTCAGCATGCAACTGTGGCAGGGACACAGCGTAAGTGTAAAAAAAACCTTCTTAAAACTAAATTAAATTTGAAATAGTAGATTAGATTATTCCCAACGTCCTCAAACCTCTGCATGTTGAAATTTATCTTGAGATTTCCAAGTACATTAGGGGCTTGCTGCATGACAACTGTACTCTACCATGAATACACCTCAGAAAAACTACTTGGAATCAAGCTCACATCTTCATTATTAGTGGAAAAACTCTCCTGGTTGCAAAAGATGAGTATATTCTATCAGATTGGCAAAAATGTCCTTTTGGTGGGTCTGATGCCTCCTGTTACTTGCTGAACTGCACTTTTTTTTTTTTTTCTTTTTTCTTTTAAACAACTACCTCTCATTCTTTAAAAAGCCCAAACAAATTGCATTTTGACTTCATGTACTTCGAAAAAGGCTGTGTCTGTTATACTGGAAACAGACCTGAAATAACAGAAAATTCGAGAACTGACTCTTATACTAATGTAACTTAATGGACAGCACTTTGGAAGGGACAGTCAGGAATTCTATTCCTGTCTCATGAACTCATTTATGTCCCTGTCTCTCTGAATTCCCTCTCACCTTTTATCTTCTGTGCCTATTTCAGCTGTAGTTTCTTCTGGCAAAGTTTTTGGGTTTGTAACGTGTTCAAAGAATATTTTACCTGGTCAATCCCTGACTAAGTCTTCTAATCAGATGTGTAAAAAACCAAGCAAATTGGTAAGAAATTATTAGCCTGCCTGTGAGTTTATGAACCTGATGAATATATACTGTTGTTTTTGTTCCATAAGTAATGTTATGTTTTAATTGCACTGATAGGAATGGATAAGTATTCTTTTCATACCTTTTGTAGTAAATATCATGGAAACAACAAGGATTTACATGTGAAGAGGAAGGTTAGAAATGGAGAATTTATTGTGCTGATTACTGCCCACTGGGCAATGTATTTTTGCATATTTATTTTTCCAACAGAAAGTTTTCCCCTTAAACCATAGTCTATAGGCAAATGAATGAGTATTTCAACTAAAACGTTGTTAATGGTACCAAGGGATGCATAATCAGCTCAGTATATTCTTTTCTATACAAATTTTCAGCACTATTACTATTATGGCCAGGTCCAGCAGCTTTAATGTAATATAATATAATGTAATATTATATATATATGTATGTATATGTGTGTGAATATGTATTTATATGTTTTTCCTTTCTGATCACTTTGATACCTCTGCCTGCTGTTGTCCTCTGTTTTTCATGATCAGATGTAGCTAGCTAACCAAATAGTTCTGTATTTCAGTAATGCTCAATATTTAGTTCAAAGATCTTCATTGTTGTTTAGCTTTGGACATTATAACTGAACTTAATGACTCTGCAAAACCTTTTTAATGCTCTTACAATGATCAATAAAACTTTTATTCTTAGTACCATGTTGTTAGTCACAGCAAAATACTTAACTTTTATTTGTATAGATATAAAAAGGGGATAAAGGCCAGCGGGCTGATTTTCAGAACTGTTAAGGAGCTAGGATTGTCACTGAAACCAGTCTAAGCTGCAGACACTGTGAAATAAACAGACCATTAAAAAAAAAAAATCAGGACAGGAACTTTCCTTGTTGGGTCACCCTGTGCTGGTGGCCCTGAAAGACAAAGAAGTAAGATTCAAGGTGTTATAAAGATACCAGGGGTGAAATATGGGCCCAACTGAGCTAAATTACAAAACCACCATGGATTACAGTGAGGACAGGATTCCTTCTCCTCAGGATTTCAGTTCAGGAAAATAATACAACCTTCAGTCACAGAGGCTTGGTTTACCTGGGATGTATATGATGAAACATATTTAGCTGCTCTTTGTTGGAGCTATGGAAGATTAGACTTAGATCCAAACAAAGATAATAGAAAGATGCCCTCATGCCTTTAGTGAAAGTTGGTTTAAGCCCATTATCACCATATTTAATCACTTTAAAAGACCTGGCTGTATTTGTCCTGTCCTTTGCATTTTAATCATTTACACTCTCTTTAAAGCTCAGAGAAGATTACCTAAAAAGTTGTTATATTCATTTTGTAGAGTCTTCTCTTTGCCTCACTCATCTCTGTCACCTCGCTTTGTATGTTTTCTTCCATATAATCTACTAAGAGATGGGCCTTCCAACAGCACATATAACACGATTTGTTACATTTTGTATTATTCCTACTTTTGGTCCACACTGCTGCTGTACTAGGTGGTATGAAAATGCAGAATACAAAGGTGATCTTTACCCCACATAGTTTACAGTGTAAATATAAGAAAGATGGAGATAAAGACGCAGAAAGTAAACAGTAAAAGAGTACACGGCATTGTAGTAGAAAATACTTTTAGCCCACCTATGACCCTGATTATGTTTTTGCAAGCATTGCAGCAGAGGAGAACTATGAAGATCCATCTGGATCTGGGAGAGCAAGATAGCTCTCCCTATCTCAGTGTGTGAAGCAGCATGGCAGAAAGCTCAAGGGTTTGTTGGTTTTGTTCTCCAGGAAGTTAACAGTGCACAACTGAGATCAATTTGATGAAGTAATCAAAAGAAAGAACTGACATCTCTGTAATGAGCAAAGTATGATATGTTAGGGATAGATTGCAGAAAAGCTTTATAATATTCTTGATATCTCACATTCTTTCTTGCACTTTACCCACACATCTCTTTCAGTGGTAGGTAAGAGAAAAACAGATCTTGGTTTAGCAACACTGTTCATGCTCTCTTTGTGGATGTCCTATCCACTGTGGGTACTAGTTAACTGTTAAGGTTATTTTCTGCTATAACAATGTACATTAATAGTCATTAATCTCTTTCTAGAAGATGAATATTTTTTAGAAGTAAGTACATCTTGCTCTCCTTCATTGACTTCAACTGATTGGTTCATAAGATTCATCTTACACCTCCTTTTCTGCTAATTTACAGATGGATTTTTCCAAACAAGGTCTATGCTACCTCTTCCTGCAGGCTTGCAGTAGACCTAGACTGTTGTTCTTTTTTTTTTTTTTTTTTTTTTATTCCCCGATGGAGTGACAATTCCTACCCCCAAACCAATTATCTTTCAATTAGCAAGTAAAATTAATTTTCACACTTCATATGCTAACATAAGAATGACAGAAATGCTTAACATTTGTTAAATCTGTCAGTGGAAAGAAAAAGACAAACGTGATATTACATTTTCAGAAGAGTTTAGTGTCTCAAAGCTCTGTTTTCAGTGAAATGGTAATTTGACAAAGATGCTCTGTATCCTATTGTATTTGGAAAATTATGAATTTCATATAGAAAGCACTTGCTGGTTTGCTTTTTAAAAGAAATCTTGTCAAAGACTCAGGAAGGGACTCTTGTCTGGCATCTGATTCTTTGCATGTCTGTTTTCTTACAGTGAGGGAAAAAAAGTCTAAGTTACAGTTTATGCCCAGGACACAATCAATAAGGATTGAAAAATACCAACATTTTGCAGTTTCACAGGGACTGGAATCTAAAGACTTTCTAGTAGAAGTCGAAGCCAAGTTTTTGGTGGCCTTTTATATGGGTTTACCCATGTGAATTCCTTGGCACCAGTTAAAAAAGTTGAGGTCAAGCCTCAGTGTTTTCCTTGCTAGCAGCACTAATAAATATTACCCTTTATTTCCTCTCCCTTATTTCCTTAAAATAAGAAGGAACTTAATATCTTTGAGGCCAAATGTATCAATATAAATTGGTCAACAGCTTTCAAAACATTTTGTGGTAGTAAATGTAAACTAGGAAAAACAGAAGACTGAAACTGACAACTACCTAAATGCTGTATTTTTAGGAAACAAAGATCAAATTTATCCTTTGCTTTTGAGACAGCATTAACAACTTTATGATACTTCAAAGCATAAACATTAATATTATGGTTTGTTGAAAAGAAATTTTGTAACTAGGAAAAAACAAAATAGCTATTCCTTTCATTATTTTTTTGAGATTTATCTGGAGCCACAGAAAGCCATTGAATACTTGGCATAAACTTGTCAGAAACTACTGAAAAACTCAAAATGAACACTGGGAAATGGAGCACAGTAACACAGTTAGAAACAGCATAATGTTGAGGTGTCAAGAAACTCAGCCAGCCAGCACAAAAGGTGCAGCTCAACACTCCCCTGACTTACTGGCTCACATGTGAATGCAATGCAGTCATGCTAGCCCAAGGCTGTCTCAAGTCTGCTGCTAGGATTTATTAATTTAAAGGCAGCTCCACGGTCCACAGCAAGAGATGGCTTGTACTCAGTGCATTCAGCTTTCTCCTCCCTCACTGCCTCCTGGTTTTGAGGCCAGCAAGAAAAGAGTATGAGAAGTTTCGCTAACAGAGCCTTATTGGGGGAAGAAAAGGAAAAGAAGGGGAAAAAGGGAAAAAGGGGAAAAAAAAGAGGATAGAATCCCCATTTCAGAAGCAAAGCATTAGTCACACCTGAAAATCCTAGCAAAGTGCTGACATGAATGCTCACTTACAGATGCTTAAGTGAACGAAGTAGAAAAAAGTATCTCCTTTCATATTTCAGAGCTGTTCCTACAAGTATTTTTGCTGACATTTAATATAACAGAAATCAGGCTTTCAATCACCTCTGACATCTTCAGCTCCCACTGTTTAGACACAAAATTACAAGATTTCTAGGGTCAGTGCAACATTTTAGAAATTCTTTCTTAATTCCTCTGTGAGGTGAAAACTCAACCCTGCTACTACTGAAGACTCCATCTTAGTAGGAAATCATGTCACGCTTACATTGTGTAACAGAAAATGAATATTCTGGTTTTACTCTGATGTTAATTGCCTTCTTCTCCCTAACTAGATGGCAAGTGACCTTTACATATTGTTACTGCTAAATGGAAATCGAGAATACTAATGTTATTTTAATTGATTTGTGAATTATTGAACAGGGTTACGAATACTGACCCCTTTCTGACTGGAAGAATTGATTACATACTCTGTTTACTATTTAGTATTTTGTATTTTTTGGTCTCGTGCTCCTCTTTGCACATAGTCGTTCAAAAGATACCTAGAAACAGGAACGTAACTACCATTTAGAGCAATTCATGTGAAATGTGAATGTGTGAAAATGTTCTCAAGTGCAAAACCCCAAATCTTATGTTGGGGAACCATGGGAGAAGCACATAATAACAGACTATCATCTGGCGCTGAAATACCAGTGGATCATACAACTGTAGGCTTGGAAAGCACCTCAAGTGCTCATTGTATCCCTTCTGGTAAACCACAGTGAGATTATCCTTACCCACGTCATTTCTGCCATGTTTGCACAATTCTTAAGGACTTCTAACATTAAACAACATTCCACGTTTTCTCTCTGTAAGCTCTTCTAGTCCTTCACAATCCTTACTGACACGTATTTTTCCAGACTGCAATTTCAGTCTCCTTTCCTGCAATATATTTCCTATACTTCTAAGAGAACAGCAGAGTCCTAGATAGATATTTAAAGAGAAAATACGTTTTTTTCAATCACCTTTGCATCCACCTTGTAGTACTTTCATCAGAAAACCATTCCTTATCTTGCTTTTGAGAAAGTGATGTGAGAAAAATATCAGAAGGTTTCCTACAGTCAAAATAAATGACAACATGTATTTTTTTGAGGTACCAGCTACTAGGGAAGTCTTACCTACTGAGTAACTGAGGTTAATGGAACTGAGCCTTGCTATTCCTCTTCCCTATTCCCAGCATGGTGAACCCTGTGTATTCTCTGTGGTTACTCTCAGTCAAATTATCTTCTCCCCTGACATCCTCAATGAGTTAGTATCACTTGATTAGAACGAAATCTAGAGTCTTCCTCTAATAGTTTCATCTACCTTCTATATAAAAATTATCTGGGTGTTGATGTACTCCATTCCCAGCAGATGTCTAGGTAGTCAAAAATCCTTGCCAACACCAAGTTCTGAACTCTGCTTTATTTTTCAGCTGTTCACAAAGATGTCTTTTACCTGATCTCCCCGTTTTGATGGTTGTAAGTAACTGCCCACCATAATAGCACTCATAGGGTTTCTTTAGTTCCTTACCACCAAGAGTTTTTTAACAAGTCTACCTTGCACTAGAAAGATAACTATACATCAAGTATATTCACCTGGTTACTTGACACACACAGATGCATACCCTCCCTCATTCTTCTCCTTCCTGAATAAGCTCCACCCACTTATATTAATTATGCCAGTAACTTCAATTATTCCAATAAGTCTCAGCTTGATTCATTTAAATTAATTAAATCAAATCATCCTTTTGCTTATGTGTAAGGAATTCCAGGTCCTTTATTAATTTAGGGACAGTTTTGACATCCAATAGACCAGCTCACTAGTCTCTTCATCCCTTCCTAATAAATAGAAAGGGATTCCTATTCCAATAGTTTTGCTCATAGAATTACAGGCAAGCCATTTTCCCTCTCTTTTCCTCTGTACTTCTGCCTTTCTTATCCATTTAAATGCTAGGGTTTTCCAGAAGGTAAATTAGTTTTCGCTATGGTTGCCGAACGCCAAGTATGACAGCATTCTAACTTCACTTAGGGCTATGGCAAAGTTTCTTCATAAGAAAGTATCTGTTGCTCACCTCAAAATCTGACTGGAACTGAAAATTCCCTGTGGCAAAGGAGCCGAAACAGGACCTTTCTTGGCTTATTTACACCATGTAATCTGCTTATCCTTTTGTCCCTTCATACTCATAATCTCACTGCAGTTCAGTGTGAAAGCTTAGGTAATTAAATGCTTTTAAATAACTATGCGCATGTGTGCTGTCATTTCCTTAGATGTCTGTAACCAAATTTTAGCGTTCAGTGGAAGTAGCACATCTGTTTTTCAAGACAATTAAGTTATTAGATACAGATTAATTCAATAAGCCCGACAGATGATCTGAGAATTCTGAAGTATAATCAATAAACCTGGAATGTGAGAAATGGAAATTGGATTTGGAAGATTAACAAAGCCTGCCATTGAAAGATTGATTTTTGCATAAGCGGTTAGCTTAATCGGAATTCCCAAGGGGCCCATGCAATAGCTAATTAATAATATTGGTTAGAAAGAAATATGAAGAAAAAAGATAAATATTGAGGAACAAAGTTCTCAGCTTCCCTTCCAAGTGCACCAAAAGTTGTTGTCTTATTTCACAGGTTTCAGGAAAATAAAAGCAGCTGTTTCCTTGCATCTATGCTGCAGGATACTGCAAATTCTTCAGATTTCTTTTAGCCAGAGTTCAAAGTAAGAGCTGAAAAGACAGGTTCGAAGGAAAACAAAACAGTGCTACTCTACTAAAGGCTTAGCATCACAAAGTAGAACAAGACTCTGAAGATTTCTGTGGGACAGAGCATGGGAAATCACCATTTCCCCAGCATATCTTCATATCTTTCAATCTTATAGCCCTTTTACAGGGATTCTTTCCACAACAGGAGCAGGCTACAGATGATTTATGATTAGGGTCTCCAGCCCAAAGTTGATTATAATCCAAATGGTAGCCCTTTTAGAACCATTTATAGTGTTAATTCAGAAAGCTTAATGAGTCTCTAATGAAACATTGTTAACTGTAGCATGCTTCCATTACCATACCTTCCTCTGTCAAAGCATAAGCTGTTTCTGTAATAAATAGTAAATGCAAGCACAATTTGGAAAGCTCTTGGCTGCTGGAACGTGACTGTCTATGCTACTAGAGAGTGAGAATACGCCTGTGTGTTTGGGCTGCTGTAACCAACACATGTTGAAAACAGTTCCTCAGCACAGTCTAGCAGCTAAGGTTTTTTGGGACCTTTAACAGGAAGTTTGTATGAAGACCCCAGTTCTGGAGACCAACATGCTCTGCAACTAGAGGGCTTCAATGCCCAAATGAAACAGTTTATTTACCAGTAGAGATACAGCTGACAGAGGACCAAATTACTCAAGGTTGTAGAACAGAACTGTTTCATGGTTTGATTTATACTGTGCAGGAATTGCTCTAGATAACAAGCAGATTGTCAGGTTGTTTTTTTCTCTGTTTTGAAAAATAAATTCTTTTTTTTTTTTTTTCCCCCCAGGGTTTTCCCATTCACAATAGGTATTTAAGGAAGGGAACCCCTCAACAGCCAAGAACTCCATCTTTAGCAAGAAAAAAAATTAAAAGTATGGGTCATATTGTTCTCTTTATGCTAGACTGATGAATATGAAGGATCTTTTCCCTTGGCAAATAGATACTTTTTAACAAATTTATGATCATCTTCAAGGAAGACTTTGGGAAAAGACAGAAAAGAAAAGACTATGGTGCAAGTGTAATAGTTCAAGTACATAAACTGGCTTAAAAGAATCTTCCTTTAAAAAAAAAAAAAATCTAAGGCAAAAAGAGGGAGAATTTTATCCACCAACTCTATAAGGTCTCTGGGTATTTCTTCTAAAAGCAATCAAATTTTCTTCATTTATCTGCCTTCAGTGTCAACAAATGCTGAATTATGCATGGAGGCTATGATATTGTGATACTCACTTTTAGTGACCTTAATAAAAATGGAGAGAAATCAATATGGATCGCAGTACTGAAAAACGCTGAAGAACTTGATGATCTGAGAAAGAAGCAAAAGTCATGTTAAAAAAGTCAGTGTCAGGTTTGATTTTGAAGATTAAGTGAGCTCATGCTTCAGAAACTTGTTTTTTTAAAAAACTTGGTCTGCATTAAACATTTAATAAAAACACCTCTGAAAAGCCATTTCTACTTTTGTTCCCTGTTATCACTGCTGTCTCATTAACTTTGCCATTGACCTTGAGTTCCACATTTGCCTCTGGTTTGTCCTAATAGTGAGGACCATGAATAAAAATTCCAAATACTGGAGGAAGTATTTCCCTATTAGAGGAAGAGCACCTTTTGGGAGTCACCCTTATCCTGTGTCACAATAGTTAAGTGAAAATATATTCCAAAGAGTTTTGTTCCATGAGCCACTTTTGTCTCCTTTCAAATCTATTTTTACCTTTGTCCTCCAGATGTGTTGTGCCAATGAGTTCCAGAATTGGTCTCTTTGGTGGAAAGGTAATCTTTGCATAACCTGGTTACCTTATGATTGCATTGATTCCTAGTTGTTGTGTTGTAAGAAAGTGAATACTCATTCTGTGTAGATCTTTCCCATTATATTTAATGAATTTCTACTGTATCCTCTGTAATTCTTTACTACTTATTCGACTCAATGTTTGTTTTGTCTGTCTACATATGTAAGTCATTCAATCTTTTTGATCTGCCTTTTTGCCCTTCTCTGTACTTTTCATCATGCTGTTAAATCCCTTGAGATGAGATGGCCAGAACTGTGTTCAGTATTAAAGATGTCACAGACTTAGACAATGGCACAAAGATGTTCTGTGTTTTGTTATCTAACCCTTTGCTAATGAGTTCCAATATCTAAGTTAACTATTCGTTAGCTTTTGACATACGAGCTGATGTTTCCAGTGAATTATTGTCATGGTTTAACCCTAGACGGAAACTAAGCACCACACAGCCGCTCACTCACTCCCCCCCGTGGGATGGGGGAGAGAATCAGAAGAGTAAAAGTGAGAAAACTCGTGGACTGAGATAAGAACAGTTTAATAACTGAAATAAAGCAAAATAGTAGTAGTAGTAATAATAATAATAATATACAAAGCAAGTGATGCACGATGTAATTGCTCACCACCCACAGACCGACGCCCAGCCCATCCCCGAGCAGCGATCGCTGCCCCTCGGCCAACTCCCCCGTTTATATACTGAGCATGAAGCCATACGGTACGGCATAGCCCTTTGGCCAGCCTGGGTCAGCTGTCCTGGCTGTGCCCCCTCCCAGCTTCTTGTGCACCTGGCAGAACATGGGAAGCTGAAAAGTTCTTGACTTAGAGTAAGTACTACTTAGCAACAACTAAAACATCGGTGTGTCATCAATCAACATTATTCTGATACTAAATCCAAAACACAGCACTACACCAGCTACTAGGAAGAAAATTAACTCTATCCCAGCCAAAACCCAGACAATTATACACAAAAAAATCCACTACATCTAAAAAAAGCTTTTTCCATATTATAATAATACTCAGATTGCTATAGATTAGAGCCAAAATTTCACAACCACCTACTCAGTATTGCTAATATATCTCAATAGAGCTCAATATCCTTATCCGTGGAATAATTTCCAAAACTTCAGCACTGAAATAAAGGAAAGAATAAGATATCTCAGTGGATCCAGAGAAGAGAGAAGTGAACTAGACATAGAACTGGCAAGAAGATAAAACTATAGTACTATACACCAAGTCAGTAGTAAATTAAAGGGAAAAAGGGCTGAGTTAGTAGAGTGGGACATAGGATATGTTAGGGTAAATACTTAATTAAAATGCAAAAGATGAGTCTGACTTAAAGAAATGAGGAGTAGTTTGAGATGGTCATGATACTTGGCCACTTGAAACCTTTGCGATTTATTTAAATAAAACACTAGTTTCCAAAGTACAGCCTGTCATTGATACACATCAAGGCTGAACTCAAATTGCTGTCCTTAGGCTTCTTTTTCTCCAATAATTCTCTTCCCAGGAGGTTTACAAATAGATGTTGCTATCATACACTTTTATAACCTTTCATGCAAAATTCTCGCA
The DNA here is from genome assembly GCF_965183815.1 of Platalea leucorodia. Lineage (NCBI taxonomy): Eukaryota > Metazoa > Chordata > Aves > Pelecaniformes > Threskiornithidae > Platalea > Platalea leucorodia. The sequence continues at coordinate 86,694,418 of NC_138827.1, read as the reverse complement.
TCAGATCAGATCAGAAATTACAGTGGTGTCAGGTACCACAATGGGTTAAATGTATAGACAAAAAAGGTACTGTTTTGCACAGTAACAGCCTTTCGGAGTTATACTATAGTCATAATATTGACCTTGTGTGCTTTGGTCCCTCTCTAAATTAATACAGTAACTTGTGTTGGAAGTTTCCTTTGGGCTGCCTTTGTTTTACCAGTTTATCATATATTTTCCCAACATGAAATAATGAACTGTGAGACTAAGTAAGCTCTTTTGTCTTAACTAAGAAATACTGCATTCAGATCAAGCCTTTGACAGATGAGGAGAGTCTCGGTCAATGAGCATTTAAAGAAGAATTTACCTGAGAGTTTTCATGAAAATTTTACTTCTAACCACAATAAAAACCAGAGCTAAAGCCCAGATAAATCAATGTATTTTATGGAATTTAGTAGTCTTTGGATAAGGTCTCAAACCTTAACCATAATTTAATTAAAAGTAGCTACCTTTGCTTATTTATTTTTTTTCTCATCTCATTTTCTAGTATGGTCTTTAGAAAAAAAATCGGAACAGTTCAGCATTTAGGAAGTGTGCACCTATCCAACTTAGATTTATCCATCACAGATTTCCCACCCCCCCCCCTACCCCCCCCACCCCCGAAACAAGCCAATAATCACATGATAAGTCAGAGACCTCATTCCTTCACTCAATTTTTACCAGATTACCTGCTTTGACTTTGGCAAATCGGAACTGTTCTAAGAGGATATTGCATCTGAAGAGATATCTCTTCTAGGCTTAGCATGTCTGGCTTTTCTCCTGCCCCTTGAACACCATATCTGTGCATCACAGAAGCAGTTGATCAGATCATCATGGTGCTTTGATTGCACTCTTGGAGATGCATGAAAGAAAGGATCCTCTTGTAGGTAAATCAGCTGTTGGAAGGACTACAGAGAAAAATTCTGATTCCAGTGTGCAACAGTTACATATCTGGCCTCAGACAAAACTATAGGTCTGTACCTCAACTTCCCCAACTGCATTAGAAGGCCTCTACCTCAAGGCTATTGTGAAGATTCATTCATTAATGTTGATTAGTAGGTATTACACAAGCAAAAATCTTTGTCAGAACAGTTGTGATAATTCTCCTGGTAATGGTGATATATAGTGAGATATAAGTATATATTCCATAGGTGGCTCAGTGGACTACTAGGAGAATGATGCAAAAATCCAAATTAATTGCATACAAATAGTTTACTTCATGCATTGGGTTTGCGTGGCAAGGTTTTGGTAGCCAGGGGGCTACAGGGATGGCTTCTGTGAGAAGCTGCTAGAAGCTTCCCCTATGTCTGATAGAGCCAATGCCAGCCAGCTTGAAGATGGACCCACCGCTGGCCAAAGCTGTGCCAATCAGCAACACTGGTAGCACCTCTGGGATAAGATATTTCAGAAGGGGAAAAAAAACCCTGTGCAATTGCAGCTGGAGAGAGGAGTGAGCATATGTGAGAGAAACAACTCTGCAGACACCAAGGTCAGTGAAGAAGGAGGGGGAGGAGGTGCTCCAGGCACCAGAGCAGAGATTCCCCTGCAGCCCACGGTGAAGGCCATGATGAGGCAGGCTGTCCCCCTGCAGCCCATGGAGGTTAACAGTGGAGCAGTTATCCACCTGCAGCCCGTGGAGGACCCCACGCCAGAGCAGGTGGATGTACCCGAAAGAGGCTGTAATCCCGTGGGAAGCCTGTGCTAGAGCAGGTTCCTGGCTGGACCTGTGGAGAGAGGAGCCCACACTGGAGCAAGTTTGCTGGCAGGACTTGTGAGCCCATGGGGGAACCCATGCTGGAGCAGTCTGTTCCTGAAGGACTGCACCCCGTGGAAAGGACATGTGGAAATGACCCATGCTGGAGCAGCTCGTGAAGAACTGCAGCCCATGGGAAGGACTCATGTTGGAGAAGTTCATGGACGACTGTCTCCTGTGGGAGGGACCCCACGCTGGAGCAGGGGAAGAGTGCAAGGAGTCCTTCCCCTGAGGAGGAAGGAGCGGCAGAAACAACGTGTGATGAACTGACCGCCACCCCCATTCCCCATCCCACTGCTCCTCTCATGGGGAGGAGGTAGAGAAATTGGGAGTAAAGTTAAGCCCAGGAAGAAGGGAGGCGTGGAGGGAAGGTGTTTTAAGTGGTTTAGCTTTTATTTTCTCATTACCTTTATCTGATTTGGTTGGTAATAAACTAATTTCTCCAAGTCAGGTCTGTTTTGCCCATGATGGTAATTGCTGAGTGATCTCTCCCTGTCCTTATCTTGACCCACAAGCCTTTCGTTATATTTTCTCTTCCCTATCCAGCTGAGGAGGGGGAGTGATAAGTTTTGGTGGGCACCTGGCATCCAGCCAGGGTCAACCCACCACACTTCAATAAAGCTTTTTGGAGAAATTTTGAAAACTTTGTTCCAGCATTATTAATGAGGACTGCTAAGCATACCATGCACTACAATTCATACCAAAATCTTCATGCAAGCCAATAAAATAAATTATTCTCTTGAGGGGCTTGGGATGGTTGGTTTGTTTGTTTTTGCCAAAATATAGTTTTTGCTAGCCAAACTGAGACCTAACTGAAGGAAGTGACTTTCATGCAGACTTTGTAACTTGGAAAGAAGACATCAAAACAATGATTTATCCTGTGAAGGGCCAGGTCTTCACTCAGCTAGTAAAGGAAAAGAAAATAATAAAAAGTGTCTGCCATAGAGTTATCAAGGTCTGAGTGTAACGGGTTGAAAAGACAGATGAAGTAATTGGGTAACTGGTATTTCTCACTGCAATTATTGCTCTAATAAGGGTTTGCCTCACGAGCAACCACTGGGTGCTCAGGTCTTCTAATGAATATTTATAGTATATGGTAAGAGAGATATATTTCTGTTATCACCAGATCTCTTTGAAGGTGTAGGCCAGTTAATTTGTCAGTCAAAATAGAAAATAATTGAGAAGATTGTTTTCTCCTTGAATATCATGAAAGCATTGATCCACAAAATGTTTTAATGAACAAGAATAGCACTTACCTTGACATTTGCGAGCATATTAAAGATTGCATGAATAAATAGCAGGAAATAAACATAACTTTAAGCACTACAACTGAACTGAAGCACGGCATTTTAATTTCCTTAAGCCTTGGATCTTCTAGTCATTTGCATCGATGACACATCAGAGCCTCCAGGACTCTGTTCTTGGGTTTGACTTTTCATTGTTATTTTGTTTCTGTGAACTATGCTCTGTGGTGGTTTTTTTAGAAGTCAGTCATTTGCAAAATTGATCCCATCTGAGATTTTTCCTTCTCTTGCCAAACAGCGGTATGTTATAACACTGCTGCAGAGAGCACCGATTCCTGCAGCAAGTAGGTTGGGAAAGCATATTGATGAAGTATGAAAACCTCAGGATTGGGTGCATTCAAAATTCACATAGATGGATGTGTTTATGTAGCATATGGTATTTTTATAGCTTTTTTCAAGCACAGATAACAGATCAGAGCACAGCCTTACAGAGTCTAGGAATAGAGAAAAGCCCCCTTCCTGACTTCTAGGAAATGTTTGATTCTCTGGTCAGCATGACCCTTTTATCTGCTAAACTGGGCCCTGTGCTTTCCCTCAGCATCTTTTTCTATTCTGCTTGTTTTGGATCCTTTGTCCCTTCATGGCAGAAAACACAGTTTTACCTTAGAATGGTTGCATTTTATGGTTACTTTGGGCTGGTGAAAGAAGAGTGAGGCAATAGACAGGTTCCATATATTTATAATCTTCTTAACATAGCACAGAGCTATCAGCCTTTGGTAATAAGTAATAGCAATTAACAGTCTGGCTAGTCATTAAGCAGGCATGTACTGCATCAAGAGTTATATACTGCTTCAGATAATTGAAGAAGACATATACAAAAAAAGTCCATCTCCAAATCACTGATCAAATGCCTTCATTGCAAATCTTGGGGAAATTACTTAGATACTAACATATGGCATCATCTTCAATGTCTAATAAAGGGATTTAATGGGATCTTATTTTCTTAGCTACTAAGAGAGCGGATCAGAATATTTGTAGCCTGTGACATTTATGGAAAATGTGTCCCAATTTCCAATACGATCCTGATAGCTAGGAATTAATTTGTTACTTTAAAGGCCTTTTTTTCTGGACAGCTTTTATGGACACATTTCAGGTTCAGGATCATTCCTCCTCCTCTGAGGCACACAGAGGCCCCAAACTGAAATTGGTGTCTATGAGGTTCTCCCCATTCTACTGGGACCCTGGTCGACTTCTCTGCTTATTCAATCCCCAGACTAATGCTAGAAATGTGATGCACGCCCTTTGTATTCCCTTTGTATTCCCCAGAGGTTTACATAACGTGCACAAATGATGCTCGGTAGGCTTGACGAGGTTAAATGCAACATGCTCTGAGAAATTGGCTTGAATGTTGGTGTAACTTCATTTTTCTGGCCACCATGCCTCTCCCTTTTGCTGCTGAACACCAGTTTTTTTGGTTAGCTAACATCTTTCTTTGGAAAGACAGCGGCATTCCATGCTCTCTTAGTTATAAAGTACTCCAAGACAAACATCATTTTAAAATACAAAGAATTATTGTTATTAAAGTACAGGAGTCCTCAGTGCATTTACAGATTGTGACCTTTCTTCAGTGCCGATGCAGGTGTGCAAATAATGTCATTCTTTGTTTCAAACCTTGCTTTCAAGGCTACATCCAAAGTGCTCTGTTTGTTGTCCCTATTCTTAAGGCTCTTTTTTGCTTCTCAAGAGATCAGAACCCCTCAACCAAATTCCAGTGATGGAAATCAGATAAAATCTGTTCTTCTGCAAACAAAAGCAACAAACTCTTCCTATCCTTTATAACACTGAAGCTTTATTCCACAAAGAACACATATTAAATCTATTCAGTTTAACATTCCACTCAATGTTGAAGATGTCAAACAAATTCCACCCCACCCCACCCCCCAATAACTTTCTCATGGCCACAGAAGTTGCTTAAAATCATCCCAAATAGCCTTTCAGAAGCTTAGATCTTTGCTTATGAAAAATACCGTCTAAAATCCAGGTTCAAAATTACAAATCTGAACATCTCTCCTTTTGTCTGCCATAGCATCCTCCAACCTATATTTGTACTGATCTATCATCAAATTCTGGAGGCAGTGTTAAAGCAAATTGATCAACAATTCCTCTGAAAATCCATTGAAATTCAGATCCACTTCTGGTGAATATTACCAGGCGTAAAACAATGCTTGATAGAACACATTTCAGCACCTCAAGGTATTTTCACTACCAACAGTCACATTCAGCTGCAGTTTCAGAATGAGGAAAGTGAAAGCATTAAACTATGTTTGTTTCATTAAAAGTTGAAAAGGATTGATCCTTTGACTGCTGATAGTAAAGCCATGTGTCTGGAGACTACTAAATAATCCTTCACTGGAAGGGCTACAGGGTTCCCTCTATTCTTCTTCACCCTCTCTCCCATTTTGTCTTGCATTTTTCCCCAAAAGTTATTTTTGCCCCTATAGTCAATCAGCGGCAGACCCCGCTAAAAAAAAAAAATAATCTTCACACATGTGAACCTGTGTCCGTATCCTCTGTGCAACACCACAGTCATGAATTTGCTGTATAAGCCACAGCAAAGTGCTTGGCTTTCCGCTAAAACTTCTTGTATGTTCTGCTCAGAACTATCTAGTTAGGAGCTGCAAATTACAGCTGTACACATATATTTTCTTTTCCAGCTGGAGGAAGAGACTGTTCTCATCTTATCCTTTTTGCCTAGAATATCCCTTCCCCCCCCCCCCACGCTTTCAAATGGAACATTTTGCAGGGACTCAAGCTGAAACATGTACTTTCTTTGGTGCTAGCCATCTTCTAGTAGCTACTGAAATTTTCTCAACTTAAGGACAAGGTTAAGGACGTAAGTAATTAGGACACTAACTAGTAACACACACACAAATCAAGATGCCCTACTGAACAGCCTCTCTCTACACAATTTTAATTGCTTTTACTTTGTTGTGTTTAATTTGGTTAATTGTTTTTTCTTTGTTGGTTTTAAATCATCTCCAGGAGTGCACAACTCCTTTAAGATTCTCAAGTGATCCAAGACAGCTGCAGCAATTAGCAGCTCTCAGCCATGTTCCCCATGAAACAACTGGGACAGATACATAACTGAGCTAGGGTTGCTGGCAGATATGCATTGAAACATGGAACTTCACCATTTTTATTAGGCAAGCAGAACAAAATCATGATCAGTCAGGATAGTCCCAACTCTATTGAGACTTTCAGTAACCATCACTAATGTAGTTCTTCACAATGCTGTCTGAGAACCGTTGTTTGAAATCTTCATCAATATATTCCCTGACATGCTTTCATTCAGTATTTTATTTGAACTAACCATGCCAGGATTCCTTTCCTCCCTGCTCTGCCTGCATGTATAGCGCCCAGCGCAGTAGTCTCCCAACAGTTTGGGACGTGTGAATGCTGCCATAATACTTGAAGACAGGCAATAACAACAGGAGCAGCCTAGAGAAAAGCCTGGAGCTAGCAGGCAGGCTCCAGCTGGAAAACACCATCTCAACACACTAGAACAGAGGGAGTCGAGTTCCAAACAGTAAGTTTTTTGGCTACCAAAGAAACAATGGATGAGCCTATTTATCATTGAGAGGAAGACAGAGCAGAAACAAGAGAGAGGAATAGGAAAAAGTGTTCAAACCAAGCAATATCTGATACAGGCCCAGCAACAACATGGGTTGAAAGCATTCAAACTTAAGTACTAATGATTCCCAGAACTCCCTCTGAACAGACGTGCATTTTTTAATCAGAACATAATTCCTCATTGGAACAGATTCAGTTCATCATTCTTGCCTTCAACAACATTTGCTTGTTCCTCACAGTCCTTTCAATTGTGTCAGGCTTTTTGCATAGCCAGTGCTCAAAATTAATTTTCAAAAGGGTAAAATACTAAAAAAGAACAATAGAATAGTTCAGAAGGCTAGTACTTACACAGAGAAGGTATAACAGCTTTCTGGAAAGCAGTCTCAGTTGTTATACAACATTTCAGACCTGCTTCCATGAAAAGTGCCAGAGCATAAGGTTAACACAAAGATGTTAATCTATTTTCTTCAGAACCTTTTTCCCCACTAGTGAACAACCATCCCTGTCTTAGCATCTCTTTTAAATAAGGGCCAAAACCCATCCCTGTCCTAAGCCTTTGATGACTGTAGCATTTAATTACATATTTAAAGCCTGTGTATCTAAGCAAAACAATGTACCACACACATAGATCAGAAGATAAAATCCTACCCTCTCTAATTTAATTCTTTAGAGGGTATTTCTAGAGGTTGGAGCCTCTGATAGTTAAGCATTGATTCCCTGAAGGATGACTGCTTCATAACGGATTCTTTCTTTTAAAGAGTATTGGGGGATCATTTGTAGACAGGCTTGTGTTTCAAAGAAGAATGTCTTTATTCTCCATTGACTCAGTTAATATATCAAGTCATTGTTAGTAACGCCAATGTGCTCTACCCTTGTGGGGCCCACAGAGGATTTTCAGTGTTCACTACAGGCCAGGTTCTGTTCTTTCCTTTGTGCTTGAGCAGCATGAAAGGGAATGGGACCTCATAAGCAGACCACTCCTAGAGACAATATGTTGCTTATTCTACTGGGTTGCTGGGAAGCAATCTTCAGCTGTTAATTAACAGAGGATTACTCTTCCCTTCCTAGGATCACAGCAAAGCAAATCTGGACTCCATCCATCCCACACCCAGTCCAGCGATGCTTGCACTCACCTTGAAACTGCACCAAAGACACTGAACAATTAACAATTCATACTCATAGAATCATAGAATAGCCCAGGTTGGAAGAGACCTCAAAAGATCATCTGGTCCAACGTTTCATCAGAAAGGGAACCTGCTTTAGAGCACATAAGGAAAGCTTGCTACTGGAAATTGTGTGCAATGTACAGAAAACATAGGTACTGCTATTTATCATTTTAAATCACTCTCACACTCTGGGACAGCCCATGGGTTTCAGTTCACCCTCCACTAGATCAGATTCCTTCGAAGGTTTCCAGCATTTGTCTGTAGCATGCTAAATGCATCATTTAAAATGAAACCTAGTAACATGGGTTTTCATTCAAGGAAAGAAGTTCAATGTCATTTGGAATTACAGTTTTGGGAGCATTAGCGGACACAAGATACTGGACAAAACAAAACAAATGACCATACAGCACCTTGCACAGCATGATCTCTCTGAGTTTTTCCAGGGTCTCTCCATCTTCCAGTTTAGAAATAACAACAGTATGTGTTTATGATGCAGGATAATCTCTCACCTCAAGCAATATGTGCTGTCTTGTCACTGGTTTTGCTCTATTAATATCCTCTTTCTATTGCTACTATTATGTGTCCAACTCCACAACAGCTGTTTTATGTATTTTTCCTTCAGAAGAGGCCTAAGGACAGAAGCTTCTCTTTCAGAAAAGGCTCTTTCTTTTCTTTTTTTTTTTTTGTAAATATTGTTTCCAGTTTAGGTTTGAAAGCTTAGAATGGACCTGCAGTATAAATAATGAAATATGCATTATCCTTTGACCAAGTCGTAAATACCATGGTATCTCAGACTCTCAACCCAGTCATTATATTTTGGATGGAAATGCTTCAGCAAGTGCTGAGGCTACAGTACTCCATCTCGGTTGGTGACACCCCCCCCTCCCCCCCCCATTACACTTAGTACCACCACATCCTGTGTAAGCAATTTAAGTGATTCAGAACTGCAGGGACAATAGAGGTGTTCAAAAAATACCCAGTGGAACAAATTTAAAGGATTTATTTATATACATTGCAGTTCTTAGGCCTAGTAAGTGTGATCTTGTCTCTCTCTAGTGGCTGCAGCCACCCTTATCTCAAAAGTGTTGGTTTCTTTTGCACAACCACTACACTTCTCATGCCAAGTATCCAAAGTATCCAAACTCTGATGATCAGTAAAGCACCTGCTTACCTGAGCAAGGACAACCTGTAATGTTATCAGGAACAGTAAGCATGTAAAGGGAATACAAGTAAAGCATCCTACACTACAGCAAACTGGCCATAAAAAACATTCATACTGGAAAGCAAAGAAAAATTTACAACCCTCACAGCATTGAAATTCTGCAAAAGCCTCCCAGTAGTGAAGGAAAGGCACTCCCCATCATCCTTTTATTTTTAAAACTGAGTTTGATCAGTTTATGAACAGCACTGTATATAATAAGAAGAGATTGGACTTGATTACCCAGGAAATATTTTCTAGTCACATGTTCCCCTGAGATTAAAGATGTCTGTTTTGTTAGTTTAAATGGAATGTGTAATCCCTCACGAGGTTTCAAAATCTCATGCTTCTAGTTTACTTTCTAGACATTTCGAATTCCTTCAGCACTTTTATTCTACCTGGATCAAGAATTTTAAATCCTTTTTTTCCTTTATCTGAGCAAACTTTCATGGTTTCCTTTAAAGCTAAGGCACGGAAACTATCAGCCTGGTCTCCTAAAAAACTGAGAAGTCATCATAGTTATTTCATTTGTATATTCCATGGTTAGGGAGCAAACTTGAAGACTTGGTTTGACCAGCACTGGTTCGGCTACCTCTATCTGGGTCTATGGAGAGGCTGAGATTGTCACACTAAGCAGTGCAGACTTTCCATTTCTGCTATTAGATTTCCTAAACTCTGTTTCACACCACCCCACAGAAGGATTCTGGGTATGGGAGAACCTTTGACCCCTCTAAGAGTGAAAAAGAAGGAGGAAGGGAGGATGACAGGATTCTCCTACACAAAACCCTCTGCTTGAGTGGGGCACCTACACTGGACCTTATCAGAGAGCAGAGAGGCAGCAGCTTGTCCAGTACAATTTGTGCTTCTCTGTCCCTATAGCAGCTAGGTCCCATAGGGTATCCTTCAGCAGCAGTATGGATGCAGCACAATTGCTCCATCTGGCAAACCCAGTGCTTTATCCTTTTTCTCCAAACCCTCCTAATATTTTTCTTGATCATTACATCCATCTACTCTACCCTATCTCATTTCTAAGCAAGTGGTACACAAAGTGAGCTGTGTGTGCACATGTTTGTATGTGTAGCCACCAGGACAAATAAGCCAGTTTGTAGCCAAGAAATGTGCACAGACATTTTCAGTACTATGTCAATCAGAATATACACAAATTGTGTTTATGCACAATACATCATCAGGTATTTGTATTAATTATTACAATTTTTTCTGTAGGGTCACAGAATATGCATAACAGCTAAAACACAACACTATGTACAGACATGTCTCAGCCTCTATTCCATCAGTCCCATGGAAAGTACACTGCACTTTATTATTATACGGCATGACATACTCAGTCTTATTGTTCAATGGACCATGAGACACAGGAACTACGGTTCTCTCCAGACAGCTGGGCAGCCAGTCAGGCACACCATGAATAAAGAGATAATTGTGCTGAACTGCTTATTGATTAACAACTTTTCAACCTTCCAAGCCAAAAAAAAGAAACAAAAAGCCCAAAACAGACAAACAATCCCAGACACTTACTTTGTAAAAAAAGGCAGGTCAAGCCCATGAAATCAGGTCACTAGGCCAAGTTAATACGATATACTTTGACCATCACAGCTATAGGAAACCATCACTAACCCAAGATAGTGGCTTATGTTCCTTCACAGGGGAGAAGTATGCACTTCATCCCACCTAGCACATTCACCTACCCACAGCCTGGATGGAAAAGACTCATAGACAGCTGTAACTAACTTCTACCCTTCCTGCTAAATGTGAGTTCTGTGCACTAGCTCTTACTTAGGCTTGGATTTTCTCCATGTTTAAAAGGAGAGATTTATTAACAAAATTCGTTAAAGGCAGGAGTTTATGAAACTTCATGCTGCATATTTGCCAGGGTTATTACCCTCCTTACCCAAAGACTGGGGTATTTCATACAGTCACTTAAAGTACAGGCAGAGCCATATCACTCTCTGCAGCCAACATACTAATGAGCTTTGCCACAGTAGTATCTTACATTTCATTATCGCTTTCATTCACATTTTAAGAGTAGGGAAACCTTCTTAAAAAATTTGGGACTATTTTCTCATAGGATGTCTGGTCTGTCATCTTATGAGCACCCTCTGTAGTCCCATCCTGTTTTGTACCAATGTGTAAAGGACTAGCAGTCCCACAATACTCATGTAATTTTCTTAAAGGATCTCCTAGGAAAAGAGAAAAAAAAAAAAAAACAAAGCCAAAGCAAAACAAAAAAGCAAACAACTCCAATTTCCTATGATGAATTTGGAATCTAAGCACAACTGAAAGAGTCCAAGATAAGAAGCAATAGGCTTATACTGTAGCATGTAGGAAACAAGCTGGTCAGAAATAGAAACTTCCTGAGTTAGCGTAGCAAAGCACTGGAATCAGTTCCCTGGGAAACTTGTTGGCAGCTCTGTCACTGGATGTTTTTATGAAGGCAGACATAGGTAGAGTGGATCCTGCATTGGGACAAGAGAATAGAAATGCCTGTAGTCTTATTCTCTATGATTTCGAGGGAAAGGGCTAGAAGACAATACTAATCAAAATGATCAGCAGTCTCCTGTGAGAGAAAAAAAAACTTTAGGAGACCTTCACCTGGCATTAAAGTGTAACACAATTGTCTGGTCTCTTTAATAGCCTTAGTCATGATTCAATATTAAGGCAATATGATGGAATGTTCTTGGTTAAAAAAAACATAGCTATTTCCTACACACTGTGTTTATGAGCATTTTCAGAAATTGTACAGGCTTTCTTTCCCCACAGGGAAGACATGCTGTGATTTATGGACTGTAATAGTGAGCTTAATTGGGAAGGAGATATCAATGTTGACAGCTTTGTCTTCGCCTAGTAAATAATGGAATAAATCTGCAGGGAGCATTTACTCACTCCCCATCAGGGTTTTGGACAGTGGCTTTTGGAGGCCATGCACTTTCTGATGTATTTGCAGTACAGTTTACATGCCGAGGCCATTGCCACTGCATCTGTGAATAGCTGTCCCCAGAGCCCCATTGGTTTCATCAGTGAGGTTGTCTGTGCTCAAGATATAGGAACTGGATAATGGAGGAGAAAAGTGCTGGACCATGGTGAAGACATCAATCTACATTGTGCAATGGAGTGTCACACAGACATCCCCAACCCCATGAACCTTGAGTCTGCTACAAAGTCCAGAGACCTGCAGATTGATCAGATGGGTCTAGGACAATTTGGCCCAGGGCTAAATAGCTTGAGACAGGCACTACATGAATGGGACTTGCCAGAATCTGAATCTGAACAGAACCAGAGGCTATTAGCTTGCCTATCAAGCATACACCTTAATGATTCTAGCAGGGTGGCAGGGGGTGTTGTTAAATGGGTCCAGCTGGCTTGGCATTTGTTGTTTATTAATAGAATCATAGAATGTCCTGAGTTGGAAGGGACCCACAAGGATCATCGAGTCCAACTCCTGTCCCTGCATAGGACAACCCCAAAAATCACACGATATGTCTGAGGGCGTTGTCCAAATGCTTCCTGAATGTCGTCAGGCTTGGCACCATGACCACCTCCTGGGGGAGCCTGTTCCAGTGCTCCACCACCCTCTAGGTGAAGAACCTTTTCCTAATGTCCAACCTAAAAGGCCCCTGGCATATCTTCCTGCTGTTCCCTCAGGTTCTATCATTGGTCATCAGGGAGAAGAGATCAGCACCTGCCCCTCCTCCTTCCCTTGTGAGGAAGCTGTAGACCACGATGAGGTTTCCCCTCAGTCTCCTCTTCTCCAGGCTGAACAGACCAAGTGAGTTCAGCCGCTCCTCGTACGGCTTCCCCTCTAAACCCTTCACCATCTTTGTGGCTCTCCTCTGGACATTCTCTAGTAGCTTTGTATCCTTTTTGTACTGTGGTGTCCAAAACTGCACACAGTACTCAAGATGAGGCCGCACGAGTGAAGAGTAGAGCAGGACAATCACTTCCCTCTACCGGCTAGCAATACAGTGCTTGATGCACCCCAGGACACGGTTGGCCCTCCTGGCTGCCAGGGCACACTGTTGGCTCATGTTCAACTTGCCGTTGACCAAAATCCCCAGATCCCTCTCTGCAGGGCTGCTCTCTAGCTTCTCATTCCCCAGTCTGTATGTACATCCAGGGTCACCATGTCCCAGGTGCAAAATCCAGCACTTGCCCTTGTGAAACTTCATATGGTTGGTGATTGCTCAGCTCTCTAATTTGTCTAGATCTCTCTGCAGGGCCTCTCTGCCCTCAAGAGTCTCAACACCTCCTCCCAAATTTGTGTCATCTGCAAACTTAGATAGTAATCCTTCGAGTCCTGCACCCAAGTCATTTATGAAGACATTAAAGAGAATAAAAATTGGCCCTAAGATGGATCCCTGTGGAACCCCACTAGTGACTGGTTGCCAGCCCGATGTAACCCCATTTACTATAACCCTTTGAGCCCGACCTGTCAGCCAATTGCTCACCCATTGCATTATGTGTTTATCCAGCTGTAGGCTGGACATTTTGTCCAGGAGGATACTGTGAGAGACAGTATTGAAGGCTTTACTGAAGTCGAAAAAGATGACATTGACTGGCTTCCCTCGGTCAACTAGGTGGGTAACCTTGTCATAGAAAGAAATCAAGCTCGTCAAGCAGGACTTTCCCCTTGTGAACCCGTGCTGGCTGGGACCAATGACTGCGTTGTCTTTCAAGTGTGTTTCAGTAACCCCCAGAATAATCTTCTCCATGATTTTGCCAGGCACAGAGGTGAGACTGACAGGCCTGTAGTTACCAGGGTCATCCCTGTTGCCCTTCTTGAAGATTGGGACAACATTCACCAGCTTCCAGTCAACTGGGACCTCTCCAGATTCCCACTGAAAAATCATTGAGAGAGGTCTCGCTATGACATCAGCCAGCTCTTTGAGTACCCCCGGATGAATCCCATCGGGCCCCATTGACTTATAGGGATCCAGCTGGAGCAGCAAATCCTGCACTAGTTCGGGGTTAGTTGAGGGTTTATCACTCTCATAGTCATCGTTCTCTAGCGCAGGGCTCTAAGGGTCCCATAGCCCATCATCGGTGTTGAAGACCAAGGCAAAGAAAGCATTAAACATCTCTGCTTTGTGTATGTCCCCGTTTGTGAGGTGCCCATGCTCATCAAGTAACAGACCAATGTTATTTCTGGCCTGCCTTTTGCTATTAACATATTTCAAAAAGCCCTTTTTATTGTCCCTCACAGTACTGGCCAGCTTCAGCTCTAACTGAGCTTTGGCCATGCGAATTTCCTCCCAACAGTGGTGAACCCCATCTCTGTAGTCCTCCCATGTTGCCTGACGTTGCTTCCACTGGCCATACACTGTCTTTTTTGGCCTTAGTTCTAGAAGAAGATCCCTACTTAGCCAAGCCGGCCTTCTACCTTGCCTGCTTGACTTCCGACATTTTGGAATTGCCTGCTCCTGTGCTCTTAGGACATGGTACTTAAAAAATGACCAGCACTGACAGACCCCAGCACCTTCAAAAGCTTTTTCCCAGGGAACCTTACTAATAGTTCCCTGAGCAGCCTGAAGTCAGCTATCCTCATATCCAGAGCTGAGGTCTTGCTGGCAGTTTTCCTCCTGTTACCATAGATTTTAAACTTGACTGCTTCATGGTCGCTGTGGCCAAGGCCACCAATCGCCACTTCACCCACAAGACCCACCTCTGTTAATAAGCAACAAATCGAGGAAGGCACCTTTCCTGGCTGGTTCCCTTAGTACCTGTACCAAGAAGTTACCATCCAGATGGTTTAGGAATCTTCTAAACCTGTTTCTACCAGCTGTGTGGTATTCCCAGTTGACATCTGGCAAGTTGAAGTCCCCCATAAGGACAAAGGCAGATGACTTAGAAGCATCCCTTAGTTCCTTAAAGAATAACTCATCAGTGTCATCATCCTGGCTGGGTGGCCTATAGCAGACTCCCACAACAACATCCACTTTATTTGTCTGTCCCTTAATCCTTACCCAGAGGCTCTCAACTGTCCCATTGCCAACTGCTAGCTCCATGCATTCCAGCCCCTCCACTACATACAGTGCCACCCCCCTGCCTCGCCTGCCCTGCCTATCCCTCCTGAAGAGTCTGTAATCATCCATGATGGCACACCAGTCACAGGACTCATCCTACCAGGTTTCACTTATGCCTATGATGTCATATCTCTGGGACTGGGCCAAGGCATCTAGCTCCTCTTGCTTGTTCCTCATGCTGTGCGCATTTGTGTAGAAACACTTAAAGTGCAGTTCATTGGTTCATTGTGCCCATTACCTCGTGGAGCAGTCTGAGGAATCTCACTAGCACGCAGTTCCTCAAACTCTGGTGTGCCATCCTGTTGCTCATTGCTGACTAGCCTGGTATTGTCCCTTTCCCCCTTCCAATCTAGTTTAAAGCTCTATCAATTAGCCCTGCTAGCTCCTGAGCAAAAACCCTTTTAGTGACAAAAACATTTAGTGACAAAACATTTAATTAGAAGAAGGCCATTTAAGCTTTGTCTTGAGCACATTTTCATTGCCATTATTATTTCTGCTAGTGTATTTTCCCCCCGCTTTCATCAATTTCAGTTATTCAGGACTAGTTTACAGACCCAAGGGACCCAAATCAGATGCATCTATGTTATAAGAATGGAGCTCAAACAAACAAGCTGTCCAGAGGGGCAGCTAGCTCACACCAGGCTGGGGTCTATCAGCTTAGATAAGGTGATGCACAAGACATCCTAAATCAGAATTCACAGTTCATAGGCCAGACCCTGCAGATTTTTAGATAAAAATAGGATCCATTGAACTAATGGACAACTCAAGCATGAAAAACTACATTATTGCTTGCATGATATAAGCCACATGCTTCTCGGCATTAAGTCCGCATTGCTTATATTGACAAGTGCCACATAAATAGTGTAGGCTGTGGCAGAGGCCACTGAATGTCTCTGTCATTCTGGGCAATATATTCCTGCAAGTAGAAGGGCATGGTTTACTGTTCTGAGCTGCAGTTCCTCTTCAAAGAAGAGATTTTTAAGACCACAACAGGTTCCCCACATCACGTCCCACTGTTTCTTAGCTGCTGGTTTCCATTTGCTGGTCCAAGATGATTCAGCCTGCATTGTAAAAGGAGTCAGACTTCTGTACTTTTGCAGGGCAAGTAGAGAAGAGAAGACATAGATTACAGAAAGGGCTGTAGAGGAGCTCTACACTCTACAGAGTCCTCTGATAGCTGCTCTGCTTCCCACTCCACTGCACATAGGGAATGTCAACACTTCCTCATATTTAGGCTTTCAGCAACCAGAAGCATGCTTTTCCTTCTTAACCGAAGAGAGCAGAATGAATCTGTTTCATCTTATTGTATTCTGATTCCAAAAACTATCTTATTGCTCTTAAACTTCACTGATATATCTACTTCTGAATGTCACAAACTACTCACTTTCCTTATCTAATTTTTACTCTAAGATTATGGCAATTGGGGGTCATTAACATTTTGTTAAGGTACCAACCTTTCCTCCTCAGAAGAACAAAAAATTTTTCCTCCTAATGT
Source organism: Platalea leucorodia (assembly GCF_965183815.1). Classification (NCBI taxonomy): domain Eukaryota; kingdom Metazoa; phylum Chordata; class Aves; order Pelecaniformes; family Threskiornithidae; genus Platalea; species Platalea leucorodia. The sequence goes on along the minus strand of NC_138827.1, from coordinate 86,677,876 downwards.
GGGAAAAACCTAAAACAGTTTCCACGGTTATTGCCTTTTGTGCCATCCTATCCACCCTCTGAAAAGCGGGCAGACTCCCTTCCACACAATTCAAGATTCCAGGCTGAAATTCCTTGCTCCCTGTTAACATGCAAATGCATATGAAATGGCAAGCCGAATTCACTGATTACTCATTTTGGCCTTGAGTTTAATGATCTACCAATATTTTTTTTTTCCTTTCTCCCAGCAGAGACTACCTACCTATTTAAGGCATGAGAACACAGCACAGAAATAAAGGCATTTCATTGTATTTTCGTATTCCCCCTACAGTTTCTTCAAGGTTGCTTCACTCTACAATTATAACAAGACAACAAAAGAAAACCTCTTCAAACCATTCAGGGAAACAAAAGTAGTTTCTGTGTGAAGATTACTTTCACATCACAAAAGCCAGGTGTGGATCTTCCTAGTAGTTGTTGACTAGACTGAAGTGTTTTCAACAGTTTCGAATTTACATCATCTGTGCAGACTATCACATTGCTAATTTAACCTTACTGGCAACAGACTTAACTTGGTTTGTTACCATTTACAGACCCCTAGAACTAGCCATTGAGTCCCAGGTAGAAAGCAATGCCTCACAACACTGTATTTCTCATAATACTAAATATGAAATTTGAGCTTATCAGAAAAGACAGGGTTTCAAGAGGTTGCGAAGGGAAACAGGTTACCTCATCTTGCTCCCAGCAAAACAAAATGGAAACACTCAGTTGGCCTGTTTGATGCCTGAGTTCAGGTGAAATGGGTCAGGTATGACACCATAATTCATAGTGAGGTTTGTGCTAACTGGTGACACTTTTCTGAGATCATTCTGACCTCACAAATCATTGGTTGTGCTCATTGTACCAAATCTCTCACAATTACTCATTCTTACGTGGTACATGTGAGCTGATATCCCACAGAAACAGAAACCTTCAAGCTTTGAAAGCAACTGCAGAGCCCCAAACTATTCAGAATTTAAATGCAGAGGCAATTGTTAGGATGCCCCGTATCAGTTGAAGTCATAGTCCCAAATCAGGAATCCAAATCTGCCTAATGTGCCATCTTTCAAAAGTAGAAAAGCCCACAAGAACAGACCTGATGATGATATTTCACATACCTCCTAGGAGTACACAGCCAGAAGGAGCTGCTTATATCACCTTACTCTAACTTTTCTTACTGCACATAATCCCCTCATGTGATCCTTTTACAAACTGAAATTCTGTGAATGGTGTTTCTTTTATGGTATTTCATTACTTTGACCTTGTCTTTTAGGCAGGAAGCCCTGAAGTTAACACAAACTAAAGTGTGTAAAGTACAATATTAGGTGGAATGTTGGATGTGATGACGAATAAGGAATGAGTGAATAAATAAATTGTATCACCTCATCTATTACATCTGCGCTGTTCTATTATTTCCTCCATTCCCAAGTGACACTGCAGCATTAGAAAGAATTTGAAAAGGAAAGAAAACAGTAGCCTGGGAAGCACCTTTACATAAACAGAGATTTTAAGTGTTGGGAAGTTTATTCTACAAAAGAGACAGATAAGACAAGGTGTAATCAAAAAACAGGAAAGAATAATCAGTCACCTCAAACTCAGATTTGGAATTCTATTCTCCTTTTCTCATAATACGAAGATGGGTATGATCTGCTTGAGTTGCAGTTAAAAATTTCCACAAGACTGTAAACCTCACTGCCACGGGATATCAATGGGCAAAAGAGGTTGGAAAGATGCCTAGAATGACTGCACATTCATAGAAATAAAACTTTGTAAGACTTCAAATTATTAATGGTGAAAAGAAAAACATCTTAGGAGAGAGGGCATATCTGAAACACCTGGGCTAAAGCCAGTTTTTATTTACCTGGGAACTGAGTGGGATTTCTAATAGGCACATATAAGAAATATTTGTGATGGTAATTCTTGTACCTTCTAAAAATTATTAGGCCCATCAGTGTTGGATCCAGAATATGGATGCTAGAGACCTCGGGTCTGATCTAGTCTGACTGTATCTGACTATACCCACCCCTATAGACACCTCATGGAACGGGCCCATTATAACTAGCAAAAAAAGGCAACACCAAAGGGCAAATAAATGACCTCATTGGATACAATACAAATAACTAGCGTCAATAAAGACAACCAAATTTTTAAAATACAAAATCTTTGGAAAGACTTGTATGAAGAGTGATCAAGAAATGCAAATATGTCACATGTCCCTCTTTACTGTTTAGCAAAGCACTGCTCACATCCAGGGAATTTCTGAAACCAGAATACAGGCACGTAGGTTAGCTAATCTGATGGTTATACGGCAACGTTTTTCTCCCTTAAAAGTACAATTACAACAAAAACCTCTAATAAAATGCAGGAAGACCAAGGACATTCTAATTGCACTTCTACATCCCAGTGAGGAATCAAAGAATTTCCTAGTGAAATTATATCAGCACGGTGAAGCCTTCAGTGGAATTAACAGATATTTCTTCTCTTTTCCACATCCTTCTATGACAAGTTACTGCTAGAAAATGTACATCTATTGGAAGGTAAATAGGCAGGGATATTAACATTCCTTGCATTCATACCAATAACGTGAAAGATCATTAGTGATGATTCAGACCCCACGGCATGTCTTTTTAGAAGAGATTTGCCAGCTTGCACACCTAATTATGTACAGATACTCATGTTGCAAAAGGGATGATAATCACTTATTTGATAAGCACCTTCTTTGTCTTCACAGAGAGTCCTCCTAGACAGACAGTTGTGATTTTTTTCCATTTAGCTGTTTCCTCTGCCCTGTTCCCCCCTTCTCCCCTTGCCCTTAATCTTCATTTTGGTAACCTTAACTCCTAGAAAGGTAAGTGACAGAAGCCAGTAGCAATATTTCTTTCTCCAGCTTCACAATAGGTAATCTCTTGCAATATCAGTTTAGCAACAGGAGGACAATAAAATGTCATCTGAGAAAAGCACAAAGAGGAGAGAAAGATGCACAAACAGAATTTATTCTGCCTCAGAGCTAAAAAGGGGGGGTGGGAATCAAGTCCTCAAGTGTTTCTTAGGGCACTTTCTTCTCTTTTCTGTGTCCATCAACCCAGCAGTATAGGAGTGCCATATGGAATTACTTCTCTCTCTTAGGTCCTGCAGTTTAAAGTTCAGTAACAAGCTTGTGTTTCAAAAATGGGAGCATCCAGGTTGCCTCTAACTCAATATGCTATAGGAAAATGAGCATTTCTTATTTTATTTCAATGAGATATGGGGCATTCTGTCTGGTGTAGAGCAAATATTCACACATGAATATTAGAGGTAGCATTTCCCAAATTGCCTGCCAAGTGACAGCATGAATATCTGGGGTGGTTGACCCACTATTTGGTTTCTGCCTCTGCTGCTCACCACGTAAAAGTCAACTTTCTGTGGACCTAACAATTGCACATTACACAGGATATGCACTTCCATGTATCTCAGAGAAGTCTGTATGCAGGACTTTGATTCAGTTTGCCATAGAGATAGGGTTCAGTATCTTAACACAGGATAGTACTTATGCTTGAACAACCCTTTTCAAACAGAGAGGTTTTCTCTTCTAGAAATGGTGGATTTGTTTGTCCCATAGGGCATTTAATGGGTTTATAAACTGAAAGAGAAGATCAGTGATCCTCAAGACTGACCTCTTGCAGATCATATAGCAGTTTCTCTCAGCTAATCTATACTAATCCCTAAGCACCCTATCCTCCATAGTGATTTGAAGTGGCAGAGAAAGCATATCCAGTGTTAAGCTCTTCAGTGACAGTTACTTACAGCTTGAACTTTTCCTTGATTTGATTTCTTTGTTAATTTGTTATGCTTTTATTTGCAAAGTGGACAGACATCATAATTCACCCACAAAACCACAATAAGCAATCAGTTAATTTGTATTATTTATTCCTTAATTCTTAAATTACTATTTAAGTATTTGTAGATGTTACCCCAGTTTAGCGTGCGATGTTGAGTTCCTTCATTTAAGGGATATTTAGTCTAGATTTTTCGGGGCAGATATTAAGTGCTGTTTAAATACCAACTTGACTTTGAAAGATCACTCTGTCTATGACTCAGACATCTCAGTGGATTGACTCCAAAGAGCAAAAGAAACACTAGTGATTACAATCTAAAGAATATTTTAACATTTAAAGTAGGCATTCACATCATCTTACTGACATTCTAACAGAATAGCTATAACTGCACATGCAGATTCCCAGTTAACCAATATGCCTTTGTTAGATTGGGATAGATACAGCTCCTGCATCCCCCCAGCAGGGAGCCTGATGGTGACAGACACCTCTCATATTCTCACCCATCCTGCGCTGCTGCTGCTGCTGGCGGCCAGAGTGAGCCTGAGCCAGGTCAGAACTCTCCCTGCAGCATTTTCCAAATTCATTTTGTACCTGCCTGTCTGCCCTACACCCCAAGGACCTCAGCGTGTTTCTTATCTGCATGACATCATCCATCCCTCCCATGTCTTTTCTTCTATTTCCTTATCCCCTTCTACACTCTCCTCCAGATATTTTCTATAGCATTTGCCTTCATCCCCCACTTCCAGCTACCCTTATCTCCTTTCTCTTCAAGGACCCTGTGCGATATTCCTCATCTCTCCTGCAGCATCTTCCACCAGGCAGCATCCCTCTGCCTGCAATCCCTGTTGATTTTGACTCCTCTTCCACACTCAACAGCAATGACCCAAACTTACCCATCAGTAACACATCTCATCCTTTATCTGCATATTTCTTCACCTTTACAAACTTGTCTGATGCGCAGTTCAGGTTTATATATTGTGCAATGTGTTTACTTACACTGTATACACAATCCTGAAACAGAGAAGATTGCAAACAACATGCAGACAGTTGTCTCAAGACACTAGGACCAAATATAACTGCTTGCTTCCCAGGGGCTAACAGAGAAGACTAGATAGGGAGTTTAAGAATGGAAAATGGCATCCCTCATGACTTATGATACACCCTACAGTCAGAAATTATTTCACAAAATGAAAACTAATGTAACTATGTCTTTAACAGTGCTTATGTAGTCAGAAAAATAATCTCTAAAATGTGTGCAATAACTCCACCTGGTGCTTCTCAACATGATATTGTCAGGCTTAAAGCTGTCTCTTATGAGAAACAGGGGAGCATAGCTGTTATACAAAGTAAAGGCCTAATCTGTAACGTAAGTAGCATAGTTCTGCATATAATAAGCCCTACGCTTTGTTGTTAGTCTTTCTTTGGCTTGACCTGTAGATCGCATTTCAGACTTAAAACATGTATTAATTGGAAAGTCATACCCATCCTGCCCTCAGAATATATATCAAGGGTTTGGTACGATAGTAGGAACTATGTACATCCCACAGGAGATTGTTGAACACTTATTAAAATAACTTCTAAATTTAAATTATCATATTCATAGTCAGAACATAAAAAGCATCACCACTTCCTTCATAACTCGTTCTTCATTTTCCAGAAATGGAGAATAACAGTGCAGCTGACATTCAAAATGCAAAGCTGAGAAGCAAATAGACCAAACCCCCAACCTTTAAAGCATTGATTCCAAGGACTGTCCAAGCTGGTCCTCCAGAGGAAATTGATTTTTGATACTAGAACCACAGACTATTGTGGATTGAAAGGAAGTGTATTGTTATCCTATAGCTGTAACAATAACATTTCTCATGCCTGTCAGACTAAAATGAGAAGTACTGAACTAGGTCTTCTTGTCTCTCACACCATATCCTTAACGTAAAAGTTTTCCAAAACCTGTACAGATCCTCTCAAGGCAGACAATTTGATAAAGACAGATTTAATTCTCTACAGTATATTGCCAAAGTTTCTAGCTTTAATTGGAACTGGCCAAAAATTGTTTGCACGTGTACATAGACATACATGTATTTGAGACTTCATTTCCTACAGGTTCTGCTAGTGAGATTTCTCAGCCTATTGGTAAGCGATACTGTCATACTCTTATCAGCAATTATAACAAGCCTTGAAATAGCATATGAAAAATCTCAACCCTGAGCATGTCATAAAATAAATACAATAAAGGTAAAATACACTTGAATTAAAACAAGGATTTCAAAATATTTCCTTCAGATCAGAAAGTATTTTTCTCCTTGCCTTTATAGGGAAGAAAAAAAAAATCTTAATATGTTATCAAAACTTTTATTGATTTTCAGAAAACATCAGTAGAAGGCTTTTTTGAGTAGGAAAATCATCTGACATTGGAAAAAAGAATCTCAAACACCTTTTACTAATTAGATCATACTTCAGAGAGCACTGGCATAGAACTGAAAATGTAAATCACAGTAAAAATCATCACAGTAAAAGATCACTGGATAAATACTCTATCCCTACTGAGACGTGAGCTAAACAACACCTGCTTTTGCCTGCTAACTGGAGTCTCACTCACCATTTCTATGCTGGCTTTGTAGGGTGTAAGGTCAGCATATCTACCAGGGCCACCCCTTTTAAAAGGGAGAGATCTATTCCTACTGACTACTAAAGATGATTTCATTTAGTGCAAATATTACAGAATTGTGCATTGGGAAAGAACAGGGCAGGACTTCTGATGAGTCTGTTTGTCATTAAACTGATAAAGTTACAGAAGGAGGTTCTGCTCAGCTCTGTGGCCATGTGAGTGGAAAAATCCAGTTGCATTGCTCTAGATTCACCTTCATGAAGTGAAAGACCTCACCCTGGAATAAGGTCTACTGCCTCAGAGGGCTTTTTTTTCATATTGTGTCAAGTACAGGGACAAGTCATATAACAGAGTCAGTCGAAAGTCCACCCTGCCCTCTGGAAAACAGAGCAACACTTTGCAAAACAGTCTTAAAGTAAGAGCTGTGCCAGGTCACTGCTTATTTATGACAGAGCAGCAGAGGGATACTCTGGGGTATCTAAATGTTATACGGGCACAAGTAGGAGCTTAGCATAAATATGGGGAGCTTGAACACTAACTGGTTAGGGAAGTGTAAAGCTGGCTAGATGGGGAGGAAGAAACAAATATACATAAGGAGGGGGAAGAGATGTTCTACTTCAGCAAATTCAGGTTTCTGTTCTCTTTGTTACTCAAGGTGGTTGATTGAATCTGCACAGGTAGCTGAGCTGAATCACAAGGTAATGAAGTTCTGTAGAAAACCCCTCTTTTAAGAAAAAAAAACAAAACAAAACAAAACCACCCAAAACCCAACAGCCAAACAAAAACTCCTCTGACCTGCTGTAGGATCTCTAAAAATATTTCTAATGTAGTGTATTTGTTGGGGAAGGTGGAGGTGGTAGGCAAGGGCTGGTTAAGTTTCTTGTTGAAGCAAACAGGTCCATGTAATCTCCTCATGTTATAGGTGCCAGTCCTGTTCCTCAGATGGTAAAGCCATTTCTGTATTTACTTGAACTGTATATTTTTATGGCAAGGACTGTCTTGGCATATCAACACAAACAGATGTAGAAGAGACCCCCACCTTGTATTGTGTCTACATCAAAATGTTAGAACATGAGCAAAATCTAGGTGCAAAGCTGAACAGCTAGCTTAAACCAAGTAGCTAAAGTGCTTTTTTTTTTTTTAAATGTATCTATAGGAGATGCAAAGCATAAGTGCCTGGATTGGATGAGCCTCCTGGTTTTTCCTCCAGTGTCATTAATGGTGCCATAAGTCACTACTGCCTCTGAAGCAGATGGAAGTGCAGCAGATGTGTACCTCTTAGAACCATGTCTACACTCCTGTAAAGAAGCCAAAGGAAAATAAAGCTAGTTGAAACAGTTATTTTAGAAAATTATTTCTTTTCCTTAATACCATACTTGGATCAGAAAGGAAGAGCCAGAGCATGCTTGATCCCAAATCACCCAGAAGTTAGAGAAGTAGACATAAGAGCACTTTGCAATACAGAGCTGTGCAGAGACACTGAATCATTAATATTTATATGGCAGCACTGCCCTGGCTCATTCGCTAATGTGGTTATAGTGTTTCCAAGCTACATGCAGCATTTCCCTGTTACTGCACAAAGTCACGATCAGACACTAACACAGAGTGACAATGCACGCAGTAATCACTCTGCAGGAATCTGAATGGGCACAGCCATGGGTATACACACCTATAGTTACTCAGTAAATTGTTTATGAACCGACTTTGGGGTACAGGGCATTCTGGATTCAGGAACTCCTCCTTCAGAAGTGCTGTTCACCTTAGTCTGATGTACTATTTTCCTGCAATGGGTTTTTTTTGTAACAGATTTGCTTTACTTGTGAATAGCAGTGCTCATTTTTTCCCCCCTGTCAAAGCCACTTGTTAGTACTTCTGCTCCTTCACTGGTGGATTTGTCTCAGTTAAGTTTAGGTGTCTAGAGGAAGTGTAGCAGTTTAATAGTTCACAATCGGCCTCTAGAGACCGATTCATGTCAGAGACATATCTTAGGATGGACTGACTCTGCTCCCTGCTCTCCACCAATGGCACATGAAGAGTGATCTGATGGTTTAGACTACACAGCTATTTGTTGGTTTAAGATAGTTCTTCTGCAGATGATCCATGCATTTAAAACAAATAGATTTAAAAAAAAAATCGTTACTAACAGATATCACAACTTCAGTATGACTGGTTGGAGCACTTCTCAAAGTGAAGAAATTTTCACCAAGAAATTGGCAGTTGCCCAGATACTGTCCAATGAATAATATGACCCCACTCGATAACAGTAAATGTGTCCCGTTCATTCACAAAAGTATTTCTGAATCTTTCCACAAGTTCTATCCATCAAGAATCACCATATGGTAAAGAATTCAGTAATAGCAATCCTGAGCATAGTGACACTTTTCAAGGCTATAGCTCCTGGAGACATCACTGTAGAAATATCATACACATATATTAAGGCAGATGTAAGCACATTTGTTTTTATTCCTTGTAACAAGTCCAGAATGAGTTCATAAAAAGATGGAAATTGCATGCAATGTCATTATATCAAGCATGAAAATCTGACATTTTCTGTAGTTAACAAATTATTCCAAATGTTTGCTTATTTTTAAAAGTCAGCTAGAGGAACAAAACTCACTATGTCCTTCAGCAATATCAGATATAATGGCCCATGGAAAGAATTCAGCAGCAAAGTATGTGCACTGAAGAACTTGGTATTCCAGGATGGGGATAGCAACTTGTTATACTGTTAGAGATAGGAAAACCTACACACGCGGAGCACATAGTATCATTGCTTTTACACTTGTCCTTGTCCTGCCCTTCTTTGCTCCCACACTTCAGTGAGCCCAGCAGGAGGAAACAGGGAACTCCCAGTCCCAAGTGGGCAGTGTCACTCATCAGCACCAGCAACTGTATTGAACCTGATATTGTTAGCAATTAGTCACTAATAGCTCTGCAAATGGCTGTGATTTCAGAGGAACTGCCATCTCCCACCCCAGTCTGACCCATGGTTAACATAGTCCTGTAACTTTTCACAGTGACCAGCACTGGAGGCTTTACACTAAGTTGCAAGAAGCCTTTGAAAATACTGTTAAAGGATAGCTTAATGTCTCAGCTCCTACAGGTAAATATCTTTCTACTCACAAATGTATAGAAAGTCTAGATATATATCATCCACTATGGGGCAGTTATTACACAATATAGATGATTTTTCAATCCCATTTGAAAAAGCAACCACCTGTTGTTTTACTTACTTGGCATTAAGTAGTGTCACTGAAGCAGTGAGTTCCACTAGTGAACTATGCATACTTGAGAACACATTTCTCTCAGATTTTGAACAAAAAAACCAATATTTTTTATTATTATTACAGGAGAGACAAGCTTATGGGACAACTGCGCACAGCTGCACTTGTGCAGATTTTTAACATTGCAGAGGACAGATGGAAGCTGGGAGTCACAATCTGGAGTAAGAGAGCATCTGCAAAAGCATGAGGGTCCACGTTCCTGCCTCCACTGAGTTATGAAGTCAGAAGGGTCTGGGATTTTTGTCCTCCCTAAGAGCCAATGTCTTCCTTCTCCTACCAAGTTTATAACACCTCATATAACTCTTACTTGGAAAAGAAAATACAGTCTGACAGATCAACATAAGAGCTTGCCCATAACTGTGTTATTCTATATCATAGCTGAGCTTGAAATTGCACTGTCCTTTCTATTTATACATGATCATAGATATGCTTAGCCAAGGAATAAATCAGAATCACAAGAGCATTTTCTTTAACCTGGTGCATTCAGTTATTATTTCATCAAACAGGATTGAATCCTAGCTGGCTTCACCATCAGGATAGGTGACACTAACTTTCATTAGCATTTTAATTCTCACCCCTCTTTTGGGTTAGATTATTTATAGGCAGAGATAATGCAGAGCCTACAGTGCTTTATGGAACAATTAAGAGATAAAAGGCCAAATTCAGACCTTTCTTGCACTTTATTAGACTTCTGGGAAAAAATCTCTCTAGTTCAGTGGAGAAACCCAAATTTATCCCACTATGTCAAGATTAATGCCCAAGCACACCCTTATGTTCTAAAAACATATTGTTTATCCATATCCTTGAAGAACTATTATCACATATAAGCTTCTGTGATCAATTTGTATACTTTTGCCAGTTTAAAAAACATGGCCTTGATCCTGTAGTTGCTTTATGTGAGTAAACACACATGTGCCAGTCACTACCATTAACTTCAGCAGAAACCTTCAGAGTTTCTCATTTGCAAGTCTCCCTTCTTTCCACAGCCCTACTGCTGCATTTGAAGTTCCAAACTGAGCTATATATTCTTTGCCCAACCCTAGGTACAAAGCCTTCCACATCTAACGGCTTACAGCCAAGATCTCGGGCTTTTCTAAAAGACCCATCAGTGTCCTGGCTCAAGAGTTTCCAGCTGTGATCATTCTAGGACCTGGCGCATGATAACAAGATGATTTTTACCTCACAGCCTACAGGGCCTTGATGTGTTTGTTATGTCTTCAGCTAAGTCCCTCAAATTGTTGAATCACAAGTAAATCCACCAGAATTGCAAGGGCTCTAACAGACAGGCTTGCAATACTTTTCCCAGGTGACTTAAAATGTGACTGACCCCAGTTGTTTGCCTTGTTCCTCAGAGAGGAAATATCATCTCCACAGCAGAGTTTGCAGAGGGGCCGTGCACCTCTGCTTCAGCTCTTTGGGTTCACTGTCCTGTGTGTGTATCACACACAGGATTCACAGCCTGGGGTGGAACAACCCTACCCTCTCCCTGCTTTTTGCTCAGGGAAGGGCAGTCAGAGCCATGACTTTTAGGAAACACTTGAAGCCTCAAAGCCAGACAAACAAGGAAGGAAATGGAGCAGGAGGAGATAACACCGGTTTGGCATCCAGTATTATTTAACTGGGGCAAGTGTCTTCATCAATGGCTATTTGGAGGGAGGACAAAAAGGAGGCTAAACTGGCTGCTGTCACCCACAGCTGCTAATTTGTGCTGAGAAATGGAGAAATATCAACTGCACTGTTAATTTCTGTATTATGGAAATTAATCCTCTCATTTGCACAGAAGGAAGCCAAATTACACCATCACATGCACAAATAAATCTGACATTTTGAGAATTTAACATTGCAGCACTGAGAGCTGGTTCCAGCAATACCTCCCACCTCACAGAGAGAGCATAAAGGTGTCTTCTCTGGACAAAGACACTGACAGAAAAGCAACCAGATCCTCAGCTGATGAAATTTGGCAAAGGTCTCCTAGTATAAAGAGAACAGCTGTGATCTGCCTCCCAGAAATGGAGAGAATAAGGAAAGGTGCATTTGTGAGCAGGAGGTGGAAACATATTTCTAAACTAGAAAGAGAAGTTGCCACTGGACATACTGCACCTCCACATTCCAGCCTCAGTATATTCCCTGCATGTGAGTGCTGCCCATAGCTACCATAGGGAACTTTTGTCCTAAAAACATAACTTCTCAACAGACAGCACAAAACTAAAACAGGAGAGGAGAAAAAAGTCTATCTGCAGTCATACAGCACTGAGAGTTATAGCCTCTGTTAAAGCCACGTTGTCTGTCACTTGAATGACAACTACAAAATGCCCGAGGAACAATAGGGTTTGTGAGGGAAAGTATTTCAGTCATTTTTAATTAGTTTGGTTTTATTTAGTTAAATTTCATTGTTATTCTGTATTTGAGAGTCAAAGACTTCCATATAGATCACAAATTCCCTGGGGGTGGGGAATAATCATCTGCCAACTGATTTTCACGCATCCAATCCTCTCACAGTTTTTGTTTCTACATATCAACTTTAAAAAGTTACTGAAAAAACACACAACTTCATTTATTAAAAAACAAATAACCATTAGAGCAATCACACCTTTTACTAAGTAAGTCATTGATTAGTGAGGGTGCTGAATAATTAGTATGTATTTCAGTAGCTAGTATAGTCTAAACTATTGCTGATAAACAGCCTGATTATAACCATCCAACATGTGCTGCTTATATCCAAAGCACTCCTATATATTTTATCAAACTCCTATAAATCAATTCAGATTGAACTTTCACTTAGGAAACATAATAAAAAGAAGACAGAGATATTTCACAGTAAACAGGAACTGCACCTGCCAATTCAAGCCTAGCAAGATCTACATTCTATACTTAGAAATGAAAAAGTGTATATTCTCACCTGACTCCAGGAGCTTGGGCCTTAGGAAAACATGCACATATTCTGAAATGAGTAACAAAAAGAGTTAACAGCGTCACCTGAAATTCCATTAAAAAAGGTTGCAGAATTCCTCCCCCTCCCCTTTTTTCCCCCCCCCATAGAAGCTAGTTAAGTATAACCTTATTTGTATTTGTTCTTTCATACAGGAACATAATTAAGATCTGATCTGCAGCCACATGCCTTAAATAAAAGGCAGCTGCTCATATGATCTGCTCATTAAGTGCTGTATTCCAAATGCATACAAAGATGCCAAGGTAATTAACAAGGCACAAAAGCTTTGGGGAGTTAAAGATGCAATAGGAGCTGGGTTGAGACTCATCTTTACATTTACAGGATAATAGCTAGAAGTCTCTGAATGTAGATTTCATTTTAAAATCTCTTTGCTCTCAGGATGACATTCCAGAATTATTCTCTTTGAAAAGATACAATTTATTTTCTACTCTTATAGTTCCTAAAAAAATGATTTTTAGTGCCTCTAGGATCTATTCCTTCTCTTTTCCCTTAAGCTTCAAGACTTCTTAATAATGTTTCACAGAAGGATTTAAAGATTTTTGAAAGTATGAAGTTTTACCATGTAACAAGTCATTTTTACATCAACTACCACCTCCAAATGTCTATTTACCACCTTCTCCCCCACTATTGAGCTCCTTTACTTTTCTACCCTGTACTTCAGCCCCAACTTTTCCAGATCTCTATACCATTACCTTGCATGGAACAAAACTCCTTCCTACTATTATTTCACTCTAATATTCTTTATTTCCTCCTTGGACAGCTAGGCAAGCATAAAGATAAAACAGCTAGGATAACGATCTATTTATCTTTTTCTGTAAATGGCATTTAGAAGAATGAAAAAGCTTTTTTTTTTTAGCTCACATGATACACAAAGTCTTCTCCAGTAATGTTACCCAGGCTAGGTGAAGGGATATGAATCATGGGAGGAGAATTTAAAAGTCACACCTGCATTAAGAGGAAATAGATCTCTTGCCACAGGTGCAATTGCTTCTCCTTTAAAAGGCAAGAGAACAGGATTTCTCATGGGCCAGTTAATTGGGTACATTGCATGGTTTTCCTGGGATCTAGTTCTCATGGTGCCTGAAGCTAAATCACTGGGGACCTCACATCTTCTCAGTAGCAGGTTCATCCTTTCCTATTTTTGAGTTTTCATAATATAGCTGAAGACTGAGTACCTGAACAAAAAGTGCTAGGAGAGAAACCTCAGAAAGTGCTGGCTGGAAAATGTCCATTCTTTGTTTAACAATACAAAACCAAAAGTAAAATCAAAATTAAACTAAAGTTTGGAACAAGAAATTTTGGGGGTTTTTTTGTGCTTTGCACTAGCAGAAAATTCTGGCTTTACTCCACCTGCAAGGCTTCTGGCAGACTAACCCACCAGAGCATTTTTGGGGGCGTGGGGTGCTAGACTTGGGTATTCCCAGGTTCAGGGGAAGACCTTCAGCCAGGTCTGGAGTGAGGCTCTGTTGAGTATCCAGCTAAAAATCTGGCCCCTTTTTGTAAGTGGTGGCACAAGCCTGATGAGAGAGAGACTCTATAAATGTAATTAAGACTCTTGCTGGGATAGAGAAAACACCTCTAGAGTCATCTCAAAATCAAATTAAGACCATACTTAAACATGACTCCTCTGCAATATAGCAGAACTCCTTAACTCTGCAACATACCATGATTTCTCTTAAAAATGCCATCTCAAACCAACTATGCGGTACATCCAGTTTTATCAGTGTGTGGCTGGGTCTGGGGAGGGCTGCAAGCTGACAAGATGCTCAGCCCAACACCAGCCAGGATCCCCCCAGCTGACACTTCTCCTCCTGAGGACTGCAAAAGGAGTCCAGTTAAACTTCACCTCTGACAGAGTTTTCACTGTCAGCTTCCTAAAATTATGAAGGATAAATGTGGGCCTTGAAGTCCTTTTAGCCAGGAGCAATAATAAACAGCTTCCTTTCACTGGAGTCAGGAAGGGAGCATCGCATGGAGATGAAGGAATTTTATAATAGGCCTAAACTGCAGGATTTCTTCTTTTTCCTTAGGGTGCCTGGTCCTGAAGGCCCTTCAAAGACTGAAATACAGTTCATAGATGCTGACTTTGCTAAGTTTTCATCCAGGGGAAAAAAAGAGAAGAAAAATAGAATCCCTAACAGTTGTGTTTGCTATATAGAGAAATAATAAATACCAGATATAGATTTTTCCTTCAAACAAAAAGCACGAGTCATGTTCTTATTTCTTATCAAAATTGGACAAAATTAGCTGAGCCACAACAACAATAATAGTAATAATAATAATCTTGATGATTATGATGAGTCAATAGGGATATGCATTATTTTAAGAAAGACTGAGAACAAAATACATACCTGAACCTGAAAAATGTGAAATATGGGGGAAAAGGAAACAAATGGGCATTTCACAAAGAACAACAAACATAGGAGATAAGTCATCTAGGTGACCACTGAAGTAGGGAAAAACAATGAATTTAAAAAGCAGATGGATTTCCAAGTCAAGGGTAGAGAGGCCTGAATGAATCAGCAGACAGAAGCAATGGCAGTGAGGAGATGACCACTAAAATCTTAAGCAACCTTTCTGGAAATGTGAAAAGCTCAGCGATTTGTGGTACTGTTTTCTCAGTGCTTGGGCATTGCTTCATTCCAGTGATTCGCTCAGGCTCTCGCTGTCTCGGCTGTCTCCCCAGCTGCCCCGCAGAGCCCGTGCAGCGCCTGAGGAGCTGTCAGCAGCTCACAGTGGCTGGATGCAGCCAAGGGCAGAGGGCACAGGTTTGTGCTGTCAAACAGCGGGATGCAATGGGATCAGACATATCCAACACCAATCTCACAGGCTATACATATTTATGTATTAATGCATGGTGGTAGAAGCAGAGATGCAAACCTCCTGGAATGAAAACTCCCTGTCCAGAGTTACTTCAGTCAAAAACTGCTTGTCTGCTTGTCTAATGTTTGAGATGGCTGGTATCACTGAAATTATCCCATTTCAGCCACACAGTGTAAGTGTTCATATTCATCACTACACAGTTTGGTCCTTACCTCAAGGACTCACCCGCTGCATTATATATGAGGAATTTACTCTGTCACAGAATGTACTCCCCTGTGTCAACCACCTTTTGTCCCCAGTGGTCTCATTAAAAAAAAGAAATATTATCCTTAAGCAAGCACATTAAGAAATGGAAATGTGTGAACAGCTGAATAATTCAAACCGCTCCTTGGACCTTCATGATCATTTTAATGCATATAACCCTGATTTGGTTTACACTGTTTTTTAAAGATACATTGGATTTTTATTTTTTACAACAGCTCCTAGATAAAGCAGAGAATCAGACTGCCCATTCTGACAGAATAGATGTCCCAAGGCTTTTTGAACGCTACTTTCCTAGTCTCCTCTCCAAGACTGGGAATCTGATTCTGATGCATCAGAGTTTCTGCAGATGGTGAAAGCTGCAATCTTGGTTTTGGCAAAGGGGCATCTCTTTTCTGATAGATAGGAAATAGACCGGAAATGCTCAAGACATCTCTCCAAAGCAACTAAATGTTCAGTAACAAATTTTTGTCTCTTCCAAGTTACAACAGAATCAATGATCTAGATGGGGAAAGCTCACAAAACCATTACTATTGTTCAGCCCTTCTTCACTGCTTTATTCTCTCATCACTTTGGTCATTCACCTTCCAGCATCGTCCTGAGTCTGGCAGATATTTAAGAGCAGAGAAATCAGAAAAATTCTCATAATAAAACTGCTGATTGCTGAAGAAATACAATGTTCCTGTTGATGGGAGTCTAAGACATTTCTGGGCCACCTCCTACTTTAAATTACTTTATCTCTTGCAGCAGGTAAAATATGACTAAGCTTTCATGAGGTTACTACCCCTGCAGTAACGACAGTCCTATTTCCTCTTATGGTCCCATGCCTCATCTTTGCATCAGCAGAAAATCTCATTTCTCCCTTCTGTATGTCATTCACTTTCATGAACACACAGATCCCACAGTCTAAATGTGACAGATTTTTTGCCCATTCCCTCAGAATATCCAGTGCTGGTGATTTAGTGCTTGGAAACAACTTTGGGAACCTCTCTGAACACCTTCTTGGTAGGCTGGAAAAATATCTGAGAGAAGAGACTTGCAAGGATAAATCAAAGTGCGAGAGACTACTAAACTAGAGCAATTTTTATAGCATTTAGATGATACCGCAGCACTGTTAACCAGAGTGTAAATGATTGAACAGGTGATGAATCCCTTAGAGGAAAAAGCCATTAGGAGGTTTTAAATCCATAAAAAAACAGTATTATGTGCTATAAAGAGCAACAAGATGTCCTTTTCTTCCCTTTCTAATACAATCCTCATCAGATTACTCCTATACAGTCTTCCCAAGGCATTTTATCAACACATGCCAAACAACACCTGTGTTGAATTTCAATATGATTTACAAATTAGCATTTGAAGTGCAATGCTGCTGATAGGCTCCATTTTCATCCACATGAGGATCTTATCTTAGCCTACCAAAAGAATGCAGAATGTAGTTATTGGCAACTGCATTTGACATATCTTTCACTTCCCAACCAACTCTCCAAGTAGATTTAATTTCACAAATCCAGTGAAATCCTTTTCTCACAAGTTATGTCTCCATAAATAACAGTGGTTAGGATATTCGTTTGCAAAGGAACCACTCTCTGTCCTCAGGCTGCTTAATATGGACAAGAGACTCCAGCACAAGTTTTCTGTCTCTCCAGCAGAGTATCTGAGTCAACAAGCTTATTAGATCTCCTCAGCTGTGTCCTCTGAAACTGTCCAACTTTGTTTAACTAATTAAATAACCACTGGAGCAGTAACCTGGCTTTCCTCTCTCATGCTTGACTTCCCTAACCTCTTTCTTGTCCAATGAATTTTTAATTACTGAGGTAAAGCGAAACATATGCAAGAGAAGAAATGAGGAGAGCTAGCCCACAGCATGCATGATAGCCTAGTTATTCAGGCAGTCTGATGAGCAAGTGGGCAAGATAGGTTTAAGCATCTACTTCAAATCTTCTGAACTCAAACTTCACGAAAATTAGGAACCCATTCTTGAAAGTGGTCTGCGGCCAATTAAGAGGTACAGTCCAGTTAGCTTGCGCTTTTGAAACTTACTTAAGACTCTAAGCTGATAATTTTCATTTTCACCACCACCTTCCACACCTGAGATATCCCCATGCAGCCCTTTAGATGGTCATCCACTATATTTAACTCCAAGATCTATAGATGAACTTTTAGAGTTAGAAGACTGACTTCTTTAGGCCTCTATGAAAACTGGAAAATCTTCTTCCATGAGAATCTTTTTCATAGCATACCTGGTATACAGTCACTAGTGCAAAAATTTCTGTCATCTGCTCTGTCAGTACATAAAAAAATAATATACTCAGTAGAGCAGGTACTGAATGAAAACAAAATCTGTGTAGGTCTATAACCTATTAGGAAAAGAGAGTACTCTCTAGAAAGAAACACAGATTTTAGATGGAAAAATGGCCTTTGGTTTCTTCTCACTGACTTTACACGTGTTAGGGGCTATAGTCTTCCACTACACGGACTCTTAGTCAGAATGAATTTGGGCCATGAATCAAAACCCCATGCAGAAGAATGAAACCAAACCTGACTCTTGGTCCTTAAATCTGAGATAGATTAAAATGTAAGGAACATTGTGAAACACAGGGTCAATTTATATAAGAAATATGCTGCTAGCAACTTCCCATGAGAAATGAACTCATCCTAGGACTCAAAACAGCAGAGGCCAGGGCCCAGCAGAGTACACACTGAA
The DNA here is from genome assembly GCF_965183815.1 of Platalea leucorodia. Taxonomy (NCBI): domain Eukaryota; kingdom Metazoa; phylum Chordata; class Aves; order Pelecaniformes; family Threskiornithidae; genus Platalea; species Platalea leucorodia. The sequence goes on along the minus strand of NC_138827.1, from coordinate 86,659,420 downwards.
GCAAAAGGATAGCTTTAGTTATGGCTGTGGTCCCTTGGCTCTAGCAAGCATTATTCTACATTGTGGAGTCCAGGCAGTGGAGGAATGTGCTGACCTCGACTAGCTCTAACAAAGTGTAAATTTTGACAAAGTGTAATTAGGATCCCATAAGACTGCAGCTTCTTTAACAACCCCTTCCAATGATATTTTCTCCCATATCCATTAAGTTTTCAGAAGCATCAGTACTGAATTACCCATGTCAAAAGACAGTAAATCCCCTGTGGAAGTTTTTCTGTGTCTGCTGCCCACCATGCGGGTGACCCCTGAACAAGCACATTACCACTTTCATGCTTCAAATTCTGCTTCTCTCCTTCTTTCACAGTAACTGCCTCCTCTCTTCTCAGTGAAGTAACCAGCCGTCTGCAATTTAATTGGGACAGTGAGAACTGCTCTGAGATTTGACTACTTCAAGCAAGAAAACAAAACCTCCCCTCTTAGCGTCCTGCTGAGGCTGCCGCTTCTTTGACTTAAGATTTTTGTTTGTTTGTTTTCTTCTCAGCCTGCTGCTTCTCAGCAGCTCCTCTCCTGTATGAATTCTGCTTGTGTGTCCTTTATAGTCTGGGAGGTGAGCTGAGTTTTCATTTTCTCCTAAGTCTCACAAGTGTTCTCTAAAATAATTCAGGTGAAGGAAATAGAAGTATGCCTATTCTGTAGTTGAATTTGAGAAGCAAAGGCTGCTTTAACCCAACCTGCCTATCACGAATGGAAGTTGTCACAGATCATTCTAAAGGAAAGGAAAACCGTCGATCCGGTGGATAGTCTCCTTCTCTGTTATCTCAGGTGTCAACCAGAAGGAAAAGGACCTAGTAGAAAGGTGACAGCAAAATAATGATGTTTTTAATCGCTTGCTGGATTAGGAACAATCTTTCCTATGGAAAGAGAAATCTATTGTTAATGTTAATTATTGTAAGGTTTAGAGGCACTGTTATCTTCCCTCCAACATATCATGAGCGATGCTTTGTTGCACGCTGTCTTTTTGGGATCCCATTCAGGAAAACAGGGAAACAAAGAGCAGGATTGACTTCACTGATGTCAACAGGACTATTAACACACTTACAGTGATGCACACGATTAAGAATTTTGCTAAAAAAGGGTTAAACTATTTTTTCTTATTCTTTAATATTGCTTATAATAATGTGTCGCACTATTTCCTGCTGTTTCTTCTCTATTTTCTGATTATAACAGTTCATCTCTGAGTTGCTAGTGTGCCCGTTGTAGTGAAACAGAAGTAATGAATTAATTCACTCGGACATTCTTGTATTTACCTGATGAAAGAGGCAATAATCCATGCAAGTAAATCAAGCTCTCTCTCTCTCTCTCAGTGAAATATTCTGTTTCAGTTTAGCGTATTTTTTACACAATTTGTACACAAGCCATATCCATGCCAGGCTGGCAGATGAAATCCCATCACATTCACTTCTTCTCTTGTTACTATGAGGTGTCATTTTCACTATAGGAGATGCTGCCACCCTATAATAATAGCAAACCTACTGCAAACCTGCCATTTCCAAGAACCTGTAAGCAGTGTACCCAGACCAGACTACCAGGCAATTCCTTCAGTAGGTACCTTCTCCCAGCACTGCAAGAAAGGGAAGCTGAAACATGTCCCTGGCAAAGGATAGGTCAGGAACTGGCTCCAAGGGTGAACCCACGTCCTGAGACTCCCCTGTGAGAATTTGCACCAGACAGCACACACATACTGTAACACCTCTGACTGAACGTCACTGCCTACGAAGGGAAGTCATTAATCAGAAGCAATGCCTCCAAAACATGAGGCTTCCTCCAAAGCCCTTAAAGCCCATGGCATACAGCAGGTATGGCCATTGGGTAGCTACCCACTTGCTTGTAGCTCCCATACAGTCCAAATACAGTTCTGATGCCCAGTTTCATCACCAGCAGTGGCTGAATAATCAAAAACCCTCTCTGCTAGACAAGGGTAGACATCAGAGACTGAGTCCAAAGGCACTTAGGGGTCCTATGCTCCATTTCCATACCCACCCACCCCAGTGCTTTCCCCAAAACAGCTGCAGGGAGCTCCCCTTGTGAGCTATTACTACCCCAGTCTATTACAAGTCTTGTGGCTGTCACCTTTCTGAAGATACTGTCACACAGCTTAGCCAATCAGGAACTAGGACATCTCTGATGTACGGGCAGGCCTGGAACAGTGGAAAGTATTTATTTTCCTCCCACCTCAAATATTGACGCCCTGCTCCTGGACAACGAAACTCCTCCCTTCCAGAAGGCAGATTTCTGTCTGTGTTCTCACAAAGACAAGACCCTTCCCTTACGTAAGGAAACCCTTTCTTTTCCTTCACTATGGTTCTCTCTTTTGCTTTCTTATCCTAAACATCTCTCTTCTTGAAACCCAGAGCACAACAGTAATATTCCAAAAGGCTAAACATATGTATATATTGTGTTCCAGTAGGAAGCCTGTAGCAGACCAGTGTATCTGCCATTCCTGATTGTTGCTCAGCCATGTGGTAGAGCAACTGCTTAGAAAAGGGGCACAAGCCAAGTTCTGAAGAATGATTTGTGTAAGCGTACTGAACATTTTTACCCAAGCGTTCTGTGATCCTGCACTAATGCAGCAGGGACAGAAAGATGATGGCACTGCCATCTCCTCTGATGCCCACTCTCCAGCAAGATGTGAGAAACAGGAAATCTCTTCAGGGAGCATGTTTAATGGGGCGACGAGCTAAGTGAATACCTGACATTCAGGAAGTTCTTATACTTTGGATGAGAAACATTTTCAGTTCTCACAAGAATGAGTATTGCCATCCTTTTCAGACATTTCTATATCTGTGTCTGTCTGTGTGTTACAATATCTGTAGTGCATAGTATAGGATCATAACAGGCAAAAAGGTGGTATTATAATGAGGAAAAATAGCTGCTTCTCATTCAAAAACCTCTGTGTGAACACACCGTCCTGTATTACATATGAGGTCAGATGAGGAATATAGTGTACTCTGGGCTTAAAATCTTCAGAAGCATCTATCGCATGCTCATTCTTTCCATAGTTCAGTTAGATGAAATGCAGGCACATAATGGATTACATCCTATGTAGGACTGCAGGGAAAAAAAAAAGAAAAAAAAAAGGTTGCCCCAGTTCTTCTATTCACTAAGCTAATGTTACCTATGTATGTCTTTAATGCGAAATTATTCTCTAATGATGTAACTACTGCTCACCTTTTCATATCTATCACAAACATGGTTTTTATTTTCAGGATCAATAAATTGACTCTGAGTGATCAGGCAGGGCAGAGCAGGGCAGTATATATGACCATTATGCTCTGCAAGCACCATGAAAGAAGCAACATTTTTGCTAGGAAGGAGACGTTAACTTTTCCCTCATCTTGTAAAAATTCCAAACCTTGTTTCAGCTTTGCCTAGAGCTTCTGATTATAACTTTTTTATCTATTTTGATGTAAGTTTCCCTGTAACTTCAAAAGTAGGTTTTTTAATTTGCTTATCTTATCATTAATTTACATGTCACTCTGGCTTTTGTGTTTCTCTGCTGTTTCCCAGTTTAAAATCTTAACTAAAATGAATGTGTTTAATAACCTTGCTGCAATCTAATAATCAATTGGAATAAATCTTCATCAGGTTTTTTTTTAACATTTTGAAGTTCCATCAAGAAATACACACACACACAAATTGAACTCAAAACAAAGGAAATTAGAAAATCAGGATAATTTTTCTTGTTGTTTTTTTCTTTTGGTTATTTGCTTTGGGATTATGTTGTTATTTTTTTTCCAGGTCTTTATCTTTGCTCTGTAGGCAAATAGCTTTATGAAAGTATTAGAAGTGGCCTTTTGACAGCTAAATGGAATAGAAGGAAAATTTCCATTTTATTCAAAACTGCCTTAACAAACCATGCAATTTTCCTTATCCAGCCAGTTTAAATTCAAGGCTTCTCTAGTGATATCACACTCAGTCAAATCCAACAGGTTATTTCTATTAAAGTTTGGGGTTGAATGGAGACTAACTAGAATGTCGATTCTATTGTTAATATTTCATACCAGTGGCAGAATGCAGTAGCTTGGATGAGTTTAAGATGATAAAATTTATAACATTTCTGGAACTGAAAAACTGTTTGTTTATATAGTTCAATTTGTTTAAATAAATAAAATAATATTTCTCCTGATGCCCTTAAATGGTATTTTGTCTGTAATTGCATTTGTTTATTTTTGCTGGCATGGCCCTAATAATTTGGCACTGTTATCATTTGTTATTTAAAACATTTTGTTGTATCCTTATATCCTGAGCTGTATTGTAAATGATCAATGCTGTTACCTTACCATTTCCTGTTATCTTACTAAAGGAAAACACACTCTACTGTTTAAACTCATGGGGAACACATTGTGTATTTAACATCTCCCTGGCATCAGTTGCACTTTAGAACTTGTTTTCTTTAACCTGATGTAGTGGAATCTCATTCATTTCTTTTCTGTTTCTTTCCCTTTAACTGATTTTCTCTGGCACGATCAGCTTATTACTAGAGGAGGGATGAGAAAATACCAATTATTGCAGGTCCTTGATTTTGCTCTTCACTTATTAACCTGTATCTGAAGAAAGACAATAACATAACTGTCAACCAAGTGCTTGTGTGAATCAAAGGATATTTAAATGGAAGGAGTGGGCTTATCTTCTAAAAGAACATGTATTTTATACAATAAGAGTGTAACATTAAAATGCAAAAATGTAACATTATAAAAAGAGTTGGAGTAGACAGGCAATTTTTATCCAAATACTACTTAAATTCTCATGAATTGTTAATGTTTACCATACTGGTAGCTAACTAATCAAATATAATTTGAAAAGCTGTATATAATATGTGACACGTTTTTGACAACTGGAGTGAAGTTTATTGGCATGCAGAGGGCAACTTAAAACTCTCATGAGACTAATGTCACATGTGAGGCTTTTCAGAGCCTGTCTTGAGAGGGCATATCTCAGGTTTAGGATGAGATTGAAGCTTGAAAAGTTAAATCAGACTTCTTAACTGTTTCTGCATTGATCTCTGTCTATGGATCAATCATTTCCATCAATTTCCTAGCTGTAAGATTCTTATTGAGCTACATTCATCCAATTGTGTGATGTGTTTTGTGGTCAGTGATAAAGTTATTATTTATACCATTCTTCTGTCTCAGGAAATCTAAAAAACACCTTTGCAAAGCAGAACACAAGAGATGTATTTGTAAAAGTACAGTCATGGTGTGTACACATGAATTTGAACAGCCAAGTCAGCATGTGCAGACTCACTGCTCAGGTAAGAATGTACCTGCTGAACTGGCCAGAGCTAAATGCCCTTTGGAAAGGATGTGGAGTTTTGACACTAGTCAGGGTGATTTTGACAAGCTAACTCTTAAAGTTCTAGTAGTAGTAATATTTAATTTTGCCCTCTTTCCAAGAAAATAATAAAATGGAAGCTAATATTTTGATCACAGCCAAATGATCATCCAAGTAAAAACACTTTGTTTTCTTGTTTATAAACTGTATTTGTAAACAAGTTTCTTGTTTTCTGTATATTTTCACTCCAGACACTATTCTTGGATTTTGATCATTTAGTGAAAGATATGCTGCAGTGTGAATTTTTGTATAGGCCTATTTCAATTTTCTTACTGCTGGCTCCCTCCCTTTTTGGCTGATTCATACAGTGTACGGCTAGAGAAGGAACTGCAAATGACAAAACGGAATAGACAACCTGGAACTTGTCTTCAGGGAATATTCAAGCATTTGAGCTTAGTATTTGCTATTCATGAGTATTTTTCTCCAGCTACGCTCTGCTGCCCAAGTGTTCCCAGAAAGTAAACGTGGCACCATTTAAACACGAACATGAAAAATTACATCATCACCCTATCTTATCAGCATACCTGATCATATTCCAAATTCAAACATATATTCATGGATTTAATTTTTCTTGTTATTTAGTCATTATCTTAAGCAAGTTACCAACCATAAAGTCAGGTCTATGAGCAGTTATCAAGCTTTGAATGCAATAGTTATCCCAGAAAATCTAAACCTCTGTTCACCAGAAGATGGGGAGCAGGATGAAACACAGAGGTTACATAACCAGGGAAAGAATCATACTACACTGCCCAGCCTGTACTAGTATTTTCCCTAAGCATTCAAAATTGACCATTTTGGGGGCATTGTATTAGGCTAACAGTACTCTTGGTCTGAGAACAGTCATTCTTCTGTTCTCATTTTCTTATAGTTATTCAAGTAATCTAATAAATATTGCTTCTGAAATGGAACCACTGAAAAGATACATATTTTTTTAAAAAATCACCTCTATCTCTAATTTATTTGCTAGAGTCCAGATCAAACTTTAGGAAAACAGAAGCCATCTTCAGAGAACAGTTTTGAACAACATCTGTGAAATGCACTGGTATCTTTCAGGCAAGTATGAGCATGAAGTGGATGGGTTTTATGGCTTTCTCTTTAGCATATTTCAGCAGGGTAAATGTGTATGCTCCTTTCCAAGGTTTTTCAAGATCAAATATGTTTCTCAGGTGTCAGAAGCTGTTTCAAATGGGATTCAGCTGAAACTCATGTAATCTCATAGTACGGTTTTAGATGCCTTCAGACATCATGCATGGCATCCATCTGCAACTCCAACAGGACAGAGATCTTCCTAGGTTTATAGCTGTCTATATTCTGTTTTAATGAAACTCTGGGTAAGCACAGTAAGATAAAGCCCAGGACACTCAAGGAATGATACACACCTAAGATTTTTAATAACCTTCAGCAGACAGCCACATCCTCATCCATTCATGTTTAGGTGTAATGGATCCACGTATCAGATCAGTGAGTCCCTACAGACAAATTGCAGCAATGGCCAGTTTCAGACAGGCAATCCCATCAATTCCTCTTGTCCCGGAATTTTCTAACCTAATTTCATAGCCCTGGAAACACAGCAATCTATCTAGGTGTATTGACTGGACTGAATTTACACAGGTCATTTGAAAGATAAAGGTCACATACATACCAGGCCTCTGGACCGCATTTATTAACAGCATCCTCCTGACTTTCAACATCATTAGTGTCATCTGGACCAACGCTGAAGTAAACGAAATGTGGCAGAACAAAAGACTGTTGCCAAGAGTGTAGATGTACATAAGTGATACACAGGGAGGTTCAGCCTTATTAGCCCCTGAAAAACCACACTGTTCCACAAAGTCAGTAACCAGCATCGCCTTTGCACAGGAGAGTATCCAGCCTGGTGATTTTATAGCACTTTTAATCGAAGAGAGAATAAAAAGGAAATTGCTGACCTGAGGTTTATACAGCAACATTTATATAGAAGGCACAAGTTCTCGACAGGGGCATGTTTATTGCTATTTAATATTCATATTTCAGAAGCATGAAAAACCCAAACTGACAGAGAGTCCTTGGTGACAATTATTGTACATGTGTTCATTATTTTTATTTTTGGAAATAGCTCTGGATAAATAGTGACTTTCTTACGGTTGCCTGGAATCTGCATGCCTGACTCAACTGTCAGGGACCGAGCAGCTGCCTGCAGGAAATACATGGCCAAGTGCAAATGCTTTCTGATTACAAAATTATTACACTGTCTGTGAGAACTGTATTAAATAGCTCTGAGCACAGACAGTGCTGCGCACAGTATTACAGCAATGGTTTCTTTGTAGCTCTTGTCAGGATTTGATGACAGTCAATAAGGGAGTTTGGCAAAACTGTACCTGTGCTCATGAGAAAACACTTTGGGAGTAATTTTTGTCAACATTCTCCATTAAAAAAAAAAAAAAAAAAAAATATATATATATATGTTTATATTCTTAACTTCCAAAATTTTGTTCCGAAAATGTTATTTCAAAACTTGAGGGTTTTGTCCATTATCTGCCATGACCTTGAGAAAATATAGGCAAGGTCTACCTTGTAGGTTGGACAGCACCCCTAGGCAAACACTAACCGAACTTGCTGTTTAAACTGCACAGAAAAATTCCTTGAGGATGAGCTAACCTGGTCTTCACACACCAGGAAGATGTATTAGCCAGGTCTTAATTTGTTCAGGTGGAGTGTTGCACTGATATAGATCCAACACTTCCAGATACATAGCCCCCGTGACATCTCCTTCACCTTATAGCATTCAACATGCAGCAACGTTTCGTTGCTTTGAGCTCTCATCCTCACAGTCTTCTCTGTGGGTTTATATTTCCCGTGATTCACCACCATCTTCTCTGTTGCTTGTTTACCATATGTACTGTGGGAATCCTGGCATATCAAACAACATAGAAGGAATGATCCAGGTGGGAATTCCTGGCAACATTGATGAAAGGAAAATGCAGAAAATGCAGGATACTCAAACTTCCAAAAAGTACTGTCGCAATTCTTTAAGACTGAGGCTTTCAAGAAAACAGAGGCTTCTAAGAGGGGAAGGAAAAGAAAAAGAAAAAAAAAAAAAAAAACCACCTTTGAAGACTTTTAAAAAAATATTCCAGAGAAAACTTTCCAGCAAAACTTCTTTCACTTCAGAAAAGAAAATTCTTTCTACTTTTACATTCCAGACATGGAGTGCTGAAGAGAAGACCTCCCAGAGAGAATAAACACATGGCAGTGCAGAAAACCATGCCAGGAAGGATTTGATTTGTATTGAGGCTTCTTCAGATTGCAGGTTTCACCGTACCCCTTCAGATACACCTTCTTGCTGAGAGCTTTGTTTAATGCATGCTTCAAAAAGGAGCTTTTAGTGCACTTCTTAAAAATAAAGATTCTTTTATAACTTTGTAAAGCTTATCATTTGAGCAACGTGCCACTGAAAGGTAAGTGTAAGGTTCAGTTCTCGTGGATAGCCAAGACTGAGAGACTCTTACACTCCCCCGCAGTCCCCATGCATTCGCTATAACTGCATATCACACATGGGGACTGAGGCTCACTTCAAATTCATACATGCAATGCTAGAAAACTATATTCACCCAGAGGTGAGCTGAGGGGAGAAGACACATTCTTCTGCTTTCATTGCACATTTTCTATGATTTCAATAATATCCTGCTGGAATGAGGAGACAGAGACTCCAGAGGAAGTGTAAAATGTTGCACCAGAGAAAATTTAGAGGAGAAAATTACATTGGCAGAGTCCTTTGGGAGTTGTCTAGTCCTTCCACTTGTCCCCTGGCAAGGACTGGTTACAGAGACGGAGACTCCAGAGTATCATAGACTAAACAACTCCCATAAGTCAGCCTCCTTCCTCTTACAAAGTTGTTTCCCAGATATCTAAACCAAATCTCCCTTGCTGAAGTTAAAACTCAGTATGTCTTTTTCTACAGGAGCTGTAGAAAATAAACTATTCCTTCCTCTCTGGCAGCTGTTTCTTACATATTTGAAGACTTTTCTCATGTCTTCCCTCTTCTTCTCCTCTCCTAGATTAGATAACCCACAAATACAATTGCCCTTTCACAGTATATTGCATTGGCTAGCGAAATCCAGGAATCAATTACATAGATTACAAGGGACTTGAATGACAGCATAACAGGATACAATACGCAGCATTGTGTCCGAGCGAACAGCATGTGAATACTTATTTAACATCAGTATTTGCCAATGGTGCATTATGGCTTTATCTAATTAATTACTTTATGAAGTGCTTGATTATGATAGCAGTGAATGTCTTTCCTGCCCACTCTTATCACTTGCTTAAAACTATTCTGTTCAGCTGAGATATACATGCATGTGAGAGCTCATTTAGATACTAGGTACCAAACAGTGGATTCTTATTCCTGGTTTTTTAGTTGTTTGTTTTTTTTTTTTTTTTTTTCCAGAACCTGTTATCTGATGATCATAGCTACTAAATAAGGCCTCTTAATACCTCCAGCAGATCAGGTTATTCAGAAGCCATATGAGAGGAAAAAAAACCAGCCTGAACTATTTATTCATTTCCCTATTTTTAAGATCTTTCTCATGTTTTCTCTCTTTGTACCAAGCCTTCAAGATGTAATTGGAAATGTTGGATACACTCCTTCAAAAATGTTCTCTGAACAAATTACCAAGTACCATTCTGTGAAATGAATGGATCACAAAGAGCAGCACTTCTTCAAAGGAAAGCAGGCAAGCTGATATTCAAGTATTTGGTCTTTTATTGGTTGTCACTCGCTTCCTCAGAACATTCTTGAAAATGGAATTATTTTATTTCTTGATTGTTTCCTGAGCAAGGCTCTTTATGCAGTTCTCCTAATTTCACTGTCAATTTTAATTGAATGTTTTTATTCATTCCTGTGTAAAGTTTCATTTTAAAGACATTCACATCTGGGAAATGGCTTGGTCTTTGCCAAACATATTCTCATGTCTGCTGTTTTGTGAACCATTGCATTAGGATTTTTGTTCATCAATCATACATGTGTACCAGGCTACATGTTTAAAATATAAAGGCTAGAATTATAATAAAGAAAGAAAACTTTAAAACCCCAGCAGAAGTAAAAGGCCAACAAAGAAAGAATTTGCTTGCCCAAAGTGAGGTACATCATTCACAGGTTATTTCACAGCCTCCTTAGTCAGGTAGCAACAAATTGGTCATGTGTGAGCTGTGTTACAAAGTAGTTATCCATAAACACAGATGAAGGGTTCAGCAAAGTGTTTTATCCTTATGTACTGAGCCCGTGAGCTCTATCGTGGTGCACAGCAGTGTGATCCGAGCTGCTGGGATCAGCATGGGTACAAATAAGCTTAGTGACTCAATTTGCTATTACTGTCCTGACAGAGTAGTAAAAATGGCCTTATGAAGCATCCTGGATCTTTATATCAATGATGAGCTTTATATATACATATTTTTTATATAATATCTTTATATCAATACTGAGCCAGAATCAGAGAAAGGAAGCCTTCAATCCACATGCATCTGAAATTTGAGGGTTTCATAGCAACAGATTATGGTGCGTCCACTCAGACACAGAAATAACAACCGGGAGCTCCTGAAAGAGATTTGGTTGTGGGACACGAATGATACAGAGGGACTTCAGGAGAATGATGATTGCGTGTAAAAGGTCTGTTATAGGGTTAAAGTGGCAATTGGACTGTATAACACTTTCACTCTAAAACAGTTCAGCATTGCTGTCATTTACCATCTTTACGGGACACTGTGTGGACACAAGAGACATCTTCTCATGCCAAATCTCAAGGAAACAGCCACAATGGGAAGATGCTAAGAGAAGCTGCAGAGAGATGAAGGTATCTCCTGAAGGATCCAGCTGTGAAAAGTCAGGACAGCATAATCTTTTGCAGGCTGTGAATCACTCACAGAGGCACCAGTTCATAACCCTGAGGTCACGTTGATGTTTGCTCCTGAAGACAGCACTCCCTGGATGATAAAGGAGTAAGATTGCTCCAGGTGTCTCTGTCCACCCCAAATGGCAGAATATTGACTGGCTGATTTAAGCAGAATAAACAGTAGTATATGAACCCAAAATAGTCTGTGCAAGGGTCATCCTCCTTCTACTGCTGGTAATAAAACACAAAAATTGCAAGGGAAAGACTCTCAGACCTCTTATATAACCCAGCTACTATGATGGGATTTCTTCTCTCCTAGCAAACGTTATCCTCAGTTAGCAGAAAAAAGAACATAAAACAAAATTGGCACATATTTTGCTACTATTTTCCAGATTTAAATGAATGGTGAGGCTGAGTATGGAAGAATAATTAAATGCTGTAGTAATTATATTGATTAATACCAGGATCATGTCTGACATTTGTAATATAAACTGAAGGACAACCCACAACATGGATATGTGTGGTTATGACATTTCTTAAAGTGCCTTCAGAGATTAAAATCACTAGATAAATGTGAGTCATTACACAGTTATCTTTGTGTTTTCCCCTTTTAAGATTCTTTTTGCCGTGACTTGAGAAATAAGGGAAAGAGATGATGTTTGGAAGCTTTTATGAAAAGTTGTTTTTTTTTTTTTTCTGGCTGCTTCAACATCTAAGCAAAGAGCATCTGAAGAGACAAACAAAAACATTCTTGTCTTTTGAGTTCAGAGCAACGCACACAGCCACAGAATATATTCCTCTGCTTGTGTGCAAGGTGGGCACACTGTCATCTTGCAATGTTCAGCCCTGGAGACCAGCTGTCTGTAACCCAAAGCCTAGTTCAGTTCAGCACAGCTGTGTGACCTTGGCTAACTTTCACTGAGAAAATTGTTGCTAAGGTGTGAGAAAGTCCGTGAGCTGAAGTCATGCAAGACAAGAAAAGAAAAAACACAGACAAAATTGTAATGGTTGAGACGGTGATAATAAGGAGCTTGAGGATTTAAGAGGAAAAATACTGATAAGGAAAGTTGAAACTCCTAAAGGAAAAAAAGGGAGAAAGGTAAGAATCAGAAGATGTTCTTTGATTGCAAACAGCCCACTCCTGGGAGTGATGGACATCTGCCTTTCCTCACCTTTCTCATGATTGCCTGGCCAGAAAAGACAGCTCAGGTCGCTCAACAGGGGTGATGAGCTTGTTAATCATGAGACACGAGTCTTACCCACCTCCTGCAAGCACTAGCAAATAAACAATTATACTCTTAAACTCAGTAATATCCTGACTGCAGATACTCTTTGCTCATGGAGAAAGGCACCCATACAAGTGACCAAGGGAGGGATGGAGGGGAGGTTACAATCTTTGTTGCATTTTGCAAGCTCAGTCATGCACAGAATTGTGCTAGCTTCTGTCCAAGAACAAGCACTGAAAGACAGCTCCTTCCCAGACAGCACGCAGCCAAAATTCCCATCAAGAGAGGCTTTGACCTCATAGACTTCTGCATTGTTAACAGAGGCCACAATTATTATTTCCATTTACTTAACAAAGCAGTTATATGAACTCGCTCCACTGAGGAAGCAGTCCTGGTAGCAGGCTTAGGGTGAACAGTAGATACAGATTTCTGTGGACAGGTTCCTCCCATACCTCAAAAAAGCCCACAGAAGAATACACATCCCTGAGGAGAACCACACTGGTAGGGGATGTGCCTCATACAGACACAGCACTCATCTTGGGTACTGCTCCCGCTGCAAATAGGATTTTGCACACTTTCCTTAGCTGCTGCTCAAAGGACAGTCTGGTTTAGCAATGGTGAAGTGTGCCCATCAGCGATGCCTTGGGAAAATGTCTGAAGGTGTAAGAGGTTTTGGTCATTTGGCTGTTTTCTGGCTAGAGATCAGGTACAAGAGGTTGAATGAAACTCCCTGATTTTTAATAGGGGTCCAATTTAAATGGGGTTAAAGTCAGCCTAAGTCTTTCCAGGAATTTCAGGATCCTTCTGAAATAGAGGATCCCAAGGACTCCTGTGTTTTCCAATGGAAAATATTATGTCTGTAGTAGCAGTCACACTGTAGTTGTGATAATCGAAGGATATAAGCGAGGGAAATTTTGAAGGAAGAGGAACATACATTACTAGCACATAATAATCTCAGTAACAGTACTTTATTTTTATATTGACCAATTCTGTTTCAGATCTGAAGAAGGGCTTATATGCTCGAAATCCTGTCTGTTTGTTTTTTTCCCCAATTACATCAACTGATCTAATAAAATATATTACATTTGCCATCAAATCTTGCTGTGATAATACAAATGTTTCCTGTCCTTTCCTATCTATTTATATTCTATGCTCAGGATCAGGAGTGAAAGAGGAGACCACGCTGATGAGGCAGCTGAAAAACTGGTGATACCAAAATTTCTTATTAATTTATATTGATTTTTCAATGTAAAAAGAAAAGCAGAAGTTCTGAAATGTCAAAAAATTCCAGGTTTGGTTATTCTAGGAACAGTGGCTTCATATGTCAACAGACCTTTCTATTTTACAAAATCATGTGTTTAAAAATAAAAACATAGTTTACTATTGGGTTTTTTTTCAAATTTTTTCATGCAAGACTCCCCTACACACAAAAAAGTTTGATTCATCCAAATCAGTTTCTGGATTTCTGCATTTATTTATCAGAACTGCAGAAGCAATAACCGATCAATTATTCCAACAGCTCAAATTCTCCTCCATATGGACTGGATAATATTCCTGTCTCAAACATTTCTTCTGTGTACGGGCCTGCCTCAGATGATCCCCTCCCGAGAACATATCATAAGATATGCACCATTTACTTACGAAAGCACTTCATTGTTCTCACGCTGTCAGACAGCAGTTTTGTTACACCATACTTTTTCTCCCAGAAATTTACTTCCTTCTGGATTGATGTGCAAATTCCCTTACAGCAGCCGAGAAATGCTGGACCCTTATCAAAGTGTGAATGATGTTAATATAATGCTCTCCAGGATAAGGGGATAAAGGGATAAATCTGTGCATATTTGGACTGGTGCATATCTGTACAGGTTTGTGAAAACACTGGACAGAAGCATCTGTTAAATAAGCATCTACTTCAAAAGGAATATTTTCTTATTTGCTTGGTAGGGTAAAGCAGAGAGCTAGAGCTCCTCATGATAAATATTGCACTTAGTAATTAAATTTTCATATTTAGAAGGTCCACGTAGTAAAAGTTCTAAATTAAATAATCTTCATTTACATACATTTCAATCCAAAGGGCATCGTTAGAGGACAGTATCTCCAAGACAATAATGAGCTGTTTTCATTAACCATGCCCTAATGATTACAGCAGGCTTGTACTTCAAGAGTCGTGAGACAGTTATCCAGGCAAGCCCAAAGAAATAATTGTACGTCTTTATCTATCTCCCCCTCCATGTAAGTCACTGAGTTAGAAGGCTATTTCCTGCCCCTGGGTTGATGTACTCAGGAACTTCTTGAAAAAGATTTAATTGAACTTGGATATGGTGTGTATAAAGGATCAGGAAATGAAGACTGATCTCAGTTATAGCTCTAGAAATCTGAAATAATGCAAATGAAGTATTGTAGGAAGGAACAGACTTTCATTTTTTGCCTCTACAATCCTGAACATAAACAGATCTTCTAATCTACCTGATTCCTCTTATTGTTGCCAAATAATTTTTTTTTTTAAATTACCAAAAGGACTGACATGCTTTTTCCTAACTTTGCAATTGTCCATTTATTTTTAAATATAATCTTCCGATGTGTCTGTCATCACAGTGTAAGAACTTTTAACTTTAAATTTGGAAAATTTGTTATTCGAATGTGACTGGTCTTTCACACCATGTGATTTATTTTCATACTTTTCTATCCAAAAATGATATGTGATATTTTTTGCCTCTGTCAGGTCTATCTGATTTCTGTTTGACAAGTATATATTATCCCCCATACTGCTAAGCAATTATCACTGAATAGTAGAAAACAGATCTATAAAGGCCTTCAGTCAATCATATTGTTCATCTTTTGCCCTCCATAGATCAACCAGATCTTTGTTATTCCAAATGAGTGTTTGTCCAGCTTGCTCTTTAAAGGCTTTAATGACGATAGAGTTTCCGCAACCTCCCCAGGCAATCTATTCCAGTACCTAATTATCCTTACTGTTAGAAAGTGGGTTTTTTTAAATGTCTAAGTTAAATTTCCCTTGCCACTATTAAAAAGGCCATTACTTTTTGTACTATCCACAGTGGACATGAAGGAAAGATTATTCACTTCTTTTTTTTCAACAACTTTTTATATGTTTGAAGATAGCGATCATGTTCCTTATCCATCTTTTTCTTTCTTTCTTTCTTCTTTCTTTCTTTCTTTCCTTCTTTCTTTCTTTCCTTCTTTCTTTCTTTCTTTCTCTTTCTTTCTTTCTTTTTCTTTTTCTTTCTTTCTCTCTTTCTCTTTCTTTCTTTCTTCCTTCCTTTCTTCCTTTCTTTCTCTCTCTCTCTTTCTTTCTTTCTTAATCGAGCAATCCCAATAACTTCATAGTGTATTTATAAACTATGTTCTCAGATCTTTCTTACAGGTCATGCTTCTAGGGTCTTACATCATTCTTGTTGAACTCTGGATATTCTTCAAATGGTCCACACCTTTGCCAAAGCGCTGTGCTTAAAATTGGGTACAATGTTACAGCCGGTATCTTAACATTCATAGTATCACACAAATAAGATTGGCAGTATTTGGGTAGCTGTAAGAATAAATATTCTGAGCTGTAGCTTTCTTTCTCCATTTATAGTTCATCTGTATTTATACCAGATTCACACTGTGCCAGTGTTTTAAAGCTGCAGAAACAGGGACCCTTCTCAGCCCGGGTTTATGCCAGCTCAGGATCTCCTTTATCAGCCTCACTCAAGCCATCTAGAGTTCACCAGATGTTCATCCACTTACTGGCTCTTCTGGTTTAAGCAAGGACATTTTTGTTACAAATTGCTGGTCATGTGCCAGAGTCAGTTACTGAGGCTCCAGACATGAGAGGTAATGTAAGCCCTACTAACATAATTTCATTCTGTCGCATAGCCATAGCCTAGCATCTCCCAACATTATCCAAAGTTTGGATCAATCACTAATGTAGCCATGTACGTATGTTAAGTTTATTTAAATAATATTCATTAACCTACTATTCGTGGCATCTCATCCAAGAAGGCCTCTCATGTACCATGAATGATCTTGGTTTCCAGGTTCAGCCGTATGAATCATAAATTCAATCAAACCTTCTGTGCAGATGGAACTGCTACAGAACCATAGAGTGTTGGCTGGGGACAACCTTGAGAGTGCCTCTGGTCTAACGTCTGCCTTGAAGGAGAACTCTTATCAAATGGATCTGGTCAGCTATGACTCTGTGTAGATATTATTTTCTTCAGTGGTGATGAAGTGAGAGTCCAGATTCAATAATCTAATGAAACATATGGTTAATGCCACTCTGCAAACTTCAATAAAGTTATGTACTTAAATTCAAACTAATGAATAAAAACCTAGAAACTGTAACCTATAAAGCGCAGAATTTATACTGAGGTTGAGACTATACTGGGAGAATCACCTGCAGAGAAAAGAAAAAAAGAAATGACTCACCAAATCATTGTTTTGGGAATACTGCAAAAATTGAAATAAGTCAGTTAACATGTTCTGTGATGAATGGCATCGTTCTGTGTACAGGAGTCTTTCTAGATGTTTTCTGACTTATTTAAATTCTTACACTGAGAGAAATCCTGTCCCAAGGCTCCTGGGTGATGAGGTTACATGGGGGAAAGTGCCTGCTCCAAGTGTGAGACATCAGTTCTGCTCTGAATATCACAGTTATTAGCTGCAGAACCCGAGTCCAATTGCCAACCTGCCAGAGCCTCAGTCCTCATCAACTGCCTGTGAAGTGTGCTGTGACAGGCATTAATTGGTGATTATAAGTAAGACTAGCTGAGGACTGGAAAAATCACTATCTGAGCTAGATATGAATAATGTTCATTCCTGGTGGAGGCTCCTGTTCCAGCAGGCTGGTCCTCACTACACTCAAGTCTCCTGGGTCGCAGCAGGCCCCATACCTACTCCCTGAGGACAGAGCCCATAGTTGTATCATTAATTCTGGCTCAAAAACCCAAGCAGTGAAAAACTAGGTAAAATAACAAATTGATGGCTGGTTTGACATGTATATGCTCTCACTCACAATGTCCTACTCTTCCTCTCCACATAGCCCAGCTTCAGCAACTATCCATGCAGATGCGTATGTGCCCAAACACCAGCCCTTTCCACCTGTCTTATCAGGTTTTGGCATTTTCAACCCTCTAGTGCTTGGTGCTTTTCTCTTCTAACCCTCCTGTTTGCACCAAGGCCAAATCCGAATGCCCGAGTGACTTCCCAGAAATCTGCTGCCCTCCCATGGTCACTAAAAAGGCTCACTGGGGCAGAGAAATACAATGAAAGCAGGGCTTGCTTTAATCAAAGCTGAGTACAGTTTTCAGATGCCAAGGAGGAATTTGGGATTTGTGTAGAACTGGACAATCTCAGGGGTTTTTACTAGCAAACCAGATATTAAAAAAATATCTCCATCTGGTGCACTTTTTTCAATGAAGGAGTTTGATCCTGGTCAAAGCACAGTGAGAAAAACCCAAATGAACTGCAGCAGATAGTCCACAGCTAACCATGACTATAGGTGTTACCATAAGCCTAAAACAATAATTGGCTTTATAATCAATAATTGCTGTCAACTAGGTAACTCAGAAATTTGTATGCCCCCTCTAAAATATAAACAGCTGGAAAGTTGCTCCCCAAGTGCCAGGTAAGAGAATAAATAAAGTACCTGTCTAGCACCAAACATGTGATGCAAAAAAAAAAAAAAAAAAGGTATGTATTTTTAAAATGCGAAGTCATTTCAAAATATTGAATTTAAACATTCTACTTAGAAAAATATCAGAAAGAGAATGTGGGGAACTTATTAAAATGGTTCATTTTGCATTTCTCTTTTCCCATTAATCCTCACAATTTTATATCAATAAATGCATTTGCATGGTAAATTTCAGTTTTACTGAAATATTGTTCTATTTCAGAAACAATATTTGAACCAATCGTAAATAGATATATCTGCTTTGAAAACAAAAAATAATGATTTCTGTAATTTCCATAAAAATTTCAGTTAAAATATTAAGCAAAAAAGCCTTGCAATAAAAAAAAAAAAAAAAAAAGATTTTTAAAATTCAAAATTATGTTTAAGGATTTTTTTAACCTCTTTTCATGCCAGCCCTAATTATCTGCAGTTTTGGCTGAGGACTATGAAAGTATCTGTATGCTTAAAATAAATATGCATGCATATCTAACTGATTCATATGCTCCTTCAGAACAGCTTTATTCTTTACTGTTCCCCATCTGTTTCAGGGATGAAAGGAACAAGAAGGCAGAGTCCATACAATGGTTTGAAAAACATGTTTTTTCTTTCTTTCACCTTAGTCAATTCTTTAATATAAAGACTCGGAAAAAAATCATAAAAACTCTGAAGTGTTTTCCTTCAGTGCTTGCCATTCTCAATAGTGCTACACACTGCTGTTGAGGGTTTTATATTAATAAATTACTTTAAATTATTCAAATTAGTTTAATTATTTTTTTTCTCTGGAGGGATAACTATGTAAAAGCAAACAAAAGAATTAGAATTGGTCAGGAAACATGATCCAAACTAACATGAGATTTAAGATTGTCTCTAATGTAGTCAAATGAAAATCTACTTCCATCCCACTGTGACCTCATGCTGAAGAAGCATATAATTGGAAATAGACTGAATATAAGATTCACAGAAATATCACAGTTGTGATACCTACTACATTGATCAGCAGTGGTATTTATCTTGATGAACTGAAAAAGAATATGAACAATTCCATCACAGGCATTATGGAAAACATGACAGGCAGTTTCCTTTCAGGGCATTAATCCTACATGGCCCAGTGTCCCAGAACGGACTGGAGTCTCAGCTACACTCCTTGGGTGCTTTTTTTGAATTTTAGAAATGACAAAGGTAAATGAAAAACAAAGATCTTGTTGCAGGTCCACTGTGAATATAAATCAGTAGAGCCCTGCTGGAGTAGAGTGAGCTGTTTTGATTTACAGCTGGGAGGACTGTATCAACAATTATATGTATGGCAGAATAAGTGCAAAGAAAATCAGAGAAAAGAAGATAATTTGTTTTTAAAGACAAAAATATGTTAATTGGAAATATTTAAGTTTGTCAGTTAAAATTTACAGAAGTCCTTTTGGGAGCTGGATGGCAAGCTGTGATTCAGCAAATAGCTGTTTTCCATTACCCACTTGCTTCTTAACTGCCTAGAAGTCTGGAGTGCCAATTACCCTTATCATTACCTCATGAAGGACCGGATAAAATGCTCCATCATTCACTGATCATGAGTAGTGCATGGGCTGTAAAGACACCACCTAGAACACACACTCAGTTATGAGGATAAACATGATGTGGCTCATAAGGCAAAAAAATAATAAAGTAAAATATCTGCTGCATAAACCCTAAATAAACAAATGTTGTTTCACACACTTAATCTAGTGCCAAGATAATAACACTGTGGAATCAACTGGTAAACAGGTGTTTAGCCTTAATATTCACTTCAGTGGCATAAAGAGAGGTCTTTTATTTACCACATTTTCATTTCTTTTCAGCAGGTTTTCCATTGAGTAATGAACCATTGACTGACTTACAGTTCAATGGCACTTTGTAAATTAGATCCAATCAAGTTTTATCTAAATGATAAAAACAGGTGTACAAGAAGCATGAGGAGTAAAGGAATGCAAAATCCCAGGAACAGGATAATACATTTCATGTCACTGTTATTACTGGGGGGGGGGGCAGAATTTTGGTATTTTCTTAAACTTGGAAAATGTTTTCTCTGTTTTCTCTTCTTATTTTCTGAAGGTTGTGAAGCTGGCTAAAGAAATAATAAACTGAAAATCATATTTCCAGTCCAGTGTGACCTGCCATGGTGGTATCACTGTCTCTGATCACCCACTTCAAACAGAGCCAAGCAGAGTGTTCTGCCATTAACCGGCTTTAATCAATTCTTTAGTTGACAATAGCATTATACTATGCTATACTATGCTATACACAGGTACAAGATTTTAAGAGCATTGATCTTAAAGCTGATCCCAGGAATCCCTGCGCGTCTCTGCAGTATTGATTTCTGCTGGGCCGCATCCGCTGACGGCAGCTTTGCATACGAGGGCGTCGTATTGTCGGTGAGCATGATGCATACTTCAGGTGAGTGGGAGGCAGATGCAGGCTGAAGCACCTGTTTGATTCAGACTTGGATCTCTTGACACAATTTCATAAAACAACAAAACAAACAAAGTTTGTTGGCAGAATAAGAACAAATTTGAAAGTTTGTCACCAAGTGGACCTGCCAGGCCCTTGCCAGCTCTGCTCCTCACAACCTCTTGCTTATATGGGAGCTGAAGTGATTCCTCAGAGAAAAGGAGAATATTGCTGATTCTGTCAAAGCTAATTTAGATGATATCCACGCTATCTCAAAAGATAAGAATTAAAAAAGAGCAACTCTCAGTTTTCTACATTTCTTTTTTTTTTTAATTACAGCAGATAATTTCCTAATCTCTCACTGTTGCTTTAAAATAAAAGTTACTTTTTAGAAAATTACTGTTCAAGCTGACTTTTGTAAAGTAGGTAGCACACATTTCAAGATATTCTTTCAGAGATTAAATTTTCTCAGTGGCTGTCAGAGGTCAGGAGACACATTGCTTTAGAGACTTAATCATTAAAGAAGCACTTAATTATCAATTATACACAAAGACAGTTCCTAAATGATTTTTAAAACCATGAAAAATGAAAATGCTTCATAAGACAATCAAAAGATGCACACCTTCAGCATAGCTTACTGCACGGCTTAGATATATTTTACAACTTAGCCCCATCTAGGGCTGTTCTCTAACACAGACTTACATTATGGAAGGAAAGTTCTAAAGGAGACTTCACCTTATCTGAACTGTGATTTTTTTTTTTTTAAAGTGCTGGTTCATTTGAGAAAAAAAAATCACTCTTTTACTATATTTTAGCAATTAATGGCAATCCAAAATTTGCTGAATTCTCAACTGCCTTTTTCATGAACGAAGAACAAAGACAATTTTTACCATCATCTTATATTTCTTTGAGTTTCTTAGAATTCAGTCAGGTTGCAGTTGTTGGTGGAAACTGGAATCGCCTCTATCTTGCACTGAAATGGGGCTGACGGGAGCAAACAACGGAAAAAAGAGGAAGCACAGAGATACTCTGTGTTTCTAGACACTTCAATGTTTTGGGAGGTGGGTTGTAATCACCATCATCTTGCAGTTACTACATGGTAAGCAAAAGCTGGTTAGATCACAGCTACTTGAAACAGAGTCTTGGATACTGAAAAGAAACAGACAGGGAAAAGAAGAATTTTTGATAACTTTAATGGGTTTAGATCAGGTTCCTTTGTTTGCTTTCCCACAGCAGATAATCTTTCTTGAGCACCTAGTGTGGGGTTGGGGCAAGTATGAGTTTCTAAAATAGCTCTTACTAACTTATTTAAGTGGGATTGTAAAGTAAATGAAAATGTAAAGGTTGTCATACTACAAACAACATTAATAGCAAGTTCTGATAGTAGCACACCTGCTTGAGGACAATCAGTTCTTTAACAGAGCTGTGGGAAAAAATGCTGCTGAGAAATGCAATGCACTTTGGGGCATGTAGGGAATCAGTCTGTTGTAAAATTGAATGCAACCTGATAAGCCAAAAAGAAATTACTTTTCTGCTCTGCTTTTACCTGGTTAGAAGGGATACTATGATGACAGAAGAAGCCTTTTGGTAGCAGTGTCTAGAAAAAAAAGGACATAGACTCAAATCTGGCTATGATTGACCAATGATTTAGATGCAACAGCATTTATAAAAGGCTGAGAAGCCTCCAATAGGCCTCCCACACAAATTTCTCTCCAGAAAATGAGATTTTCATAATGTGATCCATAAAAGGAGAAAATAGTGCTATATCTACAGCAAGTCATGCTATTCAGTTTCATGCAGGACAGCAGTGCCCCACAAGGAGAGCTTCAACGAGCTAAACCCTGTCCTTGGTTCTGCCTTTCACTTGCCGTCTAAGGTAAGTCTCTGCTTCTGCTGCTCTCCGTATCAATCACCTTTCAAAACAGTAAACATGCCTTCTGGTGCTTTTCTATCAACGTATACTATATAAGTCTAGTCTCTGTCTTCACCTAGTCCTCTAAATACTACTGTACAACAGTTAATTCATTAATAATGAGAATAAATCTACGTAAAGCAGCATAGATGGAGTCCTGCACAGGCAGAAGTATTAGCAAGGCAATGGAGTCAGTGGGTTTACAAGGATGGCATGAAGCCTGGAGGGGACAGATGAAATTCTGTGGTGTAAAATGGACTTGCCTTGCTGTTTATAGTATGGTCCAGCCTTGCAATGGCCAAACACAACACAAGCATAAAGGACGGTCTGAATGCTTAACATAGAGCCTGTTCTAGGAAAAAAAAGACATCCATTTATTCATTTCCCACTAACCTGTTCTTGTCAAAGGAGATAACACTTGCCTTTAACAGGAGATGGAATTTGCCTGCTGGTTTGTAGGTTATTGAATTGACCTCTGATTTTCAGGGATACATTTGGAAACTTTACTTCTTAAATGGGATTTCTACTAAAAGACATAAGAAATCCCTCCAAGGGTATTTACAGTGACTGGTTATCTGGTGTTGACATTAATTGTGCTGGCATATTTTGCAGAACAGCCTCAAGTGTAACATTAGCTGAACTGTAAGACCCTTCCATATATAACAGTCTAGCTTAATATACTTCATAGATGAATCTCCTGCTTTGTGCCTATTGCTCAGCTGAAAGAATCTGGGCAATTTTATGCAGATATCTCTTGGGCTGAGCCCTGTAGGTGCATTCATAATGATTAAGGATGTGCTTTTATTTGCTGCATATCTGTTTACTACATAGGCTTTTTTTCATAAATCTGCTCTCCAAAGAGGAGAAATAACTTTTCAGAGAACCTATCTTAAAATCAAAATATCCAACATCCTATAGCAGAGCTCAAAACTTTTCATGTTACTGATTACTATCTCCATATGGATACAGCCCTTCTTCAGCTCCTAGTCTCATTTATGTACCCTTTTTGTGGCAGATATCAACATTTAGTTAATCACTTAAGGTGATTACACAGGATGAATTCTGATGTAAAACGAAGCAATACCTTGGCTGCATTGTTCCATTTTTCACCAGTTTAATATTTTCTTTTCGCTGTGGTATGGCACCATAGTCTTTCAACTCTAACTTACCCCTCTAGAGAGCTCAGGGTCCTGCCACTATAAAGAGTAATGTCAAATCTTGACCCAGCTAGGAAGCGAATGTAGGATCAGCGCAGTTGAGTGTGACCACAATGGCATCATGTCACAGCAGGTCAGTTCTGCAGTGGCTGGCGTGACAGGGTGATCAGGTAGCAGTGTAAGGTGACAGCCTGCAAGCTGTAAGCACGGCAGCTTTTCAGTTAGCACTCACAACCAAATGGACTGCCCCTTCTACAGCTTCCCTTTTTCTATATTTTGTAAGGGTTTATCAAAATCTATCAACCTGATACCTGATAGTTTTGTAGTTTATTGGTGATGCATTATAAATTTATTGAATTATTGGTATTGGCATGATAACCGAATTGCTTATTCTGAATTTACGTCAGGCATTACCATAATCATGAAGTCTCTATGAAATGATGGTACCAATTATTTATTCCCGTTGGTTGATTTTAATAACACACATCAAAGGGGAACAGGAGCCCCATTCCTTTAGAAAAATGAAACAAATCTGGGCAGTTGAGACTCTAAGTGTACATCAGCTTGTTCTCAAAAAAGCCCAATTAGCCCCTTTCAAATTAGCTATCGGTTCTTATATAGCAGAAATAAGAGTGGATCAAGAATGATGAAAACAGTAATGGAAATACACCTTTGAATTTTCTGGTTATTTCAATGCATTGCAACACACGTAGCACATTCACTGATGCTGCATTGGAGAATGATGAAAAATAAATTACCAACTGATTTTGACATATATGTCATGGAAGTACACTAAGACTAGCCGAAATGAAGGACAAACTCAAACAACTTTATTGCACAAAACAACCAAAACCGCACAACAGAAACCAATGAGAAACAGGGGTAAACCGAAATCAATCAACACTCTGGTAACGTTTGACACATAACAGGTTCGAGGCGTCAGTCGGGCAGGGTGTTGTTACTGCACGGCAATACGCACAGCAACGATGACCCAAAGCGCGCACGCACGCTCGCTCACAAAGGGGGAAACCCTCTCCCTCCCGTGGGTGCCCCGAGGACGGAATCGCTCACCCGGGAGGGGGCGAGGGCTCACTCAAGGGTATCCAGAAGAAAATCACTCGCCCAAACGAGGTGAGGGCACTCAATCCTGGGAATTCTCCTCAGGCGGCGTGCCAGCCCGAGGGGAGAGGTTTCACACACAGACCCGCCGCTCTGAGAAGGCCGCTCCGAGGGGGTCCCGGCGGCGCCCGTTTCTACCCGGGGTCGGATCGGAGCTGTGGCCATCGCTGGCCATGATCCAGAGGCTTCTCCGAGCCCAGGCACCTCACTGACTGCGGGCCCTGCCTGGCGACCGAGGGGCCCCGCTCGTCCTGCTCCCCCTGCCGAGGGGCGTACGTGCCTGGGGGCACGGCAGAGCACAAAAGGCGCGAAAATGAGGCGCGAAAAGCCGGCGATCGCCATGTTAAAAGCCCCGATCTTCAGCGGCGTGGGGAGAGCGTACCTGTCACAAGATACAGATCAGTAACAGGTATTTCCCTTATTATGAGCAATGTACATAAAAATGCAAAGCCCAGATTCATGTTTTACCAAAATCCCTATTATTTTTTGTTATAACACATGTAAAAAATAGAATAATTTCTACTTTTAATATATTTTTTTTTTGCCTATCAGTACCTTGATTCGAGGCTTCTTGGTACTCTGAGGTTTAGAAGTGGAATACTGCAAGAGATTTAAGCAGTTATGGAACAAATAGCTGGATCGTTACTGTAGTGACTGTAATGGAATCACATCCACTCTGACAAAATCTCAAATTGCTTCTGCTGCTTTCATTAACAGTCCCACCACACTCACGATATTAAACATACCACATTGAACATCTCGGTGGAACTGATTAGAATGATTAAGATGTGGCATAGAAAAGAAAAAAAAAAAACCCACGACTGTCCAAAAACAGCTATAGAGCTTAACTACCATGTATTTATTACTCCTGCATGCAGCACAGGTGAACTGCAAATGGAGACTTTCCTAAGCAATCCCTTTCTATTGCTGCCAATATTAAGAGTTTCTGCTCTCATGACAACCTACACTACATTGCATTTTTCTTTATCCATCACCAGTTTAAAAGCTCTTGTTAAAGCTATCAAGAAGACAGTTCAAGACACAAAAGAGTCCATCAGGAGGGAGCATCTAAGGCTCTGGTAATTTTTTTCCCCATTTCAAGGTGTGAAACCCCCTGGTTGTTGTATGGGCACCCAGTGCTTAAAGGCCAGTGTGGGAAATGTGGAAAATCACTATGCCAAACTGGAAGTAGAATCCAAGCCCTATATATGCAACATTACAGTAACCTCGCTGGATAAATTTGGTATCTCCTCATCTTGCGGTGGAGTGGGACGAGGAAGACAAGTGTCTTCTTCAAGCCCAGACACTCTCCAAAGTGGGTGGAGAGATGCAGTCCAGACACTGGCTGTGAGCCCAGCAAATCCCACCGGCCTGTGCATTGGCAGTATGGCCTGCTCTCCCAAGGCGTTGTCACTCAGTCTTTCAGCCTGGCCTCTGATGTCTTCAGGCCCCTCAGGACTCATCATTTTTCTGGCAAACACACTTGGTGTTAACATGTTTCCATCAACTGGTGTTAAAGAAGTGTTTCCATCAACTCTGCCAGTCATGGATCAATCTCAATGACAAGGATTTGAAGGCCTTCATATGTTAGGACTCTTGAATGATTACAAAAGACTGTCATGCTTGTTTCAGAGGGAATTCACAGAGTGGTGACAGAGTTAAATATGATGAATAGAATGTCTGTAATCAATAGATTGAACATCTACCACTATCAGCAAAAAGGGATCCTCCAGCTTAATAGGAGGACACTGTGGTTTCCCGGTTTCTTACATTCTTTCCCTAAGCATTCCCTACTGGCCCGGTGAGAGGTACACTGGTAGTGATGGTAGTGCCTGAGTTTGACACCAAATAAAGCTATTTTCCTCATTTCTTATTAACTGGGAGTAGAGAGCAGGACACAACTAACACTAAACATTCTCTGTTGCAATCTGTCACTTAAAAAAAAAAATAGCCGCAGATCACACAAGGAGGTATGAGTGTGGCTGGTCATTAATATCATCTACCGTGCAGCAAATTGCTTGTCATGCTTCCTTTATACTTGTTTATAACTAAAGAGGGCTGTTTAAAATGAGAGACAATAAATATTTTTCACACAGCCTCATTTAGTAATAAAGATGAGTTCCCTAAGTTTCTTACAGCATTGCAGAGTTGAATCAAAGAGAAGAAAATTAATGAAACAAAAAAGGCCACATACAAGTTTATGATCATGGAAACTTCATAGACCTTGACATTTAAATAATCAACTTAAATAATGTTATAAATCTTACATATCTTATTTCCATTCAGAATAGGATGACATCATAATGGGAAATAATCATAATCATCAATATTGTTTTTCTCTATGGCAGAAAGTAAAGTACGTGTAATGAAGACTGATTGGGAGGTAAGCATTAATATTTTTGCAACTCCAAAAACTTCAGATCATTGCAAAAACATCAGTGAACCGTACAACTCCACATCTCGCACATTGTCATAGGATATTTCCACTTCCAAGTTGAGAATTCAGGAATGGCATTAGGATAATGGGTGGCAAAGCTTAAGCTACAGAGTCAAGTTTGGGTATTCTGCTGCTGAAAATGAGTAGCTAATAACAGAGCAAGCATTCCATGATATGCTAAATTTCTGAAATAAGGGCAAAGCCCAGAGACCCTGGAATACACTGAAGTTGGATGAGATCATTGTGCTTACTAAGGTAAAAACAGAAGAAAAGTGTGTTCTGAGAATGTGCTGAGTAGGTGAAAACTTTCATGTTGTTTTAATGAACAGTTCTGATTGATAGTTTCAATCTATGTTTATGAAATGTATCAAAAATGGAAAACTGAGTCAAATATCAGAATCAATGAAAATGGGACTGGAAGTTGCTGCACGGTACTGTCCTTCTGTTTGTAAATGACAATGAAATTGGGTTGTTTGACTTGAAAGTGAAGGGAGCAGAAAGCCTCCGACAATATACTGTGGTCACGGCAGCAGTATGCCAGGTTAATCAGAGCACACTGCAGTTTAGTCATTGGTCATTTTGCCTGGTGTGCTGGGGCAGCTAAATCATGGCCAAACAGACATTGACATAGAGTCGTATGCCTCATCCCAGTGCCTGCTTCAGGTAACCAGTACTTTAGCTGTGCAAGTCAAGTTTAGGAGTAGGCTGTGTCTTTATGACCTGATGCGTTTCTTTCTCACCAGTCTTTCATTCTCTATATCACTAAGACATTTTGGTATCACCATCATTGGAGTACCAGAACATACTATGGTTTGGGTTGGGTTGGGTTGGTTTCAGCCGGTTTCTCCAAGAATTATGATCACTGGGCAGAAGATGGGAATTTAGATTATAGCTACTAGACCAAACTCTCACCCTGGTCAAGACACTCAGTTTCTCAAAAAAAGTTCCCTAGCTGCCAGTATCTTTTGCCTCATATAATGTTGGAGATATTTTAAAGCACTTTGAGGATGAAAAGATGTATACTAGCTAGCTCTATCCCTCTAAGATTACCAGATCATTTTGTTGCACATAATAGCATGCAGTGTTCTGGGATATACATAAATATGTGCCATGTGGACTCCCATGAGTTCATTACAAGGAACCGTTTCAGAGAAGTATTAATTAAGATTGCTGTCCAATTCTCAACATTGCTGAACTTTCCTTCTCCCTTGCTTCTCCTTTTCCCTTTATTTAATCCTTCCTTTCTCTGTTTTGCATAAATTCTTTTCTTCCCTTTCTGCAACAATATTATTCCCACTTTTGTTTCTGGGAGCTTTACTTTTGATGTGAATCTCATGCAGTACCTGGGAGCTTGTTGTGGTCTGTTGTAATGTCAGAACTCCTTTGAAGGCATCTTTAGTGGAAAGTCTTAATGCTCGGATCTAAGGAGGCATCATTTCTTTCCTCCTGTCCTTTC
The DNA here is from genome assembly GCF_965183815.1 of Platalea leucorodia. Taxonomy (NCBI): domain Eukaryota; kingdom Metazoa; phylum Chordata; class Aves; order Pelecaniformes; family Threskiornithidae; genus Platalea; species Platalea leucorodia. Next base: position 86,630,763 of record NC_138827.1, on the reverse strand, counting down.
TGCAGCTTGCTGTCCATCTGTCTAATATGAAAAGATACCAAAAAGCAGAAGATAAGTGGCAATCCATCAACACCTGCCAGCTCACAGGGTAAGGAGAATGTACCTCATTAGCAAACTCCCCAAGCTTTTAATCCTCATTCTCCAAAAGTTTCAACCACTTCCAAGTTATATATATATCTGAAATGCAAGGCCTGATTCGTATCCCTATGAAGGTGAAATCCTCTTTGAGTTCAAACAGAGTTTCATGAGTGTTAAAGGTTGCAAAGCATCCCAAAATTGATGTACCAAATACTCTGCTGATGCAAACTGATGGTGTTCCATTGATTTTACCAACACTATCCCAGTTTAGTGTGGAAAAAAGCAGGTATAAGATATGTTACTTAGGTTATAGTCTCCAATGGACTGATTGGTTTCTATCGATGCTATTGGAATTGGTGAGGAAAAACACCAATAATCTAACTTACAGAACTGAGATAAATGGTATCTTGTAGTCCTGGCTCTACCTTACTGAACTGCTATAAATAACAATTCCCTCCTTAGACATTTTTTTAGAAATGCAGCTCAGAATGTTGGTGGAAACAAATATATATGAAATTGGTATGTGAATTTCTAAGAGAGATGATAATGAATGCAAGATTAAGTTACAAAATTCTGTTAAGAAAATTTTATTATATTGAGCCCTTTTTTTTCTGAAAAAATCTCCCTTGATCTTAGTGAGTTACAAAAAGCAAAATACTTACTTCCTTTGAGAACTGTTTTAAAAATATAGATTCTTTGACTGAGTTATCACTCTCATAGTCCTTAAATAGCATATGAATATAACAGCCCAGATCGATTAGGGGGCGCTGGAGATTTTATCAGACTACCTCCAGTAGTCTTTTCCATAATAAGTGATTCTGTGATTCTATGATTCTTAGTTTTCCACAAAACTCATTATTATTAGAAATTTCAGGTGAGTCCTATGCTATGTTTCTTCCAAAAATGTCCATCATGTGTAGGAATTTTTTTTGACGAAATACCTCAAAACCTAAAAAAATTAATACAAAAATGCCAGTGATGTACTCGATACACTTTATACCAACCTCACTAGTTTTTAATAGATGGGCATCAAATAGACTCCACGAGTGGCATTAAATATCACTTTTACTGGAAGTGACAGTGTATGATAAAGCATGGACTATTCGTTTCCACGGAGAACAGTTACTTTCTGAGTCCTGAACACAGTGGCAGGACAGTTCAGGATACCATTCACCCTGACATCCACTGAGGAGGCATGATTTCACAGTCACTAATAACCTGAGATGCATCTCCATGGCTCGCTGCAGTTCATGTAAGAAGAGTATGACCTAGCCCTGGGTGACCTTGGCATGGTCATACACCATAGTGCTACACCATACAGGCATAATAACTTATTATAGGACTAATTAACTTACACTGGAGGTAATTCTTCTCAGCAGGCACAATTAGGACAAGCATAGCACTGCACTGATTCAGCTGTGCTTCTTCCAGTCCTTAAATAAGCTCATTGAGCTCTGACAAGGCTTCACTGAGGTAGACATGCTCCCAAGGAAAAAAGAAGTCTCTACAGATGCGCATGCATGTAGATACCTGTAGTTATATAGATACATGTATAAAATAAATGCATTTTTATTCAGACTTCTCCTTAATTGACATTGCACTATTCTTCAGAAAAACAAACTGCTAGCATAAAATACTTCATGCCTAGTAATAATTCTTGTATTTATCATTAGTTGTCTTGTATCTGGAAGTGTGGTGCTGATACCCTCCTGTCAATAAGGTCCTCTGGAAAGGAAATCAAAACCTTGCAGGAATTATATTTAACATCAGCTCAGCTCACCACGGTACACTGGTCTGACTTGCTTAGTAGTTATCTCTTTCTATTCAGTGAAGGTATGGACACTTCTTCATTTATCTCCATAAGGACAATTAAGCATGGTGTTTTGGAGAAGGGTGATGGGACATACTGATTAGCCTGTAGTTTGGAAAGAAGGGCTGTAAGTACTGGTAAGGTTTTAGTGATCCTTTTCCTTCTTTTTTTATCAAGAAAATTCTATGAAAGTCAAGAGCAGAACAAAAGAGACAGCTTACACTGAGCATTTCAGTTTAAAGCTACAGCTTCTGAAGAGGTCACATTTCTACATTCACTGGGGTTCTTGTACAGCATCATGGCCTGTCACTACCAGGATATAATTTCGCACATTGACTTTTTTCCATTTACCAGGGAATATCTGTGTCCAAATAATCATTCCAAGAAAATCTAAATGTAGATGATCAGATCTTGAGGAAACATCAGTCTTCTATATTCATCAACAGGACAAACATCCTGCCATTCCCCAAAATGTACAGAACTGTACAGAGTAAAATGCTAAAGAAAAATATCCCTTTCGATAAAAGTAAATAAAGGGATAAATAAAGCTGTAAGAGAATTCATTGACCATGTCCTCAGGATGACTTTGCTACCAACAAAATGTGACCCTCTCCTACACATCTTTGCCCTTCATCAAGAAAACAATGTTTCTCTCCAGACAGAAGTTTGACACATGCTTTACACTCAGTCCTGCTTCTTTGGAGATTTATTCTTTGGGTCATTATTCTTTATGCTGGAGACCTATTAAAACAGCATAGTCACACAAGGAGATGTGCACCTAGCACCAAGTAGACAAAGCTCGCCTTAAGTTAACAAGTATTGAGTCAACAGGGCTGAATCTTAAAATGGCAGCAGAAACAAAAAAAACTTAATCTAGATTTACTGAGATCATCAGTCAGAGTTTTGATGTTTTCCCTTCCTTATTCATTTAATCTACTATTCATTGCTCTACTCTTCCCCCAGCAGACAATTTCATACTTCAGAGTTAAAGCCTTCGATCATAACACTGACAGCTGCTTTCTATCAGTGATTGTGATCCAGTAAAGAAGTCAGGTTTCTGACCATGGAATATTTCATAAACACTTTTAAGAGAAAGGGATAATTGAATGATAAAAGGGCGGCAGCCGAACCTCAATTCTAGCTTTAGCAAACTCCACAGAATATTCAGAATCTTCAGACGTGAAAATTAAAGGCAATGAAAGTGAGGGTAGTTTTTATTTGGCAGGGGCTGATTTGGAATAAGAGATGTTGCACAGCAGGATAATAGATTTTGACTCAATGAAAAGGATAATTATAGAATAGAAGAAAACAGACTAAGGATGTCACTAAATAGAGATCTTAAAAGGACAGGTAAAATATCTGTTTGGTTTAATTTTATTTCTTCCACTTATTATTTGTTCTACTATTTTATCCACCCCCAAAGCCATAATTATAGCTTAATTCACCTTCCATTTTTTGTTGCTGAAAAGCCAGATGCCTTGTCTCAGTGGATCATCTAGGCTTTGTATAGTTTAAACCACAAAAGTGGTGTCTTTAGCCCATCCTAGCCTAAGACAGATGGCATACCACACAAGTGGATTGGATCACGCTTTAGATTTACCTCTCTTTATTCTTTGGCAAAACAAAGAACCTTTAGACTGGATGATTCTTACAGGGTTAAAGTTATGTGAGATGTATCCTATTCACACTAGTTATTCATGAACACTCTCTTCTTCTCAATAAAGATGACATAATCTATCCCTCAAGTGAAAAGTCTAAAAATCAGGAGTGCTAACCTTCCCAGATTTGGATTAGTGTCACTGTTAAATATAGCTTTCACATATCAAGTGTGATTCTCATATGGAGAGCAGCCATATTACACCCTGCTTTGGAAGAAGAATCGCCCTTGAATATGAAGCTAGTATTTAATAACAGTCATCATTATAAATCACTTTACAGAAGCTGGTGAAAAGCCATTCATGAAACTGATAAACTGTACGTACATGCTTCTGAACATTCACAGCAGACAAATTTCCTATTTGGTATTCACACAGACACCTAGAAGTGACAGCTTACCCCTCCCTCCCCCATGAGCAGCAGACACAAAACTTTCTCAAATTTAAAACTGGCTTTAATTGTGTGTTGGAAATGCACAAAGACTGTCTCCCGTATAATCTAGAGATCTGAAATCATTTACAGTAACTGTTAGATATGCAACACTGAGAAAGTCTAGATTTCTCTTTGGATGATTTACAAACAGAAAAGGGAAATTAAATTAATTAAATAAATTAATGATGTGTTAAGATTTCTAAAATCCTAAAGAAACTTGATCAAGTTACTGTCTACTGCAAGCTCTTAAGCATTGTGATGCATGTTGCTACTGAGATTTCAGGGTTTTATATATTTGCTAATTTTATTTGAGGAGTTGAAGTGAATTTCAGAACTGACTGCCCTGGCCTGTGTACATGTGTGAGCACCCCTAAGAGAGTACAGGGTTATTTCTGTTCCCTTTAGTAGATAGATGGCAAATGAGTGTAGCACAAACACTTTCAAACTCCTGCTTAACTAAACTGATGTGACCAGAAGCCATGGTATAGAAGTGAAGAAAAATGTGAACCCAGTCCCAACAGCACTGTGGCTGTTTCAGTAGAGTACTGTGTTCATGAGTTATTCTTTCTGTAATTCTTGAGTCAGCTAAGTATCTGCTACTTTAGGTGACTCTTCATCAAACTCCACTATATAATGTCAACTCCACACAGATTTCCAAGTCCTACACCCTTAGTGAGTGCTAGTCTTTGAAGGTAGGACCTCTGGGTCTATTTTAAATTATACAGGTTTTTTTTGTCCGAAGATAACGCTATAGACACTCCAGGTGAATCATTCAAAAGCACACCAACTCATTTTGAATTGAAGATGACGCTCTTGGAAAAGCTGTGACCACACATTTTTAAAGATTTATTTGCCACAGTGTAAATGAAGCACTTCATGTTGTACTGGAGGCATTGTCTACCTTTTTTTCCAGAAATCTCAGATCAAGTACATTCTAAGTGAAGGGATTCATATTGGTTTTCATATGTATTTCCTTTCTTCTATCACTAGTAGCTATCAGCATAAATAACGAGCTAAGACAAGACCTAGAGAGTGAGAGGATTGTAAATAATGGGATTACTGTTACGTAAGCTAAAAAAGTGTTTTTTAAATTAAAAACTCCAACACAATACTTCGTAAAACTGAGCACTCCATGGAACTTTGTATTTCCACTGCAGATAAATCTTACAAAGGTAAGAGACTGATGGACTCTGGAGACAGAAGTCATTCATTAGAATCTGAGGTCTCAGCAATAGCTGTGCAAATTAGTCCATGTTGCTTTGTCTTTGTACTACCATCCAGAAGTAGAGAGCAAAGAGATAAAACAGTCTGCATAGACCAGCGCAGGTCCAGACTGCCATTGGCAGGATAAATAGAAGAGATTTCATGGTGGAGATTGTGACTGTCAAGTGCTCTTGATGGCTGTCGGAAATAGGGCAGGGGGCACTAACTCCTTCTGAATGAGATGGACACAAGCAATCATTTATCCTGTCCAAAGGTAGTTGGAGGGATCTTTTGGAAGGGAATATCCATCCCCTCTGACTACTGAAGTTGACTGGCTTAAATTAAATGCCTGATTTTAGGAGGGCTAAAAGTAGCTGAAATTAAATCAGTGTGTCTATGCAACCGTCCCTAAGACAGTATAGGTTACTGTTGATAGCGATGAGATCAAATGAGGAGGAAAAGGGCATGGTACTTCATTAAAAAAATGTTTCCATGATAGATTTCAGTTTACAGAAGTCCAGTTCATTACACCTATGTTAAAACTTGAGCTTTATGGTAGTGCTGCTGTGATTCCCCACAATGTCCATGGCATTTAAACTCTCCACTTGCATTGATCTGTCCAACAGTACCCTTCAAGCACACAAAAAAATGACTGAATCATTATCTTGCCATCAAAAGAAGTATTTCAATGACTTTCCTTCAGGCATGAGCTACCCTTTGTGAAAGGAGTTGTCAAAAGGCCAAGGCCAAGTGGCACAATTTGTAAATAAAGCTGTCAATCAGTCCATGGGGTTACGAGAGAATTGCTGCAAACAAATTGTTCTCTTTCTGCTCAGTTGTGGCAGCGGTTGTTATGTTAAAGGATACTGAAGACTCAGGCCAGGGACATGTGCCACCCGTGAACCCAAGACACCCAATTTTGTCCTGTCCCACTCTGCCATTTTTCCTTTCACACATCCAAACACAGTCCCCAGCCCAGCATCCTTTCTGGCTATGAAAAGTGATGCTGGACACCATCTGTATCTGTGACCCAGCTGTTAAGAAGAGAATAGAAGTCTTCTTAAAGAGAAGTACCTTTAGGGACAACAGATTTTCCCAAAGTTTCCTCTCTCTCTTTTTCTCTTCCTCTTTACTAAATACGGAGGCAGGTGGGTTGAGTCCAGAATGGAAGTTGGATTTTTAAAGGCCTATAAACAAGGAAGCCTTAATTGTTCCTTGTCCTCCAAATAATCTGTGAGAACCAATGCCAATATAATTTTTTTCTCTGCCTACACCCAGCTATTGTAATTCTCTTTACATTTCTTTTGTGATTTTATTTTAGGGCTCATCACAACAAGAATGAATGAATAAGGGGAGCTGGGAATTGGCGAACATCAGAAACATGTAATCAATGAAGATGAAGGAGGTATACACTGGTTCATTGTGAGGAAAAAGAGGTAATTGCTTTATTCTTTCCTAGCAGGTGTCTCCAGCCTTTTGCTTTTTGACTAAACTGCCCTCCCATTTTTTGTGCTTATAGATATTTGTCAAATTGCTTCTCCATGATCAGGACACGTACTGACTTCTCAGTGAGGTGTCCAGCATCATGATGAGCATCCTGAACAGCTAATGACTTTTGACATTGGAAATAAAACATAACATCAAGATTTCCATTTTCACTAAAGTGGTGGGTCCTAGCTCCAGATTTGACCTCAATATCCCCATGATTATTATTTTTTAATGGCTGGGCACATCTGAAGGGTTTGAACTATCCTGCAGGAAAGAAATCTTAGAAACAGGAATCGAGGTGCAATTTAGATGCTTTAACCTGGACTTCACTCATTTCCCAGAATGCAAATTTCAATTCAAAGCACAGGCTGCATGACCAACCTCAGTGTGTTCAACAGCATGGCAGTTAGAGCTGCCATCTGGGCATATTCAGGTTGAAATCTCGGTCCTCTTGGTGAGGAGCAAATCCTGTACTTCTCAGATTCCAGGAGTCATCTATTTTGGGGTTTGGGATTTTATTTCCCCAACAACTACATGTTTGGAAAGGTCAAAGTTTTACAGTAATTAAAATGAAAGATAACCTTGAAACCCTGATAACTTTTTTGGAAACCTGAAATTCTTGATCTCTGTTCTGCTTTCTTAGCAAGAAAAACAAGATTATCAGTTGTTTTAAACCAGTATTGAGTTCTTGATTCATGCTAATTTTGAACTGATTTGACAACCTTATGTGATTCAGGAATCCAAGTTTGTAAGACCAAAGATGCATCTCTCTGATTCGATATTTTTAAAGTCTATTATTGTCTGTTCCCTTACTGTTGAAAGTTAACTTTGTTACCTAAGAGAAAGGTGAATAATCCATTAGAAATCCCATTTAGTGTGGGTGCACTCTAAGTGTAGAAGAAAAAGTAGAATTATCAAAAGTCACTATATATAATAAATGGAAATTATTGCTACAGGCAAATGCGTATACAGGTAAGAGCACAATACACATAACCCAGCTATAAATATAAATATGACTTTCTGCTTTATGGTTAAAAAAGCAATGTTGGTATCAATTCTGAAGCACCTTTCTTATGCTCATAAAAAATATAGCAAGTCTTCAGTAGGATTTAATAAATAATAAACAGACAGCAGTCTAGTGGATGGAGGTGATGAATAACCAAAAGGAAGAGACTAAATACAATATTTGTGTATAATTAAAACACTGAGCTACTGCTGGTTGATTTGATTAATGGCACCTTCTTAATTATAAAGTGTCTTTACTAATAATTTAAGACCACGACAGAATGTCTTCTGCTTATCCAGAAGCATGAGACAGTGGAGAGATGAAGTATTTTATTATCTTTCTTGAATAAAGATGAGTTCTAATATAAGGCAAGCACTGCAATGCCAAAGTGCATAGGAGGTTAAGGAATCTACAGGTTAGAACTCACAACCAGTAGATGGCACTCATTTTATTTAATTCTATTTTACCAAACTAGAGCAAACTTCCTTTCTCTCCTGCAATTATTTTATTGTTTCTTAAGACAGAGCGCAACTTTTGCTGAAGGAAAATAAATTTTTGGAGAAAATATTTAAAGATTTGGTATCACATTGCATTTTAAAAAGGGGAAGGAGAGAGGTTCAAAGTGTTTCAACATTTCCAAAACTAAGCTTTTAAATTATAAAAGCAGACAAGGAAACAAACAAGAGGACAAGGTTAGAAATAAGCTAAAACATGGTACAGAACCTTATCTCAGTTTAAATGAAATGTTTCTGGTAGACCCACAATGTAATATCACTTTTCCCTGCCCCCCCCCCAAATCACCCTCTAAAAATATTTTTAATTTAATAAAAACCAGTTTCCCTCCTCACCACCTTTTCAACCAGCAGATCTATTGCAAACCAGTATCATTGAACTGCAGAAATGTCACTTCTCAGTTTAGACTGGAAGCTCTCCACATCTGCTCTTCATATCAAATTGTGCAGATTGCGCCAGTCACAGGGAAGGTCCCTTCCTTTGAAGGCAGTAAAGCTTCAGTTATTCCATGTCCCAAGTTCAGTCAGAACTGCTGCAAGAGCAGCCCTCACCACATCTGTAGAGGGACAATTTCAATTCTGATTTCTATTCTAGAAGCCAACAACTAGACAAGGAAATTCATAAGGTCATCAATAAGCAGCTACTTTCAAGTCATACCCTATTGACATCTCTAGAATTACTTGTGCAACCATTCACAGTTTCTATAGAGTCCTTCCACTGGATCAGTGTGTCTTTTTTGCTTATTCTCAACAGTGCCTTAACACATGGTTGGTACCACTGGAACTGTGAGGGTTATTTGCAGGGTATGTGCTACTACAAGCTAGTATGCCTAAAGGCAGAAGGAAGAGGACATAACCTAGTTTTAGGTTTCAGGGCCCTGGGCTGGTTTCATGTTTCCTGGAAAGGGAGCGAGCTGGTAGCAGCTCTGGACACTGCCCAGGAACAATGAGCAGAACCAATAAAGACAACTGAGGTGCCAGCTACTCTCATCATTTTTCTACAGCCTGGCGGGCTTTCTGTAAATGTAATTTAAGTATTAAATAGATCTTAGTTTATTTACTAAACTTCTTGGTTAGGGAAAAAAAAAACATAAAAAAAAGGAAGCATAACAAATTTGAAATAACACCTGCCTTCAGGTCTCAATAGTGAGATGACTCCATGGTTGGGGGGTGGGGGAAGAAAAAGAGAGAAAAAACTATTTACTCCAATGTTAGAACAATTATTTTTGCAAGCAAACTGGATAAATGAAATAACCTGTTCTACAGCTAAGATATTGGGTAGCCTTTAATCTCTTCTGCCTCAATAGACTGATCAGTGCCTGTTTGGTGGAGTTCTAACAGCAAACACCATTTCACAAAAGGAGACTGTGAAATAAGATTCTTCTTGAAATGCAGCCAAAAAGGCCTGAATTTTTATGGAGCAATCAAATTTACTCTGGCTACCTCTGGTACAAAAGTGACCTCTAATAAAACTGAGTTTATGTCCCAGCTGTATAGGTGTTAAGGAGGATGCTATCACATTACTTTTTTTCCCCACCTCTAGCAGAGTATGGATTGGATTAAAAATTAAGTAAGTCCCAAAGACTTAACCTGACTGTATTTATCAGCATTTTCAATGAATATATGTGTAGGGTTTAGAATAAACATGCCTAGATGAAACCTAGTTTCAAAGGCACACAAACTTTGAGGTATGGAGATCTGACTTTTACATCTGGCTGTTATACATATAATGTAGTAAAGCAGAACCCAACATTTCTTTGTTCAGAGTTACCTCCTGGTCTAGAGGAGCAATGTACAGAGTTGAGCAAATAAATAATGCTAAAGTGGACTGTAAAAGGCCAAGACGGGGTTGAACAATGCAGAGCCTAGGAAAGCAAAGCCTCCGCCACTCTATTTCCATCCTAACTAAACCTGGAGATGACGGTGAATATAGTGGTCAGGCACCCCAGAGATTTGTATGTGACCTTTCTAGGTATGTGAACTTTTTTTCATTTATTTATCCACAGCCATGCATGCTTCTTCTACCTGAAATCCACTGAAAGCTCAGAGCAATGGCATCTGGACTGTCACAGGTCTCAGAGAAACAGCAGGCTAAGAGTCTCTGTTTCCTAGAAATACATGCAAGTCTTGAATGAAATTACTTTGTTGCTGATGCATGCCATCCAGCTGGCATGCATCTATCTGGGCAGTCCAGGCTTTCCCAGTTGTTAGCTTTCCCGTTGAGGATTTCAGTTTAATGATGCTGTCATGTGACTCAGTCTAATTAGAGGTTGCACCACTCTTTAACAAGAGTCAGACTTGCCAGTCTGGAAGGTTAACAGTTTTCCTTAAAAAGAACATTGTCCTAAACCAAAAGTCAAGAAGACTCAGACTGGCTTGCCACAGGTACAGGACCACCTGAAGTGAATACTTCTTAACAGATGTATTGGAAATCAATTGATAAATCTTTAACCTCTCAGCCAGCCTCATTACAGGAACCCGATACCCTCTCTGGTGCAAATGCCTGTCAGATGCCCAACTAAAGCAGGATATGATGGGCACTTAGAAAGAACAGTCTCATTCACTGCATAGATCCCTCTTCTTTATGCTATTCATTTCTGTGTATGTGTGATGCATCAGCAAAACGGGGATTCTTCATTCTTTACTGCATGGGAAAGTGCAGACAATTGGTGCTGAAGATGTTTTTCTTTTTAATTTAGTAACTGGCAACCTAGTATTTTCAATGACTGATTTGACTGATTATATTAATATTTAAGTATTTCAGTAAATTAATATTTTGTTCTCTCCTCTTTTGGGTTTTTACAAAAAACAACAGGAAGATTAAATAAGCCAGCAAAGACAGAATTGAGTATTTGATCACAGAAGCAGTCTAGGTTTTAAGCAGTGTGTGGAAAACACTTTCACTGCTATTCTTGCCCATCCATTTTTTGTATTTCACAGAGGACTGTATATCTATTTTGGTAAAAGCGAGCAACAATTTTGGTGCCCCTCTTAAGGAACTAAGTCAGGTGTTTCTGTCTTGCACAGTATGAAATAGTGCTGAGATAGATAGCCAAAGTACTTCTGAAAACCTATTTCCCAGATGATTTGCCCAATGGCACTCTGTGTTACCACTACTAAATTGCCCTAAGCAAGCCAGCTTGGCTATCTTGAAATAACTTTCCTAAATGTAGAGTGGAAACTGTCACAACTACTCAACCTTCATATTCCATGGCTTTTGGCAGGTCAGTACCAAAAGCCAGGCAAGGCTCTACTGTGAGAGCATTAGAAAAGAGTTGCCATGGCAATGTTTGGGGTTATTTTTTGTTGGTGTCACGTGGGCAACAGTTATTGATTACTGAAGGTTTTGTAAACAAGCCCACATATTGTCACTGTGGGTGGCATATTAATTATTAAGTAAACAAGAGAAAATAAATGTGTGCAAAGTATTGTTATTACAAGCAGTAGGAGCCATTTATCATGGTGCCATATGAATTCAAACTGAACAGAAGTGATAATTGAATCCCTTAGTTAATACCATTCCTCTGGCAGAGGATCCCTGGGAAGCATGATTGTTAATTGATTGCCTTGTACGATTAAAAATGCAGAAATAAACCCCAGCAGTATTTCACATATTTCAGTTCACGTGTCAATTAATTTACATCAGGAATTGTCTTTGGTCCAGATTAATAAAATAGGATATGGAGATTTGAATATTATATTTATTTTTGTCATAGTAAAATGTTCTCTTTGTTCTAGACAGTACCAATACACAACACAAGATGCTCCCACAGTTGTCATCTGTCCTGATTTTTATCATGGGATTTGCAACCTACAATAATTTTTTTAGAGCTCATTTGCAGGAGTCATATTGTTATCAGACAACCTCAACTTTTATTAAAAAGTGAAAATGCATTCTACTCCTCATAACTTTGGCTGCTTGCAAAATGTCAACCTGAAACATTTGGTAGCAAAGAAAAAGAGGAAATGAAGTTTTAGGATTTAAGAATGGTGAAGGCAAGTCCTGATTGCTGAACACTTATGTCAACATCGTTCTACTTTCCACTGTCATGATGCTATAAATGAAATGAAAAAATCGTAATAGAGTAGTAATATCTCCCTACTTCTTCTAATAAATCAAGACTCAAAAAAATCATGTGATTTATCTAATGTCTCACAGACGGTCTGTGTCACAGACCAAAAATAAACCAAACTTCTTTGTCACAAGACTGCCCTCCTTTTCAGATCAGCATTACCTAGTGCTGAGTAATGTAAACTAATAGAATTTGTCAAAGAGGTTAGGAATCCAGCACCCAAAGGCTCAGACCAGATTCGCTCAAACAGCATTGCCAATAGCTGAAGACAAATGGAGAGATGTAAATGTTGCTGTTCAATAATTTAATCTCAAACTGTTTTGCCATTACTGAAATAACATTTCATGATTGCATTCAGAAGTAAAAAATATGACTCAATAGCTGCAAACCACATGAAAACTTTTAAAACAGAACTTGTATTTGCAGACATTAGAGTGAGATTATCTTAACAGCTCAATGGCCCTCCATCAGCCTAGATGATCATTGATATAGAAATCTTAATGAGTCAGCTAACATGCAATGACAAGCTGTCTCCTTGATAATGTTTAAAAAGGATCTATTTATTCTTCAGGCTCTGTGGGAGGATGGGATGTGTTCTATGGAGAAGAAATGGATATAAAGGCCCTGTATCCCAATTTTAGCTTTGTTTCCCAGTGCAATTGTAACCAAATTTTCAGGGTGCATAATTGCAATTGATCGTAGTTTATGAGCATGAAAAAAGGAATTTTTTCTTCAAAAGTGCAGGGATGAATATTAAAGAAAAATTGATTCCAGAAATCTTACAAAGCTCATCAGATCAGGAAACAGAAATAATGTCATGTGACTTTTTAGAGCAATTCCCCATAATCAATAAAGGAAAATGAGGCACTTTTCACTGTTTTAAATATTTCTTTCTTCTTGAACCAAGGCCTGAACCACACTATTGGTGCCCTGTAGGGAACTAAATCTTTCCTGGTTCTGAGTCCCTGGTGAGAGTTTTTCACAAGCCACTATGGTCTTTTTCTTCAGATTCCTGTCTAATTCTTTGGACATAACCGTGTTTTGTTAATAACTGTGTTTTCCTTCTTTCTCTGCTTCTGAATAATTCTGTCTTGTAGTTTCTTTCTGTTCCTTACTAATCCCAGAGGAATCTTCCTTTGAAAAACAGATAAACCCCAAGCAGGCAGACAGATGTCCACTCAATGGGCACCTGTTCCCTCCACTGCTATTCATGACTCCTTACCTTGGATTACTTCCCTTTCTGCCTCACGTTATCTGTTCCTTGTTCAAAATGCTAGCACAGTTTACCTCCCTGAGACTTTTCTTCTAGAATTCAGCAGAATTATTGGCTCCTTCATGTCTCCCCAATGTACTAGTACCTCTTGAGGATCTCTTCTTGCTTTTCCACAGAAAAAGATGCCCAAGCCAGCCCTCTTCCTCTTTGGGTTTCTAGGCTTTCTTCCTGCTCTAAGACCCTTCATTTATGAGTCACTTTTCCTGCCACCATTTATCCTGAATTGTTTCAACTCAAGAAACCAGATGTACTAATTATTTACTTGTCCCAGTTAACTTTTTCAGTTGAAGAAATACATATATTTCACAGTTACTTGATAATGCTCAAATGCTTAGAAATTAAAGGAATTCCACAAACAGAAAAGGAAGATAATTCTCTAGATCATCAAAATTATTTTAAAAAAATATGTTTATTGTTATGAGTTTGTGTCTGAGAAACTCCTATAAAGTGGATTCTGTAAAAGTACTTTTGTGCATAAGTGTTTAAGTGGCTTGCTGGACTGCAGGCGTAACATAGCAGATGATACACTCCCGTGGAAACTAGTCCTGCAGCTCTAGTTACCACATTAAAAAATACCCATTTTCATGTTTCCAGCAGAGTTCTACTTGGAATTTTCTTTTCAGCAGAGTTCTCCTTGCAGATAAACCAGTGAAAATAGATTAAAGTTCAGGCAAATATGATAAGATATATATATTTGGGTGAAAGACAACAAATTCTAGGCTATCACTTACTTTTGTCTCAGAATAAACACATTTTGGACATTTCAGCAGACTATTACTTGAGAGCTTTGAATCTGGATCTCAGATTTTGGGGAAGAGGAGAAGGAGGTGCACTGAACAAAGGGAGAGGTTTGCGTAAACCCAGTCTTACATTTCAAAAGACTATTCTGAGAATATAGGCTGCACTCCCCACCCCAAAGACATTCCTGGAGTGAAAGGAGACCATTCTAACAATGTGATTTGTATTTATCCCTGTCCAAAATCTGGCCCAAAATCTTTGAAAACAAACTCACTGCAAGATAAATTAAGTCAATTTAAGGGACCCAAAGTGGTCATCATTACGCTCATTACAAAAGGTCAGCCAAGTTTTACGAACTCCTATGTCAAATTTACCCTGTAGCAAACTTAGTACCTTTTTTAAGCTGATGCAAAGAGAATGAATTACTGGCAATTTGCCAAAATGAAGTGAGAACTACTCACTTCCTCCATCATTTTAATACTTGTAGTTTGTTGCTGGTGTAAATAGGTTTATAACCTTCCGGTATGAAGCACAGACATCTGCTCAGCTTAGCGCTAAACATCTGGTTATTCCAACAAAGCATATAATTATATTTAATGGATGAGAAGTGTTTGATGGATTACATCCAAGTATCTGAATAAGACGGTTATGCATAAAGACTATTTGCATGGATTAGCTTGACAGGCTAACAAGACACAGTAGAACATTATTTTGTCTGACAGTTATATTGATTTCGACTGATGTTTTGCATTGCGGAGACTGCAGACATTTATTTTGGTTGCAATTACAAATTCTTTTAATTTTCTTTAGGCAGCCACAAAATGTAGAAGTTTTGATTTGCTTGACCATCAAGTCCAGCCCACTAACACTGCAAGATTCCTCTGTGTTGTACTTCGACAGTGGGTCATGTTTTTCAAACTTACCATTAAATGTTGAAAAAAAGAATCCCTCTACTACTTGTCCTCATAATCTATTGTCATCAGCTAAAAGACGGTTCTGTCAGGAAGCATTCCTTGTGCAGAAAAAATTGGACATTTTTCAGTTAATTGATGTGAGCAAGTGCCTCGCCAAAGGCAATACAACAGATGATTGTCTTAAAATGAGAACTATTGTTCTAGAAACATTAGTAGTGGAATTCCTCCAGGATTACTTATTTTCATTAAGAATCATGACACAAAAGTGGGAGTGCTCTAATTAAGTTGAAAAGCATCGTTAATAGAGGATGATCAGAATACCAGATAGGAAGAGCTGGATGACCTTGAAAACTCTAACAGAAATGGGATGAAACTTAATTGTGTAAACCACAAGGTCACATTCTTGGAGCCTACTAACAGGCTATAGGCTATAAGCTCAGAAACTGGAAATGACAGAGAACAAGACGGGCATTGGATGTAGTGGACACTACACTCTGAGCTACATCAAAACATCCGATACAGTCCTGGCTGGTCATCAGGTGAACTTTTTCTATTATGGACAGACAGATATTAATAGCATGATATGGGGAGTTTTTCTGGAAGATTGTGTACTGTTCTGGCCACCTGCATTCAAGGAATATAAGATCAGACATAAGCAGTTACAAAGAACACTGATAGGCTGACCGGAGGCATGGAGAGCTTATCACACACGGATAGAAGAGTTTGTCCTTTTTGCTCTAACATAAGACAATCTGGGAGATTATGGAACTGATCCCCCTATATATACATCATGGGGAGAAAATAAATCTCCAAGGAGAAAGAACAGTTAAAGGAGCTATTTAAATTAAGAGATAATTTGGGACTATTAATACGTTGACATAAGCTTGCCTTGAATAAATTAAAATTGTAAAGTAGCAGACATTTCCTACCCACTAGGTTAGTAAGAATGTAGAACTGGCTTCCAAGAGTATCAGTGGGTAAACAGTTTTAAGCCAGATGCTAATAAATTTCTTAAGGGAATTATATGACATTGCTGTCTATAATAACATAGGCTGGGTTCAATGGCAGAAGATGTCTTTGCCAGCCACATGTCTTCTGTTCCAGTGAAAGCAATAACGAATGGAATTGCATTACTACTGAATCACTACAGTACTATTACTACCAAGCATTGCTTGGTGATTGACACTGCAGAGGTCAACTGAGCTATTCAATGAGGGTATTTGGCAAACATCTGTTGTAAACTACATGTCACTTTTTGATAATATAATGCTTTGTATGTTAGATATTTTTGTACCAGAGGTAAAGAAAACCATTGTGGACACCTTTCTAAAGGGTGGGATTATTAATGTGATTTGCCTTGTGAGATCGATTGAATGACTGACTTATCCCATGACACTGTGGACCGGGTGTCTGGAAATAACTTCAGCAAATGGTGTCAGTTACAACCAGGAGAGGGACAGGGTGAAGGGTCTAGAGAACAAGTGTTACGAGGAGCGGCTGAGCGAGCTGGGGTAGTTTAGTTTGGAGAAGAGGAGGCTGAGGGGAGACCTTATTGCTCCCTACAACTACCTGAAAGGAGGTTGTAGTGAGGTGGGGGTCAGTTTCTTCTCCCAAGTAACAAGTGATAGGACAAGAGGAAATGGCCTCAAGCTGCACCAGGGGAAGTTTAGGTCGGATATTAGAAAAAAATTCTTCACCGAAAGGGTAGTCAGGCGCTGGCACAGGCTGCCCAGGGAAGTGGTTGAGTCTCCATCCCTGGAGGTATGTAAAAGATGGGTAGACGTGGTGCTTAGGGACATGGTTTAGTGGTGGACTTGGCAGTGCTAGGTTAACGGTTGGACTCGATGATCTTAAGGGCCTTTTCCAACCTTAACGATTCTATGATTCTATGACAGGGACCTGCTGAGGTTAATTCTTTCCCGTTTCTTCCTCTGATATACGGTAGCTACTTGCTGCCCTTTACTCAGAGCATATTCTCAGGCTACCTTAGCTCATCTTTCACAGATGAAGGAAGAAACATAACAAGCTCCAAAACCAGAAACGTTCAAGAAATAAATCTTGCATAATGTGTTTTCCTTCAGAAATGTTAATTCATCCAGATAGATAGAAAAATTAGGTGGGAATGTATCCATGTTGATAGGAATTTCTTCCAAAAAAACAACCACCAAACCAAACAATCAAACAAAACTAAAACCAAGAAAACCCCTCCCAAAACCTGGCGTACTTAAAATGTTGTATTGAGCTAAAAATGGGTTTGCAAAAATTTAGTTGATCTGGAACTAATGTTTTCATCCCTGAGCAACTTCAACATCTGAATCTTATTTGGAGCAAAATTTAATTTCTAAATCACATAATTAACTGCTACAGTGAAATTCCAGATCCCTCATAGCACCAATTAAAACATACAACACAGTATACATGAAGTTCAGATCTTCATGGGATCTGCTACAAAGACATGCAGTCCTGGCTCTCCCATTCCTCTTCAGAAAAAATATATTTTCTCATCAAGAATTGCACATGATAAATGAGCAAGTAATCACTTTATTTTTGGTGACTCACAAATGTTACTTTTCATCATAGCTGATGGAATACATCTAATTTTGAGTGACTGGATTTTGCAGACCAAAGTTCTGGAGGATGTGAAGGAGGAAGTCAGGAACACACAATATGGACAGAATATTTGAAATACTGGGTGAAGTTTTTCTTAGCTGTTAGAGCTGACAAAGGAACCCCCTGTCCTCTCTTGAAAATAACAAACCCAGGCCAGTGTTATGAAGCCATGATTTTCATAGGTCTACCCTGTTTTCTCAGGCAAACCACACTATTCAAGATCACGTAAACAACATCTGCTCATGACTACTGCTCTTTGGCAAACAGAGTCTTTAGAGTAAGAAATCTAGCTTGAAGAGCTATGATGTGTAATAGATACTGGTATTGAACAGTTAAAAGTTTAGTGTTGGCCAAAATTTCTAGTCTAAGTACTTCTGTACATAATCAGGAGGTTCAATCATTACTGCACGTTGATTAGGCTGGAAGCAGCCATGTTTCTACAGGCAAATCTCTGTTGATTAAAACTTTTTGGCTAATTATCTTGGCAATTGTTTGTGCCAAAGCTTGAGCCATAAGCCCATGTTTCCAACAAAGGAGTCATTAACTAGTCCTTACAGCTGGAGGGAAAAATGGGTTTTAAAGAAAATACAGAAAAAGCATAGCTCAGGCATACAGTGGCATAGGAGAGCTGTTGCTAGAAGACATTTTCAACTGAGGCAACCCAGGGCTAGTCCCATGCCACACTCTGAAAATGATAAGTTTAATCCTGATCTTGTTTGCATGTTCAAGATCTTCATGAAGCGGAGGGATGCCAAGGTGAGGAGATCTTAACAGTTCGGATTTCCTTCCTGACTCTGTCACAGTTTCCTTCTGTGACCAGGCAAATTACATGGTTGCTTTGTGCTATTGTTCCTGCCTCTGTAAAAAGGGGTTAACGGCAATTCATATTTTCCATCTCTGTAGCAATCTAGGGCATATATTGAGCCTAGGGCTATCTTTCACCATCTTTGATAAGGCACATAGTACAAAAAGGTTTCCATGGATTTGATGCTTCTTGGCACTGGAATGACACAGATTATATGTTCTTCATTTCCCTGGAGTTCCATTTCTTCATTTGGTTCTAAAACAGGTGTTTTGTAAAAAAAAAAAATTTTCAAAAAATGCTTTAAAATATTTTCAGTCATTTACCACAACAAGTGGATTCTAAAGAGCTGTCACTGCCAGTCTACTCTTCTTTAGAACAGGAATGCAAAGAAATAATTATTTGTGTGCTTATTTTCTTTTGATCTGATGATGCCATGAAATATATTTGTAATGCATGACATTTGAACATTTCTGTATTTGCTTGCATTTCATGTGTTTATTAAAAAAAAAAAAAGAAAAAAGAAAAAATCACATAAAGCTAAGCTTCCAATCAAACCTGCAGTTCTCCCAGTGCTCAGTATTTGTACTTGGCTATGTCTCCAAAGTGACAGGACTGGCAGTGCTCATTGTTTTCTCAACTGACATCCAAGTTTTTCATTTCCTACCAGAGACACCAGCTTCACGTGACCTATTCTCAGTGCTTTTTTGCTCATGATAGTCAGCTTTGCCTTATACTGATAATGTGGCCTACCTACACTCTGCACATCATCATATGGACTTTTATTTATGGACCAGCTACCCAACTAACTAGGCAACATTTTATATCAGCTCTTGCATCTATGCATCTTTTAACTAGCCATCTCTCATTGCACCATCTTTCTAATAACTTTGTGTGCCAAGACAGCACTGAAGGTAATCGTAACAAATCATACAAGAATGCCAGCTGAACAGACAGCCTGTGCTACAGTCCTGTTGGAAATGAAAATGAAATAATCTGCATGGATGACATTTTAGTAGCTGTTTAGTACAATAATCACACTGAGTGAAGCCTTTGTCAGAGGGAGACAATCTTTTAAGTGTCCAACACAATTCTGGTGAAGTAAAAACATTCAACTGTCAAGTGACTTTTACTGAAGTCATCATATAAGGAACTAGAACTGTCTTGGGACAGAGCCATTGGACTGAAATTAGGTAAAATTCTGAATTCTATTCTAATTGTGATATATCTTTTGGCGAGTGATTTCAGCCCAGGTAATTCAACGAATGTAGTTGTATCAGTGTCTTCCCAGTCCCTCTTGCTTAACTGTTTTCACACAAGTTTACTAAAACGTCACCTTTGGCATTTGCTGAAAACACAGATGAATACAGAAGGTTTAGCATCTAGATCCAAGAGTCTCAACCTTAACACACCTTACCAACACTCATTCACTGTTAGTACAAGGTGTATAAAGGGAAACATCATAGAGCTATCACTTCCTTTATTGGAAGTAGCACAGCCAAAAACATCTACCCAAAGATCTGAGTAGTGAATAGGAGCACAAATCTAAGCTAATAACAAGATGTGATGATGTGAAGATCCTTATATACTTCTGGCATTGGATAGAGCAATAGACACCGGAAGAAAATGGACACCCTAATGAGTCAAGAGAGTAGCACATCCTCCAGAAGAAAAAAAAAAAAAAAAAACTATTAGGATTGCTCATCCCTAGGATGAGCAATTGCCATAAGAAAAAACATAAGAAAAGCCTTATTGGTTCAGCTCCAGGGTGTCTCTAGCCAGAATCCAGCACTGAACTCAAACCAAGTCCTAGGAGAGAATAAGAACAAGGCAAGGATTTATGTTACTTTCTCCCTAATACTCCCCCAACCTCCAATTATTTTAGCTCAGGGGATTTTGAGTCTATGTTGTACACCTACTTCCCCAAAGGTTCTCTCTTCCAAACTCTTATTCAATCTTGAACTCACATGAACTTTTCATCTGCAGCACTCCTTGGCAAGAGTATTGGAGGAAATGAATAGCCATTGAGCATAAGATTAGAAAGAAGAGTAAAAAAAGAACAAAATGTCATCAGTTATGATATCTGTCTAAGACTTTGAAGAACTATCTCAAAATATGACCATTTCCAGAAGCGTTCCATCAGAGCCATCTCTTATATTGCAATGACACTCCAGCCCTTCAGAAGCCAGCCAGTCTAATGATCAAATTAAAAAATTGTGGTCACATACATGCTGATACCAGTCCAGGACACTGTGATATGTATTTTAGCAACAGTAAAGGGAACAGGCTCAGAGAAACACAATGATGTGCTTTATTTGGTAAAGTGGAGGTCTTTCTGAGTGTAACTGACCCTTGCAACACCCCACCAATGACTGGGGCAGATTTGCAGTAACTTGCCTTTCTAAAATCAAGGGGTGTTGTTCATCTAAACAGGACTTAATTCCAGGCATTTCAACGATGTATGTTATAGCAGAGGTCATGCTACACAATGGTCCCTTCTACAGGCCTGTGACTTTTTCAGATGCAGCCCTTGCATATTTAGTGAGAACACAGGGACTCTTTTTTTTTAAACAGAACAGGGTGTTATTCAGTGGGACTGACCTGGCTTAGCAGATGTTAGAGATCCATTGTTATAAAAGAAGCAATAATTGAAACCAGCTTCTTTTCAGCCAAATATTTCTCTGCTTCTGGATAAAATAAATGGGTGTAAGGGAAGAGGAAGGAGCATCTCTCCCTCTGTGTATAGGTCTATGCCTGTGAAAGGGTTTCCTTTCAGATTGGTCTCTGCATTTGTCTCCTGGAATGGGTAGATTTGTATTCACTTGTATAACTTCAGTAAAAGCTAGCAACAAGCTTGCCTGTGATATTGTGTAGCACATGTTTAAAGGTCATGAAACTTTCAAGAACTGCAAAGAGAATCATGTAGCGTGCATGGCAGCGTGTGTCCTTTCTTCACCAAGGCAGACCAAATGATCACGTCAGCTGCAGGACTGGGTGTTTGAGCAGTGGCAACAACAATCCTCACTTCCCTTCAGATGCAGAAGGAGCTTCTAGTATACTTCAGTTAAATGAGAGAGAGACCTGAACCCTAACTCCCACGCTGAACGGCCTGAGCACATGAGCGAGGGAAACCTGTACTGGAAAGAGTATCCATGCTTTGCAAACTGATTTTTCACTGTCATCCAGGATAATCAGTGCCCAGGCACACATCATGCTTTGGGTGACAGGCCAAAAAGCCAGCCTGATGTAAACCTTGATCCAGCTCTGCATATGAGATACAAGACAGTGCATCCTGTCTGTATGCAAAGCAATTTAAACTCCAGGTGTCCTATACTGCCTCATTTGCTCTTATGGCATATTTTATGAAGTTCTGTCTGGAAAGTACCCCAGCGCTGACTGGACCACTTGACATTGGCAATGTTCTCACATTGCAAAAGCAAATGAGCTACATGGTGGTAGGCATACAGCAAAAAGAAAACAGAGAGGTTTTACTTTTGTGTTCACATTCTTAGATCAGTGTTGGCTTGCCCTAAGATATGCTTAAGCCTGTGTCTGAATAAAGATTTGCACCTACACAGTGTAGGTGTGAGATAAGTTTGGGCAGGCTGGAAGCAGTCAGTGTCTACCACACTGCACAATAAATGGAGTAGGGAAAAATGTAACTAAGGATTCACAAGCAAAGCCATATGTCCTGTGAAACAGCACTTCTTACACACACTTCAGACAGAAAGTTTGACACCTCCCCTTTGCACTCTCTTAGCGGGGTGAAAGTCCTTATGGCCAGGGCCTGAATAATTTTCTCTGTGAAACACATACGTCTCATTCCAGAAGCTCACACAGCCGCCCCTTCATTATCCGCAGGAATCAGCCTGCGGAAGCGCTTGGCATTCCACACCAGTAACTGCACAGCTCCTTTCATCCCTCCACTGTCTTCTAGTTTTGTTTAATTGAGCCAGTACCTTCCAAAATCCTTAGAGCAGCACAAGAAGAACACATCTAAGCTGTGGGACCCTGAAATCAAGTGCAGAAGGAAGGAAGGAAACTGTGTGTATGTGTGTGTGTGTGGAGGGGTGAACAGAAGAGGACTCATCTTAAAGAAAATTAAGAGACTTAAAAATGCAACAACCTACATGCAATGTGACCTGTCTGCCTGAGTTGTTCACTTCTCTCAGTGCCACAGCTTCAGTGACCAGCCATTTTCCCATTATTATAAAAGGGGAGAGACCACCCTAAGCAAAGGCATTCTCTGCAGAAGCAGCATGAGCTGAAGTTTCCTCCCCATCTATGTGTATGGTACATCAACAATCCAGCCATGCTGCAAAGGCTTTTTGCAGTGAGCAGATATGTACGTGTTTGAATGTGTGAAGAACAGTGAATGAAGATTTATTTTCTGACTTCATTGATTTGCTACCTGAATATAAATATTTTATGCTATGAGGTGGACTCCACCAGTTGACCATAAGCTGAAAGCAGTTGTGGGCTACCTTGGCTTTCCTGAGTGCCTTTACTATTATAAGTAAATAAGTAAAAAACCAAACTATTTCAGGACAAGCTAAAGCCTTAGCCATAATTATGTTAGAGATAGAAGATCTGCTTTTGGTGATCCCAAGGTCTCTCTTCCCAACATCTAAAGAGAATGATGGAATAAATGTTTCGTCATCACTAAACTAATTTAATATTCTTCCCCAACCAGTATTATCAGGACAATGAACTGCATTTCCAGGAAATCAGAATGACCAGTTCCCACCTTGAAAAGCTCAGATAACAAGGACCAAGGCACATGCAGAGAGGACAGAGAAGCCTCAGGTCCAGATTCTCTGGAAGAGTATTTTGTGCGTTGAGAGATGCCTCATAAAAAATTGAGTGTGAAGCATGCAACTTGCTCAGGAGAAAATCATGGCTAGAAGAAACATGCTTGGGGAAGATACAAGTGGAGATTAAAGAGATAGGCAGGAGCTGAAGTGTAGGGATCTTTGTTAATGGGGATATAGACTATTCTAGTGTAAAGGCGAGAGGTGCCTTTTTGTCTTGAAAAAGAACTTATCTACACTTGATAGGGGATTAATTTTAAGGACTCAAAACAATATCAATGTTGTTTTCTCCTAAAAGAATACACACTTATGGGGAGAGACACTTGGAGGAGGGGACAAAGCAGCCAAGAAAACCAGAAAGATCTAAGAACAAGAGGTGATGAACAAAGTAGTAGATAAGAATCATTATTCCTCTAGCTCCCTGGATACCTGAAGTTGGGAAATCCATAATTTGACAACCATTTTATTTATTGTAGGCCATCATAATTTCAAAAGCTGTTAAACGTGGTAGTAAGTACACTATTGTTGAGAGAACAGAAAATTTTGCGGTTTAGTAAGAGACTTATTCAACTCCAACATTAATTATTCAAAGGGTAAGACTGGGTTCAATAACTTATTAAGAAAATACATATATTGGGGCTGTCTGTGCAAGACAAATAGCAGAGAAGTAGTGCATCAGATAGGAGAGAAGTAGTATGTCTGCTGCAACTTCACATTAGTAACTTTTAATAAATTCTCACTAAAATTTTAGAAAAACTTGTACTTTGAAATCAACTGAAATGTGACAAATCTATACCATAAAGCAAGTATCAATGTTTTCTTGTGAAAAGAGAAGAATATATTGTGTGAGGTTCCCCAGGAGTCTCACAGCCTGAGTTATTAAGAACCTTATGAAGAACAGATGTATTACATCTGCAGACAATATCATGCTGGAAGGATCTGGTAGTTCCCCTGAAGTTAAACCTTGGATGTTGTGTGGGGACAACCTACTTTTCCTTTTAACCAGCAGGTTGTAACACATCTCAGAGAGACACCACTGTGATAACTGAACTGTGTTGCTGTGTGCGTGTATGTAAGGATATTTGTCCTCAGCTCACAAGGAACACACACGATAAGCAGCACGGTGTCTAACATGAAGGAAGGGAGAGGAAAGATTTCAAAAGCCAAGCTGTTATACTCAGGCTACCTCTTTGTAAGTTTGGCAAAGGTTACACTGAAAACAGTTTCACCTTGAGGGAGCAGAGATCACTGAGGAGCTCCAAGTACTGCAGAGGTACGAGCAACATCTTTAGCAGAGAGAGCTTTTCTTCTTCCTGCGCTGTTACCCATTCATGTTATTTTAGATATAAAGATGCACATCTGAGAAACCACATTTATAAAAATACAAGTCAAGAATGAGAAGGTGAGAGGAAAACAATAATAACAACCTGCCATCATACAGAGGGAACAAATAACCATGTAACATCAAGTTCCACTCATTTCTACTTTTCCGATAAGAACGGGAGGAGGGGATTACATTTGCAGGTGCATTGCTGCTACCAATAGCAGATGTGTATTCTCAAAATGAAGAAAGCTTTGAGTTTTACTCATACAGAAATCTTTAAGATGTAGAGTAAAAGCAGAACACAGTGGGAAGAGAAGGATGGTACCACCACTGCCATTCAGAACGGGGAACCCCAGAAGAGTCAAGATATACCCAGGACGACCTATGTAGAAGAAAGTGTTGAAGTGCAGTAGGGAAAAGAGCGCACTGGGCAGCTCTGTGCTTAAGCACCATTCAGACTGGAGCAGGACACGGTCACCTGAAGGACCATCTGTCCTGGGAGGAGAAGCACAGGCTCAACCACAGGCACAGCAAGTCCTACGACTCAAGCACTTCCCATCCAAACGTCTGCACAGCACAGGGTCACAGCCTCTCTGCGGCCTTGGGGTGAGCTGAGTGCAGGGTACCTGCTGGAAGACTGGCCTGCAGCACCCACAGCTCTGCTCGTTCCTGCCACACAAGAGTTCAGGCCAGTGCTAAATCGAGAATTATATAAAACTTGTGGAAGTCTGATCTTAGGAGACAGAAGCGACTACAGTGTTTGCTGAAATCACAAAACTGCATTTGGCTTTTCTTTTTTCATTTTTTCCAAATTATAGAAAGACTTAGAAAGAATGGAGGGATGAGGCATAGGCTGAAGCTCTGATCTGACTGGACTAGAAATCTCACAAGCACCTTTTTGAGTCAAACAACAGCCTCTAGCTGTAATAATGCACTGCCAAGCCCAAGGAGCTCTCCTTGCTGTGTGGTTTGCTGTGTGAATTTCAGTCTTGTGCTGCCAAAATGTGACAGGGGATTTGAGCCATCTCATGTCCCACCAAGAGTGTGAGAATAGTGAGTTCACTTCACCCCATATTAGACCATTTAGACAAAAGGCAAACGTTAGCAGATGTAAATTACTAGTGGCTTTTTCATGCCTCTAACTGTGCTAACATGGAGACTCAGTTGCAGGGGAGAAGTTTCCCTTGTTTTGTTTTGCTTTGAAAATTATTTATTTTAATGTTTCTGCTTCATTAGAGGGGAAAAAAGGTTTGCTTTTTTTTTTTTTTTTGGTGGGAAAATAAGATTTTAATTGCATTAGCAAAAAGCCAGAATCTTGGTTCTTGAATAAGCAAGGACAATTATTCAAAATATTGGCATATAGTAAGAAGCATATTCATGTCAATGGGGAAATAAGACATCAGATTATCTTTCACTATAATCATGTAATTATTTTTTCCAGACTCAACATTTTACTAAAAGATATATGAAAAAAGAACTACCAATGTTCTGTGTTTCTTTTTCTCCAAAAGGAATAAAAAATTGATGTGAACCCATTGGCTAAAATGAGGTTGGCCATTTATAGAACAATTTTTTATGAGAGTAGAGTTTC
The DNA here is from genome assembly GCF_965183815.1 of Platalea leucorodia. Classification (NCBI taxonomy): domain Eukaryota; kingdom Metazoa; phylum Chordata; class Aves; order Pelecaniformes; family Threskiornithidae; genus Platalea; species Platalea leucorodia. Next base: position 86,604,442 of record NC_138827.1, on the reverse strand, counting down.
TGCTTCCTTTTGTTAAACTTGATTAAAAAAATGAGCCTTCTCTAAATTGCACTTAAGGGTGATTTCTTTCAAATCAGTGAGATTACAGGCAGCAAATTTCATTGATTCCTTCTAGTCATTAGGTTTAGGCCTTATGAGTGCAGAGGAAATTTTTACTTTCCTGCGTAGGCTTTGCAGGAACTTTTGGTTCTGTTCATTCCTTTTCCTGAACACAAAAAGGCTTTCATCAGTTTTTTAACTCAGTGGCCACAATTTATGCCCCTGAGTAAGGGCAACTGAGCCACACTACTCCCTGCTGTGACAGTTGTGCAGTCCTGGCTGCTGGATGCACAGCTTGGCCATCTCCCAGCTGCACACAATGACTACATCTGATGTGTTTCACTTCCTGGATTCCTCTGGGAGGACATCCCAACATGGGCACAGAGGGAACCTGGGTGGGCTAGTCTGGATGATCAGGGGACCAGGACTACTCAAGCTGCAGAGTAGACATAGCCATGGTGCCCACATAACTGCCTTCTCATTTACATTATCTGAGTCCTAGCACCACTGAAGCATCGCCACATGGCTCCGGGCAAGAAGGTGGCTTGCATCCTTGACATCTTGAAACACCATCTAGTAACACCTGTCAGTATAAACATGACCAAAATATCCATGACCTTGGGAGGAAGTTCCTGTGGGCACGATCTTCTCCCTGTGACTTCATACTTCATAGAGGCCACAGAATCAGCTCTGAAAACTTTGTTTATGTTGCTCAGTGTGGAGTCCAAACGTTCAGCATTTGCCAGGAATGCTCTCTGCAAACAGCTCTCGAGCCTTCACATTGTGACTTTCTGAACTTTCTTCTGTATTTCCCTTAATTTTTCTTTGAAGCGCAATTTGCATCACAGGCAGGAGTGGGAAGCTGAGAATTCACAGATCCCACAGATTTAATGTTAGTTTGCTTGGGAAAAGGATGGAGCAAAAATTGCCTAAAAACTAAATAAGCACTTTCAGATTAATAAATATTAATAGCAAAGCTTTGCACTTATAGAGCAGCTTCCATCTGGAGGCCTTGCCTGGCTTCATAAATATTAACAATCCAGTTCCATCAAAACCTATCAGAATATTTCCACTGGGAGTCTATGAAAATGGGTCTTGGTATTGGGGTTTTTTTGTTGTTTTTTTTACCTCTTCTTCTGACTCATAGCAATCCTGTTCCTCCTTGGATCTTGTCAGGCATTGGAGCATGTGATCTGAACAGGCCTACATCTGAACATTTCTCCCTGATTTGTGAGTTTAATTAGCCCTGAAGTGTTTCTTTTTTTCAAGAGGTGGTGACTCCCTATGTGTTTTTTTTTCCCCTCCTCTACAAGCATAAGGGAGAGCTGGTCAGAAAAGTGTTATCATCAGGAACAAGCATATCAGCTTCATCTGGAAGTCCAGGCTATTCCTGAAAGCAGGATTCAAAGCCGTTCTTTTATTTCCTGAACCCCCCCTACCTGTTAACTATTTCCCTGCTGCCAGTGGTCTCCTGTGTTACAGAAGGGCTCTGATCAGAAGCAGCATTAACATGGACATGAATCAGATCTTCATTAAAAGAGTGCTCAAAATGAGAAGGTAGAAGGTGATGTAACACCTTGAAAGAAATCCTATCATCTGTCAAAATTGTAGACTTTTTTTTTTTTTTTGCTTGACTTTGCCTGATGACAACACTTCTGTGAAGAGTCAAAACCCTGCAAGCTGGCTGGGTGCGCACCTCTGGGAGAGTCACAAAATCCTGGATAGTTCCAAGGCATCACCGGAGGCAGAGCTGCTGCTTCCCATGACACAAGGTGATATTTGAGTCATGAAGTCAGCAGGAGCCCAGAGCTGCCACCTCACATAGAAGCCAAATTTGGTCAGTCGAATAACATTTGTTTTCCCACAAGGGTACTTTTTTGTTTGCTCATGCAGGTTATTTGCTTGTTTTACTCTATCTTGCCTTTTTTCTTGCTTCCTCAAATATTAATTCATTGAATAATTTCTCTCAGGGTATCCACAGTGCCAAAAGAAAGACTAGCATAGCATTCTCCTCTGTGGAGAGGGAATTTTCTGCAGTCTGGTTTGCTGTTGATGAAGGGTTTGCTTTGTTTTCATTCCATGGATGCAACCACTGCTCTAGACTGTGACACACTGCTGGACATTTTTCTGGGTTTGCAGTTTCCAATGGGAAGTATCTGGTGTTAAAACGTGTTTTAAAAGACTTTTGACTTTTTTGGTATTAATTTTAAACAATTTGTTCTTTTCAGGCTTGATTTACTTTATAGACAAATAAATATTTGAGAGTGGATGTTAGAAGGGAATGTTGTTTTCCCTTCTCCCAGTTTCCTCATCTCTAAATGAACAAATACATGGTCAAGTAACAAGCTCATAGGATGACTTGGCAGTTATTTTGGAAAAGAGAAAAATTATGAAGTATATTTTTTAAAAAAATCAAACAAATCATGACACGTGCATTCAGACAGGAATCTAAGATTCAACCTTGATTTAAAAAAATACATACAAAACAACATTGTGGAGCAGACTGATTCATCATGCTTTTAAAACAGAAAAATTCAAGAAATTTAATAAAAGTCTTCTTAAAAAATCAATTCTGCACTGCAAAAGCCAGAATGCTAACACTCTCTGCAAGGTATCCAAGCCTATAATGTGGATCAGAAGCCAATATCCTTGCTAATAGGGAGAGAGTAGGAGGACCATTTCAGTTGCCTTGTCCTCAGTGCTTTGTGTTATGGTTTTGTCCTGAATAATGGTTTCACAAGTGAGCTGTGAAGTAAATTGCCTTTAAATTACATAAAAAATGAATTGTAAACAACAGGACCTTCGCAGTTTAAAGGAGAAATGTTAGGTTCAGTTCTTTCCTTCTTGTATGTGAAAGCCCCGAATATCCTGGAGAACAACAGACATACAATATAAATGCTGCAGCATCTTTGTTTGCTTAGACAATTTGCAGACTGACTCAGTATAAAGTCAATCCATCCTCAGCTAATACTCCTGCTGAGCCCAGGGAGTGAAATGATGTGATAACTTTCTACAGTATCTTCTGTGGCTGAGGTTTACCTTTAAAATCGAAGCATTTTACCATCAATCACCTATCAAAAGTGATTCTTATATTTTATGAAGCGGTAGCTAAAACCAAGCCACTCATGGCTACCAGAACAGCTCACAACCTCCAAAGAGGGGTTAAAGGATCTGTGCTTATTTAGTCTAGCAAAAAAGAGGCTAAGAAAGAGGCTTGCTGGCAGTGGTTGCTATCTGCTCTTATTACGATACCTGTGTTATCTTTTTTGAACCAGGGGAACAGCAGCACAAACATACTGGGACCAGGGGCCAGTCCCTCAGGTAAGTGTCAGAGATCCAGAGTCATGGACAACACAACTCAGCCAACCTGACCTATTCGTTCTTTCTGCTGGCTGAAACTGCCAACATTAATTCACACCAGAGAGCAGTCAGAGCAAGGAAGTCATTGCACATAGACCAGCCATCAGCTGCCAGGCACTAACAATGCTTGATTCCTACCTGACCCAACTCATTTCCTAGATATGAAAGAGTTTGCACTTCACTGACTCTTCTGTGGGCTAGCCAGTCCTGCCTTTCAATCCTGCCTAGAAATATAAATAGCTTTAAAATAACACTTTTTTTTTTTAACTGCTCAAGAGTTGACCTCTGACATTGATAACATGAGAGGAGAGGCAGCCTTACATGAAAGTAAATAGCCTGAACCTTCTGAAAAGGGAATTCACTGCTGAAATTTCACTGTTAAGTTCATACCACAAAACCCAGTTTATGTACCTCTGTCTGCTGTCAGAATAATATTCTCCTCACCCTTCCCATGTGCCCTGGTGATTTTGTAGGGATTCCTCCACAAAGGTCAGGGTTTTTTCCTTTTTCCTTTTTTCCTTTTTCCTTTTTTCCTTTTTTCTTTCTTCTTTTTTTCTTTTTTTTTTTTCTTTTTGTTTTGCAAAAGAAAGAAAAGAAAGCACAAAGCAGGTGAATAGCACTCGGACTCCAGGACCTCTCCTTCAGTCCCCCACTGGGACATTTATGCTCACACTCCTCCCCGGACTTTCTTTTCCTGCACGTCTGCAGGCTCATTTTAGCCATAATCACCACCTTCTGTCACAAAGTATGGATTTTCAGCCCTTTTGCTGAAGCAGCACTAGCATCAGCCACTGGCACGAGGGATATCCCTTCTTCCCAGTCAGGGTTAGTAAGAGCAGGAGTGCTGTCACCTTGATTAGTTGTGACAGCAAATGCTCCCAAACAAGGGAAAGAGCAAAAGAGAGGGTGCCAAGATCAGGCCTTTGCTGGAATGTATGTTCCTTCCTGTAACACCATCCCTTGAGAGCAGGGCTTGTGGGTGTGCAGCGTGTGGCATCCTCTTCCTCCTCTGTGTTTATGCAGGGCTCACTCAGCCCCATAGACATAAAAACTAAAATCTCCCCTCGCAAGCCTTTGTGGTGAGTCATCCACCTACCCAGTGCTTAAATGTGCATCGCAGGCTACCTGAAAGTCTCCCATGTAATAGAGGCGAGTTTATCTTTCTGTTCCTGGCCTTTTGGCTGTTGGAAGATATCTTGTGCTACAATACAGCATCAGAGGGACATACTTCTCCCAGTGCACTTCTGATTCATGAGAGGACATTCTTTGCAACAGAAGCTGAGGGCTTAAGCAATCTCTTTTCCCCTGCTGGTGGCCAGACCTCTTGTTCTTAATGCTGCTTACAGATATTAATCTCTTCAACAAAATAATTGTCTTATCTTGCTCCCATAAAGAAGATTGACTGAGATGTATCTGGGAGCACTGGAGATGAATACATGTTTATCTGAGCCTGCCTCTTTCAGGATGCCTTAGCTCAGAGACAGGGGAAGGATGCTAGACCTTTTGTTTTCTCCTGTGAAGAAAAATCCAGGCTCTGGGAGGGGCTGAGAGACTTTAAACAAGAAATAAGGAGGCTTGAGGGAATGCGAAGAGTTCTCACTTTTTTCTTGAGAGTAAGAAAACAGGAACAGAAAGAAGTGGAACTGGGTGAAAAGGAAAAGAGTAAACAGGTATGATGGGCAATGGAGAGAGGTAATGAAACAAGTCCAGAGATTATAGGAATGGAGAAAAGGAAAAGGAGATAGTTTTCCAGAGAAAAAGCGTAGGTCTAAATTCTGCAAGCCATTATCTCTTTCTGAAGGAAAATATCTAAACAGCAAACAAAAAGCAAAGACACTGTGATATCCCCCTCAGGATGTCTTCCAGTGGAAGGCCATATGGGGCTGCACCAGTAACAGGCTGCTGTCCTGTGCAAGCAAGGATGTGGTTGTGCAGGAAGCCCAGTGCATCCCTAGGAAGACGGGATGACTGCCCATCTGCTCGCCCTGGCGTTTTGGCCCTGATACTGGCTGGGGTTCCAGAGCTGCACAGGGAAGAAATTGGGATGACAAAACAGTAAGGACATTTTTGGCTGTCTGTCTAGCTGGTTATCCAGATACTGCTGTCTCCTTCCTCTTGCTCTTCCTGGAAATCAGGAGCCAAGCAGTGTCTGCCAAGGATTCCTTCCTGCCTCAGCAATTGCAAAGCTCCTCTTAGTGGAGTATAAGAGGAGAGGAAGAAGCCAGTGCAAGTGTTAGGGATCCCAGGACATCATCCTGACCCCTTTCTTTCCTTTCCCATGGAGATGATTCCAGCTGCTGTTCTTATCCTGTTTTAGTTTCAGGCTCCTTGTATTTGGGCCTCACCATGATAAAAGTTAGGGCTTCCAGTTCAAGTACAAAGAGAAGAAGGGACAAATAGTCATACTAATAATAATAGCAATAATAATAATAATAATAATAATAATAATAATAATAATAATAATAATAATTTGGAAGACATTATATGGTGCAGAATGAGTCAGAGATAAGAGAGCAGGAGATGAAAAAAGGACAGGAAAGTATTCTGATGTGCTTTTAAATACCAAGGTCTAAGATAATCAGGCTTTTTCCCAGGGATTTTTTGCTATCTTTCTGCTTTGGTTGCATTGTTTTTCTTCTCAATGCAAATACAAAACTCAGAGCTCCTGCTGACATGGAGAGATTCTTCAAAATAAATGCTAATATGAGCTACCTCACCTCCCAGAGACAGGCCTTCATTTTGAACACAGTTTGTGACGGTTCCCAGTTTCACCCTCCAAACCACAGAATAAACTAATGCAAGCTACAGCCTGGAAAGAGAAACGCCCACTTCTCAATTAAGGCTTTACAATACGCTCTACAATTACTTAAAAAGAAAAACAAGATTTGTGTTATTGTCATTATTATCACTTAATACATATCTGGGGAATCTAATCTAATAGGCCACCCTGCCTTGCAATGTTGAAGTCCATCAAACCAAATTAATTAACTAAGTGGAATTAATTAATTCCTTTGATACTACCCAGTTTGAGAACTGAATGTTTTGGTTTTTTTAAACCTTCAAACTGGCAGCTGGGAGAAATTATTTCTTTGAAACAAATATGCAAATGAAAAAATATTCATGCTGAAGAATATTTTTTCTGTCTTGATCTAAAATTATTTAGGCTTCCTCCTCATATTCTAATTTTTCCTATTATTATCTTTTTCCTCTCTCTACTAGATGTTGGGGTAGAATATAAACATTATTTCAGGCCCAAGTTAAGCCAAGGCAATAAACTGTTTAGAGCAGAACCTAGGTATGGAATTAGGAACAGACTAAGGAGTCCTTTTCTTCTCCATTAACATTGGCTGGTGCAATATGTCACATCACATAGTATTGTCATCCTCAAGTGACTACATAGCCCTTTAGACTGGAACTGCATTTTGGTCCTGTTAATTCTTGTCTTGGCTCTGCAACCATGGAAAACAGCAGCTTTATACATCTTTACATATTTGTGATCATTTCTCCACTTGGGCATCTTTTATTTAGTCCAAGAGCTTAAATCACCATTTTTTTCTCCCAACATTTCATCACAGGTCATGTTTACTAGCACAACGATCATTCACTCTGTCTCCCCTGAACACTCTTCAATTGCTTCATATCTTTTCTGCAATGTAGTGTAGAAAGCTATATATGGTAGTTCATCTAAAGCCTTGTCAATGTTCGGATAACTTTCTATATTTCTATACTTTTTCCTGCTTATATGTTTGCTTTTCCCATGACATCATGAACATGACATGACTTGTTCAACTGTTCCAACTCTTCAACTGTCTGAAGAACTGCTGTCTATTCCCCATCTTCTGTTTGTGCACTAGATTTTTCCTTTCTCACTCTGGTGTCTCCTACTTTCTATTATTATATTATGTCATCCCAGATTTTTCCCAACCATGTCTCCAACATACCAGAATTAGTTTGAATCCTTATCGTCTTCTCCAGTGTCTTTGCAAGTCCTTCCCAGGTTACACTCTACAGTTTTAGCAAACATGGTTTCTATTGCATCAGGCAGGTTATTAATGAAAAAGTTAAAAGATTTGGGCTATAGGCCTGCAGAATTACATGCAAAATATTATTCTGTTTGAAGATGGCATCACTGAATCACTACTTTTTCTCTCAGTTGATACCCATTGGATATCAGTTTCGTTATATCAGCTTCCCTCCCTCAATTTTCTTTTGCTGTCTCAGAGAGTCCCTGTGTATCCCTTCCCCACCAGCACGTTTTTTTCCACAACTGAGGACAGAAGACAGGAACAGGAAAATGGCCTATGAGGTTTGACTGTTCAGTGTTCCTCAAAGCCTGCTCACAAGTCTGCTGGACCCAATTTCTCCTGCTTCTTCACTTTGCTGCTAGGCTGATACAAAGTGCACAACGCATCACCTCATTTTTCCCTGGGGCCTGGGAAAATACATCTTCCTATTAAAGAACATAAATAACTTCCTAGTATTGTCCCACCAATGATGAACCCAGTCATTTCCTTCTTCCTGGATGTACAAAAATGTTTGTCCAGCCATGCCAGATTCCCCCTTTCTTGTTATGCACGGATTATGGGGACATGCTACTTGGAGGGAAAACAAATCAAAACAAAAACCTAGTCCAGATATATCAGTAAAACTGAGCAGAATAAAGAATCAAAGTCTAGACTTTTCAAAGACACCTAATCCAGTAAAATCCTTTTTTTATTGTAATGTGCCAGTCACTGTGGTTTTATTGTGCCTAATACATTTGCGTATATATACTTGCGAATCCTACCTAACTTTTCCAGACCACGTTCAGACCACCTACCACAGCATCTAATGTAGATTTAGTCTATATTATTGTATCTATTGCCAAAAAGCAATGAGCAATATAGACACAGATGGTGAGAGTTACGTCACAGATGGTGGGATGCATGTCACCTAACTTGTAAAGTCTTCACGGTTAGCATCTATATCTAAAGTAGGTAGTCTAGACTCCCTTTATGGAGAGCGGACAGAAATAGGAGTTTCTTAGTTGCAATTTGTCACAGCCTAAATTACATTTTTAGAAAGGATTAGATGAATCATGGCCTGGAAATACCTATTGCTTTCCCTTAGTCATACAAGGAGTCAATATATCTGTCAATGTTGCACATATTCAAATTTGGAAAAGAAGAATCTCAGTGGAAAGCTTGGAGCTAACATATCCCAGACAATTCACAGACAGAAACAAAAGTTGTGTCCAAGTTATTGTCACATCTTGTCCTACTTTTCTTTGCTGACTTGATGGGAATGAACATGGCTTCTGGAAGTGCTACCATTGCCTGGGACCTGGAGGCTGTATTACAGGCTCAAACCCCCTCCCTTCATGCTAAATGTCAGCAGAGGGGTGAGACCCAGCTGGATAATGTGACTATGCCAACTTTCAAAACTGGGTTACAGAGGACCAAACATTAACTATAAGTTATATGACTAACTTTTCTCTAAGAAGCAATCTTTTGAGTTGCTAACTTAAGTTGAAGTGATGTGTTACCAGGACAGTGAAGGCATTTATCAGGCAAGGATCTTTAACAGTACATCTCTTGAAAATAACGTAATGCATGGCTTTGAAGGCATAATACAGCATCCTTGGAAGTGCAGGGGAGTGGACATGACTTACATGGATTTCAGCAGGATCTTTAATACATCACTATGCATAGGCAGATGGAGAACGAGATCAGTGAAGACAGGGAAAAAGACCAGGGGCTTAGTATGCAGAAGTATAAAGATGTAGCATTTAAGCGTTGCAAGTACACAGAAATCATTGCTGCTAAACACAGCATGAGGATCTAGAAAAAGCGAGGGGTCTGTCATTATTTATCCATGCTTTTCTTAGGCTTGATTCTGGATCAGTAAAATTAATGGCAGCTCTTTGGAAAAAACGGGATTTGGTCATCTTATGCAGGATAAGACTCTCAATTTGGAGAAGCCAAACCATAAGTGCACTAGTTGAAACAATTAAAATATCAGATAATTGCAAATGGTACTTGCTAGCTGGGGAACAACAAGCTGATGAAGAGACAGATTTCCAAGGTTTTGGAAAGCATACAGAAGGCAATACATCAAAAGAAAGCAGACAAACAAGCCCTCAATTAAGCAAAACCCCTCAGTTTCTTTTAAAGAAACTGGCGAAGACCTGAACAAGCAATACAATAACTACATCCTACTCAATATTTTCGTGTTACGTATATACAGAACCATTAATAGCATCCAACACAGAGCCAGGCCTCAATAACTAACAGACAATGATAGATGAACGGATACAGGAAGAACAGGCTTATGGTCTGAAACAGGGAAAGGCTCCAAAAAGCTCAGGAGAATAAACATGTTGATTTTAGAAAGGAAACTGCTAGGTGATTTCACTACCATTTCAGATACCTTAAAGGAAAGTGCAGCTCTTTAGAGTGACCCAGCTGGTTTGTCTCTGGGAATCCACTTAAATATTGGTACTTCCTTTCATGGATCATCTCCAAAAAAAAGTATGGGAAGCAAAGATCTGCTGGTTTTAAAGTTTTTCTACTTCAACAGGAAAACACAGTGGGATGGTCTCTCATTTCCAAGGACATCCTGAAAGCAGGGAGCAATCACTTGTCTTACTTCACCAAATGGACAACACATTAGAGAATCCAGAAGAAACATAAAAAAAAGCTTCAGCACTCCTTTTGTTTTGAGACATTTCCTTTGTGTATCTTTCTGACTGGATGTTTAACATTGTTCCATATCAAGTGGCTGCATATTCTACTGTATTAAAGGGCGTTAAGCAGAGCCTTCAGCTTTTTTAAATTTTAATGGCTATTAGCACGGTACTAAGCTACCACAGTGCAAATGTATGACTACAGATATGATTGATTTGCAGCCAATCAGGTGAGATACGAGTGAGCAGATTACATGTCAGTCTTCAGCACTTAGAGGGGTGAACTGTATAATACATGCTAAGAGATGCTGGCTGCTTTTCTGGCCTCTAGATTATGATACCACAAGAACAAGTCTCCCAGAACTGGAACTTGGTCCCACTGTGAATGTGGTGTGTTGGACCTCCATATGCAGAAAAGTAGGAGAAATAGTTGGGTGACTGATGTGCATATAGAACTGTTATTTTGCATGCATAAAGTGTGTAATTACATTCACTTCATTTGCACGTTATAACCTAATTGACTATTGTATCAGCAAACCTCACAGATAAGATGATGAATTTTTGCCATATTTACAGACATAATCTTACCCTCAAAGTTTTCAGTGGTTTAGGGTCTTGTTATTTATTTCTTTCGTCTTCAGATATTTCTGCACAGACAGGAATTACAGAATTTCTAACTGTTTGGTATAGAATTATCAAGACCCAAGAGTTTTAAAAACATGAAAAATATTTATCATTCATGGAAAAGGAGGAATAAAAGGCATTTCAAAAGGCAAATTATGATTCAAGCTTTTTGCCAAGACAGTTTTTATTAGTACAATTAGATAAGCAATGGCATAACTATACATGAAAAACTATAACAGGTTCCTCTATGTAAAGCCTCCTTTCTGCCAAAATGCTCTCAGTGATAGTTCATCTGCATTGGTCTCCATCTTTTTCTTCATTGTCTCCCAAGGATATATTCTCCTTCTGGTGAAATGCATATGTACAACTTAGACCTTTGAAGCCTACTGGCAAATCATCACCCGTATTACATTTACAAAAAGTTTTCCAAGAGGGTGGCATCTGGTTCCAGAGTCTGCAGCCCTGCCCTGGGGCACATGGCACTGCCTTGATACAAGCCCCTTCCACAAGCTTCAGCAGAATTGCACACCGTATAATTCAAACTGAGCGAATTTAGTAACAGGTGCCCTCAGCTTTGAAAACAGATGCCTCATAAATAGCATCCAGACGTTAGAAAACCCGAGGACTCCTGAGGACTTCACAAAGCATAAAAAGAAGCAACATTAATACATGGTTTGGAGGAATCTGGTGCCAAAAGAAGAGCAGATATTAAAAGCAAACATCAAAAAAAATAACAGTTGTTTTGAATAGTTGCTACAGTGTTGGGCATTGGGGAGCTGTAAAACTTCCTCAGTCATTCTTGTTGCTATCATTTTCCTACATTGTCACTAATACCCAAGCTACTGTAGTAATTTAATTTTACTTTATTGCACTGCTTTTCCAGCCCTTCTAATGAGATAAACATTTCTGACAGTGTTGAAACTTGAGGTGACAACAATTTGCAAGACAGATCAGACACAGAGCATGAACTGCACAAGTTATAAATAAAAAGGAGGAGGGAAGATAAAAGTATATTTTGCATTCCTTGGAGTCATACCAGAGAAGAAGGACCCCAGTTATCACTGCTGAGAGGTATTTGAGATAGTGGGGAGTTGGCTCAGCCCATGACTATCTATGAAGTTTGGCTCCAAGACCAAACTGGCTTTCTGATTACATTAAACAAGAGAATGGCTGCCTTTGTGGTTCACGGACTTGAACCATGCTCAGGAGGATGACCAGTTTGAACCTCATGGGTGACCTTTTACAGGGGATGTAGAAAATTTCTACTTTGTGTGAGGAGGGTGTGCCATGAAAAGCTAGTTTATTTAGTAGCGCTATGTCCAGAAGCAATACAGCTGTGGAAATACAGAGCTTTGCCAGGGCTGCTTTCCTTTCTAGAAGAGCTACACACAGTATTGCCACACCTACTCTGCTTCCTGACACCCTGAATGACAGAGACAGACAGACCGTCTCATTCAGAGGTAGCTCGGTTTATTTATTGCACCCTTACTCTGGACAAAATAGTCATCGTCTCTCACTGCTCCTCCTTTGCCTGTTTCTAAAACAAAGGAGAATTTCTTTCCCACTCTTTTTTTTTGGAGCTCTTCCCCCACTTTATCTTTTTTCTGCAATATTACCTAATTTCCTATTGTTTACTACAATACTTCAACTACTATTACTTTTTGTCTTGTTACCTGTTACTAAATCATATGATTACCTCTTACTTCTCACTCTCATGCACCAAACCATCCTTGACCCCTTTTTTTGCCACATGTTTTGTCACCATAATGTTTATTGGTAATGCCACATCCTTTTGAGAGCATTTTGGGAAAGTAACAACAAGCAGGTTATTTTTGGTAGAGAACATTTTGTGACACCAGGAAAGAAGAGGTTACATTTCAAGGACAAATGTGTCATGATTTCTAGGGGACACCAATCTGTTTAGAAGCCGTAACTACAGGTGCAAGAGAGCTCGTGGCATCGCACTAACGTCCACAGCAGGATAGCAGAGAAAGCCTGTAGTGAATGACTCTATAGTGGGAAACTTTGATGACTTGGGCTCATGCTGAGAAAAGCAGTTGTGCTGAAGTCATGGAATAAAGTAGAAAACAATATATCCTCCTGTTCTCTCTGGGTAGTTTTTAAGTATTCTGAACCCCAGGGCAGAATCTCTTTTATTTCCAACTGAGCTCTATCGTTTTACATCGACGGAGAATTTGGCCCTCTCTCTTTTGCACAGGGAGGGGTTATATTAAATTTAACACCTAATATTACTCTCAGTTACATAGTGATAAATCTGAAGTTACTCTGCTCTTTTGAGCTCAAAGTACTGAGTGCAAATCCAATAGGTTTATTCCACTTTTACAGTGAGATAACAGAAAATAAGCTGTGCTTTGGGACATTAAGACCAGAAGTAACATACAGTAAAAGGACTAATCTTGGAAATAAATTATTGGAATTGTACAAATACAAGAAATAAAAATCTCCATAGGCAAGGAGGGAAGAGTTCAGACACTCTGCCTGGAATTGCAATCTATTTTCTTCTCCTGGTAGAAGCTGTCCCGGACCTGATATGCTAGCTGCTGTCTCTGATATATGTCTCCTGCCTCCCCATATGCTTCATGTACATGCTTGCATATCGCTCTGCAGTCAGCCAGCAGCTTTAAAATGTCACACTGATAGCTCGCTTGGTGACACTCCCCACTCTCCGTGCTCATGACTTAATTTGTATGTCGCAAATCTACTTATATACACATAAAGGCAGAATCAAAGAGGTGGTTTACAGTGAATTTCTTGAGCAGTGCTACAACAGCAAACGCTGCAGTGAGCTAATACAGATGGTTTCATTGGCCTGTGGCCTGTAGGGACAGAAGAGACATCACGATCATGTCGTCGGATACTCTGCCCTTTACAGGCCATAGATTTTTCACTGGCTGATTCACAGATTAATATCTTCAAGGCCACTCAGGACACAGAATGATATTGAACTAATAACTTCTGTTTGACTCATAAATCTTCCAGCAAGGTGTCTGTAAGATTTCGAGAAATAGAAAAAGTCATACTTTTTCTCAGTACTTTCTTCCAAATCTTGATTGTTAAATAATTGTGTCTTTTTTTTTTTTTCTTGAGTAAATGCACAATTGTTAACTCTCATTAAACTTTACTCCGCTAGATTCAAAACCCTTTTTAGTACCTGCTTTTTCCTTCCCATGGAGATACTTGTGAGCAATAATCATATTACCTCTTGACTTTCTTTTTGATAAGCTAAACAGATATATTTCTGCAACAAGGCCTTAGCCTTGTATGAATCATAAACCCAAAATACTTAAAGATATCTATCTTCCATGCTTTCAAAATGGAAAAAAAAAGCTCCTCCATGATGCTTCTTCTTGCTTTCCAAAATGTTGACAAGACCACAGAAGTTAGCTCAAGCCACCATGGTTCCCAGAAGACATGAGGTCAGCCATTGGTTGTTCATCTCAGACTTTTTACAAAGGTCTGCAGCTGATGAGATTTTTTTTGAAGTGAAAGGACACATTTAATTTCAAGCAGTCAAATGGCCTTCCCAGGGAATTCAGACAGTCTGTGTAAGGGGGCAAAAGTCCCTGTATAGTCAGTGAGGGAAAATTAAATGACACCAAAAGGTAACTTAACATGCCTAAGAGAGGTACTCCTCCTTCTCTGCTTCAACAGGTAACCTCCATTTCTCTGTGGGGTGGTCAGACCCTCTCACACTGGTTCCCGCATGGACCTCACATCATAGAAATGGTGGGGCACAGGGGAATTCCAAACATGAACCAAAATAAGTCCTGTATAGCAAACGTTCTTCATTCACAATGAAAAATGCACTATTCAAAACAGACACCTGATAGTGAAAAAGCAAGGAAGAACCTAAATCATTTAGTGGCCAGAGTGCCTACCCAGAAACCCAGAGTGCTCTGCGTTTTTCACCCTGGGAGCATGAAATCAGTGATCTCAGTTGTCCAAAATGAGCTCTAACCACAGCGCTATGCCATGTCCCCAGTGGAAGATAACTTCTCGGCAAAGCTGAGAGGTAAAGTAAAGTCAAGAGTTATCAATGCCTATCTGTGGCAAAGACATCAGCTAAGAGTAAAGTGGGCATGCAGTGACTTCTCATTGTGCTTGTGTACATTTTACAAGGACACACCATGTTGATATAATTTTTAGTCTGACAGATTTCTCCACATTTTTACTTTCAGAATGTAAATGATGTAAGATTTTTACCTGATTTAGGTTAAACTAATGTGACTTCTAAATGGAGAACAGCCCTTCATATCTCAATTTTCTAGGTGTGTTTCTCTTTCTAGATAATATTTGCAGTGCAGGATGCTTTTACATCTCTTTTTTTCCCAGTGATCAAAAAACTCAGCATTTCCAGCCCTTTCTGTCAGTACATTGTAGGTGATCTTCTGTTCCTCTAAGGAATCCAAATAATTCTTAGCTCTCTGCCAGCAAACTGCAATTTTGCGATATCAGCTCACTAGCAAAGTATGGAGAATTGCTAGAAACATTTAGTCTTCCTTCTGCTGTTAGGATAAACCCATGAATAGAATTACTGAATCTCCCCACATGCCTTCCAAAACTTGAAAGGCACTGACCTGACACTGTTAAAAAGCTGACTATAAACATAAATGTTTTTTGTGTGTGTTTATGTGTAGAATTAATGTCTAGGTATTGCCCATGGCCATTCAATTTGGCATTGCATTGACTACTAAGTCAATGCTGACTTTAGTGGACAGTCTAAAAATGTTAACTGATATGATTACAACAGGGTTAGATTGTTCATATACATGCACAGTTAATTTGTTATGAGGCGCAGCTAACTGGATGCAGCTGTGAACACACTCTGTGTCTGGGCTGGACTGACAGCAGGGTGGTTGTGCTGGATCACCCGTGGTTTAGGAGAAGTTAGGTGGGAAGATTAACAGGGCTAGCAGCAAAAGAAGTATACAGTAACATGAGAGAAAAATGACAATGTTATTTGGTGGAGGTGTTTCTGGTTTTTTTTCAGGTGAATTGCACATTTTGGATACCTTAGGAGGACAAAACATCATCATAACTACTGTGAACCACAATGGCTTTATACATAGATAATATCTGGGTACTCTACTCAGTGAGATCTGATACGAGCAAGACACTACCATTTTATTTTTCATTTCATATTTTAGCCAAGATACTCTAAGCTAGATCATTTACAGGGGAATTGGGCCTTCTTTCTCTCCTTTATTTCTGCACCTACAAAAAGTACACAGCAATATTTGTACAAGATATCAAATGTGTGATCTCGCAGCCCAAAGATTAATTATTTTAGGCTATTAGGTACAACAAAATTCTGAAACTTTGAAGGTACTACAGAAAAAAATATTATTTAATGGTAGCTAGTGAAATTCAATGTCCTAGGGGTTATTCCCAGTTCTAAACTTGAAAGAAGATGGTCTTATAACCAATATATAATAAACAGAGAGAGAACTTATTAAGTATTTTCAATTACTCTTCTTTTGTAGAAGTTACCTGCTTCATTTGAAAAAATTCTACTCTTTTATTAGAGCTTGGATACCTCCATCTCACTATCAAAAAGCATATCCAAAGTTGCATTCTAAGTATCTGCTAACACAGTAATAATACAATATTGCTGAGTAGATTTCTGAATGCATTAAAGCTGAGAGCAAGCATTCTCACGGGTGCGAATATTAACAAGGACTACAGTGACTAGAAAACAGTAGAAGTTTTCAGAGAAAGGTCAGGATTTGAATTAATGTAAAAAAAATTAGCCAACAGTAAAAGAAACAAAATAAGTCAAAATTTATTTGGCTGTAATTACTGTACTTTTCAAGCAATTAAAGCTTTTATGTCATTATGCATAATATGCAATAACACCATTTTATTCAAATTTATTTAAACTATAAGCAGGACATTTCAGAGGATATCTGACAATTGTTTTTTGAAGTTAAAAAAAGAAAACAACAGAAGATGATGGCAGGTGAAATTTCAAATGATGGAATATTGATACAGAGTGTTAATTAAAACAGAGTGTTTATTCATGCTACATGGTTCATATAATTAGTTACACTTACTTACTAAATGAGCATTTGATTGTCCGGTATTTCAAAGCATACCAGAACTTTTACATGGTAAAGTCAGGGACTCTGTCCATTTGTGTTTGCTAAGTACAAAAGGGATGGCCTCTGTGAGAAGCATGAAATGGTACCAGAATACAAATAGCAAATTTAAATATTCCTAGAAATGCTGCAACATCCTTTATGTCTGAATCTTGGCAAAGAAGGGTGTTGGTTTTTTCCTTAGAGGGGAAACAAAATTATTCGATGTGATGTAGTTCATCGCACCTAATTTTAGCCATAGAATGAATCACCTTCTGGAAACCTCTGCCTCCTCCTTTGACTCCAGAGGGAATGCAGAAGACTAGAATAGATTATGTGACTAATATCTCAATCACTGAAGTTACATAAAATGACACTAACCCCTTGTCTTTAAAAAGCTTCTTCAATAGACTGCCTCGCCATAGAGTCTAATTAGGAAATTTAATTTGGGTGATGTGGTAAGAGAAAGTTTCCAAATATAAATATTTATAGGAAGCCTTCAGTAATCAGGAAAATCTTTAAGTATGCTTTCAACTTGGAAAGAGACCTAAGCATGTGCTTAAAATTAAGAGCATGCTTTGTGTTTTCTTAAGTCAAGGTAGCCATAAGGACATTTGTCAGTGCTTTCGTAATATGGGTTTGAGCTCCTAGACGAATCAGAAGCATAGCACCGGTGCTACACAGAATTTCTCTAGATCTTATTTCAGTGTTTGAAAAAAAATGACAAGATCCAGTGATCCTACAGATTTCTGAACTTAGATCTTTCCCAAACCTTCCTGATCTAAACCAGTTCCATTCCTGAACTCTCCTTGTTAAATCTAGATCTCCTTTCAGCCTGACTTCACAAGCCAAAATTCATATTAATCTACTTGGTAGAGAAAAGATATGTTTAGATTATTCAGATATTTTTCCTGTAGTTATGTTTATTGTCCTGACATATAACTTCCTGGGCAGCTCTTTGATTTAATAAGGAGGAAAACTACTTCTAAATAAAACATTTCAGATTTCACAGTGAAGAATGTATATATTAGTAGACTTTGCTTGCAGCTCATTACAAGAAAGGAGTAATCTCTACACATTCTCTTTCAGCATTTCGCCTTTTCCTTGCAGTGTAATGCCTACCATGTCCAACAGGAACACAGGGAAGGTAAAAAGCAGATCTGCAGGAGTGTTGCAGAATTGACAGCTAAAATTTTCAACCACATTCATACATGTCATTTAAATAAGGTTTAAGGAAGTCTGTGACACTGTATCCAGAGTCTGCATTTGGACTCTGCATTAAAACAAAACAAAACTCATTGTATATTTTCGTCAGCAAAAGCACTCATTGTGTGTCCCAGTGCCTGATTAGTTGAGAGTGGGTCTGGTGAGCTGTTGCAGTTGGGCTTGTTGCCATTCCAGCATGTGCAGTTTGAGAATTTTTTGCTTTGTTTTGGTTTTTACAGCTGTATATTCTTCTCCTGCTGAACGTCAAAAATCTTGAAGTAGTGCCAATCAGATACAGCTGAATTGCCTTTGCTGCAGTAAAAAAAAAAATGATCAGCATGCAATTTATTATTAGAATAGACCATTCTAAATTTTTACTCCCATCACAGCAGAGACCTATATCCATTTTTGTATAAAAACTTACTTAGCAAAAATAAAAGGAACAGCAGCTTAGCTGGCTTTAAGATCATACCCTATTTTAGCTGGACTCACTGGGCAGTGGACCTCAAGGATAGCCACATCCAGTGCATTGAGTTGCACTTTGGGAACAATTTCTCTCCCACTCCCTGTACAAAGCTTGTAAAACAAATTTATTATCAGTGGCTTAGGAACCTCACTTAAGTGAGATGAATATTTTACTGTTTGAGAGAACTACAAACTACCCATTAAGCGAGGGTGGGTGAATTTCCTTTAAAATTAAAAGGAAAAATAAGGCACCACTTGTGTCTTGCTAAAGGACAGTGGGGAATCATGTGTCTAATGCTTGGTTTTGGCTTTGAAAGTCCTCCCTGGAGCTCTGGTTTTACAGTCACTTTCTATCATCTGCTTAATTCCTGTGAATAGCCTTTTGAAAGCAATGGGAGGAACTGTCTGCAGGATGTTAGTAAATCCAGTCACATGACTGCACTGGGAAGACACACATGTTGACATGGCAGAGGTCAGAAAAACATGGGTTTTTTCCCTCACACCAGTGAGCAGATAAGAAAAATTTATTTCTACACTGTAGCTGCAAGTTTACACCAGGATTTTAGCCAAGGCTCCCCAGATCCTATGTCTATTGATTTAGGAATTGTTTAGAATAAGATTTAATAAAAAAACAAAACAAAACAAAACAAACCCAAACCAAAACCAACATTACCAGGATAAAAGTGTTCATTGCTTTGGGAGCTTCCAAATTCATCTTTGTAGTCCTAAGGGATGCCCTGCCTGCAGGATGTGGTAACCACTTGCCACTTTGGGAATGCACTCCAAGAGCCTAAGGATTTGTGAAAACTACAGGCAGGGATAAGAGGAGAACACACACTGAGGGAGCTCGGGAGGACCCAGATCTGTGCTAACTGCTTGTAAGCCCTTTCTTCCCACTGCAGTGCTGATTTATTGGTGCGATTCTAATGAACTCCATTAGGATTGCTGACTATGTCTTCTAGTTATTTAATTAATTACTTAACAAAGGAAGCAACTTGACTAAGTCAGTAAACACAAACATCTTTATGATTGCCTAGGCAAGTTGCAGAATGAAAGAAAAAACTATGTGAGTTTAAGGTTGTTTTAAAATAAAAACAACTAAAATCACATGACTGGAGAAAAATGAAGTTCAAGCCACCCTTGGGATAGGAATTTTGTGGAGTTATTTTTAAAGCAGTGATAGGAGCAGTGTTAAGCAACAGGGTCTCAGGGTCATCACACATGTCCTCATGGTTCCCTAGTTTCATTCAGTGTGACTATGCCTTTATCACATGCCAGCTTTGTGCTCAGATAGTGGCTTGAAACACTAAACTCTGCAGTGAAGTATCTCTGCTTTTATAATTAATCCAAGGCTATGGAAAGCAGTCTGATAACCAAAGTGAAGACTGTTACAACATCAATATGATAAGGAAGATATCTAGCACAGTTATTATAAAGTATGCTTGTAAAAATTACCGGGATAGCATCAATTTGTTAGGATAAGTACCTTTGAGTAAATTTAGCCTTCAGTCCTGCATAGAGACTGCCAGTTGTGGATTGACCAGAGGTACAGAAGAGAAGAGAAGCAAGAGCTTTCTGCTCTTGCACTTATAGGAGAAAGTAGTCTTAATCTGATGCCTTTTTCTCCAGAAAGGACAGTACATGCAAGCTAAAAATGAGAGCAAATACCTCAGTGTTGTTATATTTCATGAAATATCATCTGCCAATCTGACTATGTCTGTTTGTTTGGCTCTGTGTTGCTGCAACGTGGGAAGCAGACTAAGAAGGAATGGATTTAAAGCACACACACTTATCCAACACCTTTGCTGGACGTACCCCAGCTACTGCTTTGATCAAAGCATTCACACTGTGACTAGAAAGATCTCAACTTTGGATGTGTCCCACACAAACCTCATCCATCTAGACTAGAAAGGGTAAAAAAAGAGGATGAAGCCCTTGCTAAAGTACAAGAGAGCTTAGGATCCAGCCTCCCAGAGAGCTCAGGGTGAGACAAGCCCATAGTTCATGTTACACAAGGACAGGCTAGGTGACAGACAAGCAACCTTTGAGAGGATTTTGACCCGCACTTAACTAGCAGTGAAAGCATAATTTAACACTTGGGTAACAAGACACGCCAGGCTCCACAGGCGTCAGGACTCTTGACTTTCAATTTTTCGGCCATTTTGGAGTTATGCAACGACCTAGAAAAAAACAACTTATTGAAATTACGCTACAGATAATACAGTTCCAACTATGTAAACTAGAATGACAATTTTCAGTCAAACAGGGTCTAACTACACCAGATCCCCTAGGAACAATGACTTACAGTGTTCAGTTCTGTTTTGTGCAAGCAAGTCTTCCTTTTTGTTTGTTTTAAAGTTCAGCATGATTAACTTTATCTTTTAGTTCTTTTGTTATGAGAAATCCATGTACCAAAGTCTACTCTCAAATTTCTTGAACTCAGCAAGAGCTGATAGTATGATTCACCCCATCCATGTCTGCCCAGCTTATGTTACCACTGTCCAAAACGTGCACTATCAAACAGCATGTCAACATCCTGTTGACTGGTCTAGAGTACAAGCAGATGACATGCTTTTCAGTGGTATCAGGTATTAGATTGGAGACAAGGCAGGAATCAGTGGCTCTAAGGCATCCTGTCTGATCTTTGGACATGACAACATTATAGATGATAATCACAGAGAATCTGCAACACTTTGTCCACTGAGCTCTTGACCTTACCCATTTTCCCTCCATGGTGTCATTAAGTGAACTACAGTTCATGGAAAGCCAAGTACAGTGCTGTAAAGAAGATGTAGAGTCTCCTTATATTTCCATTTCACAGAGTGATGGCATGTTTTGAGAAGGATTTGTATTGTAGTGACAATGGAGGTTCCCCTGAGAACACAGATACTTTACAGACACAAATGGAAAAGAACTTGCCCCAAATAAACTAACAGCCTAAGTGGAGATGCCTTAAACACAAATAGGCACACTACATCCCTTAACTGCAAATAGTTGTGAGATAAGGCAAAGCAGGGGGTATGCTGTGTTCCAGGGATAGGAATATATCCCAAATGTTCAAGTAGAAGTCAGAGGGGTGGTAAAAATAAAGACGTATGCCTGAGATACAAAGTAAGAAGGAGAGTTGATCTCTTATCTCCAGAGTAAATCCTTCTCTTTTGGCCTTTTGAGGGTCAAGAACTTGTTCAGTAACAATTACTGTTATGACTGCAGACAGAAAATTCCTGCTCTGTGCCCCAAGGATTTCACAAGCTAGTTGCACTTAGTCACTGGCAGCATAGGCACCACATAAAACAGGAGTTATACTAGCCTCATAGTCCATCCTAGGTAATAAGTCTACTTTGATCCCTTTTGAATGGTCACAAAGGTTTTATTCTCCATGACATTCTCTAGACATGAGTTGCCCCACACAGGGCATAGGTAGTCTATGGCCAGTAGTTCCCACCCGCTTAGCAAAAAAATAAATGGGAAACAGGAAGGAAACAAGAGGACTGAAGTCAAGGGGGAGACCCTACTGCACACGGTAACAAATAAATAGACTATTATTCCTTCCAGAGATGGAGAGGAAGGTAATCAGTAGAAAATGGTATTTCACAGGGTGTCCAGAGCCAAATACTTTCCTGAAGCATCTCTCATACGAAGTATCTCTCCTTCAGGATTCAGCCGAACTTCTGCTGCAACACAGCCGAATCTCTCCTTGACCTGCAGAAAGTCTTCAAAGTTTGGGATCCATCTCAACCACACATAGGTCACCAGCCTGGCATGTTTAAGACAGCCTGAAGTGTGTAGCCAGCAGAGGAGAGAAGAAAGCCAACACCATTTCTCACGCCAGCTGACCAGGTGACCACAGCACACAGCCTGGTGGGACACACCGCTGGCTCACGCAAATGTGGCCATCAGTACAGGCATGAGGCCCATCTTGAACTCACAACCAGGCAAGAACCGCTTCAGCTGCTGCTACATCCTCTCCTCAAAGATCCAGGTGGTGGATCCAAACACCCTCTCCGAGGCTGGGAGACTGCGTAAGGTGGACAACAAAGGATATTACTGAGAGCTTTCCATTCAGCCTCCTTCAATCTTGCCACAGTTTTTACAGGCTGAGATTACAGATTTTGCAGTATGTTTTGTCATAAAAATCCATCGAAGACAGGCATTTTTAGTTTGATGCCCTATTGTTGTCAGGCATAACTTCCTGAAGAGAGACTTTTTCCCTTGGCTTATTTATTTATTTTCCTTCGAGTGCAGCCTAAACCCTCCCTTCCTGTTGTGAACAACAGCTGCAGCACGCGGCATTGGCTTGCCAAGCCTGAAGGACTGTGAAATATCATTTATCTTGGAGCAAGATAGTATAAAAGAGAACAACTGTGTGGGCCTGACTATGAATTCATTATATAGCTGTGTTTAGGAGGAGTAGGATAAGTTGCAGTATCAGAGACAAAAGAGGTCCCACTTCTGAGCTAACACTGTTGGACCTGAAAGGACTGTCACATCTGAAAGCACTACTGAGACAAAAAGGGAATTTCGGTTTCCTTGCTCAGAAAAACACTCTGAGCTTTCAAAGACTGGCGATACAAAAGTATTCACCAGGGCAGGAAACCAATAATTCTTCTGGAGGTTAATGGGAACATGGTGGCCCCAGAAGATCAAGTAGTTGGCTGATGAAAGCCACATGGCTGACACACACACTTCCCAGCATACCTTTGTTAACCCAAAGATCCAGTGGATCCTGTATGAATGCCACAGCCCATAGATAAAAAAATGCTTTCAGCTACCCTTCCGTTATCTTCACCCTTTCTCCTTTTTGGGGGGCTTTTTTTCCAAAAGCAATGTATTTAAAGTTTAGGAGAGAGTTCAGACAAGCTGCAAATTATTAATCACATATTTTCCCCACCACCACTGCACTCCCACCTTTTGCTCTGGGTTCCTTTGGTGCCTCCTGTCCCCCAGGGGCAGCCAGCTGAGGGTCGGGGCAGGCAGAGAGCACTGGGCTGCTCTTTGTTTTGCACCCCAGTCTCAGGCTTCTCCGGAAGCCTGCTGGGCTGCGTGGAGCTGTTGTGCTCGCTTCCCTTTTCAACCTCACATATTTCCCATTAATGATGAGTGGGAAAGGTCAGAGAGGGTCTCTTTAATGGCCTGCTTGAGGGCAAGCAACAGCCTTGGGAAATGGCTCTCTGATTTCCTGGGAATCCTAGTCTATTCGATAATCAAAGAAAGAAGTCCTAAGAAAAGTGAACATATCAAGGTGTTAAAGAGGACTTTCCCATGTGGGCTTGGTTCTGCCAGAATACTCTTATGTAAACTTGGGTATAACTGTCCCAGTGATTTTGGTGGTAGGAGAGTGGCCTTAATAAGAACAAAGAAAACAGATGCAGGAAGTGTTGCACAGATGCAAAGGGATTAAGCACTAGGAGCTAACAGGGCTCAGTTTCAGGCAGCCCACTTGGGTGCGTGTATGCCATTTCGAGCAGTCCACCGCAAATCTCCTAGGAAGGGTCTAGACCACTGGCACTAACATAATGAAGGCATCAATACCTTCCGTCCTTCAGTTCAGCTGCTTCAGCTGAGAAGTCTTTTCTCGACAGCAGTTCTGAAATTTCTCAGGGATGAGGATGATGAAAGATTTAAATGTAATAACTTTGCATGACAACAATTCTCATGCCCCAGGACAGAAAGCCGCAATTTTACTTGTGCACATTGTGCTTCAAATATAGAAGAAGAAGTAATAGATAACATGCCCATCAGTATTTTCATAGAGAAGCTATCTGGTGTAAATCAATGTTGTGCTATAGAGTTGAAGCCAGTGGAGCAACGTCAGGAGTTTTTGCTATTATTTTTCCCTCTCTGTTTTGTGGCTTGCTTTGCTCTGTCACTAAATGTTCCAGGGCTCTCTACCACAAGCCCAGAGTGTGGAAAATGCTGACCAAAGTCGTTTACTGTATCCATGCTCACAAACAAGCTGTTATTTGTCATTGGCATGTAAATAAGTCACTGGTCTCTCCATCCTATAGCTGTTAAATAAATACTGTGAACCAAGTTCGCAACATTGATTTCTTGTAGGAGGTCACTGAGATGATTTCACAGAAATATCCTGTGACAGTTTTGCAAAACAGGATGAGTCTCAGCCTGAATTTCATGACTCTGTTTTTTTCCACTTCCATTCCAACGGTTACTGTGTTTTTGCTGTCACGGGCAGGCGGTTAATTCATCCTGATTCACAGAGACCAGGAAAGTGGAAACTTTGTCCACTCTTCCTACTGTTTAAGACACATGCATTATAAATTACTTGTATTTTGGTATGACCTAGAAGTCCTAGCCCATGTCAAATGCAGACTGACTGTGTATGCACACTTACAGGAACTACATACCACTGATTGCAATATAGCATGCAGATAGCCAAACAGATAGCTTTAAATGGTAGCAATATAAATGAGGGAGCTGGTAGCCTAGTCCAGGCTGAAAAAATTGCTGTAGAGTATGAGTAAATTAACTCATGCAGTCCAATAAATATATCCTATTTATATACAACATCTGTCTGCAGATTAAAATACCAAGACTGGGAGAAAATCAGTTGTATCATTTTTATTCTACAGATGGCAAACTGAGGCAGAGATAATGCTTTGCCCAAGGTGCCATAAGAAGCCTGTGTCGCAGCCAGGACTGGAGTTACCTGTGCCTCAGCCTGTGCTGCAGCCACAGGTTCCTCCTTGTTCTGAGCACAGCGTAGATTCATGCTATAAGCTGGCGTAACTACTCTGACCCAGTAAACGTCATTCTCAATTTTTACCCATTAAAAGGACAGAATCAGTTAGACTGTGAGCGTTAAGGATGCTGCTGGGCAATAAAAATTGAAAGCCCTGCTTTCAGTCTCACCCACTGATGACAGGCATTTTGAGAAGGGAGTCAGCAGCAAGTTTTGCACTTAAAGAAATAATATCAACAGTGGTGGGTAAGGGTTTGGGAAGCAAATCTAATAGGTGCATCTAGATTTGGCTAAGAATGAAAAGAGCATTTTCTTTCCACTGGTTGCTGGCTAGTAAAAGCAAAGGGGTGGAATACATCCAACTCGCAAAACTTGAATACAGTTACTGCTATCTGCAAATGGGTGCCCCTCCCCGCTCATGTGAGCTACACAGGCAAAAGAGAATGACACATGTGCTGTTTCCTTTTCCAGTTGTAAAGGGGTCAGGAGCCAGGCAAGGAGAGCCCGAACAAGAAGAGCATTTTCCTGGGCTCTTCCAGCTGTTCTGTTCAATCCTGCCGTCGGTTCTGAGCAGGGAAGAGAGACTGTCAACACAAATAAGGCATTTTTCAAAGGCGTAAATTATGAGTTACCAAAACAATACGACATCTCAACCACGTGAGTACCCTTATCCCCCCCCTCCTTACAATAAGAGTGGATTTATCAGTCTGTCGCTTAAGGAAAAGATTGTCTAATGCGTTTCATATTGGGGAAAAAAAAAAAAAGAAAAGAAAAAAAGAACGCCTGAGACTAATCCTGAAGAAAAAAAGTTGTGCTGAAACTGTTTTCCTTTTTTATTCTTTGTGTTTGTGCGCGCGCGTGTGTGTGAAGAACTGAAACAGGCTCTGCAAACTGGCTCCTGAATAGGACCGAGCAAAGTTAGTAATGTTTCTGCCTAAACCCTGACTTTTAGAAAAGTTTTGTTTGAATGTTTTTCCCTCCCCCCACCTTCAG
The DNA here is from genome assembly GCF_965183815.1 of Platalea leucorodia. Lineage (NCBI taxonomy): Eukaryota > Metazoa > Chordata > Aves > Pelecaniformes > Threskiornithidae > Platalea > Platalea leucorodia. Next base: position 86,578,293 of record NC_138827.1, on the reverse strand, counting down.
GAATGAAAATATAGAGCATTTCGAAAGTATACTGACACTTTTCTAAGATATTAATGGTGTTGCCCAACTTGTGTTTAGAGTCTCAAGCTGTCTGTGTGTAATATGAGACGCAAGCCACAAACTGACAGTCTATATTTAAAGCCACAATACGTTTCTGCTCCTGGAAATTTAGAAACGTGGGCTTAAGGACAAGCAAATTAGTTTCTCAGCAAGAGAAAGTACAGGAGGGCAAGTCCTCTGCTGGCGTAACTCTGCATATTTCAGTAAATTTGAAACGCGAGAATTTGGCCCAAACAGTCAAGCGAGCACAGAGGCATAGCTGCAGCACAGTAGCCTTCATTTTGGGACAGTATTAAAAAGAAAGCGGAGAGAAAGAGGGTGGATTCTGATTTGGTAAGCTGAGAAAAGTCAATGGGAAAACTCTTGAGTTTTCGGCACTGCAATAGCAGCTCCATATCTCTTTTCTATCTTTAGTATAATCTTTCCTGCTTTAATTCAAGACAGTAGTTTTGTATTATTTTTAATAAACAAACTGCTTATAGCAGAATTGTTTATCATACCATGGTTATCAGTAACAAAGGCAGAAAATACAGACAGCATTGCTGGGAGCTGCCTGTGATTCAGGGTTTGATCCAGAGATTGCTGTAAGAATATTTCATCTGTACAGAGGCTGACACTGATGATGTTTCCCAAGCTCTGAATGAGGCAGGCTGATCCAGCAGAAATGACACAGTGAGCAGCATCTCTGGAATACCGACCAGAAATTTCTATTTACCCTTTAGTCCTTCTCGCAAGTTCTAACCAACAAGAAAGATTAGATGCTAACTGTATATTAAATGTTATTCTATTTTATTCAGCAGTTTAGAATGTTATAGCTTGGTTTCTATTGTTTCTATTACAGCTTGTTTTCTATTATTGATAGGAAAGAAACATGCAGGCTAATTCAGGATTCTGAGAGTTTGATTTTGGAAAAGCTTGAGTAAATTACTGGCATTGGTGCTCTCCAAGCGCATGCAGGAGGGTGGTTGTGACTCACTGAGGTGCATTTTGTTCATTGTGCAATATCAACAAGGGTCCAGACCCAGTCTTGTATCTTTAGTGACAGGCTTGGCCAGGTAACAAGCGCAAGACCAGCTCTACAGTCCTGAATACATTATGAATCACTTATCTGACAGACCCAGGTTGTCAGAGGACCCCACAGAAGGCCCTAGGGTGGATCTGGATGAGGAGTTAGTACCCCGTGGGGCCTTTTGTCTGTTCATAATAAAAAAAGGCTGATGCATCAGGTCGTCTTGTTTTTTCCAAAATCTAGGCAGGAATTCTCAGCTTGAATCATTTTAAGATCATATGATTGCCAGTGAAAATAAATGGCTTACAATCTAGCTAAAGGAAGTATTCTGACTGAAAAATAGTCACTATCTATTCTTTATTTGCCCTTATAATTCCCCTTACTGATTCAGACAGGATGTTCCTGTATTTTGTTTCAGTCTGTCTGTGGTTTTTTTTTTTTTAAATTACATGGATCAAATTTACAGATTAAGAACAAAATTAAATTATAGGGAAGTCTGATGGTACAATATTCCTCTATAATGCAAGCTTGGTGTGTTATTTTATAATGGTTGAGGTTTTAGGGGTAGGTCTTGGGGAAAAGGGTCTTATTTCTTAGTAAAATTCCAGAAATTTTTGCAAGAAACAAGATATTGAAAGATCAGTGTATTGACAGGCAGTGCACAGCATGGACAGCAGATGTTTGCCAGAGAGTCAGAGTAATTGGGAGGACAAATTTGCTTCATAACCATGTGAAAATCTTTGAAATGGGTGTGAAAATCCATAAAGAATCAGCAAAAACCTTTGACTATACTGAACATATTAATTCTTTGCTGAGTACCTGCAGGTGAGACCACAGAGCAGCTGCCTACTGATGTAAACTGAACAATGTTAAGTTACCTAATTGCTCATGTTCTTTGCTTATCTCCTTGTATTCACTCGCAGCTGATAAGGAATTTTTATTCATTCTATAAATACAGTATGATCCTGGCAATCCAGGTGGGAGTACACTACTGTTTCAGATTTAAAATATTCAACTCTGTGAACCCTGCAAATGTGTTCTGCCTCTATACAGAGATGCCACACCATCTAACCTCAGGCACTTTCCATGCCTGGCTCAGATATCCCATCGCTGCGAGTGAGTTCTCTGTATACTCAATGGAGAGACAGACGAGCCAGTAATTCAGCCTGCTGATGTTAGGCAGTGTGTGTATATTTACTCCATCATTCATAGTTAAGGGACATTTGTGTGTGGCTGGAATAAAATGGAATACCTAAGTAAAGAAGTCTGCTACCAAAGCCAAAAATGGAGTTGAGCTTCAGTTTCATTGGCTGAGATTCAGTACAATATTGTGCTGTGAATATATCTCCAGTTTCTTCTTCTTCTTCTTCTTCTTCTCTTCTTCTGACATAGAAGAGATGTAGCCTGATAGCAGGAATGTAAACTTCCTGATTTTTAAACGCATCACTTTTAAATGCATCACCTTCTGGTGATGCATTTGCTTCCTCCCACCTCTGCTCAAGATGTACAGGCAGTAGCTGCCTGACTTATTACAAAATCTGAGGAATTCCACAGGTTTGGCACTCTCTGTTCAGACTATAGCTTTTGCCCCCTTCCTTTTAGACTGCAGTGACCCAGTTCCAAGGCAATGGACAAGTCAAATGAGGTGAAGGACTCACACGAATAAACCTCACTGGTTCAAAGGTTCAGTCTGGGGAAGCAGTGATCTATGCAAAGCCATCTTTGGGGGTCAATGGTGTTCATCCCCTTGGAGAAGGTGCTCTGCACCTTACAGGATTTAATCTGTACTTGGCATGGTGGAAATGTTTTATCTGGGGCCTCTTATACTCCAAATGCCAGCTGCCAAAGGAATTAGTGGTTAAGGAGAGCAGTTTGTGGAGGCTTCTCTTCCTCATCACCTACCAGCAGATAAGTGGGTAGGGAAGCAGTGAGGTCTGTACCATGTACAAGAATCGGCCCAAAAGGAAACCAGGAGGCAAGACTGGACCTCAGGCCATGCCTCAGCTGCAGAGAGAGAAAGAGGGTCAGGAACAGGGTGAAGCAAAGCAAGCTTTGTGAGCTGCATGCTTTCCATCTGCATTGCCAGCTGTAGTTCAGCAGTAGCCCAGGTGCAAGCCCTGCCCTGCTCAGGGGGAGCAGATCCTGGTGCTGCCTCTGTCCTGCAAGCAGGAGGTCTTGGCTCCATCGTCCAGCTTCTCCAGCTGCCGCAATGACAGCTAGGGCTTCTGGCAAAAAGAGTCAAGTATGTGTGGGCTGTCCCCTCCAGAGAGGCTGAGAGCTTGGTACAGGTAGCCCTTGATAAAAGCAAAGTCACTTAGAGCTGTGAATGGCGAGTCTGGTTCTGAGAACAGCCTTGCCCTATCTTTAAGTCATTATGAGACACATTTTGGGGCTGCACACTGGTCCTTTAAATGTTCCTGGAGCAATACCACTTACCTTTCACACAGGGCCTGTGAAAAACCATAGACGATCCCTGTAGACTTTTAATCATGTTATTCACTGCCTTGGCAATAGATTTGATTTCATTGCCCTTAATCAACAGAAGCACTTGTCTGTGACAGTAACTAATAAACAAAAATGGAGGCTATTGATTATGAAAATTTTGGTCTTCACTGGTAAACCAGTGAGCATTTATAAGCAAGGAAACCTATAGATTATAATAACCTCTCATTTTTAGCATAGAAGTCTCAAAACGTGTCCCACAAACATTTATGTAAATTGAATGCCTCTGCTTTTATATTTGTCTCCTCCACTCTGCATATGAATTGGAAAATTTGGCTTTATACCCCAGGGCTCTCCCTGACACCCTTATTGCCTGAGATGTTGATGTGAAAGTCTGCAAATTGGAAGGCTCAGAACGCACCTGAAATTTCAGTAATTAACAGCAGAAATGTTGGCAAACTGCTAAGCTGGAGGAAATGGGGGGGATGTCCACCCAAATAGGAGTCTGCTTTTTTAAAATATAGAGTTCTCAGCATTTCTGGGCACTGCTTTTCACCAAAAAAAAAAAAAGGGGGGGGGGGGGGGGGGAGGGGGAAGAAAGAAAAAAAAAACCCAATGATTTACACAGTAGATGTTAAAGATTCAGGTTATGGCTGGTTATGTGCTTAAGCCTATTAGTATTACAGAATTGTGCGGTGTCTGCATCTCATTGCTGATACTGCTGCACCTTTCTTTCTAGGCTCTTGTGGAATATACCCTGTATCCATCACTGTTCAAATGACTGAGTCCAATCAGCAAAGCCTTTTGTAAAACAGGCTTTCAGGACTGCATTCTCTAATGAAAGTCTGTTTGTGTGTCTGCTCTGTGGAGTGCCTGTCTCTATTGTTGGGGAGGGATTAGTATTCCTGTAGCACAGAGAAATTCAAGCCAACAGAGGGATCTGATTGTGCTAGGTGCTGTACAGGCATCCGTTCTTCAAAAGACTGGTAGACTACATAGAGAGGATAGATTACAGGTAGGAGAGGAATGACTGCTTTCCAGGGGCACTGCTGGAGAGGCAGCTTTTGGCTATGGGAAGGCATTTATAGCAACCAAGGGGTAGGAGTTAGTATTGATTCCAGTCGATCCACTGGGGCAACAGCTCTTTGCTTCCCACTCACTAATTTTGTAATACATGCTTAGGAAAAAAATGTAGCTCCAAGGTCATTTAGCAACTGGCCTATTTGTTTCCCACAGAAAGATCAGAAAACTTTTAAACATGGTGTTTAGCACTTGTAGGATCATTGTTTACCTTTTTTTTTTTGCTTCACGTCCAAGTTGTGATAAGAGATGCATGAAAAATTGGGGGACATCCAGATGCTGCACTGACAAGAATACATGAACATCTCAGCTGGGCAAGTATTTGAATAGCAGAGTGTGTTTTACTTACTTCTGAAAGACTTAAGTTCCTAAGTCAAATGAATTTGACAGTGTTACCCCAGTAATGAGCTGATGAAAAATTCACCAGCTGCTAAGCATTCTGAAAAAACTACTTAGCGAATGAAGAAAAGTGGCACTTGGAGAAATCAGGTTTGGTTTGCCAACAATTTATGAACACGAATGGAGAATAGGACTGTCTTCTCTGGATAATTTATTTGTTACCCATAACTCAACTACATCAAGTAACAATACTGCAACGTTATAACAACAGACATGCAGCTCATAATTTGTAGCTGAAATAAGATCTGTACTCCATTTCTCCAAGAGTCAGCATGATCTAATTCACACCAGATTCCTCTCTCTCCAATGTTAGCATGGAAATCAAATGCACTGTCTGTGCTGTGCTGCTCCCCTATTGCAGATGTACCTTGCATGTGTAGTTTCACCGATGAGACATCTGGCTAAGTGATTTTCCTCTTAATTAATGTTCTCATCTGCAAAGGAGGCCAGTTTCTCATATCTTCTTCTCTTCTGACATATGTTTCACCACAGGGTTCTTCCTGATGAAGCAGAAAACTTCACTTAAAGTCTCAACGGGTTAAATTTGTTCTGCTGCATTGAAGTTTTAAAGTGATTTTTTTTTTCTTCCTTATCCCTCTCTTTTTCATCTTAGAAAAAAAAATAAATTCAGTTATTTCATGAGGGCCTACCTCTTTCTTCTTCAGATAAGCCCTGAAATGGAGTTAAGCTTTTTATCAGTAAGTTGCAGGGGGGCTTTTGAACACACCCTGAGACAGCTCCATGTTATCGTGAGTGATAAATGCCTATTTTACTGGGGACTGCATGTTTAAAATGTCTAGTTTTATGAGGCGGTCCACATTATAAAAAGCATGTGTGACAAGGTCACAGCAATGCAGAATCAGACATCAAGCCTTTACATATGTGTCAGTGCTTAGATTTGCAAACAGAGACTATTTTTGTAACATCAAACCTAGAAATTGGATTCGAATTCTTTATATGTGTACATATATACACACACAGTGTGTGTATATATAATATACTGTATATCTATATGTATACATATACACAGACATACATATATATATACACACCACCCTTTTGACCACTTATATGGCTTTTCACTAGTCAGACTTTTGAGTATGGAGAGTTTTATTTCCCTGACCACATCTCTATTCACAGACCAATACCCACAAGCTCATGTTTCCCTTTTTATACGGCAGATACCTTCAAAAGTAGCAGAAAAAAAAGACTAGATTTTTGAAGGTTTCGCAGAGGCATAGACTCAGCAACAAGAAAGAAAGCACAAGGCTATATATAAGAAGTTGGAAAATATTACAAAATATCCTTTTTATATGACATAGTAAAACATCAGCAAAGTGGCCTTATGCAAACTATCTATCTCTTGCAGATGCCAGATTCAGGTGTCTCTCTACTGACTGTGTATACAGTCAGAGCCTAGCAGCTCATGATGGTATAGACACTGAATCACTCCATGTTTTGAATTTGGGCATCACAGTATTTGCCTGAACCCATCTTGGAGACTATTACAGGACCCATGTCTGCATAAGCAAAGACCCAGAGAAAAGCAATAATAATGACTTCAGAAACAAGGGGGAACTGATATTCCATATGGATGAAGCTATTTAAAAGGGGAGAACCCAGATTAGGAAAGGCCAAGTCTGCACTCTTCTTCAGGCAGTGAATGGTGCAAGTTTAAACCTTAAGCAAGCAGGAGACTTGGTCAGGGTTGTGTTCCATGAGTAGCTCATCTGTGCTGGGAGAATTTGGTAGTTGCATCTTCAGGACAGTTTTCTAGAAAAACTGATCATTTTAGCATATTCATGCTGAAATAAAAGTCATTCTTTAAAGAGTAACTACCCTCCCTTGGAAACAGAATACTTATTCAAGAATCAATTCAATTGTATTCTGTAATTCTGTGTCCACTTCAAACAGTTAGGGGAAAATGAATTTATGCTGGATTGGCTTTCACAGAATTGTTACTCCGAGTTAACTTGATCCTTTTGTGTAGGCAAATTTGCCCTCTGTACATAAGAAAAATAAGTCTGTTTTCTATGAAAAAGCTTTCTTACTAAGACAAAAGCAAGCTGCCTCTAAACTTCTGATTGGATATTTCAAAAATTTCAGTCACGTCACAAGGGATGAAAAAGCAGCTCCTGATGACCAACTTAAGCTAAACTAAATAATCCTTAGGTGAAACAAATAGCCCACAAATCACTTAACTACAGGTGATTAAAAAGTTACATATATGAATGAGTAGAGAGAAAACAATATTTCTAGTGGATTCTTGTGGAATATGGTCATCCAAGGATTCAGGAAACCTGTGTATGTTTTCAAAAATTCTGAAGCATCTTTAAAATTACACTCTGAATTTATATATTTTATTTCTGTCTTCTGGGACCTATATGGATATATTGCTAAATACCATTTTCCAGGGTTTTTTAGCATTTATTAGAGCTAGAAATTTACCAATTTATTATGAAATCACATTTTCAGTAGAGTCTCTTATTTCCTGAGGCTTTAATAACCAGCACTCACGAGCTAGCAGAGGCTGTTATTCTAACTATGTGATGGTTCATTCAAGTATCATGCGCACAGTCCCTGTCCTATCCAATACAGGGAGCGGACAATTAAATTCTTGATATATCCATGATGCAGTGATGCTCTCAGAGAGTGGACCAGTCTCTATCATTACCTCTGTCTCACACCTGACCCCTCAGGTTGTCTAGTTCAGATATTCTCTGCACCTCCTAATGCTGCCTGCCTGTCCTTTTCTCAGCCCACAGGTAAGTGCTCATATCTCAACATAGGAGAGACACACAGGTCCTAGTTGTTAAATGCCATTTCCTCCCTTCTTTCAAGGACCTTCCACAGTCCTGGCAGTGGGAAGGAAGAAGAGCACAGGCAAGGAAGTCATAAATCTTCCCTTGTCATCCTCTGGGCTAAGGCCTTGTTTCCTTTGGGTGTCAACCCCTCTTCCATCTCCCTCCCTCTTCTCCATTGATTTCTCTTTGATCTCTCATCTTCACAGCTTGCCATGAAACAGCACCTTCCCCCTCCAGATCTTTCCTGTCATCACATAGGAATTTTTATTTACAACCTGGAACATGCCAAATCCCACAATTGGGAGAGTTTATTATTGTCTGTCTCCCTTGAATTTCTATAATTACATCAGTTTCATTTTTGGAGTCTGTTGCATACAAATCCAGTTTTCCCTTCACTGAATTCATCAGGATTTTTTTGTTTTAAAGAAGCCTATACTACCAGTTTCTAACGTCAATTAAGTGGAAACAGGGGGATATACACAGGATTAGGCTGCATCTCTCCAGAAAATCCTGCATAAGGTGTTGAGCATAGCAGACCAGGAAACAAAACTGCCGTTGAGAGCCGTGCTTCCGTTCCAGCTTCCCCTTCGCTTTGGGAAAAGGGGAAGTGATGGTTTTCTTGCTCTTTTTCAAAACCACTCAGTGTGCTCTGCCTACCCTGTCGCTTTTCCTATTACTCATCCCATCTTTGCTCCAGTCATGAAGAAGAGTGAAGTTAATGGCTTCTGCTAACATCAGCATGGCCAAGAAGAGTAGCACCAGGTCAGGGAGGAGAAGGGTGCTTTGTAGGTCCTTCTTGTGCAGGCTGTGTCTACCTAATGGAAAAGGACCAATTCTTGCAAAACCTTGTTGATTGCCTTTGGCACTTTCCCAGCTCCCACTGAGAGTTGTCTGCTCCTCTGTACTTAGAGCTTAAGCAACAGTTGATGTCAAGACCCTCGATTATTCTTAGAAAAAGGAAAAACCACCTTGTATCTCACCTTTTGCAGAGCTAGATGAATCCGATGATACCTCCAACATCTCTCCCATGCTGCTTACTTGCACACTCACATCACCCTATCTCCCCAGTTTATGCTCCCTCTTCTCAAGTTAACCATCCCACACCCTGACCCAAGAGCGCAGATCTCATTTCTACTTACTTGCTGTACAGGGTAGATTTTGAGATTACTTCAAGCCCAAGCCATTACCACAAAGACAGTGATGCATGGTGGCTTTGTGTGGTGAGAGATGGAAAAGGTGGTGTTGTACAGCCGCAGAAAGAGGCTGGTTTGCTTGTAGCCTGGGCTAGCCAAGTCTTTCTACTGTTTCCAGCTCTCCAGTCAATGACTCCTTGCTACTCATGATGAATAGCAAGCTCTTACCATCTTTCCTCTCACATCCTTCCCATTCCTTCTTAACAAAATACAGTCTTCTCCATTGCATAAATGTATCCTTTTTGCTTTGTTTAGTCTGTAAATTCCTCAGGACAGAAATCATGTCTCCTTCCATCGCCTTTCTAAACAAAAATCACCAAAAAATTATTTGCCACTTCAGTGCTCATGATAAGGGGCACTGACCACATCCGTCATCCCAAGTTACCTCATCGAGTTGCTCATTCTGGGCAGAGATCTAGGCCTCCTGAAGCATAAAGATAAAATGCAAAAAACAACCTTATGTACGACATCAACTGGCAAAGCATATCAAGTTGGAAGGACTTTAGGGTTTTCTCCTTGAAAATATTTTTCCCCTAAACATATTCATTTGCATTCTCTGAGATAGTCTCTAGACTGTGGAGATCAAAGCAAGCTGGAAATCCAGCAGAGTTTTTAAGTGCATTAAAGGTAGCATGTTTCAAAGCCACATGCCTGAACATTTAAGCACCATGGAAGAAATGAAGTAGCAGGTGGTAATACATGTAAACATGATTGTTCTAATCTTCATACTTTTCAACTTGTCAAAGCCTAACTCTGTGACACAACGTTTGACAGAGCAAAAGTAAGGGATGCTGCGTGCACACACATACGCACAAGAGAGCATAAAACCCAAGGACACCAGACAGCTTTGGATTTTCTCTTTCAGCCACATTTCAGATCTTGTAAGTCATTTACAGCAATAAGGATGTGGATTTACCAGACTTATGTGGAAACTGGCAAATCTGGACATAGAGTGAGTGCTTCTTGGGAGATCTGAATACAGAAATACAGTTCTCTGCTGCACACTTTTTCACCAAGGTGAAGAGTACAAAATGCCATCCACTACAGACTAGTGGCATTTTGTAAATGTCTGCGTATTGTAAATAGAGATAACCAGTCTTTAATGTTCCTCACTTAGCAACTGAGGCATTGTGGAAATATTTTCAGGTGGTTTCAGAGAGTCTAACTGAGACAAAATGAGACTATTTTTCTTTTTATTACCCCTAAAGAAATGAGAACATAATAACAAGAGGTGTCCACCAGATCTGTTGCCTTTCCTACTAACTTTTGGTGCATGTTTTCTGATCAGCTCTAGCTGTAAACACACAGCTTCATCACCGGAGGTCCTGGCACATAAACAAATAGTTGACCATTTCTGTCTCCTTCAAGTTTCTGCAGAGCTTCTCAGGAAATGCCTTACTCAGTGCAAGTTATCATTGCATTGCTGAAGTCACTGGTGTTGAGATACTCACACCCTGGAACTTGAGATTGCTTATATTGATTTCATTGGACTTTGGATCAGAATTTGCTGATTTCAGATCTGCACTTTTTTAATATTACTCTGCTTCAAATGCTTTGATTTAGCTCATGGCAGCCTCATCTACTATCACTGCAGATTTTAATGAAAGCAAAGTGATTTATCAGTGGTAACTAGAGCTCCTGTAGGAACCGCTATTGAAGGCAGGGGGTAGTGGGGAGCAAATAAAGATCGACTGAATCTGTACACTCCCAAATAAGAATACTTCCTGCTAATTCAAGGTTCTTGCACGTTAAGAAAAGATGTCTATAGCTCCTGAGCTCATTCTCCCTGTGGATTAATGATCTGTAAGGGACTCCGTGTACCAAGGAGGAGTAAATCACCCCTCCCGCTTTTGGCAGGCAGGAATGTGACTGGGGAGATAAATGCTTTTGCATTTCTCTGAACTTTGCTGTTGCTCCTCGGTGAAAGATTTCCCCTTCTGGAATCCATTAAAATCTGTTAGAGAAAGACTCTTCTTCCTCCTCCCACATTCTGTGTGATCTGCATCCTGGGGACATAACCATTTGTGAGCTGGAAACAGAGCATGAGCCAAGCCCTTCTCCTCTTGGGGTACCTCCTCTGATTTCCTTTGCTTGTGGTGAATGAAACTTTTCATTTCAACAACATCTGACTTGTGTCAGAAGGTTCATGACTGACTGGGGCACCAATGGGTTGGCGGAGATGGATGAAACGGTTTAAAATGTGTCATTGCTAAGTAAGTAAGGATGAGCTTTAAACACAGGGGGAGAAAGCAAGAGGAGGTACGACTGCATGACACTTTTTAAGATAAAATGCAGCCTGGACTTTTTCCCCCTACTCCGCTCCATGACTTGCATTTCCTTTAAGGAAAAGGTCATGCCTTCTCTCACGGGCTGCCATGAGCCTTCCCCAAGCAGGAAGCATATCCTGTGTCCTGTTTTCTCCAGAGGCTGGTAGCAGAGCACATGGGAGCATAACTTCCATGTCGCTGCTTCCACTGTCCCGTTTTTAAGTGACCTGAGTACTGAATCTCCCTCCCTTTCAAACGTGGTGCAGCCCAGCCCCAGGACCTTGCAGAATCTGGCAGCTGCTGGAGGTGGCCAGGGGGGGAAATGCAAGCTACTCCCTTTAGAGGTCTGGGTGCCTATTTTTGTCAGATATGAAATTGCAGCAGTGATTGGGGGTGGGGACAGGGGGAGCACATGTCCTGTAATTAAAGATTGTGCCTGTGATTCATTTCAGAGGAGAGGGGTGTATTTTCCTCACTGAAAGAGGAGAAACAGGCTTGGAAACAGAAACATCTAGCACATGCCTTTTTCCACCCAAGTGATTTGCTTCACAGCTCACACCTGAGAAGAGTCTCTCAAACCCTAAGGGATCAATCACCCCAGGTCATGCCCTTCCACCTGCAGCACACAACAAGGTCCAGGACTTGTGGGTGGCTGAGGGAAGTCTGCCAGGGAGATACTGATAAATGTGGGTGTCCAGCTTAGCAATTGATTTTGTTTGCTGCTGTTTGGCGCATTAAGGTAACAGCTTGCGTTCTGTGGGCATGAGCATCCACATCCCTAAGAGGATATTTCTCCCCCACACTGAACATAATCCTGGGTGAGGGGAGATGTAGCAAGAAATGCAAAATCAGTCCCTTGACAGGCGCAAAGCCATGGCATGCCAGCTGTGGCTGAGGGCCATATCATCTCTCCAGACTCACCAAGTACCTGTCTTTCCCATTCCCTATCCTTGCTGGGATACTTCCAGTCCATCTTCTAGCTAATGGGATTTGGTACCAATTTTTCCCGTCCTTTGTTTCACTGCCATTGCACAATGTGGCATTACCAGAGCTGCCGGTGATTTTCCCTTGGCCCTCACCAGCTGTTTGGACACACCAATATCAAGAAAAAGAGACTTTCTTTCCCAGGGACACTGCTGCCTCTTCCCATCTGCTACAGTGTCCATGACAAGTGATTGCCAAGATAGGTTTGATCCTGATGGTGCTGGGTGTTCTTGCTTAACCAAGACTTAAACGCTTTTTCACCTCTGCCCATGAAAGTGCTGTAGTGAGCATGGAGCTGATGGTTTGTCTTCCCCATTAGAGCCAATAGTGGATGCCTAATGGAGAGTTAAAGCACAAGGCAACCATCTGGAAGTCTGAGGCATGGGAAACTATTGAGCCAGAGTCAGTATTTCAGCATTTAAAAGGTTGTCTTGGGGTGTAAAATCTTTCTCATTTACCAGAGTTTCTCATATGAAATACTTTAACCTCCTGCTCACATCCAACCTCAGTGCTTGGCAGGACTGAGACTTACCTCCCCCTCTTCCCTCTTCTTGAATAAGCTCTTCTAACTTGCAGTTGAAGGAATTCAGCCTTGGGAGCTCAGCATTACTGAAGGTACAGCTTGTGTCAGGGAGCAAGGCACCCCTCTGCCTTGTTCCCCCAGGTAACAACAGTGCCCCCAGAAGCCACATAGAAGTGCATGTGGCCATGACTTCATCTTTTTGTGCCCTCTAACAGCCAGCTGTGCAGCAGGAGCCAGCCCCAGCAATGATAAAGGCTGTTGCCTGAAGCTATCCATGCAACTCAGCACAGCACAAGGGTGCCGTCATGCCTAGCCCCTGTCTGGGAATGCAAGCAGGATAGGAAAGTCTCTGCCACTCCTTCTTCCCTCCTTCTTCAGCTGAGCTCCTACTTGTCAGGCAAAAATATTCAGTGGAAGGCTTTAAGGAAGTAAAGCCAGACTGCTGTGTACGTCCCTTTATAAAGCATGTGCATATTCTAGGGAATGCTTCTTGCTGACTGACTTCTAAAGGGACTCCCAAGAGCAAAGATGCTAGAAAGACAAGCCTTAGAGCTTCTGCCTGTGGGTTTAACTCTCATCGGGGTGGCAGTGGCACAGGGAAAGGCTACCATGTCTCATGAAAGTAGCTTAGTGAATTTAGAAACACAAGCACTTGGGTCTTGTGGAAGAAGGAATTAAATTTGACAGACACACTCTGTAAAAGTGTGGGCTGTTTTATCCACTTCTTTCAGTTTTCTATTCTGTCTATGTAGATGGAACCAAAAAAATGCAAAAGGGGTGCGGGCTTTACTCCTCTCTGACTTGTAACAGATACATACTTGTGTCCAAGCCTTGCCCTGACATGAAGTACAGCACGGCTCCCCCTGAAATAAACTGCGAATCACACATATCTCAGGGTGGAACTTGGCTCTTAAACAAAGTTTAATGGGAGTCTGTTCTGGCTGAACTCTACTTATGACTTCATATTTTCCAGGGCTGTGCTAGTGCTGTTGGTTTGTTCATTTTTCTTTTTTTTTTTTTTTTCCATTCCCTTTATACTAATAGGTGTTTCAGTGGGATGACTTGACCTTATGATACTGTTCCAAAGCAGACTTCTCTGAAGGCAATGGTAAATGATTTGTGTATGTTATGAAAGGGCTTTGAGAAATTTGCAGGTTCTCTCATGACTGCTTGAGAAGGCAGATTTTTGCAGCCTGTTAGGCAGCATGAACTGGTGAATTAAACTGGGAAGCTGGAAAACAGAGAGGATGGACAGAGGCTATATATGATGATCTTGATGATGAATCTTTGGTTCTGTCATGTTTCTAATATTCATAAAGTAGAGTTTTTAAAAGCTTTCACCATTGGCCCAACTGAGCGGTTGGAATGCGTGGGAGATCTGCCACTAGCTTCAAAGGGAGCAGAAGCAGTTTAACAGAGAGAGCTTTTGCAAATCCCACCTTATAAATATACCACATGGTATTTCACTTTGTGTGTTGGAACAGCGCCTTGCTTTGATACAAGTGTAAATGGGACCTCAGTGACTGCTAGTGCTGCTCAGCTGCAAAGCGTGATTGCTGCTGATTCAGCTATGGAAGAGCAGCATACCTCCGGGCAGGGAGGGAGGTACAGAGTAACAGTTCTGCCCTAGGGTCCCTATTTTGACAGCTGAGAGAGGGTCCTTACTTCTTAATGCATTCCAATAAATTCTTACACAGGGAATACCAAGCTCAGCTTTTTCCATGGCCTTCTAGAGCTGTTTTTTTTTGAAGGAGTCATTTGGCTATGAAAATCTGGAGTTTTCTGTTCTGTTCAGACCAATCTAGCAAGGAAATCTCCAGCTTTATCCAGCTGCTTTTCTCCTTATGCTTCTCTTTTGTGGGACCTGTTTTTTCTAAGTGCAGATTTATAATGTACTTCACCCGCCTGAAAGAGCATTCCTGCTTTTTGCCCTCTCTGTCTGCACCTAGCAAACCCCTTCCTGTTAACAGATCGACAGACAGTCAGACCACATGGTGACTTGGATCAGTTTGCCAATAAGTAAATACCCCCCACCTCTTTCCTTTTGGTGGGCTGGTGTTCTGCTGGATCAGCTTGAAAGGAAAAGGGTTAGGAATGAGAATGCCCTTTTCTGCTGGAATGTAGCAGTCAGCTCAAATCACAACAATTCACTCTCAGCTTTCCTGCATATATATTTCATACATTTAGGAAAGGAGCAGCCCAAAGGCTTTACAGTAACTCAAAAATATGTTGATCAGAGAAGTGCCATAGCAAGCATTTGTTGCTATTGAAAAGTACTAGACCATATTTCTTTGCTTAATGACACACATTAATCCTCCATTGAAATTGCAGTGTTGTCCAAGCTGAATCTGGCTTTAAAGGTTTAAAATATAGCCCAAACTATAAAAATGTAGCATTTTGACCAAAAAAGGAGCTGAAACAAATCTCAGCAATGTCCCTTTGGTTTTTCGTTTGCTATTAAAACCACTAAGGACATGGTCCACAAGCTTTGAAATGGTTGCAAAAAAAATGGCATTTTTTAAATTGGTGACCAAAATATGAATATTATCCAAGTACCCACTGCTACTTCTGTTTTCAGTCCAGTTTCCTAATGAAATGAGTCTTTTGTGTTCCTGCTGTCTATCTGTCTGCGTAATCATCTGTTCATCCACCTGTCACTTCCCATCAAGAACTTTTGGATCTACTGACCAGTTTCAACCAGATTTGAAAGGGAAGCAGAAGGCTCAGAAATTATTATCGTTCTCCAAGTTGTGTGAAAGTCAACATTTGTCTACAGAGAGCCATTCAAGTGACCAGTAACACAAAAAGGACTCCTTATTAGGACACTAAACAAAATGAAGTTCTTGTCTAGCTAGGAATGTAATAGCATCAATTTTTGGCGCAATATGGTTTCTTGCATAAACATGACTGCAACTTAACAGGCAAAAGCAGAGTGTAAGACACGAAACACCTGTAGGAGAGATCTATCCCTTCTGACCAGTGCATGTTGAAAGCTCTGCAAAAAAGGCTTTGACTACCTTGTAGAAAGGTTAAGCCCTGAGCACAGGCTTTTGAAAGGGATGGTTGAGCAATGCTAACAGTAATGGCTGGCATTTGTTTTCCCTAATTATAGGCTCCAGAAAGCCAGGCTTCTAATCTAAGCTAGTCTTCTAGATTTGCTGCTTGGTTGATAGGAAGAGAAATTCCCACCCCATCCCCAGGATTCATGACATCTCCGTTGGAGCTGAGTGGATCTCCTTGCAAGAAGGCATGTCAGAATAGGATAGAATAGAATAGTTCCAGTTGGAAGGGACCTACAATGATCATCTAGTCCAGCTGCCAACTAGCTTTCTCTCTGCAGCACCTGTGGAGACAGTTTAAATCACATCATAGACTCCTTTCCAGTAGTCAAACATCTTGCCGGGTTGGTTATTAGCTCTCCACCTACACGGTACTTACCATTCAGGTTTCATTAGGAGAGAGGAACATTAGTAATGAGTTGTTAATGAATCTCACAATAATATAAGTCCCATGCTGAAAAACATTCAGTATATGGCTTCAATGAAGTTTTTTTCATGCTCAGCTCTGTTAATGCATTCAATATGCTATTTGTCAAATAATGCCAGACAACTGTCCAAAAATAATAGACAAGCAAGACTTTTTTCTTTATTTTTTCCTCTTTTTAACAATTATTGCACAATCTGTCTAGAATTGCTCAGATGAATGATAGATGGTAAAGTTTTGCTAAAATTGCTCAACTCAATTCAGACAGCTTGGACTGATATGTAAATGCTTTTCAGATAATAAAATGGTCTTTGTCTTTTTAAATGGAGCAGTTATGCAAAAGAGATCTGCATATTCACTGAAGAATCCTTGGAAAATGAGAAATGTTGTTGCCCTGAGCTATTATTTGCCTTGCAAGTTTCTAAGGTGTTTCAATATGTTTTATTTTCTTTGTTTAATATGCTCAATATTTAAAGCATTTGGAAGATTGTTTCCACTACAGATATCTACATTAATAATATTAACCTCGTCAGTGCTCCAGGAAAGATCTCTGTGTCCCTAAAGAGCATATGCTAAACATCCTGGCATTTCCACTTGCAATACTTAGTAGACAGTGCCTTAGGCAAGCACTGGTATATGAGCTGGATGTAGCTGAATACAATTCATATCAAATAAGCTAGGGGACAGAGCACAGAGAGCTCCTGTTTCCAAGAATTGTCACCTGTCGGACTGCTTTGCTACAAAATATTGATGGTGGGAATGAGACATAAAGGAAGAAACCTGCCTATGTTGCGGAAAAGTATACTTTTCTAAGCATAGTAGCCTTGCACTATGCTCTTTGAATAGTCAGGATAATATCATTGTGCATAACTGCAGGCTTTTGCCAGGTTCCAGGTGATTTCTAGATGACATCGCCTGTAATTTGATCATATCACCTGTGATTTAAGCACAAGGTCGATCTTTTTCATCCCAAAACAAAAAATAGACATTTATCAGCCTTAATAGAATAATGGCCATGTTTCTTTCCTTGTACGTCAGTGTTCATTAAAACAAGTTTTCTGCCAGCAACAGAACCAGGGAAACACTCTTGCTTTTGGATTTGTATTTCTGCCCCCTAAGTCCCACCCCCAGCATACACTGGCTCCCTCCCACAGCGGCTCCCCATGTGAAGGAGAAGCACCTTGCTGCAGCTCCTCTGGATCTCCATGCATGATGACTGGAAAGCACATGGTGACCGGGGAACTGTCTGCTGTTAAACAGAGCTTAAAATTGCTGAATCCTCACTGCCTTTCCTTCACTGCTGGACTACTCTAGTCTACCTTTTCTCTCCAGCCTACAGTTTTCATGAAAATTGAGGCAAAGCGCTTATCTTTGCCTGCTCTTCCTTTAAAAACAGTTGGAGTTGAATAATAGAGTCAAAACTGGTAACGGTTACAAGGACAGTCAGGCACACAGCAGGAACAGAAAATCAGTGCAAAAACTCTGCTGAATATATTCAATGGAAATATTTCAAATACTAACAACAGTTCAGTCTGTCTTAGTTAGGGAGACTAATTTTAACTAATGTTTGTCTTGAATAGTGCTACAGCCATAAAAAGGGTATGCTTCAAATGTAAACTAAAACCTAATCTTAAGAAGTTATTAAGGTCATAAAATCAAGCACAGCAACATTAAGAAACACAGAGATCACCTTATCCTCTGATGACACGGTCAAAAGGCCTGAGAGTCAGGACTGAGGCTAGCAGACCTGTTAGGTACAAATTAAAAGCACATCTTGGTAAATAATTGCAAGCAGTTTAGCAGTTAAATTGTCTTACTGCATCATATAACCATTTACGCAAGGGGTTGGCAGGAATTATAATGTCCTCCAAGACCTCTTGGCCTCTGACTTTCCACTGAAAGGTTCTGGCTCAAATTTTTATGCTTATGTTTCTAACATGAAAAGTTTAGGTGAGCAAGGTATGCTGCTTTCATGCACTGCTTGTCAAGAATTACAAGTTAAGTATCTGTTAACAGGTTGTCAGATGGGCTTTCACTATATCCATAGCCAGCTCCTTTGATTACGTATGACAATTTGCAGCATTTGCAATGGTTAATCAATTAAGCCAGCAACGCCTTTCCATTCAGGTTTGATCTCGGTGAATGAGCAAACGGCTGTTTTGTTCCCATTTTGATTCAGCAAGAATGACTAGAGCTTGAAATTGTTGACTTTGGAGGAAAGTCAGGCAGAAATTATTTGGCAGATTTGCTGGATATTTAGTGTTCCTTTCAAAACCTTCCCAATTAAAAAGCCCTCAAAAGGAGTACACTATTCCAATGAAGAGCGGGGAGGTGGGAGGAGGAGGAGGAACACATGCAGGAAAAAGTCCTGATTGTGGACTGTATCTTATGGATTGATTCATACCCCATTTGTCACTCCTTCTTTAATGAAGCAATACCAGGTCAATTTATCTTCTCCAGCAAGATGTTGTACATTTGGAGCATGAGCCAACTTTGATGGTTGTGGAGGCAAACTGTAAATGATGGCCTGGTTACATTAACATATTTCCATGGAAAACTAAGGAGCTTTTTGCAGTGATATCAACCAGCTTTCCCATAGAAGCACAGCAAATACAAGCCGCTATACATGAGCAGCAAGACCACCCCTGGATGGACTTTGGTGGCTTCCCACATCCCATCTCTAAAAAGAAGATTTCTACAGCATCCTTTTGTGATCTTCATTGCCCACTTGCTAAGGAGCTCCAGTGTTAGTGGAGGCACCTCCTTTCTCCAACTTCTCCTCTGCTCTGGGTTTCTTCTGCCGACCCTGAAGCCTTCTCGTCCTTCCTGATGCTATAAGCAGCAGGCAGATCCATTGGAATTTCTCTGTCAATTTTTTACTGTATATATACATCAGTGTGAATACATGGGACACATTAAATATCTGTTACCAGAGGGGACATGGGCCTACAATAAGCTCTGTCTCAAGTACTGTGCTGTATGGGAACTTTAAGGTTGTAACATTTATAGTACTTCTAAGGGGGGGATGGCCATTTTAATGCTCTTACTGATGCGCTTTGCTTAATTGCCGTCAGAATTGGTGGCTGGCATTCAGCTACCCTGAGCTAAGGAGCTAAAATACTTTAATGTATGTCTCTAGTAAGTGCAAATAAAAAAAAAAAAAAAAAGAGTATGTGGTTCAAACTGAAAGGGGAATTTGGTGGGGGGGTGTCTTTTGGGGGATAAACAGAAAAGTTTGATTTAACTAAAAAAAGATCTGTGGGGGTTTTTTTCAGATTATGTAACCCTTTAAAACACAATTTTCTTCTCTTTTTTTAATTTGTTATTTAAATTTTTTATTTCAAAATATAGAATATCTGTTCAGTTTTAAAAGATCCTTACTATTTTTCACCTAAAATAATTTCCCAAATTTCATTAACATTTTCTCCTTGTCCCTCTTGTCATTAAGGGATATCATAGGATTATTTTTTGGCAAGCTGAATTTTAGTGTGTCTCTCCATCTCAGATTTTCCCCAAGACCCAAGTGCAATTCAACTTCACAAAAGAAGGAGAAACTGTGTGAGTGAAGCCATTACTCCCTCAAACGTTGGAAAGCATATTTTCTCTTATTTACTTTATAACATTCTAGAATGGTACAAAAATATTTTGCTAACCCAGTACACCAGAATCAAATGTGAACGGCTAAAATTATGTGGCAATCTTAATCTAATTAAACTAATTTGATAATGCCCTTTTATCCTCACTGTATTACAAAGTATGAAAAGTCTTGAACAGGCCTTTATTTTAATTGAATGAGACTGGATTTTGTCGTCTCAGAATTAATGACAAAGTACTTGCTAGCTAGGATAGCAAGAGGATTGGGCCTAGTGCATTTAAATTTTGTAGATACTTTTAATCTGCATGATTTACCTTACATTTGGAGCACAGTCCATTTACTTACCCAAAAGATCATGTGCTTGTTGTTGTATGTCACCATTATTGTCCTTATAATAATTTAGTATATAAATGGAAGCCAAATTATTCTGTCTCTTGTCCAGATTGACAGATGAGAAACTGTTCCTTAATTTTGAAAGAACAGCCTTGATGTGTTTCATTATCTAATGGGAGCTGGTGATGGCTTTTTCAGCAGAATGTGTCAAATTGATGGGTTCAGGCTGATGACCCTTTGGGATAAGAGATGCCAGCTC
Organism: Platalea leucorodia; assembly: GCF_965183815.1. NCBI lineage: Eukaryota > Metazoa > Chordata > Aves > Pelecaniformes > Threskiornithidae > Platalea > Platalea leucorodia. The sequence continues at coordinate 86,557,862 of NC_138827.1, read as the reverse complement.
TGGCAGGGCACAGCACGCTTACTGGCAAATATTAAAATAGGTAATGACATTTTTTTTTTAATCCGGAAAGGCCTCAGTGCAATTCATCTGATATCATAACACAGACCAGAGAGCAGCTTGAGCAATTAACATATTTTTAACATGAAGTTTTCAGAAGTTGGTTCAACTCTTTACGCATGCAGCTGCAGTGAACCAGTTCTAACTATAGCTTGTAAATTAAATCAGTATGGTAAGGTTAATAGATTAATGATTTTCTCATGAATGCAATGTGTTGGCAAGGCACAAACATAAACCAAAGGGCAAGGAGGACATAGCACAGTTGCATAAACAATGGAGATGTTAAGACTTCATTAGTTCTTCCATACTAAATGTGTGGTAAGAAAAGTCTTGCATCAGTGATGACAATAGGGACACATTAAGACCTGCTTTTACAGTTGAGAGGAATGATGACTGCAGAAGAGCATACAAAGACCAAAAAGAGCCCTTGGGAAAGGAACAGTTATAATAAGTACTTTGCTATATACTGTCATGGTTTAACCCCAGTCAGCAATTAAGCACCACACAGCCACTCGTTCACCCTCCCCCCCATCAGTGGGATGGCGGGGAGAATCGGAAAAAAAAAGTAAAACCCATGGGTTGAGGTAAAGACAGTTTAATAGGACAGAAGAGGAAGAGATAATAATTAATAATAATAATAATAATAATAATTAATAAAGAATATACAAAACAAGTGATGCACGATGCAATTGCTCACCACCCACTGACCAATGCCCACCCCATCCCTGAGCAGCCATCGCTGCCCCCCCCAGCCTACCCCCCCAGTTTATATACTGAGCATGACGCCCTATGGGATGGCATGGCCCTTTGGCCAGCCTGGGTCAGCTGTCCTGGCTGTGCCCCCTCCCAGCTTCTTGTGCACCGGGCAGAGCAGGGGAAGCCGGGAAGTCCTTGACTGGTATAAACACTACTTAGCAACAACTAAAACATCGGTGTGTTATCAACATTATTCTGATACTAAATCCAAAACACAGCACTACACCAGCTACTAGGAAGAAAAATTAACTCTATCCCAGCCAAAACCACAACAGATACATAATATTAAAAAATAATAAATTTCAAAAATTATAGTAAAGGTTTTTAACAATTGCAAAAGCTTCCTGGTGGAATCTGTATATTCTTCAATACTTTCAGAAGTTTATAATGTTTTACTGAACCCAATCAAATACCTTCCTATCATCTTCAGTGGAAGTAACTAGATCAGTGATGAATGTTTTGAAACCCCGCCTAAATTCTTTACATAAAAAGGCAGTCTTCCTTTAAAATTACAACTTTTTTAAAATAAGGCAAAATTTGTATGATATGTTGTGCTAGGTCAATTGATACAACCCAAAAAATAGACAATAATTTACTAGACTTGGTATTACTGAGTAAACTGTATGTCACTAGTCTCCAGTTATACTTAAAGGTCTCTTTCAAATATATGAATGTATGAAAGAACAATCAATAAAGAGGCAATATCCTTCTCTGAATTACATTTATGTCTGGCCTGAATCATGAACTGGATGTTCTTCAGTTTGAACATCTTCCTTGTTTACTGGAAGTCCACAGATAGATAGTACTAATACTTAAGACAAAACCATTAAACATTTAATAGTTGAATTCTAAAGACACATTTCAGCCTACAGACTGCTTACACACCACTTGCTGCAACACTGCAGTCAATATTTGTGGTGGTTCTGCAAAGCACATCCATGGATACACCAAGATAAGGTTGGGTTGTTCCTCACCTGGAAAAGTCCCACTAGCAGCAGTGTTTTTCATAAGGTGCTTCGGTGAGCTGATTAGAGATGAAATCTTAAAGTGTGTTTCCTAGTCTGCACATCTAGAAAAGCCCTAAGAAGGAAATGACTGCCCTAAGGAGCTCAGCTCATCATTCACAGGGACTGAATGAATTTCAAGCACTTCTTATGCAATGAACAGGCACATCAAGAGAGAAAATGGGTTGCCCATGAAAGCACTTAGAGACCTACTTGAGTGTAATTTAGCAGCCAAGGCTTCATTTGAGATTGTAACCACAAGCAGGCAGCAATGGAGCATCATGACAAGGGATGGCTTAGGTTGCTAAGAATCGAACGCACAAGCTTGTGGGTAGGAAAATCCTGAAAGGCAGGAGCAGGAGCAGTGCTGCCTGACTGGTGTTGAGTGGCTTTGGAACCTGGGTTGTAAAAGCTGATTATCACACATAGATATCTGTATACTCACTCAGCTTGACTCACCCACTCCAAAACAGCAGTATCACCCACAGCTGCAAGGAAATCGTGACTACATGAGCTGTAATCTCAGGCTTTTCTTTCTATATTCAACACTACTTAGCAGTAAGCACTTGTCCAGCTTTAGTTTGGAGCTTTATCTTAGGAAGTGAGAGAAACGCTAAGTTTGGGGTAAGGTCTACGTTATCCCATCAAATTGCCCTTCTGGATTACAGAGCAGAAATTTGGTAGTTCACACCAGTAGATTAGGTCTATCCTGTAGGATGATTCCCATGCATTCATATCAAATGTGCCAAATGGGGATCCCTTTGCAGATACAGTTTTCCTTTCATGCCTTTTCCGTGTGTAAATCCATAACAAGGAAACATGTAGGTACTTAAATTGCTAACTACAGTGTTGACTGCAAAACCAGTAAGAGTGCAAGTACCGGATTTTTTTCTGGAAACTCCTTTAGCAGGTGAAAATGATGCCTAAAAAATTAGAAAGCTTGAACCTCTCTGCAAGTTTATCCTATGTGTCACTGACAGTAACCATAGAAGCACATTAAGGTATTGGTTTCTGCAAGTAGCAGGATCTAAAATCTGTGCTTTCTATGCTGGATGGGATAAAGTACTTTGGGAATGAATATGCCTCTTCCCATGACCATCTAAGTTGAATGGCTTGTCAGTTGGGATGTCTTAACATGTTTACGCTTCTGAAGTAGCTCACTGATGTCTTGCATCTTTATCAGGATTCTAATAATGCTTTGTGTTTTCCTTAAAGACCTGTTTTCCTGGTGTCACAAAATCATGCCAAAACCTCAGTTTTCATCTACAAAGTGCATTTTGTCTTTGGTGTTGTAGAGAAGGGCTGGAAAATAAGACTTGAATGAAGCTCAGGTATGAAAAAAAAGGCAAATATACAAGTTTTAAATTATTTTAAAGCCAATGTCATGATTTTTCAGCAGGAAGTGACTTATGGGTTTTAGTGGTTTGGATTTGTAATTTAAAGAACAAAAGAAACCATTACAACTGTCAGAAGTGCATAGCAAAGCAAGGAGAGTGCTGAACGTCAAACAAACATTTTCACTGCTGGACATACCTCCTTCAAACAAGTCTCTCTCAGCCAAAATGGAATGGGATCAGTTTAAACTAGAAAAAAAATATCGAAATTAATAAAAGTCAAGTTTTATTGGAAAATCACACCGGGAGGAGATGGTTTAACAAATTTACTGACAAATTTAGCAGGAAAAATTCACCACTGGCTACATTAACATAAAAGTTAGTTGTACTGGCTTTTCACCTTTGAAGCACAAAGCCAGAGATCTGCTTGCAGTATTTAAGTCAGGAATATTCCTGGGGCTTTCAGAAGCTGTTGCCTTCTCAGCATGATTTGATTGATGAGAACGAGACAGGCAGCAATTGTCGTTCTATTGCAAAATTCTTTATCTGTAAGTTTATGGGCAGAACTGGAATTTGATGAATTTCAGGTCATGGCACAAAGGCATTTCTTTCCCTTCATTCTGGCTTTTAGAAACTCACTTTCCAACAACAGGCAATTTGATTTGTATGTTCTATTCTTGATTTAGCCAAGTCATTCTGATGGCCAGAGATTTTATGACAAACAAGTTTTCCCACAATCTTTTGATTTCTGCATGTCATGGTAACCAATGACACTAAATAACAACACTGTCTAAATACTTTTGGGATCAAATTGTAGCTATGGACAAGGGCCAGTATAACAGTGAGAGGAAGTTTTGCAAGGACAATTTAGCAGCAGATAACACAAAAGACGTCCTTGAAACAAAGGAAAATAACAAAAACAGGTGCAACAGCAGTTACTGAAACACAGACCTCTGAGTGCTCTGCACACGAAGAAGAGCAGAATAAAAAAGGTACAAGAAGGCCAAAGCCTACAGCCATTGCTGAGCTAAAAATTCCTCCAGTACTTTGGATATCTTTTCTGCCTCGGAAAGTGAAGATTCAGTCCTCCAGTAATACAGTGTTATTTCTCACATAGACTGAGCTGAAGTTAAAGAGGACATGCTGAAGTTCCTGGCCAAGCATGGATTCCTGTCTGGATAGTGGCTGAGACCCCTGCTCTGGGAAGACGGCTTCATTTCATGAGCACATGCCTTGCATTTTCCTTAGTCATGCTTCGTGAAGGGCAATAGTGCTTGAATTTTGAATGACACTGATGTCTCCCCACCCCCACCCCCCCCCACCCCCCGCCTAGCAATATTGTGATATTGCCATGAATCACATAGCTATTTTTGGACAAAGTGGAATTTCAGGAACTGTGAGACAGGCATTGAGGGTCCCTCTCTCCACTCCATCATCCCTGCTCTGATAATGATCTAGGGAGCAGACCCTGGAAACTTCTGGTCATTGGTGGTAGCTGTGGTATCCTGGCACTCTGGATGATGCAGCAAAAGGCCAGCTGAGAGGACAGCAAGCACTTTCTCTGGTAAAAAGTCGACAGACAAAGGAGAAGTTAAACTCTCGTCCTTGCAGTAAAATGGGAACTGTGGTGAGTGAAGCCACGTCACAGTGTTAGCAGGTTGCTGAACGGCACAGCATCATCAGCTTAACAGATCAGTGCCAACTACATGGTAGCTCAAGATGGGTCCAGCATTCTTCTGAAAACTTAAAAAGTACAGTATGGAAATGAAAACTTTTCTGCAAAGTGATGATACTGTAATCCATTATCAAAAAGCACTTTGGTGGCAAGTACTAGAGATAAGGCACCTGCTTGTTATCTGAATCTGAGAGGCACCTGGGAACAACAGGAAAGAGCAGAGAGTTACTCACATACCTTTTTATAATTAAAGGGATAATGATTTGATCTGGAATTAATGTTTGGAAGCAAGCTGTGTGGCTAGGGAAGCACTTTAAAATTCACACCTTCAAGTATTTGATTGCTGTAGAGGAGCCTGCTTTTTTGGCATGCAGCATATATTTGGTGTATAAAGAAATACAGAACAGTTTGACCTTGAAGCAATTAATCTCTTCTGAGGCACACGGGTTTTGAATGGACGTAGACATAATTAGAGTTTTTAAATTACACAAGGCATGCTCAATCTTTCCATCAGTGTATAGCTGGAAGAAAATGTGGGAAGGATCTCTGGGCGAGAGGAAAGGACTCCTACTTTCCAGAAAAAGCATCTCCCATGTTTGGGGAGAGAGGTATCCTTTAAATCTCAGTTCTCCGCTGTTTATTGCAATTTGATATAAGACACTGGACATGAGTAAGGAGAAAGCTGCTGATAGTGTCGTATCCTTGCATCATCTATCACAGATTTAGCAAAAGGAGAGTCAGATATCAGCCATAGTGCTACTGTAGAATTTATAGAAGGATTTGGAATTAGCATTTTTACCTTTTCCAGAAAACTTTTCTATCCACTGTATTTACCAAAGGGAAATAAAACAATACCTCACATAAAGCTATTTGCCTTATTCAGAAACCAATATCATTTAGAATTGTATAAATAGTACAATAATAAACAAAGAAAGGAGTGTCCTGTCATAAACCTAGCATGGAAGAACTCCAGGAGTTCATCACCTTCTCAGACATCCACGTAATTCAGGACTAAGGGCTGATACCAATGGCATGAAATAAGGAGCAGAAGTGCTATAATTAGTAAGTGCTATAACTAAGATCAAAACATAATTCAAATTCTAACTGCTCTTTCAGCAGCTTACAACTTTTCAGACCAATTTCTTACTTTTTCAAAGGGCATAGTCAGGTACTTCTCTTTTGCATTTAAATTGCAAAGTTATATTTTTTTATAAATTATAATCCAGTAAAGAACATAATTTGATTTATCAGCACCAAATTCAGACTTACTCTAAGTGACAACTGTGTTTTATACCACACACATAACAGGCTTGCCTTGATTTCAAATGCAGGTTTAAAAGAAAACAAATGCTAAGATTAAAAACAGGATATTGCAGATAAATAAATACTAACTGAAATTAATAGAGCCAGATTAATTTGCATCAAATCAAGATCCAGACCATAGTCTGAAGAGCCATAAATGGGAAAATGAATAGGCACCAACATTTTTTCCCCAAAACTGCCTTTCTGAGAGTAATCACAGTACCTGAACGCTCTTAATTTAATCATTCGCTGGAGGGTGTTACAGGTAAGTGCTCATAATAAACAGTAGGTGTTTCCCTGAGGGCCATGATAGTTTGCATAATGTGCTAGCTATTTATTTTCCAGTGTTATGGTGACAGAAAACTGTTACAGTACAGCTAATTCTAATGAGATATTTCATAAATGTCTTTTGCTAACGAGAGATCTTGTTTAAGTTCTGAGTTTCAAAGGTTAAAATAATACAGCACCACCAGTACAGTCACTGCTGTTACATATGATCCAATTCTTTTTTCTTTAATTAAGTTTTGTATGTTCTAATCTATTTATAGATGGAGACATCGAGAGCCCCACAGCTGGAGCAGATGTGGCTGTTATTGGAGGTAAGTAACAGACCGTACTAAGCAGCACCATTAGAATTAAAACAGCAGGTTGGTTGATGTCTTGCATTTTGCAAAACCCCTACTTTGCTGACAAGACAACAGGAGTGGCACAATTAGAGTTAATTAGGCCAGTGGGAAATCTGCTCCCAGAGGGGCTACTGGCAAGATAATGAGATGAGATAATGAGCATAAACTGTATAGTGAGCAGCACCACCCCCATCCATTTCCTCATTTTAAGACAAAATACCTAAGAGTCCAGCAGCAAAGCTAACCTCTGATTTTCTTCATTATTCACTGGGCCAAGATTTTCATTTAATACAAAACTGGTGTAGCACCTTTGATTTGAGCCATGCTAGCTCATACCAGCTGACCCTTTGTTTTTACAGAATATACCACAGTGCATTTCTTGGTGTTCCATTAAAGCTCTCTCATGCATTTAAACTAAATACAGTTGTCAGAATAAATGAGCAAAGCTATGTTCACGGAGAGAACCTGTCTTTTTATTTTTATTGTGTTTGTTCACTTCCATGCTAACGCACTAATTTCAGTCATTCACAAGGGGCTATACCAATCATTAGTGCAAATTGGTGAGGTTCTGCTATATTTCCCTCAGGTCCCATCTCCTGTAACTTTAATTTCAGCTTTCTATGAACAAATAGAAGGTAAATTGATTTGTACTTAGTCCCTTAGGCTTATTAATATTGTGCTACATCCAAAGCCTATTAAAGTCTCTTGTGTCAAGGGATACCAGTGAGGTCCTAAAAACTGATGAAGCCCCCACTGCAACTATGATATTATTGTAAACCTAAAGTTCTTTGTATAAGCAATTTCATTTCTGCTAAGGAGTAACTTCACTTTCCAGAACCAGGCACCATAAAATCTGCACAATAACATTGCAGGCATATTTTTAAGACAGAGTTATCATTTTTATTTACCCCGCTAATGTTCTGTCCATTCCCCTGTTTTCATGCCAATAGGGTATCCCCACTCAGTCTACTGATGCTGATAAATCCAAAGCTTTGGATATACCCTGCCACATATCTTGAACACAGGGAACAGAAGAGAGATACTGTCTACATACTCCTCATTTTCTCTGCAGAAGAGACATTTCCAGGGAGCAATTCATCTGACCAAACATAGTAATTCCGTTCTAGAAGAGAAATCACACACACACCCCACCATCCACTGATGACAGAGGAATCATAGAATCATAGAATACCAGGTTGGAAGGGACCTCAAGGATCATCTGGTCCAACCTTTCTTGGCAAAAGCACAGTCGAGACAAGATGGCCCAGCGCCCTGTCCAGCTGAATCTTAAAAGTGTCCAATGTTGGGGAAAGCCCAAGGGGAGTAACTCAGATGGAGCCTCTTGAACTGTAGATGCCTACAATGAGTCAGATTAATTCCTACCTATTGCATCCTCACAGCAGCTTCACACTCCACATATGGGATTTTCCTAGGAATGTCCGGTTCTGGTGCTTTTTATTGTGTATTTTTTTAATGTTTGATTTACTCCTGGAGTCATGTGAATATAGAATCAGCTCAGTATCATGTACTTGTGCAGAATCACAGCTAAAGAGTTTATAAGCACATCCCAGTTGTATCCAAAAAGTGTTAAAAAAAGTAAAAATCACACAAGTTGAATAAACTTCAAAATACTTCATTTATTTTCAGGATTCTTAAGTGAACAATTTCATCTGGAGGGAAGGGGATACAGCTTGTAATTTTTTTAACAACGGACTTAGGGGTGCCTCTCTTTTATGGAATTGTACCTTTCACGGTAGAAAAGGAAAAAAACTAAGGGACTCTGGGAAGCAAGGACACACAGTGTTCTCTGCACAATCACCCCTGGAACCTGGATTTACTTTCCTTCACTAGGAGTGCTTCCATTAGTCCTATGCACATTTGGGTTACCTATGGAAATTTTTGTCCAGTCAACACCTTGCTAGTAATTAGCCTTAGTCCAGGAGACAGGAAAGATCTACCCAGAATCCCTTCCTCCTCCCTGGTGTCACTTCCACATTCATTGCAATCAGACTTTCTTAATTAGAACACAGCATGAAATGGCAGCTTGCAAATACAGAGCAGTACTGCAGTCACACGGCTCCTGCTATTTGTTGAATGTCTCCTAAGAAATATTCAGTGCCCTGTACTCCGTAAATTGAGGTACACTCATGGAGGCAGGGTCGGGTTGCCTGCAAATTCCCCTGGGTATATGTTACCAGAAGGATGAAAGAAACCTGTTGGTTTTCCTTTATCTTCTCTTATTTCTCCTCATTTTGTAATGAACTTTTAGCTCCAATGAGTTCAACAAAATCAAGACATTGATTTGAAAGAAAGCTAGTGAGACTTTGACCTGCATTCCTGCAGTATCTATATCCCGTCTTGTTTTTTACCATGTCACACTCTGTTCTGATGCCAGCCACTGCAACATGCAAACATCTTATGATATATGGGCTTTTCCCTATCAAGTAATTGAAGTTGTGATGCCTGGCTGTGAGATACTGCTTGTGTTTTATTACTGACAATACATTTAACTGGTCTCTTTCCTCTAGGTGTGATTGCTGCAGTGGTATTTGTCCTCATTTGCCTGCTGGTGGTGATGGTCCGGTACATGTACAGGCATAAGGGCACCTACCACACCAACGAGGCAAAAGGAACTGAGTTTGCCGAAAGCGCAGATGCTGCTTTGAAAAATGACCCCGCTCTCCAGGAAGCAGTGGATGAGAGCAAAAAGGAATATTTCATCTGAGAGGCAAGGATTTCCATGGAGACTTCCCCAAGGGAATCAATAAGAAATGCTACATCAACAGAAGTGCTAAGAGATGGATAATATGAGGATACAGGCAAGCATCCTAATTGAAAAGTATCTATCTCTTTACTTTTTTTTGTCACTGGGCTGTTTCTGTTCCTCTACTGGTGAAGAACTAAATGCCAGGTACTTGCTTGTTGATTTTATTAGCAACACAGCTGGTCACAGTTGAAATCAATATCAGATAAGAAGAAACAAAATCTCAGCATGAGTGATACACCAAAACCAGATAAAGATAGCAAATGTCAAGCCTTGACATTTGGTGAAAATAGCAGATGCCAATGCAAAATATCCTCCTAGAGTTAATGATGCATCCTATGCTGATATGATACAGAACTACCTGAAATTGCATTTCAAATGGTCACAGAACAAACATTAAACTAGATAAAGCTGATGTAGCTGGAACAAAAATAGCTTTGTAGCCCAGATATATCCCCCTCTCCTTAAATGTGCAATTTTGCTGGCACAGGGGAGTTAGTTTGTTTTGTTTGTTTGGGGATTTAGATTGGGATTTTTTTTAGTTTTTTGATTTTTATATATATAAAAGTCAAAGACACTTCAAAGAAATAAAACTGTTGGAAAACATGGGAAATGTAAGAATGAAGGATTTATTTCTAACTTGCTCTGCATGGCAGCTTGAGAACTGCAAAATGTTGGAATTTACAATGTAGTAGTCAGTAAACTTACAAATATGATTCCAATTAGTTGGTAGGTTCCCTGCATGCATGCATAAATAGATATTAAAAGGTAAAGCATCTTGGTTTGAGCAGGCCTTTTGAAACAATGGAGCTCAGCTAGATTTTTTCATGTAAGATATTTTTGCCTGGGTATTTTTTTATTTATTTTACATTGGAAAATTCTCTTGAATGCCCACCAGCAGGATTTTGGATTTTTGCAGGGAGAGGAATTAAGTTCTGGTGCAGATACTGATAAATCTTTTACAAATGCAACCATAAGACTGACACTATAAAGAAGCTTGCTCATCTGCATCCCACTGGGTTCTATTGATGTCTCCCTCTGTATGGCCTCTGTATGGCCTTCATATTGTGCTAGGTAAGAGAATTACACCGACCATTGATGCTTTATTATAAATAAATAAATAGATTAGTCATGGTGGGTCACATGAAAAGATCTTATTCCTCGCCTAAGAATCAATGGTGAGGAGTTTCTTTACCCAGTAAGCTGGCTTCCTAATTGAAGCTCAGAATTAGCTCCGGAAATAATTGTTCTCTGCACCTGCTCATCCCCAGCTGTGATGGTGCTGTGGACTACTGAAAATAGAGGGAGAGAAATACACGATAACAAATAAGACACTGATGAGCTCTGCTCAACTCAATATGTTTTTTCCTGTATTTTGATCTATATGTATGTGTACATATATATAAAGTCATCTACAACTGTGCTTTCAAGACATCATTGTTGCTGATCACTTGTGCTCACTTCTTGGCACCAAAGCTTGGAAAGCTCCTGGACTCCAGTATTCATTATCGACATTGGCCACAAAAATGCTGCAAGAGAAGACAGATCTGAACAAGACAAGACTCTGAGGACCCAAGTGAAGAAAGGGGATATTTTTGTCTTTTCAATCACAATCTCAGTCTTTTCTCAGCACCTGAAGGAGAGGGACTTTCAGTTATTCTTAGAATCCCGATAGCTTTGATTTTGAATCTTAAATCCTCACATGTTTGCATTTTAACCAAAGAATATCAGAATTGTGGCAAATTTACTAAATGCTTAAGATATTTTTTATAACATATCATTGCACAACCACATTGTATTCTGTGGCTAGTGCAGTATAAAATGCACAAAACCCAGCACTAGCAGAGCTCAAATATTTTGGTATTATGCACCTGACTCTTTCCTTCTAAGATAACATTACTATTTTAATGTTTTTACTACTTTTGAAAAAGGAATCTGGTTTTGTTTTTCTAGGACAAGTGTTGGAGAAATTCACTAATCTTAGCTGTAAGACTGAGTTTGTAAAACTGAAGACCTCTGGCCCCCCAGTTCAATAAAAATGTAAATATTTCCCCCGAGGAGAGGGTAAACAGGGTGACTTGAGCTCTGCTGCATCTCCCACACAAGGCGTGGGAACATCAGAAAACTTTCCTCCAGTGCTAGCAGGACCTATAAAGGACTACCAGCCTTTTGTCCCTTTTCATATACTCAGAACCATGTAACATAAGTTTGGCTCTTAAAGAAAATTGACTTTAGAGGAAGTTGTGAGGGACATGGGGAATAAATTCCTGTCTCCCTGCCCAGTCATGCAATTCTGGTTTTTGCAACTTGAGCCTGCTAATTATAATTAGACAACTGTGTCATATCTGATACACAGGAGAACCTGAATTAGTGTCTCTTTTGGGGGGTGTGTGAGTTTTTTAATTATGAGGTGGACTGAGACAGACTAACTGTCCACATTGGAACTAGAGGCCAGATTTTCTGGTGCTACAACATGAGTTCAGCAGACCTCAGCCAATTCTTACCGGTTCAGTCAACACCAGACTTTGTGTCATTGCTTCCTATAAATCTGAACCAAATGCAACTACTGGTCTTTGACTATATCCCTTCTTAGTAGCTTAATTAAATCTCTTTATCCTATTTTCCCTATTCATCTAGGCTGACAGCCCAAGCGTATAGCAACAGTTTCTCTATTGGTAATGAGCCACTTTTTGAATATTTGCAGAGCAGTGACTCTGGCAAGAGCTACAGTTTCAGTTAGTTCTTTTTTTTTTACAGTGTCCTTTTGGGTTCCAGGGCTTTGTGTATTTAGAAATGACTCAAGCATGCTGAACAGAGAGAAGAGATGGTTTGTGGAAATTTTCTGTTTATTTGTTTTTTTCAGGGCAAATTTTGCTTTGTAATGAAGAAAGCTTATGACATCTGATGACTGACAGACTCTTAACAGCCTGATCCTGCTATTTTTTAATCATACAATAACTCTACTGTCTTGAGTCATTCCATTTAGTTGTAAAAAGAATGCATTACAAACGTCCTATAACTTTTAGGACTAATTAGCAAAACATCCTTCTGCAAGCAACATGCTGTGCTAAAACAAACATTATGTACAATGCTGAGATGTCTCGGTTGGCAGCCATAGCTTTTCATCACTGATGATTAAATGATTTTTACAATTTGTTTCCTGAATAGGAGAATCAAGGAAGCAGTTTCTTTTTCCCCCACATACTTTTATCCCAGGTTCCTCCATTGCTGCGGCCTGTTGTCCCGCAGCTCTCCGGTGCCCCATCTCCCCAACTGTGACTGTCATTCTTGCTTGCATTCCCCCAGGCTCCCATCTGGATCCCTACTGCCTTCCCTATGGCAAAGAACTGGCCGTTTACTTACGTATTTATTTATTTATTTTTATCAGTGAATATACTCTGTCCCTCTCTGCCAGCCAAGAACCAATTTTCACAAGGGTATTAGCTTTGAACTTCCAATCCTGTGTCAAATTTGATCAAACCTGACCAACCTGGCCTGAGATTGATTTACAAAGGGATCACATATGCCACTTTTTCACAGAAAACAACTCTAAAAATAATATTGCAAGCTCTCTAGTTAGTTAAATTTAGTGCTATAAATCTCTAGTGTTCACTAAACAAGGGAGCAGAATGACAACTCCTCAAGCAACTCAATTTTGTCCTGATGACTTAATGACCTGTGAAAGCTTGTTGAATCCCACTTTGCACAGAAAGCCACTGGCCCATGTTTAGAAGCATAAGTCATTTTCAATGATCAACAGGAAAGCTGTTCCTCAGAATTACGAATATTTGCTGGAGTTGGAAGAGAGAGGATAAATATGATCTTGTAGGAACACAAGACATGTTTTAAGGATATGAGGAAATGACAAGAGTTAAACATAATATTTCTGATTACACTGGTAAGCTTTAGGAGTGGGTCCATGGAGCTTTCAAATTCCCTCCCTGAAAAAAAATCATTGTTTACAAAAGGAAAAAAAAATCTCCTTTTAAACCATCTCTTCTTGTCAAGCTTTGAAAACAGGCTTCACAGATTCAGTATTCTACCATTCTGCCTTAACATCTGGAACTCAATTTCTTCTAATTTTTGGAGGACACCTGTACGGTCCTCCCCTGCACAAAAATGGCTGCATGCCAGTGTCAGCCCCTGTAGCAGCATTACAGCTCAGCAGAGTAATTCTGTCCAAAAGCAGACACTTCCAAATGTGTATCTGGCCACCCATTACTGGACTTCATACACATTTTTTTCGGGGGCTTGGCCTCTATCATTCCAGGTTTTCCTGAGGTCCAATGTGCCATTGCACATTAATGCAGTCCCAAGGAGTATTTAATCAGCCACTAGTCTAGATTTTTTTTTTTTTTTTATTTTTAAAACAACAGGACCAAATCACTTTGGGGGGCTATTAAAAATAGTACCATAGGATCCCTCAGAACATCAACATCGATTTTTCTCTTAAATCAAATCTAAGGATCATTGAGGGAACACCAGGACAAGAAAATAAAAAAGACTGTTCCCTTTCAGCAAGGAAAGCAGACAAGGTGCTGAAACATTTATAGCTGCAAGATAAGTAGGATGGCACCACTAGCTACAGCCTGTGAGGATTCCTCACAGAACACAGGAAACGCTGAGACAAGGTGTAAATCGGTAAAAAGATACAGAGGGGGAGAAAGTAATTAGATGCCAATATAGATGGGGAGCAGTTTTTCATCAAATAAAATAGATATCGCCATTTGGAGAAATCAAAGTGCATTTGCTGAAGCTAACTGCTGACAACAAATTTCTTTGAATTATATGAGGTGTTTGAATTCCTTGCATGTGCCAGTCCAATCAAAAAGTGCTGGTAAATACACACCAAAAGAGTACTCACGTTAAATATATTAAGAGCTGTTTATTGCATTTTCTAAAATCTCTCAGTTCTTCACATAGGAAAGCTTTGTGTGTTTAGAAAATGCAGAAGCTTCACAGCAGCAGTTCATATAAGACAGAAAAGTAAAGAAGCCCTGAACAAGCAATGAACACATATCTGATGTCTGGTAATTCAGGTAGTTAATAAAGGAAGCTAATGATATCAAAGAAAAACATATATGGTGAGTAAAAATTTCAACCATATTACAAAGTAATGAAACATTTGTAGTAGTAGAGGTCCTTCTCTAGTTCAAGAAAGTAATATCGTCAGTGACTGGAAAGAAGGAATCCTTATTCTACACAACTGTTCCCTGTGTGGTGGGATAAAATCCCACTGAGTTCAGTGGGACAAGAATTTCACTGACTATATTTATCCTTTCTCCAAAACATTGTATTCCCACCCATGTCAGAAAGAAACACACTAAATTAAAGTAGAAATCTTTATAAGGACTGACCTTTCAGCATAACCTCATGTCTTCATACCATTTTTCTGTTGTTTCAAACTGTATGTATGATGGAAAGTATCTGATATGTTGTATTAAAGTCTATTAGAATTGCAGCATTGCTATGACAAGAATAGAGAACACAGAGCATTCAAAGCTTACTGCTGATTGTATGTTAAAGCTGACTATAATGTTCATATTTACCAAAGCTATTAATACACTGCT
This sequence comes from Platalea leucorodia, assembly GCF_965183815.1. NCBI lineage: Eukaryota > Metazoa > Chordata > Aves > Pelecaniformes > Threskiornithidae > Platalea > Platalea leucorodia. The sequence goes on along the minus strand of NC_138827.1, from coordinate 86,542,774 downwards.
GGTATAAATCTACTATATTTTGAATTGAGAAAAAAAAAAAAAAACTAAACTATGAAGAACCAAATAACTTTATAATTAAAGTTGTCATTTTCAGCATTTAAAAGACTGTTCTCATATTTTTGTTCTCTTTTAAAATACCATGAACTTTGAGAATTGCCAATTACGTTGTTTTCATAAGAACATAGATCAAAAAGGAATAGTAGGCTAGAATTTTTCTTAATAGAACATGCAAACCCTAAAAGATATACTGCTGGTGTTTGCATTAAAAAAGCCAGAGAAGCTTTTGATAGATCTAAGAAGGAGTCAAACTTCAAATAAGAAATCAAACAATAATTCTCTCTGAAGGAACATTACCCTGTGGATGCCAGTGTGGACCTGTACACTGGTCTGTTATCTACTGCAGAGTATTCTTAAAAATTCTAGGCAGGCTTATAAATATCTAATGGGTATTTACTGATGGATGGCCTGCCTTCCACCCCACTGCTACCAAATTTGAATACTTCTGCTTTGTTCTTCATGCTTTCCAAACAATTTCTCTTTTATCTTAATATATCCCTAGTTAAAGAATAATCAGAGTTATGCCTAGTGTAATAGGTATTGTAATCTCACCTCTGCCACATATTTTTTTGAAGATCATTGCTGTCAGTGGAAAAAAAAAAAACAACAGTAGGCCTTTAAATGATATGTTATTGGGTCAAAATGATGCCTCAAAATGGTGAAAACCTGGAGGGTACCAGAAAGACAGTGGATCATCTAAGTTTTAATATTCGTAAGTGGAGAAGTTGTGGTAAGAACAGCTCTTCCAATGGGCCTTTCATGTCACATGGAACGTTGATGCTGTTAGGGCGCCAGCAATAGCCAAATGGTTCATTGGCAATGTTCTTGTTGGGATGACAAGCAGAGAGGTAAGACTACTGAAGACTAGGCACTGGATCCTCCATTATTAGCCAGCACATTATGGAAATTTTACCTTGACTTCATACCACATTTGACAACGGGATTCAATGTTCTTGGAGGTGCTTCAGCAGCCCAAATCTGTGACGGTGTGTACTTACCAGTGGCACTGCATGGCATATAGTTCCATGGAGATTGGCCATAGGCTCTTTGCCAAGAAATAATGAAAGTCTGTTGGCACCAAATTCATCCTTTACGGATGACCAGCTTACAGCAGAAACAAAGAGGAAAAAGGGAAAAAAATACTAAAAAAAGGGAAGTACCTGAAAATAAGAGTTTTCAGCAATATGTGCCATCACATAGCAACATCTCACACATATGTATGATTCACTTCACACCTCTCGTATCATTGGTGCTGGAACTAAAGCCTCAGTACAAGATATTTTGACTACACTGAGAAAGAAAAGGGTCCAGACCTTGCGGTAATGAACCTGCTTCCCAGCAAAGATTTTGATTAACATTTCTATTTCAGCTTAAAAAAAAAAAGAAAAACCTTTTGCAGCCGGCCTTGCTGGTACTGCATATAGAGAGGTTTCCTGATTTCTGATGTTTGGCTAATGACCAGGAAGACCCAAGTGGTCATTCCATTCCCAGTATCTTGGAAAGGAAGTATTTAATCTCCCAGAGGGATTGCTAGCAGATTCACTTGAAAGCCCTTCTCAGTGTGACATATGGATATGCTGCTAAAATGCAACTCAACACCACATTCTTGGTTACTGGGAACAATCATCTTTATTCATTTTAACACCTAATGGAGTGATCAATATCGTTTTAATAAAGCCCACTGTAAGTCATATTTAACTCAAATAAGATTTTATATTGTATTTCAATTAAATTACACTTTCTGCCATTCTTTACTGTCAATTTTTGCTTTCCTCTCCATTCATAAATTTTTGTTTCACAAATGCATGTGTGACCCTCAGGGCTCTCCATACCTTTTCTAATATTCCTGTAATGTTATGCATAAATACAGCCTTGTGCTCAGAAATTCTTCTATAGAGCTGAAATATCTCCCTTCCCTTCTGTTCAGCAGCAGCACAACTTGCCTACCAGAACAGAAGTGGAAGAATCAGAGAGATTATTATATCTCTCAGTTTTCTGGTAAAGGGATAAAGACCATTGTTCCATGAAGAGAGCTCAGGACTCTCTCCGTCTTTCTTCTTGCATGACATGAGTGATGCTTCTGACACCAGGATGTAAGAAAACAGAATGAAAAATGAAAGGCACAAGCACAGAATCAGGAACAAGCTGATTCCCCTGAACAGCAAGGTGCTGAACACTTGCTGAAAGTTAAACCACAAGAATTAGTCATAGAGACTTCTGCCGAGCCCCCAAAGAATTATTTTTCTTAGTCTTCACATTCAATACCTCCCCTTCTTCCTCCCAAAAACATCTGGCAGCTGTGTTTAAGTTTAACCAGATCTCTCATCTCTGCAGCTTCACTGGCTGCAATGAAAAATGCATTACAGGCCCAAGGAGAAGAGGAAATAGTTCAGGATCAGATTACTTTAAACCTTATCTGACCTACCAAGTCGGCTTACTCGCTGTGCCACTTGGAGGTGTAAGTTACATGGATTTTGAAAGCCTGTCCCAATTTTTTCATTTTGCCCCAGCCCTCCAGTCCAGTTTTTGTTCTCTCCCGCTGCAGAATCAGGAAGTTTCTTATAAGGTTCTGGCTGAACTTTTCATAGATCCAGTCTTCAGGGGAGGGAGGGGATTGTTGTTGGTTTGGTTGTAGGTTTTTTTTTTCCCCCATACAAAAAAACTTAAAACTTGACAAAACAGTTTTGTAATTTCGGTAACAGTTTTTGGCATTTCGATAAGGAAGCTAATGGCATAGTCATGAATGAAGGTCACATTCCCAAAGAAGGTCAGCCTTCCTACACAAAGCAGGGAGACATAGAAGATTTGAAAGAAAACATTACCAGAATATTGTTCTGACATGGACCAAACAATACCTTTTCTATAAACCAATTTCTTGGCCAAAGTTGAATTGGTTTTGAAAAAAAAGTCACCTCTTAACTCCTTATAATTGTCTCCTTTCTGCAATAAAGAGTAAATAATCAGTATGATGAAAAAGCACTTTTAATCAAACAGATGAATAAGAGGTCATTGTTCACTAAAACTATTTTCCAACAGTTCTGTGCTGTACAGTAAAATTTGTTAACATTGCACAAAGGCAAAGCAATATTTTTGTTTCATCTTCCCTCTGCAGTAACATTTGTGGAATGTGTTTGTGTCATTTTATCAAATAATCATTTTTCTTGTGCAGTGTCTTCCCAGGTCTTGCCCTCTCTCTCTACATGCATCGGGTTAAGGCGGAGCTGGGAAAATATATATAATCATTCATTGCCTAGCTCTGAGTCCAGGCAGGAGTTCACACCTTCCAAGGGCTCTGTTTTGTTTTATTAGTAGTATTATGGAAAATTAAACCCCTGAGAAAATGCTATGCAGTTCCTTAAAATTGTATATTTACCATATGTATCTCTGCAGTCACTATCCAGAGTATCTGCAAGAACATATCCTTGTTTTTTATTTGGTAACAATCTTTGAACATTTTCCAACATTGTCTTCTCCACCTTGTTGCTGTGGGTGCAAGTTTAAGACTGTATTTCTTCATTCTTAACTCTCAGCCAATATTCTTCTAGAAAGGCTGAGAAAATTACAGCATCATCTATCAGTGCAAGTCTGCATAAGGATGCAGGTGAGTTACAGTACATTCTGTTGCTAGTGGTAGGTTTGTGGGATGTTCATTTCATTTTAGTTGGCATCATCAAAGCTGACTTTGGTTTTCTAACTAAAGTCGATTCTGAAGAAAACAAGAAAACCCTTTGGATTCTGCAAGTAAACCAAAAGTCTCCTGTGTCTCAGGTAAAGCTCAATGATTCCTAACAATAAGAAGTTTGGTGCTTTATTGTCTTCCACAAAGGTGAAGACTTCTGCTGCAGTTATACATGCTGGTACCTTAAAAGCCATTGGTCATAAAAAGAACTGAAACTGACTGTTAGAGCTAAAAGCAGAAGCTTCTCCAGATTTAGCTAAGCAACTAAACGCTTCCAGCTGAGACTGCTGCCTCTCTCACATCCGTAGTTGGTCAGGAACACTTAATACACAAGAGGTGTATTGCTATAAGCATGCAGTAGGATAGCTTATAAAAAATACAATTGACTTCCTGCACGTCTTCGTCCACTAGATCATGATATATACTCAGCGAGTATCCCTTTTCAATAAAACACAAATTTTAGTTCTCTTTGCCCCAACAACAAATTGGCATGAATATTTTGTCCCATTGCAGCTAGAAAATAATTTTTTAGGAGGCTCTCTTCAGCTGTACAATATCTTATAGATAATATAGGGGCACCACAAGCCTTCTATGAGGTAAAGAACAGAAAAATTACTTCCTCAAAAGAGCAGTTGCATTTGCCCATTACAGTTTATTTGCTTAGCAAAGACCGTCAGAATAAAAATGATGCATTTCCTGAGAATTATAGAGAACAGAAAGAGTATTTGAAATATCCATTTGCAGCAAATTAACAATGAAATAGTTAAGTATTGGCTTATTTTTCTAGTGGTTTCTGGAGTATGAAGGAGCCAGCACTCCTATTAAAAGTATTTCCCACATGAAAAATCCACTATTAGTTAAAAGCAGTTAACATGCATTGTCAGTACTGCAGAGCTCAGGAGATAAGGCCCTTTGCCAAGGTGAACAACTTTCTAAAGGTATCAGCTAGTAAACACTTGGGGCCATAAGATCTGCTGACTTCCAAGCAAATTGGGATTGTTGTGATTTCCCATGTCCTTCAGTTAAGGACACTGGAATGGGGAAAGTCTGTAAAGAAATCAAAGACATAAGCAATCAGCCAGCCCAAGAAGTCTATGAGGTGAGGTATCCAGGGTGACTTGGCCAAGTTGGCATTCCCAGCCAAACAGGCAACTGAGTCTACAATAAACTGGGAAGCAGGAATGAGGGACTCCATTAGTTCTACAGCAAGACCTCTAAGCATGCTCAGATTTGCACTGGAATTTTAATAAAGTGGCGGGGTTTTATTTGTTTTTTGGTTTGTTTGTTTGTTTGTTTGTTTGTTTGTTTTTTAACACCATATAGCTTAGCTGGTGAAATTCCTGATAGGAGTAAAACAAAATAATCCCTCCAAAGACAGAGTTAGCCGCCTGCTCCAGAAGGGTATACACAGCTGCTGGGATGCAGAACATTTACATGCACATTCAGTTGTCATGTCAGTGGCTGCTGTGGCTGCTAAACTAGTCTAATCCAAAGAGTACTTCTAACTACAGGCAACACCTGAATGTAAAAAAAACAGAAATAAAAAGATCTCCATACCTTGGGAGATATGCAGTCTCTGCCTGTATGTTTCTGCCTGTGTTTTCTAGGCTCTTGCAGTTGGCGAGTGAAACAGCAATACATCTCACATGTTTACTCAGAACGACATACCCTGGCGGCACAGCACCTCGCTGAAACAACCTTGCAAGAATACAGAATTTTGTATTCCAGCTAACAGGACAAGATAACAATACAAATCATACTTCTTAAGGTCTTTTGCTAATCCCGTATAAGAGAAAGTTAAGCTTTGCACCACTGTACCCATTAACACCAGTGTGACAAAATCAGCAAATGATTTGTATCCCCAGGTGTGTATGTCCTAATTTTGGATGGATCACTTGATAGAGATACAAGCAAATGACTCAGCTTCATAAAGAGAAGCATCATCTAGAGTCACTCTGGCTGCCCCAGACTTGCACAGCTTTTTGTGGCTGTGGCTCTGTTTCAGAGCAGCTGCTTCATCCCCGTTACCACAAGGAGCTCCGCTGTCTCATGTCTCTCAGATCTGTGTGCAATCTCAATAATCTCCACATCAACATCTGCCGCCAGCTTGTGAGGGCCATCAGCTACAGACAAAATGCTTTCCAGAGGGTCTTATCACCTCTGATTTAACCACTGAAAATGGACTTTGCAATAACTTTAACAACAGCTGAAAGAGGCTACAGATGCTGGGCAGAGTCCGTAACTCACAACAGCAGCTGGATCAGACGCTGTAAAGCCAGAGCAACCTGTGGGCTAGAAATGCTGTGTTGGTGGATGAACACACAAATGCATGGACCTGGGAAGACAGATGAGCTTTACCGTGGTACTCTGGGAATCGTGGAAAGTGAACTCATATCGCCTAGCACCTGTGCTGTATAAATACAGCTATATACTTGTGATTCAAGAGCAGCCTGGCCACAAAGACAGGCTGAATTAACCCAGCGCCTATCTGTGGTTGTTCAAACTCAGTTACAACATCATCTGAGAGAAATCTCTTCTGACAGCTGAGTCAGATAGGAGTAGGAATTGATGGTAGTCACTAACTATGAAGATCAAGCTGTGGATCTCACAAATATTTTATCACCATACAGCACAGAAAACCTCTCCTTGAAATTCCCTGCACCTCCACACTGATAGGCAAAGTCCAGGCAGGATCTCTCTGTAAAAGGCTGTTTTTCTGTTGTTTGGATCCAGGGTTTCAGCTCAGCCCACAGGCAGCTGGTATAAATTAACACAGATCCCTTGACTTCAGGGTAGCTACTTTGACTTAAAAAAACCTGAGCAATGTAAATTGGTCAAGGATCTAATACATGAATATGTTGAAAATTGAGATCTGGATGAAGAAAAGTTACGAAAAGGCTTGAATCCAAGACTTAAGACTGAGTATATTTTTGTTAGGTTTCCAACAGCAATTCATGTTGCAATAGGTGAATCAGAGAATTAAAATGACCTCAAGCACAGCAAACAAACAGCATCTTTGAAAACAGAGGATTCTGATCCTTTCTAAATTACATTGGCAGAGTCTTAATTTTGCTGAACTGATGGCTTTTGTTTTGTCTCCTCAGCACAGTTAATCTGACAATGTGCTACTGTAATTATAAGCCAAGGCAAACTTGCATACATTCTAGGGAGAGTATTCTTTTAACAGAAAAAAAGAAGAAATACGCTATTGTGCATTAATGACTTCATTAAATAAATTTCTCAGGATTTTTTGGGGGGAGGATTGAAATGATGGGCAAAAATTATCTTCTTCAAACATCTGGGAGCAGAGCACAGCTGGCTCTCTATTGGAGCTTGGCACTCAGCATGCTATGAGACATACTTGAGCACATAAGAGAGGCTCTTATAAAGCTGAATCATTTGGGCAATTAACACTCAAAGCAATTTTCACACAAGCCCTTGATATATGAAATTTGAGTTTTCCATAAGTGACAGGCAGGCTTCTGTATGCAGACAGCTCCAGCTTTGCTGTAGCACTTCAAGGTTTATGAAGGGGAAAATGCTTTCAAAGATGGAAGGTGCTTTAAACAAGTTTTTCTGCTCATTTGAAAAGGAAGACCTACTGACAATGTTTTACTATTATGGGCCTGTCTAAAGTTAGTTACCTCACAGGAATATTCAGATCAAGGGAAAAAGTTTGAAAGTTCTACATCGCAAGCAGATAATGTCTCAGAGGACTAAAAAAATAACTTTTAATTGATTTTCACCTCTTGAACAAGATCTTGCATTGGGTGTAAGCTGGAGATTCTCTCTTAGGAAGGCACAGAGTTTTGCTTACATTTTCTGCGACAGCAACAGCTTAAGGTAATGGCAAGAACTTGAAACAGACGAAAAAATATGGATTTGATAAATGTAATTACTTTGGATCAAAATCCCTGGAAAGTAATTGATTTTTTAAAAATGTATATTAAAAACCCAACAAAATTTAAGTAAGTTGCCTATTAATGTTAAAAGGCCACATACAATATAGTTCACTGACTCAGAATTCCCAGACATCTGGGAATTGAGTGATGGATCTATAATGCTTAGAATGGGTAACCCTGTTCATATGGCAGCCAGAAATTATCACAGGCAGGTAAGGAGGGTAAAATTTGGAGTTAGTCACAGACAAGAAGATTAGGAAAAAAAAATAGAATTTGTTCAACCATTGTCCATAACCCAAGCACTTTGCAAAGTAAAGACATCACCCTTAAATCTAAAGCATAAAACAAGAGGAATAACAACTTTCTTCTCCTACTCCTTCAGCCTGTGAACTGCGAGTGAAGGTTCAATGATCACAAAATTAGTTTAATTTATTTTTGAATACTTAGGCTATTTTTCCCACTTTTTTAATTAAGTACAGGACTGAGTAAAATAGAAAACAGAAGAATACTGTTGCTGCTCCTTCAGTTCTGCGGCAAAGTGATTTCAGATACTCTTTGAAAAGGAATATTGTGATTTAGTAGCAGTACAAGGAAGGTTATTTAGAAGACAAAGTTACATAGAGCATATGCTGCCTACCGCTCTGCTCTTATACTATCAGCTGGTTTTGATAAAGCTACTCAGTTTCCACAGAGATAACTGAGAATAGAATCTGCCCAAAGACCCCTGGTTCGATTAGAGTTTTTAAGTCAGAGTTGAAACCTATCTTCTGAAGCAGCCTTCCTATCAGTAACTGCTCCATAGTAAGAAATAAGAGATACACAGTCAGATCCTTTAGACCTAACAGAAAATTGAACAGAGATGCCTTCAAGAGGTAGACCTATGCATTTGAGGTATCTCAGAAAGCCTATATTTGATCCCTAGTAGGGTCAATAACAAAGACTTTATTTATGCATTGCTACTAAGACTGATAATAGCACTTACAATAGCACTTCATCATTAAGAACCTCAAACTCATTTCAGCCTAAACCCATATTCTACCAAACCTATTTTAGGCTTCAATGACCAGAAGCTTTTTATCAATGACTCTGAACTCCCAGCATACCTTTCTTCTTGACACTAACTCAATCTCTGCACACCTGGATTTCATTCCCCAAAATACTGCTATTATCCAAGAATCATGAATCTTACCAGTCACCTAGGGTTTAGCAATCTAACACAGCAACTAGGTGTAGTTAACTTTCTGTGCTGGCTTCCCCTAAGAAGCTAATCCTCTCCTATTTAGTAAATAGCCACAGCTGGGGAAAAGCTTTTATAAGGAAGTTTTTCAGTCAACCCTCTGATTTGGCTAGAGGGGTGAAAAATAGAGTGGTTTTTGTTTGGATTTCTGAATGCATTTGTAGGCAAAGATGAAGTATGGAGCAAAGTTTGAAGGAGGAAAAAAAGCAGAGTGAAAATGCAGTGATGTTTAGTGAAGAGCACCTAAAAATAGCTCTTCTTGGAGAACAGGATACTCTGAACTAGAAGAGCAGGTCCATATTTCTGTATAATTCTATATGGCTATTCTATGTACGGCTGATTTTCTGGCAAAGCAGGATACTTAGAGGGGGTGCAATTTCTTCCACCATCCTTCTCTCTCCCTGCACATCTCAGGCAGTGTGGTGTGGGTTTCTCAGTCAGATCTCAGCATTGCGCCATTCCCATTGAGACAGGAGCTACACCTGGTACAGATCGTGTGCTCTGGTCTGTTGTAGGGACAAGTAAGTACACTGCTGGGCAGCACCTCTCTACCCTGCTCTCCTGTTGCCACCCTGCTATCGACCTCTTGACTGCGTCCAGCCCTTATTTGCTACTAGAGCAGCTGCCTCCCGCCAGTGAATACTAAGTCTGGTTCCCTGTGTAGTGAGCTTTTCTTTCAGTTTATTTTGTCTCTAGTTGATTCAGGGCAACAAATCTCTCTCATCTTCCTCATACTGATATGCCAGTAAACTGCAGAAGCAGTTAGAGGCTGACTCTGGTATCATAGGGAATGTGTGTAGCTCTGTAAGAAGGTAAGCATAACATAAAAGAGCTTTACTGGGTCAGAAAAAAGGCCCATGTAACCTAGTACCTCATTTCCAACTCTTTGCCGATTGCAGATACATAAGGGAACAATACAAGAACAGAGGAAGCTTATGTTAGAAAATACTCTGAACATTTATGATTTAGCAATTTCCTATATCAAAGAAAGGTCGTTGTGTTCTCAGATTCTAAGGATTTTTCTTCCATTAACTTACAGTGTAATGTTTTGAATTCACATAATTTTTTTTGTTTCAGACACGCTGAAGCAAGAAGCTATGCAGTTCAACAGCGCATTTAATAAAGCAGTACTTCCTTTTCTTTGTTCTGAACCTGTCCCTGATGGTTTCTTAACACAGCCCTGATTGATAGTCTTTGCATCAGAACAGATGACCAACAGTTATTTCCATTTACTTCCTCAGCGGTCCTCATGCCACTAGGAAGCCCTTCTGAGTGGCTACGTAAGACAGCTACAGTAACATGACCTGTCCTGTATGAGGGAAACTACAGCAGTACTTTCAAATAATGTGAGAGTAAATTACCTAGAAAGTTGTGTTCTTTAGATATTTTTCTTATTGTTCTCAACTTCTGTTAAATGACTCTTTTAAAGCTTGACGCCTATTCTCTGCATAATACAGCCAGCAAGACACTGCCTTTGTGGCAGCAGCTTTATTCAAGAAGATAACAGTCTGCAATTCGTGGCTGCTGTGCAACAGACAGCATTTTAATCTTCATGTTATTATAGACCACTAGAGGGTTTTCAGGACTGTCTTCATGTGTACCCTTGATATTAAAAAAATAGATGTTTGGCTTCCGCTTTGTGAAAAGTTGTTCTCTTCCTCAGATAATGAACTGTTGTGTCAGAACTCATTGGACTGAACTAGGATAATATGCAAGGCAAAGTCCTGATGGATACCGAACAGACTCAAGCCCAAAGTTTGTCTTATCTTGGATGGACTTGCTTATGGAGTCCAGATAAATTGGTGGCAGGAATCTCTGCTAACAAAGCAGCTGCAGACTGGAGACAGGATAAATTCTAGTCATGGAGGTGGCATATTTCACACTAGCTGACAGCATGGGAACATTACCAGAATGTTTCACCTACATGTGACTCTCTGGTTTCTTTTCACAATCATAGTGCTATTCTTTATCAAGGTTAAATAGGACTTCTCTTGTCTTCTCCGGAAACATGAAACAGCTCTGCATTAGAACCAGGGAATTACCAAGCCTGAGCTGTAGAGTTCCTGGTCCACCTTCCTATGGGGAGCTGGAGGTAAATATAGAATTGCTCCTCATCAGAGAGGGTGACATGATGAATAAAGGTCAATAAGGGCAGTTACAGATTTTGCTTTGAAAATTTTGTCCATCCAAACAAAGTGCATATTAGCTAAGTGAAATGCAATATTACTGATCTAAAGATAAGAAGTGAGGAACTGAACCCTAGTAACCAGTGAGTCATATTTATAGTTCTTAACAAAGAAACAACCCAACATACTTTGCAGGGGTGATATAATTGGAGAAAAAACTCATTCCTCAGGTGCACCAGCAGGCAAGCACTGTGATGATTTTAGTTCCCCATCTGGCACTGCTCACCTGATGCTGGCATGTTTCCCGCATACTGGAATGACATGTCCAGTTCTGGTGTTGACATTTTAAAAAAGATGTTGAAAAACTACAGGGTGTGCAGGGAGGAGACACAAACATAGCTTAAGGGATGGAGAGAAATATTTACAGGGAGCAAATCTGATCGTATCTCAAAGACTTGAGACAGCCATGATTACTGCATAAGTAACCTTCCTGGGGAGTAAATAGCATATACAAAATGGTGCTTTAATCTTGCAGAGAAAGGCATAACAGACAATTTATGGAAATTGAAATTGAGCAAATTCATATTAAACAGTTTTTAATGAGTGTGATTAACCATTGAAATTCACTGAGCATAACAGGTTCTTGTTCTCTCGGGCTGTGGCTGTGCTAATACTTAAAAGAAGCCAAGGCTGTTATCAGCAAAGCTAGAATCTTTCTACCTAGATGTGGGCTAAATGGATCACACTCGCACTTTTATGGCTTCAGGTCAAGACTGGCTGTGTTTTCTGAAGTAATATGTAAGCCAAAACACAGCACAAGCTATTGGACTCCATCCAGGAGTAACAGTGTGAGACTGACTGGTCAAGCACTTGGACGTTTTCATCCAAAGGTCACATTTTAGTTAGCAGACATACAAATCTACACAACCTTACTCGTTTGAAAAATGTCTTGAATACCCATACTTGCTCAAAGCAAGCTTGCTTGCAAAATTCATTTACCTGCATAGAGGGCAAGTACTGCAAGAAGTAATAAAATCAGCATTACAACTGTGCCTCATGCATGAATGAAGCCAGTAGATATTGCCTCCTGGAAATAACAGTGCAGAAGGCCTATCAGCTGCTCAGGTACTGTTTAACCTGCAGGCATTGTTGTTTGTGTTGCTTAACACAAAAATTTGTTACAGTGTTATCGCTCACTCCAGCAGATATAGCACTGCTAATTATCCCATCATGTAGTCACTTTGCAGTGATATAAATAGCCCAGTTAGTGTCATTTTACATTATCCAGCAGAGAACGTCCAAAGCCTGGGTAGAGCATAGAATTTGCTTAAAAAGAAAAGCAGGTCACTTTAAAGATGGATGCTGTAATTTCTCCCCACACGCTTCAGATGCTTCTGTTTGCTTGAATCAAGTCAGCAGAGAAGGAAAATGGGAATGACGAATAGGGTGATGAAAGAGATGAATTAGTAAATAGTCCTATTGCTGAGAATTCACCAAAGCAGAGATATAGAGGCTAATGTGAATAATATTTGTCTCAGTCTCTCCTAGATACTATACTTCACAGTGCCCCCCTGCAAATTGGTTCCATAACTTGCATCCCTTTTTCCTCCCTGAAAATGGTCATGTTTCCTTGTTGCCAACAGAATGGCTTCTTCTAGAGCCCTGCCTTAAGAACATCTGATACTTGCCCTTGAGGTCCACCCCACAGCTGAGAAATTCTGTTGTGTTTAAGCTGGACTTCTTACTCAAGTAGGAGGTTCAATGTAATGGCAGACTATATATGCGAGATTATGCCTGATGAATGGGACTCCCAAATTTCAAGCTGAGATTTCCAGTCCATAAACAGATAAAATCAGGAGGGAATTGTGAAACACAGGCTGGATTGGACCGTTTGTGCACATGCATATGTCTGGAACAGCTAGAAATTCTGGACAAATGTCCCACATCCTCAAACTCTGCCTAGAAAAGATTTCCAGACAGTAGATATATCTAAATGGGAAAAAATGTTCAAAGGAGTATTATTATTATTGTAAGCATCTGTAAGAAAAGATTAAAAAAACTGGGAAGTGCAGACCTAACTGGTGAAGAGGGAATTGACAGAGAAGGTTATTAAAACCAAGCTGAGCAAAGAAAAAATTTGGCAGTCTTAATGAAAATTTGCTGACAGTGAGATATTGTGCTGAGTAGTAGAATCACTAAAAGGAGGCAGTATGGGCCTCATTTCACAGCTGAAGAATGAAGAGAATAATCCCAGTTAGATATTTGGAAAAGGAGGTGACACAGGGGTCTGAAATTTCTTTCATCTTTTTCCAAGTTCTGTAATCATTGTTGGCACTGTAGTCCTTTCATCTGCAGTACATCTTACTTGTGCTGGCTCTCTGATATGCAAGCAAGATCCATTTACTAGGAACCACACAGATTTTTACCATAACCAGCTTGGCTCCAGGAACAGCATTTAGCTTCCCTGTGGCTGAACACTGGAAGTTCTTCCAGCAGCAGGTTGCCATACATCAACATAGGAAGCACAGGTTACCAAAACGAGGTCTATGATCTTCCAAGGATAATTCATTCTGAAAGACTGGATTATTCTAATTCTTTTCAGGTAGGTAATTTTGCTTTAAGACATCTAAAGAATAAATATTTTCCCAGTGTTTCTTTTCCAGTTGAGTAGCCATATGGATTGCCACAGGGACAGTAGTTGATTGACAGCAGGAGAGAAGACAGTCCAGCTCAGAGTGCATCAAAGGGTGGTTCCCCTCCCTCAGGATCTGGTCCACACTCTGGAAATCTGAGACCTTCTGTCCAACTGCAACCACGGCAAAGGAATTAGACAGTCCGAATGTAATAAGGCGGTCTTGGAGACCAAGGAGATGGGCAGTCACTAATTAAGTGAATTAAGGGAAACCTGGATGAACACCTCTTTAAATGTGTTCATGGAAAGGACAGCACCTCCATGACGGTATGTCCTTCCCTCCAGATTGCATTTATTAATATAGCATGGTCATCTAAAAACTGTAAAGCCAGAAGAATATGGTCTAGAACACTAAGGAAATGATTCTTTGCAAGCAGAGGGCTGTGCAGCCTCTGTGGAAAGAGGAATAAAATTTCTACAGCATTGGACGTGAAGTTCTTACCCAAATTTGTACTGAACTCACCCATATTTTGTGTCATAAATTCTTTAAGGTGAGAAAGTGATTTGCAAGCTCCAAAGCAACCTTAGGATATTATTTTCTGAGCAAACACCTCTAAAATGAACGTTGTAAATCTCATCCGTTCCTTGAGATGACACTCAACCACCTGCATGTCTTAAGGCAGAACCAAAATTTTAAAAAACATGCATACAGTTGTCCAGGGACTTTTTCATGCACATCTCAGGCTCTATTTGCTATGCAAATTGCATAGCAGCATGCCTAAAATAACTTACATGTCTGCCTGCCTATTTGCAAAGCGAACTATGTAAGTTAATAGGCAGTAGAAGATGGGGTCCCCACAGCAAAGTACATAGATTTACAATTTATAAATCAGCAAGACCTCTCTATTGCTGCCTCATAACTCTGTTGCCCGTTGAAATTACCTCCCATCTTGCATACCTCTAGCAAATTTGTTTTTCTTCTGCCAGTCTTTCTAACAAACAGCACCATTTGTAAGTATGCCACCAATCTATGGGCCAGCTTTAGAGCCCCTTGAAGTCAACAGAAAATCTCTCACTAGTTTCAATAACCTTCGGAGTAGGCAAGAAGTAAATAGGCATATTGCATGCATTGCTCTTCAGAGGCTTTTCTTCATGCCAAATTATTCAAGGTACAATTGTGAAGATTTCAGAAGCTGTTTGATGGAAATGAACATATGTCCCGCAAAGTCTAGAGAGCTGGAGCTGAAGCCCAGGAACTCAGAACATAGCATGTACTGTGTGGTTTTACCAACATTTCAACATTTTTCCAAAGATTAATTCGCAGCACTTCTCAGGGGACTCAGCATAAGTAGTTGCAACAGACCAGACAGGATAACCCTTTTACACACATTACCTCCACTCTTGCATTTCACCTCTGCCACCACTGCTGTGATGCCCAACTCATTAAGCTTTTTGGTGTTTTAAAGATAGCTGGAAATTCTATTAACCAAACATTTTTCCCTTTCAAAAGAAATGCTGCTTTCTTTGGAAACAAAACTTTTAGCGGGAATGAGTCCATCTAGATGAATCTCCTATATGAAAAGCACTTTCAGTTAAAAAAAAAAAGACCAAAGAAAAAATGTTCAAATGAACTATTTTGATGTGCCTGACAAAAAGTTATATTTTCCATTCCATCAAAGTTCTATTTGCAGATTATTTTTTAGCAAAATAAATAAAACCGAGCTCACTAGCAATGCTTTGAAATTTTCATAGTGCCTTTTTTTTCCTCACACCAATTCATTATCATAATTGTTTCTATTAATGCATTTCCAGATTTTGCACCTCTCATCTGATTTGTGCACTGAAAATATTACAAGATTATCCCTCCGTCCCCACCTGCTGCCCAGCTTCCTGGGGTTAGGAGAACTGGGTTTTCACCCTTTGTGTTAGCAGCTCATCACTGACACCTTCTGTTATTTTGTTTGTGTCCATGCAGGCTGCTGTATTTTTAAATCCTTTAGCCAAGAAGCTTTCTTATACATCCTACATCAATGTTGCTTAGAGGAATATTGCAATCGATCCCTGCCCTTTTCTTGAATGAAGTGCTCACTGCAGCACTGATAACTCTGTTCTAAATATGCACCATGCCTTGGACACAAAGCATTCTAAGCGTTTTGCAACCCTAAATTTAGTGCTTGCTGGCCTATGAACCCAGCCCAATGGGCAGCACATGCCAAAAGCTCAGGCACGTTTCCTTTGCAAGGTAACAATACAAAACAGATATGTGGTGAAGAAGGGATTTCTATACCTACCCTGGGTAGCTGTGCAGGGGCTTTTGTTCTGTGTGAGTGCAAACAGAAGGATATGGACTCTGGGGTGATTTTTGCAGCCACCCTCCCCACCTGGCATAAATAAGTTTCTATTTATCTCAGTGTGGCTTTATGAATATTGGACTAAGAGTCTGAATGACTGAAGGGTGATAGGAAAAGCATAGGGCATGTATAGCAACATAATCAGATTTTAGACTTGCAGACCTCAGGGACGGCTGCATTTGAAGTCATACATAGTTGCAAGGGAAATAAATACAATTCTCTGATACCTGATCATAAGGTTTAGTTGAGGACAGCAACATTGCTTCCATTTATTATGCATAAAGCACTTATGATCATGGGATGCTTGGTAAAATACCCATAACTGCTCTGCAGTGGGCACCTACAAACAGCTGGATTTTGGGAAGGACCAGGAGGTCTTCTTCTCTCCCTAAAAACTCTTATTCCTTCTTTTCAATAGGATTTGGAAAAAAGAATAAAAGGAGTGAGCTTTCAGCCACCCTCAGCCTAAATCAGCATCTTTCCTACTGCTTCTGGGAGCTCATGTTGTGACAGGTCATTGCAAGATCCGTAAATGCAAAGATGAAAGCAATTGAACCTCTTGAGGGAAAGGCAGAGAGGATAACGCTGGAGGTAGCAGCAGGATGCCACAGGGTGGGAGGGGAAATCTGGAAAGAAACCTTGAGATTTGTTCTTCCCTGCCTGGCAGGGCTTGAGCTGTTCTTGCTTCCCCTAAGAAGGCTTGCTGTTTCTGTAATGGGGTTGTTATCGTTTGAAGGCTAATTATCCTTTCCAGAAAACAGACAAAAGCAGAGATGTTGGGAGAGGGTGAAGTTCTGACAAAGTGAAACCTTGCAGAGACATATGACAGGGCCTCTTCCCACCCTGTCCAAAAACACATATCTGAAGACAGTCTCCTATTCTAGCAGAGGGTGCCGCTATCCTATCTTACCCTAGCCTATCATAAGAATTACTATTGCCTTACTCTTGGTGTTCTTTAAGTACCCTAAGCTGTTTGTAGGTGAGCCCAGAGTGAGCATGCACTGAGCTGATCATTGCTCTCTGGCTTTTAGACTTTGAGCTTTAGTAAAAGACAAAGAGTGTGGGCTTAGGAAAGGGGAGACAAATTTTGATTCTTTCATCTGGGATGACTCATACAGGGAAAATATTTAATTCAAAAATCTTTCAGAAGTAAACTAATGGTTTTGCTTAAATATAAAATTGAGTTTTTGACTTAAACAAAACTAAATATCCCAAATGCCAATATTGTCTTTTTCCATAAAAAATGGTTTCCATAAAAATTGTGGTACTTGTGGAGGATAACAATTCTTGTGTGTCATGCTCCATCTTCTCATCTTGTGCAGGGTGTCATAGCATGATTTCATCTCCCACACTGCACTCTGGTAGCACCTCATGTTACCCCCATGATACACATCTCTGCAGGCACAGGAATTTTGCAGGCTATTTTTAGCCTTCGTCATTTGTTCTGCCTTAGTATTGGATAAATCTGGCTGAAACTGAAAAGTTTAGTAATTTGGCACTACTTAGCCACCAATAACTGCAATATATGGGCATAAGCCAGTATTGGGAACTCTGAAAATTGTGCTGCTATTTCTTTGGAGTATTCCCTCAGCTGCCATGAACAGGGCCTGTAAGTCTGGCAGGCAAACTCTGTTAAACACAGGGACACCATGCCCTTAGCTCTTTAATCTATAATATTCATTAGTATCCTGCACATTCCCAAGAAATTGTTGCTTTGGTTTTCATCAGGTTTTGTTTAAGTGTGTTTGAGTTCATGGAATGTTTTCATTGTCTCTTCAATATTTTTACACACAAACTCTTTGCTATAAAGCTGCCGTCTGTGTCTGAAATATACACCAAGCATGCTGGGGTTTTCCTCCCTAGAGAGCTCCTGTTCTCTATGAAACACTGAATAAAATTCATATGGGTGTTTCAAAGCCAAATAATAAAAAAATAAAAAATAAAAAAAAAAAAAAACAAAAAAGAAAATAGCTTTTGCAGGATTGAGGAAGTCAGATTTAATCATTTTTACCAGCATTATGTCATCCAAGCGATGTTCTCACTACAACAATAAAAATATTCTTGCAGTTAGCCTGTACAATTCACCCTCAGATGACACCACAAATATTAGGAAGCTTGTGCTACATGTGAGGTTTACATCCTCCAGACCAGAAAGGCATAGAGGAGGATTTGGCTTGTACAACAAAATGGCAGCCAACACTATTCAGTGCTCATGGGCACCACCCAATGAGTAATGATGCACATTTTTGGTGGCTGTAATTAATGTCCTTTCATTGTCACTGGACCAACCCTAACCTCTGATGCTGCACTGGGGACCAGTGCCATTGCTTTACTTACCTAGTCTGTCCACTGAGGGCACATGAGGACCATCTTAAAGATGAGACTCACGAGCAGTTTGGGTAGTTAAACTTTCGATCATAGACTCTCCTTGGGCCAGCAGCTGCCCAACAGAGTATGGGACATCCTGAGTTTTCCAGTGTCACTTAGACCTAGACCTAGCAGGTGACCATGTCAAACCACCGGCAAGACTTTTTCTGAACCTGGGCAGGCAGTGTCACATGAGCAATATTGGCAAAGGCCGCCTATGCTGATTCAGCCCTCTGCTTTTTTCCACAGCCTGGAACACTCCCATGTGGTATTCCTCCTCTTTCCATGAGTGATTTATATTATAATAATGCTCAGAAGCCCATTCAGGAGCCAACTGCAATACTGATGGACAGTGCAATAACCCCTTATTATGGGCTGGACTGGCTGCCATCTTCTGTGAACTCCATTATGAAAAGAATTGGCTCCACTGTGAATTTCTTTGCCCCTCTCAGCTGGAAAGTGTGGATAGTTAAGGCTAAGTCTGCTCACATGCAATAAAGGCAATCCCTGCCCCCAGGAGCTTCCTAAGGTTTATATTAGAAAGCACAAAGTTGCAGTGCTGTGAAGTGACTTGCTCCTCTCTTCTGCTGATGGATGTAAGGAAAGATTGAGCTCTTGCTGGAGAGAGAAATTGTAGGTGCACAATGCTGTCTTCAACAGCTACACTGGAAAGATTTTCTGATGCACTTCTTGGGACCTGCTGCAAAGTGCTACATCAAGCAGCTCATTCACTACTAAAAGCAGCAATACACTGTATCGGACCTACAGATCTCAGGCATTATGCTGTGTGTGTGCTTGGTCAAAGCCCCTGACACTTATGTGTTAATTAAGAATACAGCTGCTATTGTCATGACACAGCAGTTACTCAGAGTTATCTCAGTTCCCTGCAAAATGAGAACGAATGCTCCAGCTTTGGAAGATTATTTAGTTTGTAACACAAAGCCAGTAGATAGAGCAGGAAGCACTGTGGAAGAGTTAGTTCTTCATCATAGGCTTTGGCAGAATAAAACCCAGGTAAGGAATTGCCCACAGGGAGCAGACATAGGATTTCTCAGAAGGAATCCCTGAGAGACACCATTAAAATGGTGTATTTGTCGACTTCATCTGTCCCAGGCCTGGCTCATAACATTAAACCTTGCATGACCTGGAGCAAAAAGGATACTGAGGGAAGGAAGCTGGGAGTCCTCATTTTTCACACCCTCCTCTTCTAGCAATAGGTAACCTACCCATGTACCATAATTGAAAGAGAAGTCCTTTTACTTTAAAACGTGTTACAGCTTTGGTGCAAGTTGTTTATTTTTATGGCCTGGCACTTTTGAGGTAATAGGAAAATGATTGTTACCCTTACAGAAAACCACATCTATCTCTGGGATCAAGCACTGCGTGCTGTCCTCATGATATCATGGGACACAGATGAAGATTCAGAGCTCGTTGATATTGAGGTGAGTTTTTCCACTGGCTTCCATGGGTACTGGATAAGGACTTTATTCAGCCACTTTATGAATGTTCAGTATTAAATGTTTCTTTTTTACAGGGTTATTAGTGTATAGGTTTGATGTACACAGGACATTGGAAAGCATTTTTACTGCCAAACCTCTGTTTGAACCAATGGGCAGTTTGGCATATTATAGTCCATTATTTTTGACTGAGGCTCTAAACTTCACTGTAAAAATGCTGTCCTTGTTGTTAGTTTGCTGTCCTGAGTGTTGCCATAAACACAAGTTCTTGCCAGCCAGGAGACAAGTAAGGTAATTTCTGATGATCTGATGAACACCTGGTTACTCCCAGGCAGCAGTAGGATGCCTGAGCTGGGATCACAGTGATTTAAACACCAGACTGGAATGGGGCTGTACAGTCCTTTCAGAGATGTATCTCCTCTTTGGCTATTTACCCACTCTATGCGAGCAACTCACACATGAAAGGATAAAACAGAACCCAGCTCACACATTTTACCTGAGGACTAATCTTTACATAAAACCTGTTAAAGCTTTTAATGTGTATTATAGGCCAGTGAGCAGGAGACTGCCTCCAGGCTGGTGAGCATGGCATTTATTGACCCTGTTTTACCAATGTCGTTTTGGGGAAAGCTGTGGTTTTCTGCCAGCAGCAGCATTGGAAGGAGAGATGACAACCTGCACCTCCCAGCAGATTCCCACCAGCTTTTGAATAGCTCTACTGCATTTCATCTTACAACTTTATTGGTCTATAACAAACAAAGAAATAAGGAAAACTTAAGACAACAAAATGATGCTAGACAGCCCTGGTATACACAGTTTTGGCTCAGATTTTTTCCCAGCCAGTGATTGTAAAAGTTGTCATGGGTTTGAAAAGGGATCTGAATAATTAATGGAAATATAAGGAGTGTAAATAGGGATGCTAAATATGAAGATAGCAGCCCTGGAGGCTGGAAGAACATCATCTGTTTGTGTGTCCCTGGCTCCGCTCTCCCAGTCATTTATGATAGCCAGGTAGAGGGTTTTTTGTGACAAACTAGAAAAAATACGAAAGCTTCCAGAGACAGGAGCATATCAACATTACAGCTAAGCAGTGAAGCTCTGTATAGCTTTTTCTTCCTTTGAAATCAAAGAGGATTTCACAACTGCCCAGTCTACACGCTGTTGCAAAGCTCACCTCTGCCATGGTATAGTTAATAAATAATTGTGCTTTCTTATGTCCTAGTTTGAGAATGGCAGGTGTTTATATGCTTTAAAAGATTTCAGTAGGCCTTCTTTAAATAAATAATGGGTCAGAAGCCTTGTATCTTGAGCTCTGGCTCCCAAAATAGATTTTTCAAATGGCAGATTTGTATGCAGCTGGATAGCATCCCAGGTGCCCTGCCTGCTTTGCTGTGAGAGAGCTGGGCCAAGCAGTGGGGCAATCAGGCAACCCGGAGAGGTCATTGTCACTAATGAGACTTTTCCATCCGGCTCTTTGCTAAGAGCAGGGAGCTATGGGGGAAGCCCATGTTTCTGCTAGGCTCTGGTGCCTGGGCAAGGCCACTTCTCTGAAATGTAGGCAAAGCTGAATATTATCACCCAGGAGATGAGTAGGGCCAGACCATTCCTGCTGCAGAAAGGGAAAGCGGATGAGGGGACAAAGAGTGGGGAAGGGAGGTGCAAGGGGTGGCACTGAGGTGGTGAATTGGCCATCAGTGTGTCTCCAGGTGCTCCTTCCTCTTCCTCAGAGATGACAACAGAAGCCTGGCTCTCCAAAGTTTTGACAGAGCTTCCTCTAAGGACTGGTGTTACAACCCCTGGGTATACAGCAGCCTGCAATAAACAGGTTTAACCCAACAGCACTCCTGCAAAAACTGCCAAGAGCCTTTAAATTTTCAGGAACAGTGAATCCTGAGGTGGGGTAAGGGAACAGACTAGATGATTGAAAATACAGCATGTCCCACCAGCTCTGCTGAGCATTTAGGAGCAAGAGGTCATTTAGTCATGGTTTGCATTCAATAAGTGTTCCTGGACTTTGTGCTTTAAAGGAGGTATTCTGAAGATACTATATAACCTTTTTTTTTTCTCCCACATCACCAGACAGCTATGTTTCACGTTGGTTTTTCATGCAGAGTTACTTGTGCTTGCCACTGTGATCAGGTGAAAAAAGCAGATATCTTTAGCAAATTGATTTAAAACACACCAGGGAATAAAAGAAAATCAATTAAGGTTAAAATATCTGAAAATCAAAAATCAAACTCATCCTCATTCTTAATGAGTCCTTCCATCATCTCTTTTAATTCAAAAAGAGCTTCTTTTGTTGAAAAGGCTATTATCATCAACAAATGCCTTTCTTTTTTCTCTAAAAAAAAAAAAAGAAGACCTGTTAAGTACTGAGTGTTAGCAAGTTTAATTGGCCAAGATTAAACATGCTTTTACAGAAATATAACAACTACCCAGGAGGGAGATAAAAAAAAAAAAAAAAGTTTCTGCCTATGAGGTCTATTTATGTATTGAAATACAGTAAACTGTATCATTCAGCTCCTGTGTCTCAATAGCTTAGCCCAGGATGCTTTTCCTGGGTCTCTTCTCACTGATTCCCAGTCACAGACTTGGGATACTGCTTTGGGTTACTGTTAACCCAAAAAAAGGACAAATTAATCAGTAAATAGAAAGATGTAAAATGTCAGAATGAATTAGTATTTGGCACGAAGCTCCACAATAGGGAGAGCTAGATGAAAATACAGAGCGGTAACTTCATCCTAGTGTTACTACACTGACTAGTTGCCTTCTTCCAGTACACAGCAAATGTGATGTACAGCCCTACTGAGATGGCTCAAGCCAAGGCACTTTACCTTATATTCACAATGAACTAAAAGTATATATGTGGCTGGTTACTGCTGTTCAGCTGACAGGTGGTAACACGTTAATTCCTTGTTACTCAGTCATGTCTCGCTGCTCTTAAACAGGAATTTAAACTTTTACCATAGCTTATGATTTGGATGACAGGACTAAAGCCTTGGGCAGATGTCAGCTCCTCCCCAGCTGGCCTCTCTGGCATAGATGTATCTGGAATAGGTGTTGTCCAAGAAAGCCAAAATCTTCCTCATTATTCTGATGAAAGCAAAATAAATCAAAAGAAAATGCCTGAGAAAAATCCCTTGACAAATAAGGTTTCCTGGTCACCTGTTAAAGGTTCCTTCCATAGAGTTCTTGTATACTTAGTTTGCAATGCATCTGGTAGACCTGAGTTGTGTTTCCATGTCTCATATTATTCATCTGAAAATTGTGTGAGACTGTGAATCTTGGTTCAATTGAAACCAAACTAGAATAATTCAATTACTTTTTTAAGCCTTCCTTTGAAAATTTGAAACCATACTTTCACGTTCCTTTTCAAATCTTGCCATGAATGATTTGTTCAAGGGAGTTTGGGGAGGAGAAGTAATTGAATTCAAGTCTCCATGGCTCCTGCTCAATGCCATCATTTTTTTACCATCCTTCTTGGCAGGGGATGAAGCACACAGCAGAATTAATAGAATACTCACAGAAGGGCAGTGCAACGTGTCAGTCATCAGTATCAACTTCTTTGACTACAGACCTTTTCCAGCTGGATCTACTCATAAAAACCCTCAAAGCTCCAGCTGGAAATGGCTGGTGACTCCAACTGTGCCCCTGTGGCTCTGGAAAGCTCCTGCAGACAAATTAAACCAGGAGGAGACTGATGGTCCCTTGATTCTGCACACACTGACCCCAGCACCTGCCTCTAACCTCCTCCCTTGCTGAGCTGCGACATTAGCTAATGTGTTCTTGATTGCTGCTGCACTTAAGCAAATGAACTAATGGAAAGTTGTTAAATGCAGAGCAAACAATTAATTAAACACTTTATTTTTGTGCTGTTTAAAAAAGGAAAAATAAATGAAAATGTGACTTTCCTCTCCAGCCGTTGCCACCTCTCACACATTTTCTTTTTATCAGCACGGCACCCGCTCTGCTAATGACCTGCCTTTTCATAACATAGACTTAATGGCTCAATAAACACCACTGTGTGACAAATAGGTTCAGTTAGTTTCTCAATCTCACCCCAACTGTTTACAAAATGTTTTGTTGGCATTTAGGGCTCTGTTTTCTGGAAATATGAGTCCTGGACTTAGTACATGCTAGAAGATACCCCCCCCGTTCATGTCTGTAAGGTCAAAACTTTCCTCCAAGCAGAGCCCTCCTAGTGATGGAATTGTTAAGTCTCAGAATTCACTCCAGATAAGCTTTTATAGCTTTAAACTGTGTGGATCCTTGATGTAGTAATTTTTTTCTTAAATTACATTAAGAAAATTACATTGCATTAAAAATTGTGCACCAAGAACTGTATTCCACACGTAGATAAACCGCCTAGAGAGAGTCAGGATCCCTATGTGGAAGAAGCTTGACATATAGAAAAATCCATTTCCACAGCGTTGAACAAATACTAAGTTTAGGCCCCTATCTTCTGTAGATGGTAGCATTTGGGGGCAGTTCTACCAGTCCACTCTGCAAAGGAGCCATTCAGAAGTGGGAAACTCAGGAGCAAGAAGATGGAGGGACCAAATAATAGAGGTTGATCAGGTTTTGAAAACAGAGTTCCTAACCAAATAAACATCCTTTCTCAGGGATGTGTTCTGCAAATCCCTCTTCATCTATGCTCGATTTTCACAAGGCATAAAACTCAGTTAGAACATTGCTTCTGGGCTAAAACTTGTATCGATGCTTTTAGTCAGAAAGCAATTTTATTTTGCATATTTGAAAAAAAAAAGGTTGTGTGAGTGATCTCAAGCTTACAAACTTTGAAACAAACAAAAGAAAAGGACAAAAACAAATTGAAGTTAGTTTTCCTGAAGATGCTCTTTAGTATTTACATAATGGGTTTGTATTTCTAAAAAGAAAATTTTGCAGACCATTGAACCACAGCACAGCGACTAAGTGAGTTTGCTACTAAATCATTCAAAACAAGAGCTATTTAGCTTTTAGAAAAAGCAAAACATATTGTTGCATAAGGCTCTGAAAGGATTATTACAGTTTTTGTGCATCATTAAAGCAAAACCCCCAAATAATCCCTTAGTACGTAGGTTGGGAAACCATAGCCTGTAATGAAGCTATGAATATTTATTATAGCAGAACTACAGCAAGTGAGAAGTAGCTTTGACCTAATAGTCTATAATGCAGCTGGCTGGATAATCTGAATATTACAAAGTCAAGAATTTGCCAAAGCTAAATAACAGAAATCTGTTATGCAAGTAAAGCAGCTAGAAATATGGGAAGAAACCAACCTCCCCACCATATCAGACCAAAGGTGACTGTGCCCCAGCCTTCTGCCTGTATTAAGGGTCAGCAGCAAGTGGTGAGGGCCAGCAGCATCTCATGGCATTCACAGTCCTCTACTATCTCAAACAGGTCTTGAGAGGACAGTCCTTGCTGGTGCCTCTTTCCTGTCCTTCCTGAGGTCATCTTTCAGCCGTGTCCCACAGACTCTGTGATTCCAGCACAACACTTGAACAGACTGATCCTGTTCCTGTCCACATATCCAAACCCTGTCATCCCTATGCTCACGTTGTATTGGAGATATAGGCACAGCACAGATCTAGAAATGGAATTAATGGTGTTTTCTGCCCTTGTCTTATTACTTTCCTCATAATTTCTGACAGACATTTTTGTTTCTCTGATTTGAGTGACATTTCTGTACCTTGAATTGACTGATATCTTTGACCCCTGCCAAGCATAGGGGTAGTGTTTTCAGGGAAATCTACAATGACTAATTTAGAGCCTATACTGTGTAGATAGCTGGAGTTATTTTTCCTGTTGTGCATTACTTTGCACCTTGCAACACTGAATTTCATTTACCGTTTTATTACTCAGCCTCTCTGTTTCATCCATCCGCAACTATTTATCTGCACTATCAACTTCAGGACTGTCAAATCTAAATAAGTTTGTGTTAATGTGAACTCTGTCACCACTACTCCCTGTTTTCCAAAGATCATTCATGAATACCTTGATCAGTTCCATGGTATCTTTCACTCTTCTGCATTGTGTTGTGACCACTTTTAACAGCGGTCATTGCAAAGTGATGACTTCTAGTAACCAGGTATTTATTTATAAGATTTTCTATCTAATCTCACAATGACTTTATGCTTTACCCAAATGTGATTATTTGCACCAATTTTTTTACCCCACTAACTTTGTTTTACCTTCCGAGAACATCCTGAAAAATCCAAGCATATTTTATCAGCCTAAGGCATCCTTTTCAACACATGCCTTGACTTCTTCAATAAACTAAGGTATGCATAACTTTCTCTTCCACTGACACTTCAATTTTAGACCTTTTTTTCTCCGGATTCATTCTCTGTATGGGAATCTCCTGATTTCCCCCAGAGTAAACACCAAAAGAGTTTATTTAAATTTTCTGTTTACTGTCTTCACTGGGTGCTTAGGAACATTCTACAGTTTAGAGGTCACTAATAACTCCCCAAATGAGTAAAACTGAGAACTATAGCCACCTCTTATTGCTGCCAGAGGGAGTAACCCAGTCAATCTATCTGCATATTTATAACTTAACCAGGCCAACTCTTCACTCAAAGCAAAAGTTCAGATCCGTAAAATGCTCTTGACCTTGAAGTCCTGGTGACATTTAGTCACATCAGGCTATTAGTTTCTACATCACATGAATCTTTTGGGGTTTTTTTCCCCTCTCCTTCTATATTCTAGAGTTCATATTAAAAGATCTGTTCTTTCATAAAAATTCAGAATACTTAAACTTGTGTCACATAGCACCACTTTTAACCAATTTGTTAGGTTTTGATTTTTATCTTACGTCTGCCTTGATGTTGTTTTCTTTTTTCTTTTTTTTTTCTTGTTTCATGAGACCATTGTGAAATACAAAGGTGCAGCTTATGCTGTTACCACAAAGAGCAGGTGCCTGTGGGTTGCATGCAGCTCTGTGCCATGAAGCTGTGCGGGACTGATCGCAGAGTCAGAGGACCCCGAAGGCTGCTCTGATTTAATCAAAACAGCAGTCACTACTAGTTGCCATTATGTTGATGAAAGGTGTAATGAAGACTTTAAAGGTCTACCCTGCATCTGTGGCCACATTGCTTCCTCCTTGGTGACACAGATCTCATCTGTGCTCCTCCCTTCTGGGCTGGGACAGACCTCCCCAGGCAGCTTGGGGTGGTGTGAGGGTAAAATACAGATACAGGGCTGTTCAGTCACTGGCAGATCTCATTTTTCTCTTTTTGTGCAGGAATCATACCTTTTCTCCATGAGAGAACAATACAGTGCCTAAATCCATCTAGGACAAATTGACATAATTCCTGTAATGTCATATTCTAATTAAAGCTGGTTATAAAGGGGACCCCATTTATACTAGATTATCATCTGTGTCTCTAGGCTTCAAGTCATTAATTCATCTTCTGAAGTAAACCTGTACACACGAGCCTCTCTTCACTGGAGAAAATAAACTTTGGCAACAGTTTTTCAATATCTAACCTTCCCAAAGCTGATTTTACTGAACACTAGTTTTTGAAACTCAACAGGATCTTTTAAAATTAATAAGGCAAAATATTCCATCTTCTGTCAGAGGATGATTAGGATTTAGGGGTGGATTTTTCTGGTTTTCAAAAAGATGCATATTTCTTTTCAATTCCCTTAAGACAACACAAATTGTCTTGATCTAAATAATATAACCTTCTTGCTAACATTAATTAATCCTCTGTTACAGAAACACATTTTCCCACGGAGCATTTCTCCTTCCCTCTGGCAATGCAGTCAACCAAAAAAAAAGAAAAGAAAAATCACACACAAATGTGTGTGAGTGTGCACACGCAGATACAGGGGTACCCCCACAACAGTCTCTAGGAGAACTGGGAGCACATGGACACTGGAGATCTGCCCCATTTCTTCTCCAGATGAGACTGTCTGATACCTATTGAGGATTCTGCAAGCCTGACTGTAATATAAATCATTGAAGTTAGGATCACTCTAGTGGGGAGCACAGATAAAATTAATGGCTTATAGCTACTCACATTTACCAGTCGAAGTGGTCAAATTCTTTATGATATGTGATCCATTTGAAAGGATTTACTTGTGCTTGATTTCTCTATATATTCCACTCTCAAGGCAGTGAGCAGGTCACAGATTTTTGAACAGCAATTGCTATTCAAACGTAAGATGCTTTCTTTTTTTGGTGCCAAAATACATACCCAGGATTGATGATTTTACCAAATCACAGGAAGCCTTTATTTCATTTTCCAACACAATTCATTTGGCATGTATTATTGGGAGGTTTAAGAAAAAAATGATGCTTTTGCAGGTAACAAGTTACTGCACATCATCTAAACTATACTAAATGCCTGTGTAATTGTTAGTATCTCCTGTCCAATGTGTGGGAAAAGGTGGCTTCCTCCCAATCCATTTCACTTCTTCATCAGAGGACAGCAGTGCACCAGCTGCCTGGTGAGCTCAAGCAGAGGGACCCCAGCTAGCTCAGTTGCCAAAAGAAATATCCGTGGAGCCAAGGCCTCGAGCACCATTGCCATGGCAGCCTACAGCAATTTAACTAGCTAGCAGAAAGCTGGCTTACCACATGGTAGCAAAAAAAGGTGAAAACAGTTAATTGTGTTCATCTGGCTTAGTGTGCTGAACTGGCCCAACAAAAGCCCACGTGTGGGCCTGCGATGGGAATATGGATGTGGCGATCAGTGGATGGATTGGTGAGGAGTACCATGTAACAGCATTTTTAGAAGATGTATTTTATTTTCTAAGATATGAGCCTCCTTCTGCCTTTGGATGTTGATCACAGCTTGGCTGATGCACAGGAATCTGTCAGACCATGATCTTCCTGCATTGATGCACTAGGTTTTCAAACCGATCACCCAAATTACCTAGCATTGTTCTCTTGCCTTGACTAATCTTAGGACACTAGTGAACTACAAGTAGCACACAGGGATAAACAAACTGGAATAAAAACAGTGCTTTCAAATTCAGCAAAACCTGTTCTAGAGTCATGTTTGTCTCAGCAGTTCCCACACCAAGATCCCTGATGACACAGACAAGCGTATCAATGTCACAGCAAGTTTTGACTGATTTCCATCCCTCGAAAACAATTGTATCATCAACAAACCAGTTTTCCAAATGCTTCTCAAGGGCAGGTTCCTGACTCCATGGCTATCCTCACAGGAGACAATTTGCTTGAGTCACTATATTCTGCCCCTTCCACCATGGCACTATGCATCCTTATGTGCCAGGCTAGTGTGACAGTCCTTCTTCCTTTGAGGAGGAACAGCAACCACAATGAAATCTCAGAGCTGGATGGGGTAGACTCAAGCTCTGAATGGTAAATAATCTTGTACAGCATTTATTACTGTTGTAAGCCTCTTTCATCAGAAATCTCTCTAGCAGACCCTGACACTAGTCCCAGTTTCCCACTCTGAGGTAGAAGGAAGCCCTTTGATTTCATCCCCATCATCTTCATATTAATTGTTTGGATTTAAAATATTACACAGAGGAAGGTTCATAGCCCAAGGGTGCTGTTTGTTTCAGTGACCCTGACAACTTCTTTACATTTGCCATCTGTTCCAGACATCACTTTACCTGGAGGCTCTCAAAGGGGGTTACATGGTACTTCAGATCATGCGAAGACCATGATATTTTTAGTTTAAGGGAAGGATCAACAATCCTATGCAAGACTGGTCCACCTTTGCTCCCTCTACGGTCAAGGACAAGCATTAGTTGTAATTCCTAAACAAGACACCTACCACATATTCAGCCTAGATTCTCCCTCCGTATCAGACAAATAATACCATTTTCCAGGTTTGGACATGGAAAGAAGAACAATTTGAGAGATGGGAAGATACAGAAATTTTGGTTTTCTTTTTCTTCATTTTTCAGGTCGCTAAATGGTTTAATGCACTAACAGCAAGACCTGGACACTAAATTTGACTAGCATGTTGCCTTAGTAACCATGCAAAATATTTCAATCACTTCTGAAATGTGGCTCTGTTCCATGGGAAGTGAGTTTGAGACAGTCAGAACATGGCATCTCCAGCTGCTGCTGCCTCTCCCTTCCTCCTCTCACTTGCTCTGAACACCCCTGACATGGGTGCAACACAGACTAATGACTAAAATGGGATTAAAATTAGTATCATCAGGATGCAGAAGATTTAAACCCTTTCTTGAGACCTCTTTGCGATCTGAGGCCAATAATACCCTGAACCTGTCACCCTCTTTTTTCCCCTCAATACTATCATCAGCTGCATCCCATTGTACTGTAATTATGGCTTTTCTCCTACGCTGTTTTTCATACTGCACCTTGGACTTAATCTGGTCCTGAATAACACAGCAGGTTTTTTCTTTAAAAGGTCTATTTCATGTCTCTGTCAATGCTGCTGTACTATAATGAGTGAAGCCATATTACAAGGAGAAAAAAAAAAAATACCACCACCTTGACAATATGCAATAACAGAAGCTAATGTGCTAACCCTTTGGCATTACCTGGGCACATAATGTTGGATCAGCAATGTATCCCTATGCCAGAGTGTGTAAAGCAATTCAGTAATTACCATTGATTATGCTCTTTTAGTAGGCTATTTAATGTTACAATAAAACAGAGTATGACAGGTCAGGCTCCAAATTAGAGCCTGGATTTCAGTACAAGGGATCGAGGGAAGAATTTTGCACTGCCAAAGGCCAGGGTGATTCTGCTGAAGCCAGTAGGGCAACACTGGTCCTGCTAGCTCAGGTCTGGGCACCCAGCTCACCTTCCAGCAAACACTTGCGTTGCATAACTAGCAACATGCCAGCACAGGACACCCGTGGTTTCTGAGGCTGTGGATGCTGGGAGCAGCTCCCCCTGCACATGGCCCTGTCACCCTCAGTACCACTCAACCTGTCACTTCACCGAGGCACTTTCACGGCTTCAACCTGCTTGCCTGTCACCCTTTTCCCTTCCAGCATGGCTCTTAAGTCCTTCCTTAAGTACCTCTTGCACTGCTGTCTCAGCCTAATCCTGCTCCTGCCTACCATAAGGATTGAAATGGCTCCTCTACCCACTAACCTCAGCAGCAGGTGTTATAAACAGATCCTCTTGCTCTCTTTCCTAAAGAAATATAATATTTATTAAAGAATTATTACATTGTAAGATGCTTGCTTAGCTTCAGCTTTACCTCCTGGCTCCCTTCACACATGTGCACACACATGAATACAGATACCTTTATAACTTGGCTGTGCCTGCCAGTAACCTCATCTGGCTCCTCTTAAATAAAAAGTTTGAGAAGAGATGGAAAAAAGAGCATGAAAATGCTATCAAAATATCAGGAGACATTTGACAGTCAGGATGTAAAAGTTTTCCAAGAATGACAGAAAAGCCTAAATAGGAGAAAGTTCAATTTCAGCTAGATTTTTTTAAAAACTCAATCCTACCCCCAAGTCAAAAATATTTGGCTATAATCAATTAGCTAACAAGCACATTAATATTAACCTACTTTGAAAGTTGCTCCTTAACAAAAAGGGAAAGCAATTAGGGTGTAACTGAAGAAGCCGAGACAATTAACCTTTTTCAATGGGTGGGAACAACAACCTATTTCACTGTAACCACAGCAAATAAGGGAATTTTATATCATCACACTGTGTATCTCTTTCTGAAGAATTCCTGTGTCCCAAAGCATTTGTTTTCCTCAGTCTCCCTGGCCTGGTTTTGTCCCTGATATATTTGTGTTCCTAATACTGGCTATGTTTGTGGCTCATTTTCCTGTTTTTATCATCTCAGCCCGGACACTGGTGATTCTCTCTGATTTCTGGACCAGTGCATCCCCCAGCTCTTTCAGTTTTCGGACTCTGGCTTGCCTTAGTTATACCTTCTGCTCTGCACACCAGGTATGTGACCTTATCTATCAGAAGTAGCTGGCTAGCCTAGTTGTACATGCGGTGTGTTTCTGTACCACCTGGCAGAGCTTTATGCCTCAACAAGCTCCCTTGGAGGACATACTCCAAGCTCAGGGGTTACACATCAGATTTTGAGGAACTGCCCTCTGGAGTTAGGCTTCTAAACTGTTAGCAGATATCTGACCTCTCTCCATGGCTCTGGTCCCACCTAAAATCTGACTGACTGACTCACTGGAAACATCTAATTTCCTCCGCTAGCTGTGAAAAAGCCAAATTGCCAGCTGAGGTACCCCAGGTAGATGGGGACCAGTACACAGCTCCCCATCACACAACAGGGTTAATAGTCCTGCTTCACCTCACAGAGGTGAAGTAAGGTAAAATGTCACAAAGATTCTGAGACCTTCACATACTAGTTTAGTATGGAAAGTAGAACCATCACAAGTAGGATGGAAAAGGACCTTGAAAAATCCTCTGCTCCATTATCTAAAACAGATAGGCAAACACAACTTCTGCCATTCATTGACTCTCCATCTATCTTGTCTTTCCTTCACCCTCTCATTTTCTCTGTTCACTTCTTCGTAGCTTTGTAGCTGGCTTCCTTAACGCCTCAAAGCAGCTGGGAATACAGTCTGACTGCAAGGTGCTACTACCGGGAATAAAGTTGATTGTAATAAATAAGGAGGCAGAAGACTACTGCAGATGAAATAAAATGCAACGCATGAGTCATTAAATATTGAACCAAATGCAGGCTGCATAGCCAGCCTCAATCTGTTTTTACTGATGGTAAATGATGGGCTTATATAATTTCCAGCATCCTGATGGATGATACGACATCAATTGTTTAGGTTGAGGAAGACAGAGGGAAAAGGGTGTCTTTTACTGTTCTTATTAAAAGACCAATTCATGTACAGTGCTGAGGACTCGGGATGGCTCAGTACCTTTCTGGCTGGACTCTCAGCTTCTCCAGTGTTAATAAAAGCTGTGGCATTTTGGAGTAGTTTGGTTTGGGCAGTTTGTAAAAGGTCCCCAAACACAAGCTTGAGGATTGATTACCCTTGTCTGTTCTTAATGAAAATTAACAACGTGGGTGGGAGTAGAGTTTTATAATTACCAGGCCACTGAAATTAAAAATAGAGGAGACGACATTCCCCAAACCTCTGAGACATCATTTCCCTCCAGCCAGGTTCACCACCGCATGGTGACTGAAGGGGAGACACGCTCTGCTGAAGAACCGCTGTTCTGCTGCAAGGGAGAGAAAATAAAAATTAACCTCTGATCTACAAAAGCACTGGAGCCGCTGGCAATTAAGATGTTATTTAATAAGATGCCATGCTTTGAATCACTAAAATGAAGGGCTGGAATCTCTCTGCCACACTGCTCCTTTCACCCCTCAGACTCAGACATGGCAGCCACCTGAGGAGGTTAGAGAGCTGTAATTAAATTAATAAAGTATGGCCTGGCTACTAGAGAGAAAGACAGAGAGACAGGGAGAAAAGTGATTGCAGGTAATTGCTGGACGTACTGCTGTCATTTTTTTTTCTTTCTGCACTTGAAACTGGTAATTTTTTTTGCTGCTCTTGTGCTTGATGGGGTCTTCAGCTAAAAATCACCAGCCAAGCCACAATTTTTCATCAAAAATTAAAGACGTTTAGATGACAGTAAAAGTGCCAGCTTCTCTCAAAAATATCTAGATTTTTTTTTGCCTGATGACTGAAAATGTAAAAGATTTTTATGACATTTTTTGTTGGGAAAAAAATGCCCTTTTCTGAGAATATTAAGAAGAACAGAACAAATTTATCAACAGTTTTCACTGGAAACCCTTCCTTTAACAAAATTGAATGTTTCTAAAAAAGTTTTGTTTCAAGTATTCTTTGCTGGGTGGTAACATGAGGACACCCTGTCTGTGTTAAGGAAAAGGTTGATTGAGATGCTTCAGCGACAGCTGTTGTTTAAACCATGTGTGCTGTGACTGGCTTCTTGGAAGCTCAGTGTAATTCTTCCTTCCTGAAACTCGCATTCTTCCTTCCAAATCCATGAAGATTATTATTGTCCGCTGCTAAGTCCAAATTTAAAGCCATTGGTGCTTGGGAAACTTCTCTGGGGTGTGGATCAGTCCTTTGCTCCATGTTTGACAGACTAAATCTAAATATGTGTTTGGACTAACACTAAATATGTGTTTGGATCTCAGCTTGGGTATTCTGTAGCTGGAACAACATGTTTTTCACAGCTTCTCTCCCTATCACCTTCAAGCCAGTGATGTAAGTCCTTCAATGTTCAAAAGCTCAACAGGGAATCAGTCTTATAACTCATGGTTCACTGTTTGAGCTCAGGGCAATGATCTGCACCTTTTCATATAAGCATGTCCTGTGGCTTACGCAGGACATAGCCCCAAGTTGAGGCAGCACAGACAAATGCAGTCTTTGTAGATGAGCAGCATATTCATGTATCTTTGGATGGAACTTGGCTCCCACCATGGAATTCAGATCTGCACCAGGCTTAGGCCATTTGAAAGATGTGAGACCTTTAGATGTAGGGATTTGGTTCAGCTTATCAGAAAAAGAAAAGCCACCTGCAAGATTTAGATCTATATCCCCATAACAGCCTTTTGAACTTC
Source organism: Platalea leucorodia (assembly GCF_965183815.1). Lineage (NCBI taxonomy): Eukaryota > Metazoa > Chordata > Aves > Pelecaniformes > Threskiornithidae > Platalea > Platalea leucorodia. The sequence continues at coordinate 86,508,469 of NC_138827.1, read as the reverse complement.
CCTGAAAGTGTTTTGATCTGGAGTTTTTGATTCAGGCTCACCTACGTTCGCTTATCAGGTTTGGTTTCCTTCCTATTTAGAGCACACGTATCACAGCTTGACCTCCCTGGCCTTGCTTTCAAAAGCTGTAGGGTGAATTACAACTCCTTCTAAGTAAAAAAATGAAACATTGAGTGAGTCTGCTTCTGATTTTGCTAAAACTTTCCTAGAAAGTGGGCCTTAAAATGGCAGTGCTCTCTCTGATCTAGCAAGATGGCTGTCAGTTTGGATGTGGAGCAAAAGGTTAAGGCAGGCTGCAAAAAAATTGGGGTTTACCACATGATTTGGAGAAAGCAGACTTTGGCTATGGGGTCTGCATATGTTATAGCAGCACCCCCGGGCATCCCAGGTGAGAGGAGCAACCATGTGCTGGGTGTTGAAGAGGCAGAGAGAAAGGGTTACTGCTCTAGACAACTCAAATATTTTTTTCTTCGTAAGATAGAGGGGGAAGCAGGCCTGATGACCCATCAGAGAGGAATCCAGTTTTCCTGATTCCCAACCTTGAACACCATATGACTTCATCAGACAATGACAGAGAAAAAGGAGCAGGCAAAACCTAGTTCAAACTTTTGCCTCAGGGACTGTTGCAATTTTCTGTTCTGGGACTGCCTTCCCCAGAAGGTGGTATTAGGAGGAAGACACTTATTTTTCACTCTTCTGGTAAAATGGCAGCAGGCAGCATGTCATTTCTATCCCTAGCAGCTTTTCAGCTCTCACACAGACAGATAGCCATGCTGGGAAAAGCAGGAATTGTGGAAGACTGACCTTAGCGTTTCTTTTATCAGATTGCTACCCATTAACTGGGTTAGTGTGCTCTCTCTATTCATCTCTCTCTCCCTGTGTAGTTCACATAATACAGCCCTCTGGAAGAAAATAGGCATGCATATTCATGGGACACCTTGTGATGAATGCTATCATCATCGACTCAGCGCTTTGAGGTTTTGTTGGTGGTGGGGATATTTCTGTCTTTACAAACCCCATGTAAACTCAAATTTGGGTTACGATAAAGTGTTTGACTTTCCCTTGATTTAGTGCAGAACAAGACTGCTGCTCACTCCAGCAGTCGCACTAGGACTTTTTCTGCCTGTGGTTCTGAGAAGGAAACTCTTTGAGGGTATTATACAGTTGAGTAAACAAAAGGAACAACTGTAGCAGATCTGCACTAAAAAGCCCTGAGGCTCAGAGAGAACAAAAGGAAGAGGATATGTTTAAAGTCCTTACATTTAAGAGAATTGCAGATAATCTGTGACTGCTAATGTTTTGACTGAAAGTCATTTTCTGAGCACACTGGGAGGACTGATCCTGGACCCTTTGGGAATCCAGGCTTGCAGTGTCCTGGTGACAAGGTTCAGTATCTCACAATGCTGGCACAGATTCATGTAAACCTCAATTAGACAACAGCAGAGTCCTTACAGTTTCCTCAGATGTTCGGCTCCATTTTCACATAAATCCTGTTCCGAGGAGCACAACAGCCCTGGAGTGAAACTCTCAAACAGACAAGGAGTGCTGCACCCAAGGTCTGAAAACATATCAATGGAAGGCCCAAGAAGGATTCTCAGTATCCATTAAACTACTTATTCATAGATCCTAGATTAAATCAGCAAAGTCCTGATCTGAATCAGAAGTCAAATTTAGAAACACTTTGAGAAATTTCCTCCTAGTGCCCTGGGGACTCCATCCCCAGGGTTCAGGCTCGGATCCATTTCTGTGGGGATGCTCAGGGGCTGGTTCCTCCCACCAGCCTCCTGCTGGGAGCTTACACCAGGTCCCCAGCCTCAGCCTGTAGCCTCTCACAAGCTATAAACTGTCCCTCTGCTTTACAAGGGTAATGAGGCATTTTGTGGCCAGACAGAGCACTGATGGATTTTCCAAATTTTACATTGCACAAATATAAATCTGTGGGTTCAAATGCTGTATGAGAATTAAAAACATTTGCCTGCATTAAGTGCTACAGTGACTGATCAGCTGCAGAGACAGTCCTTGTTTTGACCAGTATAAGAGAGAAAGCTGGATGGGTCAGGCTGTCCTGGCAGGATGAACAGGGCAGTGACTGATTCATGGGTATCACTGTGGTTCCCTTCGAGTCTGGATCGGCGCTGCTCAGCGCTGTGAGTTACAGGCAGTTCTGCTCATGCCTGGAAACTGACAGAAAGGCAACCAGTGAAGCTTTATCATCCCTACCCAGGGGAACGGCAGCTGTTTCCAGGGTCACACTGATTTCTGAACTGGAGCAGATATTTGTGTGGGCTTTGGTAATTCCCTTGGTCAAAAGAGAGAGAATTGTCACATAGGAGATTCAGTGCAGGCTGGAAAGTATATGTCTTTGACATATTCATCTTCTTTATTTTTTCTCCTTCTTCTATGTTCAGGATAAAATCTTGGTGGATTTCCCCAGGAAATTTACTTTAATGAGGAAAAAATGCAGCCATTTCTTTTTACAAGGCATAGTCCATAGGTGACACCCTTTAGGCATAGAAAAGCATGTAAACTATTAAGTATGTAGTTCCTTCATCAGTCCCAACAAAGATGCAGAAAGAGTCAAGCTGTGACCACTGGTTAGAAATGATGCCCTCAGGTTAACCTAAATATGTTAATCAATTAGGTACTTGAAGAGAAGGGAAGGTTGGTACCCAAGAGGAGTAGAAATGCTCTTAACAAGGGGAAAAAGATTACAGGAGCTGAGAAAGAGAGACAAGTAGGAACATCTGTGAAACAGATAGAGGTTATCAGATGGCAAGGTGAGAAGCTGTTCGTCACAAGACATAAAATCAACTTGTTTTTTGAGTTTCCATTGCATTTCCGCAGCTGGGTATCAGCATGCTTTGACCCTGCCCAAGCAACACCCTGGCATGGACAAAGCCTCTGCCAAGAGCAGAACCTGCCTTGTCCCCACACTCTCGGGAAGCGCTGAACCCATTTCCACATGCCATGCACAGAAGCACAACATCAAGCTGATCTGCACTTCAGTCAAAATTTTGCAGTCATTCCCCAGCTGTTATATTTCAGCCTTAGGGTATCACTTTCGGGGTGAATGGCAGCTCTTCACTCTGCTTGCTTTCCTCTGAAGAGGGTATTTGTTTGAGTGCTCACTACATCTGGCTTTCTTGTTTGTGCCTTTGGTTTGAGTAATTGCCTTAATCTGAATTTCAAGGCTGACACCCTGCCTGACCCTTTTCTGTTCAATTCTGTATTGTGTATTGCATCCAGCCTTCTTACTTTTTGTTTTAATTAAAAACTGCAGAGGCTTAATGAGTCACTTCTACATCAAATTTATTTCCAAAAACAATATGCATGCATGCATGTTTATGTACCACAGGGTTTAACTTTTGACTTCTAGTACTCTGTTGCATGCATTAGAAAGAGTTATGAAAAATAACTCAATTAAAATATTTGTATTTTAGTTGAAAGTGTGTCCCCTAAAAACATTGCAGCACCCACTGGTTTTCTCACCAGTATTTCAGATCACCATGCTTTTTTTATGCTTCAGCTGCTACCACTGAAGCAAACTGTTCTGGCCCTGGATAACAGCAATTTGGTATCCAGGTGCATGTACACATGTGCAGATGCAGCAGGTTTAATTGCTGTTTGCTTTGCAATTTAAGCCTCTTTAATTTTCCATTTGTTAAATGAGGAACATGCAACATTTACGTAATTAATTTGCTCAAATAGTTCAGCAATTAAGCTCACCAGCTTAGTATCTGTTTCTGAGGCCACCTCAGAGTGGCCTCCCTGGCTACTGCAGCCCTGGAGTACTCCTCCTCCCCTGCGGTGCATCACCACTTTCTCCAACAAGAGCACATTGACCTCCCTGAACTTTCTCTCACACCTACCTGCCAAGCTAGTTTTCAACTGAACTCTCTGATCCTATAATCTCATTATCCGTTCTTCCATGGCTCCTTCATCCTGCCCTCTCAGTGTCCTTGCTGATCTCTTGGTCACCTCCTCCCACATCCATCCATTCTCCCATTTCAGCCTTCACCTGACCTGTCTACCCACACCAGCACCACCCCACACTGCTCCGATGATTCCTATGCTGCTTAGCAGGCTGCTGTGCATCTGTCCTCTCTCTCAAGTCCTTTGTTCTCTGATACCAGCTTAGGACCTCAATGTCAACTGAATACTTGATGGAAGAATTACGAAGGTCCTTTCATGCATATCTAAGCAAGAGGACAGGTGTAATAACAAAAATATCAAAGGTCAACTTCTGAAATTTTCACTAAAAAAAAAAAAAATGTTACAAGATTGGAGAGATTGGTCAAGACCTGCAAAATATGTTTGATTCTGATGTGTTAGATTTGGTTATCCTGAAAATAGGAATAGAAAGCAATCAACCCCCTTCCTGGTTGTGAATCTCGGAATTACATATTGATAGTATATATATCAACATTTATAACAAGACCTCCAGAACAAAATCACAACTGACTATTCAGGTGTATCTATCAAATACTGAGGTTGTGTGTGTCTGTGATGTTAGTGACAGGGATGCTGGAAGGAGGAGAGGATCACCTAGCATACAGGCACACAAGGACTTGTGTCATTATGTCAGGCTTTCATATCAATTAATCGTTAAAATACTTGCGTAAAAACTGTGTCAATCTGATAAATTTTGAGTGGCTGGTTGCAAAAAAAAGATATTTTTAACTTCAGCTGTTTTGAATTTCCTGTATATTTATAAAAATAAAATGTTCCTTTCACACTTGAAGTAATTCTTTTGTCTGTCAGCTGCTTGGATTTTTTCTTACGGAACCCAAATGTATCATGACTGTTCCTTGGCTGGCAACGCAGATAGTCTTTATGTTTCATAATGCAATAAGAGATTTTCCTAGGATGCATTTGTTGTTTTTTCCTTTTTTTCCTGAAGTCATCTACTTGTCACCCTTAAGAAGGCATTGTCATAAAACATGGTTTCCAGTATGTAATTTCAGCTGCAGGCTCTGCCCTGTTTTGTTAGTGGAGCCCAGAGCTGGCCCTAACTCCAGATATCACACAGAGCCATCTACCGGTGCAAGCCTACGCGGTGGCCAAACCTCACACTGAAAACTTCGCAGTTTTTGAATATTTCTTGCTCTGGTAAAACCCTAGAATTAAAGCCAGCCTTCCTCTGGCCCTCCTTGTTCGGGCTGGTCTAACAGTGTTTTAGGCAATGGGGTGTTGCTGTGGAGCTTTTCCCTCATTCATTTTCACTTGTACAGTCAGGAAACAGGATTATGGGTTCATATGTCATAAACTCGTTGATGTAAGCAATATGTTGTTGATCATAGAAAAAACCCCAAAAATCACCGTATGCATGTTCATCATCTGAGTTGATTTGCTATAAGAAGTACGTAGTTGCTTTGTTGCAGCTGAAACAGAGATGTATGAGTTCTCACCATTTAAATTCACCATGGATCACTTGAAAAATGAATATACCAAATAAAATGCCCTGGGTCCTGAACTGAATGCCTTGTGAAGCGTGGATGTTCAAAAATGAGCTCTGCATTATACGTCCTTGAACTTTCTTCATATTTTAATTTCAAGCACGGATGTGTATAGTTCTAATAATTGATCCCTTCTGCACCTTTCTCCCAGAAAGCAAAGCATACTCAATCTTGTGTTTGTACAGTGATCCCTGCCAAGGCGTTAGCCTTGTATTTTCCATGCTTTTGTCCTAGCTTTTTTGCTAATAGAGATAATGAGTCATTGTTGCTGAAACACTTAATGATAAGCATACCAAAAATACTTAGTAGTTCCACAGGATTTTGAATTTTCAAAGGATATTCCACATATCAATTGTCTTTAGAGCATGCCTTGGAGTAACGTAAGCATTAATACCCTCATTACAGACCCCCTTATAATTTTTGGTGTATTAATCAGGAGATGGCAATCAAACATTGCATGACACCTGCGAAATCTAAGGACTGACATCCATAATGTGGTATGGCTTCAAGACCTCATGAGCCAGAATATCAAACTGAGTGCATTTGATGCTATGGATCAACATGCACTTTATGTCAGCAGAAGCCCAGTCTTACCTCCAGAAAGAAGTGTCCCTGCTGCTGTGTCCCAGCTACTCCCAGAAAAAAAAGAAAAAGGAAAAAAAAAAGAAAACAATAAAAGGAAAAAAAAAAAGTTAATTTTAGCCTGGATTTGTTTCCCCATGAAGTTCAGTAATAGCCACACAAAAGCGAAACAGTGGTAACACTAGCAGGGAAGGAAGCAGAGAGTAGTCCTTGTCTTCCCATTGAGTGAGAATAGCAAAGCTGATTTAACCAAAGAATGCCAATATTCTGTGGTCACCTTGCACAAGAGGAGCTGTACTGGAGCAAAGGAGACAAAGCTGCATCTGATGTACAGCTATAACATCCAGATCAGAACAAGGAGGTTTATTTTCTTCAGTGGAATTTTGAAACCAATAGGTTAAAACATTACATTACTTATCAGTGGATTAAATATTTGGCCATGAAGTTTAACAATTAAACAGATATGATCAAAAGTTTTCTGTCAGCAATAGCACTTTGAGTGTATGCATTTTTAGGGAAAAAAAAATTCTCTAATTTGGGATTTTTGTAAAAAGATGGAACTTTTACTTATATGCATATATTTTCAAATACAGTAATTGGTAAAAACATTTTCAAAAGAACATTATGATGTTGATTTGCAAACTTGCTGCCGGCCCTGTCAGAAAGAGGTGTTCTCTGAAGAGCTTCATGGACAATCAAATTGACCAAACCTTTAACAGTTCTCAATGTCTCAAAGTTTAAAATCAACTAAGGTTTATTTTCAGATCCCAAGTATGGAAAATAGATTTTTTTTCCTTATGAGGATTTTCTCGCGTGACAATGATCAAAATTCCATTGAGGATGTAGAAAAACATTTCAGATATCTCTGGAAAAGCAACCTTTGCAGACTGAGAAGCCAAATGCAATCTTGCCCTGTGATCAGCCAGTGTTATTTTTGACAGTGTGATGCCTGCATGGCTATCCATTTATCTATTCATGTGCCTTATGTTTAGAGCAGAATGTAGCTTAGCTTTGCAAATGGAATGGGAATATATTATTCTAATTACCATTAAAATATTTCCATTTAAATATCAGCTTCTGTTAACTGTTACCTTGCAATGGTCTGTGAACGGTACCTAAAATGGCATGTGCAATGGCAGCTTTTGTGACTGGACAAATGTGTGCTGCGTGAATGGATGCTGTGAAAAAGGGAAAGTCCTAGGGAATTAAACCAAGCAGGAGCTTACCCCTTTTGTAGGCTGTTATGTAGTTTCTTTTTGGTTATATTAATCACTTCTAGAGAAAAAAAAATTTAAACATTGTTAGTTATTGTTCGCTTCCTCAGTAACCTCAGGATTCTTGGTTCCATTTTTCTGTAAGTAGTACCCATGATGATTACGGTCTCTTTCTTTCAAACACAGTGTATTTTCTGATCGTAACTAGATATTAGGAAAGACTTTTAAGATGAGAGCTATGGAAGCTACAATACAGCTTCAGTATTACAATATAACCTTGGGTCATCTGCCTCTCAGTTGTCCGAAACTTTCTATTATCCAAAACACAGCCATGTCCCCTGATATCTATTAATTATGCTGACAAGTGCCTTGAATTTCTGAAACCTCTGTTATCCAGGCTTATTCAGCTTTCCCTATGGCATCTGGATAATCAAGGCTCTACTGTATTTCATTATTTTTCATAATACTTTCTGCTTTTCAGAGGGCAGAAGCAGTTTCTCTCTCTCTCTCTCCCCTTTGCAGAATGTATTAGACTAGCCAAACAAATGGACCCGGCCAGATGGGAAGTGCAACCTCTCTGTGTCTCAGATATTACTTTATACTTTTGTGTAATGACAGCACTACGGATTTGGCTGCAGAATACATAGTTAACATATTCAGCAAGAGCAAGATGGGATTTTTTCAGTTCCATTCACCTCATTTAAAAAAAAAAAAAAGTCTGATAATCAAGCAAGTCAAAACAATCATCAAAACTTAAGTCACCATTACTGGATGCCCTGTTCTCTCGCCAGTCACTGTAACAGCAGTTCTATGGTACTTTTCAGATATTTGCCTGTTTATTTTCACAGCCCCTTCCAGGAGGTAAAGAACTTCCCTTTCTGCACACAGGGAGCTCAGCACCAGCGGCGAGTAACAGCAAAGCATTGCGGAGGCAGCCTGGTGTACAGCTGCAAGTGCAGCTCTGCTTACCAACACTGAGAGCCAAGACTGGCCACAAGACTGTCCCAACGTATTTCCATGAAGTTTTGTGATTAACCAATAAGACCACCTGGAAGCTTCCAAGTGCTCCCCATTTGCCTCGAATTAAAGCAGTATAACCAGAAAAATGGCCACAAACTGGGGATGCATAGAAGGGTAAACTCTCCCTAAGTGATCCAAGATTATCTGAACAATGTGAATGCTACCTGGTTCAGGGTCCTATCCCTGCTAGTGACCATGATTTGAAACTTAAAGATGGATTAGAAGGACAGGGCAACACATCCCTGGGGTGGTGCTCCCTGCAAATCAAAGGCTCAAAGAATCACCCTGAGCCTCAGGTTCTTTGTGCGTAAAAACATTTGGAGATTTTTCTTCCTAGAATTCATCCCCTGTTTGAGTACATCCTGAGTTCAATATTTTAATGGTTCACAGTGTGGGGAATTAGGTACATCTTTTAATTTGCTTTCTGTCCACTACCTCACAATTACATGGGCTGCCTCCTCATTTCCTGTATTGGGCAAAACTGTCTGTAATATTTCTTTATTCATACTCTCAGGGCAAGCGAGGATGTTACTGACCTCTACCAAGGCATCATGGGGTCAAGGCAGATGAGACCAAGTAGATGAGCTTCAAACTAAATAATAGGAAGAGACTTATGCGTGTAGAGTGCACCCCTGCATTCATTGCAGAGTGAAAGAAAAATCAAATACACAAGAAAATAGAAACGAAGGGAATGGAAGTGAACAGGAAAATGAACAGCAAAGAGAAAGGAAGCCGAGTACTGCTGAGACTGGCATATTATAATGATCATACTGGACTAAAGCAAAGGTCCTCACTGCCCAGTGGTCTACACTGGCTCCATCAGTGTATAATAACAGAGGCGTGTTATTAGACAAACACATAGTGAGACTCCCCAGTTGTCAGGATGGCAATACAGTTGTTAAAATGACCTTGCCTGGCCTGGTCAAGACATTGAGAATTACCAGTGAAACTTCGTATGTTAATCCAAAGTACACAGGCAATAAAGCAGAGGTCCTAGAACAGCTGATGCTAATGGAATATAATAAATGGAATAATGGAATAACATAAACATAAGAAAATAATGACCATAATTATAATGGTTTTGGAAACAGAAAGAAAGGCAAAGATGGCTGAGTGGCCTTGCTTGATGCAGCAGAATGAATGAGAAGGGGTAGGATGGATAAAATAGACTAGATTTGTGTAAAATTGCTCACGGGAAGGATAATAAGAGATTCTATTGAGTAGTGCTGGAAGTTTGTTATAGATGCTCCCCCCTCCAGGCTCAGCGTTGGATATGAATAGCAATTTCTGTGATGTTATTAGAGGAAGAGAGAGACTAGTGAGAATTGTGTCATTAAGGTAGACTGGCTTCCAGACATATGTTGAAAAATAAATGTGACCAATAATCCTAAGGCTCAGATACTCCTTCAGGTGACAAGCAACAGATTGGGCCACTAAGCAGTGAGGATAGAGTAGAGATGAAAGACAATCTCGGCATGGTCCTGCATGCTTTGTCTCAGTTTTCAATAAGGGCAGTGGTGTCAGCCATGGGGACAAATGCAGGGTGGGGACAAGAGAGCAGAGAAAGCATGACTATATCTGAGACATAAGGAAAATTTGGAACTGAATGAGATAAAGCTGAAGAAGTCAGACTGTCTTCACCCCACCATTTAGAAATTGCAGGTATTTTTAATAAATCTGTCAAGTTTTTATGAATGGGGCTATATGCTTGGACAATAACAAATGTACCACCTGTATTGAGGAAACAGGGTTAAAAGAAGCAAAGAGGGAGTCTGGCAATTTCAAGCATCTGAATCTGACCTTAGTAACATGCAACAGTTGTGGACTCTGCAGGAAAACACTTAGGCTGAAAAATAAAAAAAAAAAAAAATAAAAAATCTTCCCTGTCTGAGAGAGCAGTGAAGCTAAAAAGAACAGCCAGCCATAGGGAAGGCTAACTTCCTAACTGGAGTTAGGAGGAAATATGATTCAGTGTATGAAAGAAATGATGTGAAACAGTTGCCTGCAGTACCAGGAAGCTGGACACAGTAACACCAGCTGTCCTTTCCGTTGCTAACACCATACAACAACCGTACTGCAGGTTGGTACTGTGAGTCAGGAGAGCTTTCTCACCATATGCTCACAGAGGAGTTTCTGAAGCATTTTCCAAACTCTTCATTCCCATTGCCACTGTTCCCCAGGTTTCTCCAATCTTGGGAACTCATTTCTCTTGCCAGCACAGTTATAGATTATAGTGATCATCAGAAATAAAAGTACTAACACTTATTTCTGGATGAATCCCCAAAGGGATGTCAAATGGCTGTTCCTATTTCATGTACTTCACTTTCCCAGCAAGGTTTCTAAAGAAGAAATTAATATAGAGAAGGCACTTTGACTGGGATGTAACAGCCAAAGGATACATTTTGTCCCCAAGAGACTATATGCAATGAAATATGAGGTTTTATTAATTTTCCAAATAGTGGCAGCACTTTGGGGGGAAAAAAAATAAATATCAACAAACCTTCTTACTTCTCACCAGTCAGAGAGGGAATGACACCAAAAAAATGTATAAACATGGCTGGTGCTAAGTGGTCCAGCAGCCTCAAGCCTGTGTGCGTCACTTCATCTCACAAACCACACCACCAACAAGAATTCACTTGTGCAATGGCTGATCACTGCTTTTCAGGAGAAAATGTGCGGATCTTTGTAAGAGGCTGGGAATGGGTGCTTCGGCAAATGTGAAGTATTTTCCTTTCCCCTCCTTGCACTCCTGTCCTCACACTGAACAAGGTCCCTGCTTTCACTGCCACTATCCTTTGTATGCTCAGCCTGTGTTACAGACCTGGCACCTCTTTAGCAACCCTACTCCCACACCCTTTACACTAGGGGAAAGTGGCTTTCCCTCTTAAAATAACACCTTCTGGTACACCTTGTAAAAAGGCCATGGAGTTCCCATTGCTTGAGAATGATATCTGCACATATTCAAATAGCTGACTGATTGAGAAGGTGTCAGTAGATGGATGTCAAGAATACATGGCCTAGTTACTAGGTTTTGTGAGACCAGTTAAAATACAGCGTCATTGTTCTGCATGACAAATGGCTTCTTCTGGCTATTCTTTACCTCAGTTCTTGGCATATGTTATACCTAATTACGTTTATCTCAAGGGGAGTCTGAAGTACATTTTTTTCTGCAAGCCTGGCTTTTTTGTTTCATGTAAAACAAGTCTTTGGTTTATTTCTGAGGACTTCACACTGCATCCCCCAGAATGTCATGTGCTATAAAGATCCTTCCTGCCCTCCTTGGATTGTTTTCATAAAACAGAATATACCTACACACAGCAGCACCGGAGAGGACCTAACGCAGGTGAAGAAGTGACTGAAGCCCTTCCCCAAAGCCCTCCCATTATGGACAGTACAGCCTCCTCTGACTCTCTTGCTTGAGAGGTCCATCAGTGACACTGTTTGACGTGCCCTCAAAATACAGGTCCCTTGTTGGAGTTCTGGCTCTCAGACAAGGCAATGATAGGCTTTTATCCCTTTAAATGATAGAGAGGGAACAGTAAAAGAGGAGTTCAACAGAATAACAAGGTTTGTGGAGAGGTCAAATTGCCACAAGAAAATGGAAATCTGGGAAAGGAAGCAAAGCATGAGGTTGCCAGGAGGAGGTATCCGCTTGCAACTGTCTAGAGATTAGAAGGAAGTTAAAGTAAAGGAGAACACTAAGGGTTCTTGTGAAAACTAAGTTGTCGATAAATGTTTCGGATTACAGGGTATATCAGACTGTGAGAGGGAGAGGGATAAAATAGCAGAGATTCTGGAGGAAGGCAGCAGATTGCCTCACTACTAGGAGATGTGGTAGTTTGTAGTTAAGACAGCTGCCTGGCCTGCTGGCACCTTCCTGTTCTGCTCTCAGCACAGATAAAGGTTTGTTAGCTTTGCAGAAGCACTGTGCACTCTGAGTTAATTAGGAAAAGGGACTGCTTTCTAGGGCAAGACAGGTAGCAAACACTTCAGCAAACATGCAGCAGACTTCACCAGCATGAGGGCAATGGCTGTGGAAGCAACTTAAGGTCTTTCCACTTCCTGTGGAAATAAAAGGGTTAAATTTGCCCCTTGAGGTCCAGAGAAATCTCACCTGGGAGTGAATTCCTTCAAGGCAACCCTTACTGCAAACTGTCTACATCTAACCATCAAATGGCTGAGGGCAGCAAGACACATCCCACATAGCCCAGAGCACCAAAGCAAAAGGGGATGCAGGTCAGCAATGTCAGCCCAGCCACCTTTTGATGGTTTCTTTCCCCACTTGCACAGATCTGGGCTCAATTTACCCAGCACAGATTATGCTTCTGTTCTCATTTCATAGGATATTAGGGCTGCAAGTCTCAGACATGCAGCAAAGGAAGGGCAAGAAAGGTGGCTCAGCTCAGTGCTCGTTACCCCGGTGCTGGTCAAAGGGTCAGCAGTGGCTTTGAGATCTTGAGATACAGCAGGTTATAGGAATGGGCGGACAACTCTTTTTAAGAGCTAAAGAGGGAAAAATATCTGTTTACCATTAGCTCCTTCACCTCCCAGCTATTTTTCCATCTCTGAGGAACTAGAATTGCCCAGGTCATCAGAAAGGCTGCCAAATCAAACAAATATAGAGAAATGATGAAAAAATCAAACCAAGAAGTGGAACCTAAAAAAGAAGGGAGGTCAAAATGAAAAATCAAGGGAAGAAGAGTAATGCAAGCTAGAAATTACCATATTGAGCTATGCTTAATATTAATACAGAAAAATAGTGGGCAAAAACAAAAAAAAATAGTGTAAAAAAAAAAAAAGAGAAGGTAATGAAGTCTACTATGATAAAAGCATAAGCCCTGATAACACTTGTCATTTGGCACCAATACCATTTTCACATACAAGGGAGTTAATGCAAAATTATTTGGTCATGGACATGAGCCTACGCCTATGTGAAGGGATTGGGCCAGGTTAGGAAGAAATGTGAACTCTGTGGTTGTCGATGACCATGTAGTATAATGAAAAGTATTGTCAGAAGAGCAAGATTTTTAAGTACCATGGAAAATTACATTTCCAAGCCTAAGCCGAGACAAAAGGCAGTGACTGGATTTGTAACTAATAAACAGAAGAATCAGAAAAGAAATTAAATAAATTACAAGAGGAGAAGATGGCAAAAAGACAGATGTTCTAGTCATTTTTTGTATGTTTTTTTATTTTGTTTTCCAAGGAGAAGCAGATCTCAGGTGATGGAAGTGCTTGAGGAATACATTTTGAATTGTTTAAGTTAAGAGCTTACAAATATATCAGAAAACAATTATGATTAACAAAAGAAATCAACAAAATAATTGCAATATTTTCTATATGAAACCTTTTCAGCAGCTGATGTTGGGTGTTACATCTTGAAACTGATGTGCAGTTTCATTAAAGGCATGTAATGAACTGAAACATAAAAAATATTTCAACAAAAAAACCGAACACCATTTTTGTGGCAAACAATCCATTCTGTTTAGTCCAGAACTAGAGGGGTTTAGGTTTGTTTTGCCTCTTAAATTTCCAGGCACTGAAAATTTCCAGGATGTTTTGTTTCCAGTTGAACAGAAAATAATATTTTATTTACTTTGAATTATCATAACTAGTAGGGCACCAAACAATAATTTATTATGGGGTTCTAAGCAGAGTTATGAAAATTAAGAGTTTTGCAGATTGCCTCGTTTCAATCATTGTACAGCCAGTTTGGAAGGGTTACTGCCTTTTAGAAATTATACTAAAATGGCTGTGCAGGGAAGGGGATGGTATATTCACAATGTCAGTAGGTGCAACAATTTTCAGTCCTAGGCATTTTGATGCAGAGGTAACAGAAATGTGATCCAGCAGCCTTTAGGAGAGAGAGAGGGATTCTGTGTGAAAGAGCTAGCAAGGAGCAACAGAAAATGGACCAGAAGGGAGAAAAATGGAAGGAGCAGTATGTTCATATCAGCCAATCCTTCCCTCCTCCCTTCCTCCACAGAGTTAGGTTAAATGCATCTGTGGTTCTGCTGCTAATAATTATTACCAATAATGAATAAGCTTTTGCATAAATTGTCATGCTCTTAATCTGCAGGGCTAATTATGAAAAACAAAGGAAAGTGTCTAAATCAGTGGAAATAAATGACTAAAGAAAGAGCATGAAACATGATTGTAAAATAAGGTGAGGGTTGTATTTTCATTTTTAATGGTAAATATATATTTGCTGAGACACTTAATGCAGATGTCAACAATTTAAAGGGTGAGGGAAACAGAGAAAAAAAATCTATTTTTCTCATTATACAGAAAACAGAAAATTAAGATTATTCTTCCCCGTAGCATAGAGAATTTGAAATGAGAACATCTTAGTTCCCAGGAGGTCTGGGACATTTGCACGTGGAAGGGTAGTCCACCAAAGAGAGGAAGATGTCCCTATTGAGAGATACTACCTCTCAGTTTACTTAAATGTTTTTTTAATTTAAATTGTGTTCTTGATCCTGTTGACTTCAGTGAGGCTATTGGTATGCTGAGACATTTTCATGGCTGAAATCAAGGTTAAAAGTATTTCCTAACATACATGCTGAGAGCCATGTGGGATAGCCTAAACTATGTGCCCTAATCCAAGTGGGAAGCCTATGGCAGAACTTGGGCTTCAAAACAATTCAATGAGGCTCTGGGTTAAAATTTTTAGACTTTTTTAGATGTCTATTAAATAGCCGCAGAAGTAGAAACATGTATTCTTTCAGATTTATTTCTATTTTATTCTATTTTTAAAAGTTCCTTGCTATTCACTCACTGGTGTCCAGCCCTTTCCTTGTGTCTCACAAGAAACATACTTTGATAGGGGAAAAGTAGCTTTATAAACCTTCGAGAACCTGCCAGCTCCAGGTTGTGGGTCTAAAGAGAGGAAAGAGGAAAAATACACATGCATATGAAGAAACACTGGTGGAGAACTCAATTCAGGTTGAGAAAGTCTATTATATTTTTCAGATCTTTTGCTTCCTTCCTTATAGATAACAATTAAAGAGAACATGGTTATTTCTACAACCATCCATCATAGGCACAGGAAATTCAGGCTGAAGGTTAATATGTAAAAAAGAGCCCAAATTTCCCAAAATGTGGCAGCTCCCAGCAAATGCACACACAGCTCTGCCAGGAGCATAATTGACTTAAGAGTTGTTCTGTGGTAGCTGGGGAGGCATCGGGCAGCAGCACAGCTGGTAAGGTTGCAGGCAAGCTGTGATTTTACCTATTTATTTTAAAAACTCACAACCTTGTCAGTCCCAGCAATAGGGTAATATTTTTAAGGCAATTTCCATAAGGAAAAAGGCCAGTTTTTTTTTTTTCTTTTTAATAAAAAGAAGACTTTAAATTGTTATTTGAGATTTTTACACATCTCTCATACTTCGTGATGGGTCCTTTAGGGTATCCAGATCATGGGAGAGCAACTTGTCAAACACTTCTTTCACGGCTAGGACAATAAACTTCGCGTACTGATTAGCAAAGTTTATTCCCTTTCTAGTAAACACAGTGCATCTCATTATGAACTTCACATGGAGTTTCTAGGGCAAGTTGCTTTGGAGAACAGACATGAAGGTGTGGAAGATGTTCCCAAAACATTCAGAGTCATCAGTACCCTTCTTCTTTTTAGGTTTCTTCTTAATTTTATTCCTAGGATTCACAATTCAAAAATAGCAAACCCAAAACAGTTCAGGCTTTGGCAAGCAATCCTCTGCTCAACATGAGCCTTTTCCTTTAGACAGGAGACGACTGTGATTTTTTTTAGGTATGTCTCCTGAAACAGGAAAGAGAAAATGGAGTCTGCAGCAGAAAGCTGGCAAGAAATCCACTGTCTTTTTGGAGAAAAGCTACCCATCGTACAGTAGGCATACATCTTTGTTAAGTATATTTCATGCATTATGAAAGGTTTACAGATGCTCATGGACTGCATACAGTGTCCCAGTGAAGCAGAATTCATCCAGAATCAGTTCACTGGATCCGTATTGTCCCAGGAGACAGAAAATGAGGCCACACTAATGCTATGATTTACACTGTGTTTTTATTTATTCCTAAATGTAATGTACTTGTGTAGCAAACAATTCTTCTGCAGAGAAAAGATGTACAATTGCTTGAAACCAACACATTAAGTTGACTATTACTGGAATCCTGCTGCCTCTTATTGTTGTGTGTGTAATAACTTGACAAATATATTCAGATTTGACATGGGTTTAACACTCATTCCATGTCTGTTCTCTTTCTGCCAGCATGGTCTAATCCACTTAAGAGAGCATAATGAAAAAAGGCCTCATAAATCCTTACCTAGAGTTCGTAATTTGTATGAGCTTTTTGCAGCCCCAATCCAGATAGTTTAAAGCTAACTCAAGCATCAATCCATAAACTGCAGCCTGTTCTCCACATGGCTCCAGACACTCTGGAGACAGAGTTAACTTTCCATTAAACAAGACAAGTTCCAGCAGAATTTTTCTGCAAAGGGAGCAATGTCAACCCCACGTCTCCCAGCTATGTCCACCAAAGAGATGGAGGTGGCAGGAGGAAAACATCCAACTTAAATCCAAGGTGGCTGAGCAGTGGTAAGGGTGTGCCAGAGTTCTTGAAATAAGCCTTTAGTGGGTCCTTGAAAATAAGTGTATGCTTGACCTTTCATAATGCATAAAATATACTTAACAAAATATGCATTTGCTGTTCATGTATGTCCATGACCACTGAAATAAGACAGCCCTTGAATTTTGTTGGGCCTTCCTTGGAAACTGTCTTTTTCCCGAGTCTTTTTGTTGCACAGGTTTTTCTCATAGTGCCAGAAATTACCGTGAGTTCTGCATATTCCCTGGACTATGCTTCCAAGCCAACCTCTAACTCCTGCTCAGCAGATCAGTCCAAAGCAAATCTTCTCTCCAACTGGTCCAACCTTTTGGTTTAGTATCCATCCTAATGCCACCACGGAGGAACTCTCCCACTTTCTAACCCTGAGGGGGGGGACTTCACATCAGTTTCAACAGCAGAAAGCAACTGGTCCCTTTTCCTCTGCCCAGCCCCCTCCTGCATCCCTCCCACTTGAGCAGACTGGTGCCTCAGGGCCTTATCAGCCCATCTTCATTGAAGCCCTGAGCACAGAGTCTGATCCACTTAGCTCAGCACAGCGCTGCAGCCCCTACGCTACAGCCCAAACCGCTGCAGGCTACATAATCAGTATGTGTAAAAGATCAGTTGCCTCACACCAAATAAAGCTGAGATGAAACCCAGTCCTCAAAGAAAGAGGGGGAGTATCTCCAGCACACATGGGAAATAAAAAACCAGTCACTAGAAAGCGACTGCCAATTACAGTGATATTAAGATGGAGGAGAAGAAAGGTTAATCATCACTGAGCTGCAGAGGGTGCTGGATTAGTCACAGTGTTTCCTTCGGCCTTTCTTTTCTCTCCTACCTGCTGTTTTTTCTACTGACAAGTAAAATTCTCCAGACACAGAGGTTTCCCCCAGACTTTGGTGCAGCTGCAAGGTCAAAGCCTCCCTTTTGCCTGTGCTGCTGAGTAGATGCTGTAACAGCTATGCTGGTGTGTTGGAGAGAAGGGCAAACCTTCTCTTTTCCTTCCCCTCAGTAGTTCCTTGCCTGTCTCCCTGCAGTTTGCACAGCCTAGAGCACAACAGAGCCTCCAAAAGGTGGGTCTAGAAAAGAGATGGAAAGCTCTCCCTTTTTGCAGACCATGTGCCAATGAGGGGGCTGTAAGCTGCGAGGGGGACTTTGTTCCCACTGGAGTCCTCAACCATCATCGAAGACAGTAAATTCTTCTTTCCCAAATACAGCAGGAATTGTGCTCACTGATGCAGACCCAAATCCAAAGCAGAGCCAAACTGATTAAATGAGACTAATGCTAGCAGGCAGTGTGAGTCTCATGGGTGTTTTTCCACCATCCACCCATCCCTGATGGCCTTCCTGTAACCCTTTGATAATGTTCTGGGAAGCAGAATTGTTTTTTCAGAAACAGAAAAGGAAGTAATTGGCTCCCTGGCAGCACCAGAGAAGCCCCACACCCATCCCTGCCTGCCCGTGCCCACACCACCCCCTGGGGAAAGGTCCCAGCAGTAAACAGCTCTGTCACGTAGGGAGGGATCTGAAATAGAGCCATCTCAGCAAGAGTTTCCAGATCAGCATCTCTCACACAGGAGAAATGTGTTTCTCCCTGATTAGCCTTGGAAACTTGAACTTCTGCATCCAGGACTTTGGGCTGAACAAATACTCTTGAATCCATATCCTTTTTCCTGGCTGGCTATAATGTGTATGTATATGAATTTTCCTCACTTCCCAGGTTGGCAAAAAGCCCTCCAGGGGGAAAAAAGCACACACATAAAGAAAAATTATTGTTGTGCTCTATCTCAGTAACTTCCTGAAAAAAAAAACTTCTTAATACCAGGGAGCAGAAAGAAAAAAAGATTGTTTGTACAAGACAGCTGGGTGTTGGAGTACAGAACAAGCGTGCTATTTAATTGTTTGTCACGTTTCCTCTGTCTTCCCCTGCCCATCTCACCAGGATGCTGCTTATCTGGCTTGTGAGTTGCAGAAAGGAGATTTATCCCACTGGCTTCTTCAGATCAGGCCTCTCCATTCATGTCTTCACTTCAAAGCGCTGGACTTTTGCAGAGCGCTGGGCTACAGCTTCCATTGGGGTCAATATACATGTTAGTGACTGCAGACTCTGACAGTTTTCCAGAGAGTAAAAGGTGCATAGACAGAGAGCTGAGGTATAAGACAGAGAGCTGAGGTATAAATCTTTCCTCTTAGGGGCTTTCAAAAGCCAGAGGAGGGTTAAAATTGGGTGGGCTTAGCTGATCCAAGAGACACCAGTGCATCAAAATTTCCTGGGAGAAAATGTCAGCAGTAAAGGTCTTACCTCTATTCCCCATCTCCCCAGAGAGAACAGCAAACATTGGCAGTGAGGTTTACCTACCATTTTCCAGTGCTCGTTGTCCCCCAGAAGATGGTCAAGACAGAAGATGCCTCATCAGCCCCACTGGGTGAACCTGCCTCTCCGTGTGATCTGCACCGTGTTTGGCTGATTGACACTGCATGGGCCTGCCGCTCCTCTGTGGTGACCAGCAGAAGTGCTCTATAAAGCTAGACTACACTAAATGTTTTCAGAGGAAAATGTTTCACCAGAGGCTCCTAATCAGTCCCAAATCTCATGCTGTTAGAATACGATGCACAATGCAGGCACAACTTGGTGTTCCTGCAGGAGAGGGAGCAAAAGGTGCAGCAGCTGTTCCTACCTGAAAAATGTCTGCTCCCCAGACCCATAGCACACTGTCCTTCTCACTTTCAGTTAAGAAAGGAATCCAACACAGGCAGCATCCCAGCCTTCCTTTTTCCTAGACCACAAGGTTATCACAGGTCCACAGCTCAGCAGCTTGAGTGAGTGAAAAAGCCAAATCTGTCCTAGCTCTGATATCAAACTCTATCTATCTCTATCTATCAAACTCTATCTATCAAGCTCCCTTACAGTTCCAGGACAGAAAACAGTTCTTCAGAAAACATGGAAGACGATTGTTAAACTGCATGACTGGTGGTCTATCCTTGTCAGGTATCAAGCCAGCTCAAGCACCACAGTGGCTATGCCAATATTAGCAGATTGAGCAAGACGACTCATGATTGCTCAATCTGAGGTTTTGTTTTCTACCATGTTCTCTAGCACAATTTTTGCATGTGCCAGCAAGCTTTTGCTGAAGCTCAGGAAACAGCCTGGACCAGAAGCTGTGTCTGTTAAGCACTGTGGACAAGACCAATTTGGGAGGAAGATAAGAAGGTTTGACATTTTGCCCCTAGGGCCAGAGAACATGTCCTTTCTCATTTTATTTTTTGTACAAATGTAACCTGTGAGTCCAGATGGGTTCGCTAGACTCTGGACAATGTCTTCATTCACATGTATTTGTCTAACTGGAAGAAGTGTCCAGGTCCCAGTCACCTGCCGGTGGCCATCCCCATGAAGAAGGTCACAAGCCAGCTGAGCAGCCTGAGCCATCATTCCCTAACCCGCTTCAGTTACAGTGACTAAAGACAGCAAGTACCTACTAATGACACCCATTAAGCTAATTTGGTTGATTGTACTGAAGCAAGTTACAGACTTCCCCTGAGCAGCTCAGGTGGCAAATCTGAGGAGACATCAACCTCCAGCCCTTGTGATGAGCAGCTGGAGATGGGGTGGGAGCCACAGCATTTTCCAGAAGCCTCTGTATAGAAAGCAGCTGTCAATCAACATCCTTAATTGGTAGTAACAAATCTCATCACAGCCTGGTGCCTCAAAAAGCCACCTTCTGTGTCAGGGGGAGCTGCTATGGAGGAGGCTCGGGGAATGGATAACATGTAAAGATCCCTTTTGATGGGCTCAGGGTTAGCCACCATTACCATCAATTATTCATCGTTCCCATGCGGACTTAAGGCAAATAAGGTATTAAAAATTTACATCTCTCTTCCTCGCCACTCCTCCTAGGTATCATCACCTCTTAAGTATAGCTGGTGAATGTGAGCATTTGCTGTTAATTAGCTGTAATGATAATTGCAAAGAAAGTACAAGTGCCTTAACTGGGGAGATATGATGTGTCTCTCATTAAACCCAGACTAATAGAAAATTCTTCAACTTCCTCTCTTTTATTCCAGAATCTCAGATCCCACATTAATTTAAGATTTATTCAGTTGAAGATACAGGGCTAGATATTGGTCTGCCAAACATCTCTGAAGGTTGTAATGATTATGTGATTTATGCAGTTTTAGGAACAGAGTAATTCTGGTATATTATAATACATTTTTATTTTGTAGAAATTTTATTCTTTCAAAAAAATTAATTAGCTGTAAAAGATGTAATAAAAGTAATCTTTATGCATTATTTATATAATATATATATTTTCAATAAATAGTTTTCATCCACTGTGTGGGTTTCCATTTTGCACTTGCTGAAGTTCAGGAGTAGCATCAAACTAGTCCACCTCAGTTTTCATTTATATGCAGTTTCACTTTCTGTTTGTTAGTGGTGTAAGATGCTCTGGCATAAATATCTCACAGGCTTGAGAGTGTACCAGACCCCCTTCCAGCTCACAAAGCCTTGAGTCTGTTACAGTTCAGACTAAATTTCTAAATTCTTTTTGCTGTAGAAATGCCCAGCTCAGGGAGAGGTATGTTATGCAAGGTGGTAGCAATCACAGTGTTGTTTCTTCTAATTCCCATTTCCTTACAAACTGTCACTTGTAGTGCATGCCTATAACAGAGCTGATGAAAAATTTTCCACAATATTTCTTTTTTCTGTTGCAAAAGGCTGACTGGATCAAAGCCAAAATGCTTTATGACATTTTTCCCAGATCATACCAAGAATAGCCAATACACCCATGATAGAGCTACTCACCTGGGCTGTCTCATACTCAGTGGAGCCCCTGAGGCTACAAAGCTGGTCTTTTTCTGTGGCTCACTGAATATTTCATTATTTATACTAAATGGAACAGCTTCAGGAGGAGAGATGGAAAATGCTTTCCATGCCAGGATGACAAATAGGCCAGTAATTCATTCTAGGCTTTGCTAAATTTTTTTAAAAGCAAAACTTGGGCTTTTGCATTTAAACAATTCAACTGTGTCCCAGTCATAGTATCCCAGCAGCCAGAACAAAAAGAATAAAATATTCTTTCCAGTGTGCACCTGGCTGGCCACTGTTCTATGCTGCAATGTAAACCTGCAGGTATTACCAAACTCTTTCGTTTTATCCTATCGCATCTAACTCACACATGAACAGTGTAAAAGTTGGGAATTCTCAGAAGGGCAATTGGAAATAGACTGGACTGAGCATATTTGCAGTTCACAGATGTTGCTGAGAAAGGGCTGGACTTAGACTGCTTTGCATTTATCCTTTGGAGATGGAGGACCTTGAGGCATTGTGGAGGATCACTCCTCTCTCCTGCTGACCTCCAAACTGCACAGGTAAATTGCAGAAGCTACCACCGTCAGCTAAAACACAATTTCATTGGGAAAGGGGTAAATCAGCAAGGTGGAAAATGGGAAAAGCTCAAAGCATAAAAATGGCTATGATTGCTAACAAGAGGAGACAGTGCATATAACCCACAAAAAAAGTATTTTTAACTTTGGCTTATGGCAGGTGACCATTGTCAAGAAATCCAAGTGCCTTCTTACCATTTTCTTTCTTGTTGCACAAAATGCTGTAGTCATGCACCAAAATCAGTGGGGGCCCATCAAGTGGATTCATCTGCCATCTGAAAGCACTGGACGCAGCATTTGCTGCCCATTTGAACAAAGCTGGGAGAAAAGCTGAACAGTTCACCCTTGAATTTGCAATTGCATTGCAGTCCTCCCTTGGTGTGTCCTGATAAGACCCTCTTGTGCAGCTAGTGGCTCCTAGACCCTTCACCATCCAGGAGTGTAATGTCCAGAGAGGAGTAAGGACTCATTTGGTTTGTGTATTCACCTGGGCAATAAAGCTCAGGTCTGTCTTTCAGCACACACAGAAAACACCAGTGAACCTACTCTTAAGTTTAAACAATTGCCTAAACCCCTAGTTCATCAAGGTAATTAAGCACATGGATACTCAAGCTAGACTAAAGCCTCAGCTGAAGTGGAATGCTGAGTAGGTGCACTAACTCATTCCTTTCTCAATGGGGTTTCTGGGGTCAGTGCTGTCAGGTTAACACCAGCTTCCAGGAGCAAGGGCCCTATTCACACCACATCACCACCTTTTACAGCACTTCAGAGAGACTCAGGCACTTGCATGAGAGGAAGTGACGAATCAGGTTTCCCTTTGCTAAGGCTTCCAAGTCACAGCTCCCACTTGGTGCTGTATCAGATCCTCCTCTCTGGTGCCTGACAGGTTGTGCCAGTTTCCCTGTGTTGACTGCCCTGGGAGCCAGTGTCTGGCTGTTCTGCAGCCCAGGTGGTCCACTTAAACACTAGAGTCTGGTATCCATCCTAGGCAAGTGTATGCCTAGGTGCCATAAGAACTATCACGCTTTTCTATCCTTCTCTAACACATATTCATTAGTCTAGGAAGGAAATGTGCTGCAAATCCCACATTGTCTCTGCAGATTTCAGCTTTGCTTCCAGAAAAAATAACCAGAAATAAGAGTGACTGCAGCACTTACAAAATGGTATTCAAGTGAGAAAACAAAATCTGTAATGTTATACCATGCAAATTTTACAGCCTCCAACATCACAGAGCACATTTTCGAAGAACGCACTTTAAATAAAAATTGTCAATTAGAACTAATTAATCTTCCTATTACTTTCCCTATCAGCTTTTTAAAAGTCAAAGGCAGGTTTATTTTCCAAAGCAATATATTAGTCCTACCTCTCAGGTATACTTTTTTCAAAGCAAGCCCTAAGAGTCATCTTGCAATAATGTATTACAGGAACATAAGAGGAGAAAGTGAAGAAGCAAAAAGGTGACTGTGTATTTCTCCAGAGAGTGTAAGTGTATACTACATAATCATAAACAATATACAATGACATAAACTCTGCCACAAATATTCTCATATGTAGCATTCTTTAATCGTGATGAAAGGGGAAACTGGGGCTTCCTTGGGGGATGGTGTGTTCTCATTTGTAATCATATCTGTCTTCTCACCATGAAACATTTTAAGTTTCAACTAGTTTTGTGATTTTGCGAAGGCTTAAAGAAAGAAAAAGGTCAGAAAGGTGGTGAAAGGAGAAGAAACTTGGAAATATGTTTGAACTCAGTGGTTAAAATGGAAATGCAAAATCCCTGTATGAAACCCATCCATTTGGCAGACCATGTCTGCAAAGGACCAGTATCTCTATTTGACATTTTTAGAGGTGTCACTGTAGTTATGCAGGCACGTTACGACCACTGATTGTCCTCCAAAGACTCATTTATTTTAGGGAAGCTATGTTGATCTGCCTGGCTGCAGGACTGCCTTCAACTCTCAGCCATAACATAAAACAAGGGAGGCAGTAAACAGCCCACAAAAGAACAGTCTTTTGCCTAAAAATGTTGTGTCAATTTAAGTGGAAAGTGTGTTAATTTAACTGGAAAGCAAATGTATACCACAAAGAAGAGTTCTGCTATAGTGCAAGCAACCAACAAGCAACATCTTCAGATAGTCCATGAGGGGAACAGTTAAAACTCCAGGGCAAAATTTTGCCTAAAGTAAATGCCGTTTGACAGCACAAACTATAATTACTGTCTGTGATTGTATCCCTCATTAACAGCAATAGCTGTAATACAGTAGAAATCCAAGCTTGTTTCAGCACCGTTTTTCATAAAAATATATAACATTTTAAAACCTGTCAAATATGTGATATTTTAAATGCATTGCTGCCTGTCCTTCCACAGCATCCCAAAGGTCTTGGCAAAGTCTGCATCTTGTCCTGCAAGAAATGTCTGCCTCTGTGACATGAATTTTTCTCAGTCTGTATTGAGGAACAGGTGTGCATACACCAGCATCAATATGCAGACAGAGCCGGGAAAAATTCCTGGTCTAAGCTTGCCATTCAAGAAGCATGGCAAGAAAAATAACTTGGTAGACAATTAGGTACAAGCTTCACTTGGAGCCAGGTGACTCCGAGGTTGGCAGGGTGAAGGCATAGCACACCAGTTTCTAAAACCAATGGTACACATACACTTGCATCACATCCAGCACCTTTGATTCCTATTCCTGAACAAGCTGGTGTGCAGCTGGATCTACCAGGGAGACTGACTTAAGTACAAGATCAGAGTAAGCCCTGTGGATTTGTAGTGAAAGGCTTAAACTGTTCTACTACTGGCTCAAGGAGTTGTTCAACAGCCTAATTTGAAAGCCAAGTCCATATTACAGCATTCAGGTATGCTGATGAATTGCAGGAAAGAGAAAATTGCAATGTGTATAGGCATCATTCTTCTGGCAAACCCCTCTGTGTAAATGAAGTTACGCTACCAAAATAAACATTTTGATGGAAAAGTGTCTGTCCTTCAAACAGGTAATTTATCTATAAATGCAAAAGTCCTGTTATCAAAATAAATCAGACATGAAAGAATGAAAGAAAAATTATACCATTTTTGAAAGCTTCTTAGCTTTCACCATGTTCCATGAGGTATGTGAGGACTTGCTTAATTTTATGCAAGTAAATTGTTTTCTTGAAAGCATCAGTCTTTAACCACACACTTAACTACTTGCTACGATACTTCTAAGAAATGGCATCTGCTTCCATTGGTGAAGACTCTTAATGAATGAAAGAAGAACACCTGAATGATATCAAGTTGGCCTCATTCCCTCTCACAGAAAGGCCCTCAAGCCATCTGCTTTGAAATAATCAATATTATTTTCTTCAAAAGACCAGGAAGACGGGTGGGCCATTCAAGCAGAAGTCAAAGCCCATCTTCCTGGCAGAGCAGGGAAACAGAAGAGTTGTCCTAAGAGCGTAGGCGATACCAAGAGATCAGTCAGATGAAATGGGTAGGGAGGGATTAAACTGGGAAACCAAAAGAGGAGAAGCAATAAAGATCGAGATTCTGAAAGGGATTTGGGCACCCAGTTCCTATCTGGGTGTCTAAAAGCCTTTTGATTTCCTAGGAAATGCCTAAGGAACTGTTGCAAAACCTGTGGAAGATCTGGCACTGTTTTTTATCACCTCTGGACCAAAAATGAAAAAAGTCCAGGAAATCAAATGGAAAGTGAGCACTTAAAAAGGAATTAGGTTCCAAAATCCTTTTGGGAATCTTGTCTGGGCAACTTAACAAGCTCACAAATATTCCCAGGTGGCTAGTGATAGCCCAGCAGGGATATGACTTCTTACCTTGCACAAGCAGGCAGTTGTGATAAAACACCATTTTTATTTCCCTTGTAAAGAAAAGTCAATGTTCATTTGTTTGGGAGACCTCCTTGACAGAAAGCTTTATCAGCCATGAAATTAGCCCTTCATGCTCTCTGAAGCCAATAGGCCAGGACTGAGATGCCTACTGCACCTGATGCTTGCAGTTAGTTCTGATTAGCAGCCCCTCATGGATTTCAAACAGCAGCCTCCTTAAATGCAGGCTGTAAAACTTCACTGGCTGCACTAAATCAATAGGGAGGCGAGAGATGGGGTTGGAGGAGAGAGGGGAGAAATAAACAGACACTAAAGCTACAACATTATTATCTGCTTTGGCAAATAGCCACCAAAATTGCTCAATATGCTGTATACACACAAACATACACTCGCATACACACATACAGTTTGCCTGGCAAAGCAAAAAAGAAAATATCCCTTAAATAATATGTTAGTTCTCTTGGGCAAATAAGAAGCAAGCGGCTATATTTAGCAAGGAAATAAAACTGTATTGTAAAGCCCTGGAGACCTATTATGGCAATGCCCTCTGCACTTTCAGTGCTTAGAGGATTCTTATTTACTTGACTATGAGAGGATTGCTAGAGACTCATAAAGTGCCACCAGGAAGTCCAAGTGAGCCTGCAATCTCTTGGTGACTGGGAGATGTGACCATTATCTGCCCAAAACTTCACGGTGGTGTTATCACAAGGATCACATCCTTGCACTGTGGGAACTGTGACCCCCAAGGATACCTCAGCAATTTATAAACTCAGCAATACAGACTTGGAAACAGAAAACTGATATTGGAAATGTTCCTGCATGGGAGCAGATCTTTTAAAAGAGGAAGAAGAAAGCCTAGACCTAATGTGTGTGATGTGTTTTCAGGGAGAGATCCAAAGGACCTGATGCAGAGTCCACAGAAGGGTTGACACTGACTGGATCAACCCCTGACACTACACAGGAAATCAGCAACACAGTTTAATACAGGGAGAGAAGGAGAATAAAGAGTAGGCTTCATCTCATCTAATTTTCAACAGCTGTGATGTAGACAGCTTTATCTGAACTAGTATCCCTTTGCTGCCTTATGGTCTCATCTGAATCTGAATTCTCTCAGTGCCAGGAGGCACACAAGGTGCGAACATCGTTCTTCCACTTCGATCGGTCTGCGGCTGCGTGCTCTGGAGTCCCAGGGGCCACAGCGCAGTCTTCTGTTGGTTTTTTCCTCAAGACATGACCGATCCAGTTCCATCTCCTCCTCCTCACTTCATTACAGATTTTCTCCATCTCCGAGTTGATGCTCGTCGTTTCTGCAATTTTTTATTATTTTTTTTTTCCGGGAGGAGGTAGTTGGCCTCCTGCCCAACCCCCATGACTTGGAGGGCCAGTGTTTTTTCTGTCAGGGTGGCCTTCCCTTAGGCTGCGTTGGTTTGCGGCACCTTCTTCAATTTTATCCGGTGCACCCTCCAGAGAGGGATCCCCTATCCACCACCCAGGGGACGCCCCTTCTAGCCGTGCAGCCCCAGCCGAAGGGCTGCCTTATGGTCCCCAGAGGAAAATATGACTCTCTTTAAGGTGCAATTCACTTGACTTATTTTTGGATTAAATTATTTTTGCTCTGAAAATGCCTATTTCTGTCTACTGACTGTAAAAGAAGCATAGGGCAAATTCCATTCAGAGTGATAGTGACAATGGGAAAGAGAGACTGACACAGAGCAAATTCCGTTAACACAGAGTTATTAGAAAATGTGCTATTTTTTACAGTTTGCTTTAGATAACCCTACTGAATAGAACAGAATTAATTTCTTTCTAATGATATTTTATTAAATAGACTTAAAAATTCCTCTCTCTCAATCTTATAGGAAGTACCTTTAGAGGGAATTTGCTCTGACTGATGCAATTTCTCTTCCATACCACAAAAGTTTTCCTTGTAGATCCAGATCAGAACCAGGGACTTTCCCAGAAGGAATCTGCATGGATTTTGGGCACACATTGATAGGATTGCATTTAAAAGCATCATGAAGTCACCTGAATAGAACAAAAAAAGATGCACTAGGGACAAGGTGAAGTTTGAAAAGACAGTCATTCTCAGATTGAGTGAACACTTACACATTTGTGGACTGCAACCGAGGCTTACAGCAAGGTCAGCATCTTGAAAACCCAATGGATAGCTCATTATATGTGTGTCTAGACCATGTGCTAAAGAATACAGCTGGGGCAGACTCTTTGTGAGTGTGGGAGCCTGACACTTTAATACTAGCTCAGCATCCCCTCTGCTTCTATGCCCCCATGTGTAACATTAGGATGATAATATTGCTTTCATCTTCTTCACCATGGTGTTGTGACTATTAATTAGTTAGCATGTGCAGAGACCTGGATAAATGCTAAGTTTTAATCAGGTCTTGATGAGCTTGGGGAATGCAGCAGGGTCTGAGCAGAGGATGGAAGAGTGAGACGTACTGATCCCATCTGCCCGGCACAGGATGACGCCAATGGCATTACCTCTTCACAGTCTCCCTCCTCGCACTCCTCCCCTTTTGGTGAACGGATGCCGGTTGTTTGGCTGGCTAATTCGTGACACCTCCAGCCTCCCTAGCTGATGTGACTTGTCTCTGGCAAAGGGCTGGTCCATGCTTCTTCTACTAGAAAGAGTACAGTCTTCATCAATTAATCCTGTTGCTCCCACAACGGCCAGATGTTCAAAGGGTTTGAAAGTGGGATTCAATTCCACCCAGTATTTTGAAAACGTATGATTAAATCTGATGACCAGCATCTCTTCTGTGCCAAGTGAAGGAAATTAGAGGAATGCCATGAGTGGAATCATGCCGAGGGTTTGCATCTTTGCATCACAACCTTATTTTCCTTCTTTTGGGACAGATGGGCTTTTTTTTTATTATTATTATTATTTCTTCTTGTTTGGTTAGGGTTTTTTTGCCATTAAGGCTTCCTTACAGTTCTGTGGTGATTAGCCTTTTTTGAACTGAACCAAATGTTTGTACTCCCTATATTTTCTCCAGGAGTATTGCCTACTTATAAACTACTGGGGTGCGCTGTCGTTTTGCTGTTACTGCCTTGGCTAGGTCTAACATTCTGGGGCCAATGATGTTGCATAGGACAAAACTATCTCAAACATAGCATAATTCTTCACGAAGCACAGAACCAAGTTCCACAAGAAGCCGAGCACAATATTCAGAGGTGGAAACTTGGAAATATATGTAAAAGAAGTGCTTCTGTTGTGGGTGGAATAGAGAACTCGGGAAAGGCAGAAGCATAACCCCCTGAATTAATGATGAATCCCAGTACTCAGAGATGTGTCTTTTAAAAAAAACTTTGATAATTGGCCTCTCGGTAGCATGTAGTGCTCATCCTGAAATAATGGAATGGAAATCAGCATCAATCAACACAGCATGAGGCTCCTTCTTCTCCAGCAAACACATATCCTTGCTAAACACTGGTGGCTGTTTGTCCTAAATTTAACACCAATTAGGGCCTGATCCTCAACTCTGCCTGAAGGGATGAATGTCCTCCACACCCATCCAAGTCCATCAAGAAACACAGAAATATCTCTGCATCTCTTAGAAGACATTCTGCAGAATCAGACCCTTAATAGCTTGATAGCTTGAATGCTAACATTGCCCAGAGCACTTAAACTGACAAACAATCAAAGACATCCCTGTACATTTATATACAGCAAAACAGGCAACAACAACAGAGAAAAAAAAAAAAAAGATTATGTTGCTGTACTTCTGTGTATCTCTTGAGGCAGGAAATATGCAGCAGAGATAACAGGGGCTAGTAAGAGGAAAGAGAAGAAGCAGCATTGAGGGGGGGAAGCATAAATAATTGGTGTGAAGATTCACTTCATGTCAGAAAGACAAACTGGGCTAATTTTCTATAAACATCCCAGAGAGGAATCAAGTCTCATTTTGTTTCAGCTACGAAAAAAGAGCATTCTGCCATGTTCCTCCTTTTCTGCTGTAAAAGGGAAGGAAAGTTTCTCACATCCCTATCAAGCCATTTTGCTAGGCTGAGAATGCAGGAGGAAGGCTCAGCTCTACAACAACATGCACCACACGCTGTCCCTGCATCTCTCCTAAGCAGTCGACAAAGTGTTGCCAGGTCTCTGCAGTCACTGGCGAAGATGTCCATATTCTCTTCACATCCACGACCCTTCACATTCAGCCCTTTACCTCCAATGCGATTGCAAATTACTTTGGTGAAAGTCAACATTTTTGGTAGGGATGGGCAGCAGCGTTAACTTTGTCCCAGCCCATTTCTTCTCCAAGCAACCTACTACAATAAAAAGAAGGGTGATCCATGAGCAGATCCAACTCACAGACCCAAGAAATCACCAGTCTGCAGGTGCCACATAGTGAGCAACACACAGACAGCGAGACTGCCATTGAAATGTTGGGTAAAATTAGGTCCTCTGACTGGAGCTGGAATTTGTTAAAATATAGGAGTGTAAAGGGATGAAAAGGCTCTCCTCAGTGGTGCCATCAGACAGTGAGATATTGCGGAAATTATGGACATACCTGAAAGGGCTTTACTGTCAGAGAGGAGAAGATCTTGCAACAGGCCCTGCTCTTCGCACTTTGGGAAAAAGTGAGAAATGGCCATTATCAGCTGTCCATCATTTTGGCAACTGATAAGGAGAGGGAGTACAGTGATCCAGCCTCTCATCTGCCCTCTTATGAGCTATGACAGACCTCAGCACAGCAAGTCTGACCTGTTGCTTCTGGCAGCCACCAGCAAGTGCCAAGCCTTAGATGGCTTTCAGAGGTGAAGAAGACAGTAAGTTCACCACCTTTGAGAGGCAGCGAAAGCAAACCCCACTGAGGTCACAAACGGGCGTTTCTTCCCTTGTCAAACCAAGAGAACTCAGATGAAATCCACTTAAGTCAATGAATTATAATTGTTATTCCAGAGTATCAGTAAACACAGACTATTTCCCTCATTTCTTGTCCTTTTCTGGGGTTTAGAACATGCACAATTCAAATGCTTTCATTTTTTCTTAGGAATTAGATTCAAAATATTCAGTACAAATGAAAGAACCGGATGAAAACTTCCCAGTAAAACAATAGTCTGCTGGAAAGTGCTGATCTGATGAAATGCAAAGTTTCATAGTAATAACTTGATTGGGAAGTTTCACTGGAAAAATTTTGCCTAAATAAGGTCAAATGGCTGATTTTCCATACATCTAAAAGTTTCTCATTTGATTTTCTATGTTATAGTAATGTTTGAAATAATACTATTGAAGATAGTATTATATAGTATTATAATATTATCTTTTTGGCATGGTCAGCTTTTATCTAAATTAAACATTTGGACAAAATTGAAGTGAAACCTTTTAAACAAATGCTTTTCAGAGCATGAGAAGAAATATCTATAATGTCAATAGCAAAGCTTAAAAATATATGATAATAGTAACAAAAGGATGGTAGTAACATTACTTCCATCTTTACAGTTTGCCCTATCATTTCAGAGGAACTGGTCTTATACTCACAGCTAATTCTTTCTTCTCCCAGAATTTCCATGTAATTAACCTATATTTTGTCTCATCCTCAGAGTGATTCTACCTGTTTTGGAGGCTTTCAAAGCCTTCCCAGGATTTGATCAACATGAGTCAAACCCTCCCATATTTTCCCAATGGAATCACTTGGATGAGCAAACAGGAGATAGCATTTGCAGAACTGCCTGTTGAGTGATTAGACTAGACAAATATAGAGCCCATATTTAGGAGCCTGGCCAGAGAAACCTGTTGAGGTAACAATAATGAATAATAAAAAGTAACGAAGGTCAAAAAAGTAACAAATTCTGTATATCTATGCATTAAACTCACTCCATCCAGAGTCCAAATATCCTAAAAAAATCCAGCTTCAAAGTGGCCAAAAGTGGGTTGCATCACAGCTGCTCTCATGTATACACAGTCCATGCTTAGCTAGCCCAGGCATGCTTGGTGGCAAAATAATCCATTGGGTGTGCAAGGTCCTTGTGTCTGGAGGGTGCAATCCAGCCTGTCTGTCTGGAAGGCATGTATATCTGATCCTGAAGGCTAACAGAGCAATGTCCTTAGTCAGAAACATGGCGGGGGGGGGCCACACAAACCCAAACACATTGTGTTTCTGGTTAAACTTACAGCTCAGGCACTTATAAAATAATAAATCACCTAAAAAAGTCAAGGAAGAAAAAAAAAACAACAAACAAAACCCAACACAAACAGCTTGAATAGCAATTTACAAAGTTGCTCAGCACAGCAATATTTAAAGCTGTTCTTCACGATATGTCATTTTCAGATAAGTTAATAAAGAAATATAGGAGAGAATCAATTTTTAGTAATCATTACCATGTACAGTAGTGAAACCTCCAGGCTATTCAATTAATTCTAGACCATAATTATGACCCAAGAACAAATTGTATAAATCAGCATTTTTTTATTTAACCATACAAATCAAACTCTGATCTTGAGTGCAAATCAAGAGTTGTATATTTCACAGCTCTTGCTGTCCCAGAAAATAGGCTCTCCAAGGATTCAAGCCCCTTGAGGCATAAACTGTGCACACTTCATGTTCCACAGGGACCACAGTAATTATAGTAATTTTTAACTCAACATGTCACAGTGCCCCAAAGACACTCAGATTCCTTAATAGAAAGCAGAAAAGAGAAGGCAAAACCAGACGGCTAATTTAGCAAATTCTAGGTCTGAGGTGGAAAAGCAGATTTAAAAAAAAAAAAAAAAAGAAAAGAAAAACAAAACCAAAAAACCCACAAAATTTCAAACCCACTATTCCAGTCCAGGATCAAGCTCACCTGGAGAAAGCTACAACAAAGAGAGGAGTTGAGTTTCCTACACCTTGTAGCAGTTTGTGTTACTACTGCAGTTATCCTCTGTGGATTTCAAAGCACATTCTGGTTGCAGCATTACATTTACTGCTTTAGTCTTACAATGTATTTTAGCAGACAGCCCAAGGCTCAGAGGTGAAGCCGGTTACCTAAGAACATACAGTCAGTGAATTTCAAAAACCATAAACTGAACTCAGGAGTTCAAAAGGTCTCCATACACTGTAGCTAAGCGCATACATGAAGGTATGCCAGCAATTCACAGCCCCTCTCACTGGATGAATTCATGAGATCCTTTCCAAAAAATCAGTGGTAATTGGTTTGGGGTCCCTTTTGCTCTTAGGGAGCATTGATACCAGCAATTTGGTCAGTTCACTGCTTCCCTCCAGGGCCTCAGTCTTTCTATCATTCCTGTTGCATGTCTGTTAGTTCACTCCCCAGTTTCAATCCATAAGGTGTAATTGTGGCCCTTGGGTGCACGTTCCCAAGAGCAAGATGAGGATATTGCACACCAGACACCTGTGTCCCTGCAACCCGCAGGGCTCAACGCTGTCACTCCAAACAAATAAACCAGACATAAGCATGGTAGCTCAATAGGTGAATTCACTGCCCAGGGGAAGGAGTTACTCTTATTAACCAAAGAAGGGGCAGAAAAACACAATCCAAGCTCCAGGTTTTTTTCTTTGTTACATTGTGACTGCAACTTTGATTTCACCAGTTTCAAGCAGGCAGACTGGAAACCATAGTGATAAAAGTGATCTGATTAAGTGATTGTTTCCCATTACCTTTTTACTTCTTGATTTAGTCTAACCCATGCTTTGGTTTCTAATTTTTCAGTAGAATATTTTAATTTTAAAAGTGTTATTTGTTTGAAAGTAAAATGCACATGCCTGTTACTTTTTCTACAAACCAATGTTTGGATCTATGTTGTCATTAGACACCAATCTTGCCAACTAGTGATGAAAGAAATGGGGCCCTCTCTTTGTTGATATTCTTCTCCTATTTCAGCAAAAGTCTGATGTTTTTTTCAGCTACTAAGGCTCTGTCTCTGGCTTTTTTTATATATATATATATTCCCTTAAAATTAAGGGAAAGCAGTCAATGAGGAAACACAAGGAGTGATACAACTTCAGCTGCAATGTCCTAATACTGCATATACCGTCTGGCCAGAACATGTTTTCACCCTGTCGTGGTTTAACCCCAGCCAGCAACTAAGCACCACACAGCCGCTCGCTCACTCCCCCCCGGTGGGATGGGGGAGAGAATCGGAAGAGTAAAAGTGAGAAAACTCATGGGTTGAGATAAAGACAGTTTAATAGGTAAAGCAAAAGCCACACGCACAAGCAAAGCAAAGCAAGGAATTCATTCACTACTTCCCATCGGCAGGCAGGTGTTCAGCCATCTCCAGGAAAGCAGGGCTCCATCACGCGTAACGGTTACTTGGGAAGACAAACGCCATCACACCCAATGTCCCCCCCTTCCTTCTTCTTCCCCCAGCTTATATACTGAGCATGATGTCATATGGTATGGAATAGCCCTTTGGCCAGTCTGGGTCAGCTGTCCTAGCTATGCTCCCTCCCAGCTTCTTATGCACCTGGCAGAGCACAAGAAGCTAAAAAGTCCTTGACTAGTGTAAACTCTACTCAGCAAGAACCAAAACATCAGTGTCTTATCAACATTATTCTCATCCTAAATCCAAAACACAGCACTCTACCAGCTACTAAGAAGAAAATTAACTCTATCCCAGCTGAAACCAGGACAGTATCCACCCCTTATTCCATACCATTTACGTCATGCTCAGGTCCCACATTATCCAATACATCCTCATTAACCACCACCCCACTTATTCTATGGACCACTCCTGTAAAATGTCTGTAAAATGTCCATAAACATCCACAAATGTCCACATAATGTCCATTGGGTTCATTTAGTCCGTGACTGGGCTCCATCGGTGATGGTGATCACTCAGGACAGGAGAGGTGGTGTGTTGCGTGGAGTTATTGGGCACCAAAGCCAGCTCAGGTCGGGTTACTGCTGCACTTGCACTGCTTCTTGTAAGGCTTCTCCTCCATTTGTTCAGGTGGTTCCTGCTATGGTAATTCCTATAACATGCAACTCAGATCATGGGTTACAACAATTTAAAGGTATTTCCATTACAATCTCCACCCCTGGCCACTTTGGGCCAGGATTAACATTGCAATGAACTCCTCCCCTTGCTCCTAGCCTGGCTAGCAACAAGGGGTTCCTGTTATAGTAATTCTCATAACATGCAACTCAAATCCTGGGTTACAACAATTTAAAGGTATTTCCATTACAATCTCCACCCCTGGCCCCTTTGGACCAGACCATTGGGTTTAACACTGCAATGGACTCCTCCCCTTGCCCCTGCTTCAGCTTGGACTTATCCACAGACTGTAGTCCCTTAGGGGTTTACCTGCTCCAAGCGGAGCCTTGTCTATGAGCCACAGTCTCTCCAGGGGTATACCTGCTGTGGCAGGGATTTATCCACAGCCACAGTCACTTAGAGGTGCACCTGTTCCCACATGACCTTCTCCATGGGCCACAATGCTTTCAGAGATATACCTGCTCCAGCGTGGCCTTGCCCGCAGCCACAGTCTCTTCAGAAGTAAACTTGCTCCACCATGGCCTTACCCGCAGCCACAGTCTCTTCAGAAGTAAACTTGCTCCACCATGGCCTTACCCATGGCCACACGCTTTGAGGTGCTCCAGCATGACCTCATGCACAGCCACTGATGCTTCAAGGTGTACCTGCTGCAGCACGGACTTATCCACAGCCACAGATGCTTCGAGGTGTACCCTCTCCAGCGTGGACTTATCCTTGGGCCACAATCCCTTCAAGAAGTATACCTGCTGTGGCACAGACATAACCATGGCCACAGACTCTTCGAGACATACCTGCTCTGGTATGGGCTTATCCACGTCCACAGGCGCTTTGGGGTGTCCTGCTCCCACATGGACTCATCCACAGGTCACAGTCCCTTTGACTCGAGTTCACACTGGAGTTCCAGCCTGTCCAGTACAGCAGTGCAGAAACAGCAGCGATGCCCTGGCCATCTGCCAGCCCAGGGCATGGCCATTGTTGTTATCAAAATGTTCCCAGGCACAGCACAGTAAGATGATAAGCAGTTCAGCAAGTAGCAAAAGCAAAAAGCAGCCACTAACGAGCACTATACTCTAATATACAGTAAGGCAAGCAAGCCCCATGGCAAGTACAGAAGCCTGCTGATTAATACCTA
Organism: Platalea leucorodia; assembly: GCF_965183815.1. NCBI lineage: Eukaryota > Metazoa > Chordata > Aves > Pelecaniformes > Threskiornithidae > Platalea > Platalea leucorodia. The sequence continues at coordinate 86,472,316 of NC_138827.1, read as the reverse complement.
AACAGCAGTAACAGCTATAAATTCAGTCTAGCACATTCCAATTAAATCTGTCATTATCTCGAACCCTTCGAGCCCCACGTTGGGCGCCAAAAAGGACTGTCGTGGTTTAACCCCAGCCAGCAACTAAGCACCACACAGCCGCTCGCTCACTCCCCCCCGGTGGGATGGGGGAGAGAATCGGAAGAGTAAAAGTGAGAAAACTCATGGGTTGAGATAAAGACAGTTTAATAGGTAAAGCAAAAGCCACACGCACAAGCAAAGCAAAGCAAGGAATTCATTCACTACTTCCCATCGGCAGGCAGGTGTTCAGCCATCTCCAGGAAAGCAGGGCTCCATCACGCGTAACGGTTACTTGGGAAGACAAACGCCATCACACCCAATGTCCCCCCCTTCCTTCTTCTTCCCCCAGCTTATATACTGAGCATGATGTCATATGGTATGGAATAGCCCTTTGGCCAGTCTGGGTCAGCTGTCCTAGCTATGCTCCCTCCCAGCTTCTTATGCACCTGGCAGAGCACAAGAAGCTAAAAAGTCCTTGACTAGTGTAAACTCTACTCAGCAAGAACCAAAACATCAGTGTCTTATCAACATTATTCTCATCCTAAATCCAAAACACAGCACTCTACCAGCTACTAAGAAGAAAATTAACTCTATCCCAGCTGAAACCAGGACACACCCACAGCCAGGTAGGTGCTAGAAACCAACAGAAATAATAAAATTAGTCATAATAATATTTAAAAAAAAAAAAACCACACTGAAAAATGTGATACAATTTGTAACACATGTACAAGCAGAATCAGACTTTTAAAAACTTCCAAAGCTTTGGAGATTTTTTTTTTTTTTTTTTAATAAAGGGAACACTGTGACTTCTGCAAGTAAAATCTAGGTTAGGAAATAATCTTAGCTAAAATGAGATTTGACCACAATGAATCTTCATAATAAATTGTGAATTAAGCTCTTTATTTTAACCTCCCAAGATATTTCATTACCATATGTTTAAAACAAAAGAAAATAGGCAATAAACATCCATCTTTGCATCTAACAATTTAATCTTTCTTCCCAGAATGCCTTCTTCGCAGGCATCTCTTTAAAAAAAAAAAAAAAACTAATCACACCAGCTATCCAGCCCACTTTCTAAACCAGAAAGGATCAGCTAAACCTTCAGACTTTAGAAAGCTTATCTAAATTCCTCACACAAACAGCATTGTTAACTTACAGTTAGCTAAGGCTGTAAGTAATGTCGTCCTTATACAAAAAAACATGGCAAAGACACAGCAGTTAGAAAAGCTTAAACATGAAAAAGAATGGATATAGCAGTTTAAGCACTTTACATAAATATTCTATTGCCTTTATATTTCACGCATTTTGTTACGGACAATATTGACATGTGATACTTCACCATATACATTCCAATAACAACATCAACTCCATTCTTTGAAATATATTCATGATATCTTTCAATCCAGATTCGTATGCACTTATATTGTTGACAGTTTAAGTGTGTAATTTATTTAGATTAATACATATATTCAGGAAAAAAGGAAAACCTGTCTATCTATTTTAGACACCTTCAGTATGACTTAAGACTAATAATAAAAAAAATGAGTACCTGGACCAACCAGTAGAAGTAGAAGTCAGTATAGCTCCTTAATATCAAAACAAGTCCATAAAAGTTAATTCTACCTTGTTTTCCTTTTCTCTCTTTTTTTTTTTTCTTCTTCCCTATTTTAAAGTGACCTGGTTAAGACAGTGCATTAAGGACTATGATATTCAGACTATTGGGAATCAACCAGAAGAACAAATTCCCAAGCTAAGATGTCCTAACATAGAATGCTGGACCACAATCTACTTTGTGTGTGTGTATATATATATAAATATATATATCTCAGCTCTAACACAGCAGCTTGGGGAGGCAGATGAAGGCAAACGTGACGGGTGACACATGCTGAAGAGTTTCATGTGCCAGCACTAAGGTCATTCTAGAAAGGTCAATATTCACTTGTTGCTGTTGCATGAATGACAGGGAGAGAGAGGCCACTGCCAGCTGAATGCTGTCATTTGGTTTGTGGAGCTCTCACCACGTGACGTGTCAAGCTGTAACAGAGCATTAGGCTACCTAGTTTGAAAAAAATAATCTAATTCGCCACCTAAACTACCCACACCCAAAAGAAACATCCTTCAGAAACTGAGGTGGCTCTAGGTAGATGCAGCAAGAGTGATGTCGCCAAGACCCGGACTCAGGATGCCTCTGATGCCCTCGCCTGATCCATACACACAAAGGCTCCACTTGTGCAGCCAGTGAGCTAAGGATGTTTTGTACACTGGTGGTTTGTATCTTACCCAACCATTTGAGGCCCATCATCAACGTATCTGATGTTCCTGAGCATGGCTTTCAGGTTAGAGGCACTAGAAAATTCCTCCTTCAAGTCAAACCAAACTCCTGAGAAGGGGTAATCCCAGAACAGATCTATCAAACAAAAATATCATTTCAACTGTTGTGAATATCAGACACTCAGATTCCTGCAGTTATTCTGTGAGGATATTGGTTTCTCTTTAAAAGAGTGGGCTTAAAATTAATCTCTTTCAGACAGAGATTGAATTTAAATATAATCAAACATGTTGCTTTGAAGCACTCATTTTTCTTGTTTAAATTTTTATAGATACATATATAATAGCGCTCAAGCAAGAGTTTTTCATGTTTGGTTTCCAAAGTAGGTCAGTCTCGGCACTGCCTGGCTATAAAGGAGGTGACAAGAAGTACTGAATGTAGAACAGAGAATCTGTTGGTTGTCATCTGTGGTAGTGAAATTTGTCTGCATTTCCTTTCCCCTCCCCCTCAGCCTCACTTACTGTTAAGCTCCACATCCCAGTGTTCCCAAAATAAAGCCTCAGCTATGTCTTTACTAGGGCACAAAGGCTTGCACAGATGGTAAGGAAGAGCTCCAGTCCAGCCACTGCTTTTCCTACTTCCAATTGAGCCGCTGCAACTATCCCTGTGTTGCTGTCTCCAGTTCTATCTTCAAGATATGGCATTAGGGTCTGAGCACGAGTGTGATGCCAAACACATCATGGAAGGGCCTTCTTGCCCCACACTTGCTCTTTTGGGGCCACACAAACCGGAAAACTCGTAAATAGAAATCAGACATACATTTCTTGACTTTTTTTCACCCTCTCCAAGTTACCTAAGTTCCCTAGCACAGAGCTCTTTGAATGCAGCAGGATAAGGGGGTTCCTTAGTTCAGGCATGTCTTCTCTTCCATTAAGGTTTATAAGCTTTTCTTGCACAAAGTCATTTTATTGTTAGGTCCAGACTCAGATTTGGCTTACTGAGTAGGAAGAAAATATTAAAATAAACTTGCAGAATCAGACCTATGTTTCTGCTCTGTGGTGGAATAAATATCCTGCAAGTGTTTCCTGATTTCTAAATCAAGTTTGGCACAATGTAGATGTGGAGAGATACAATATTGTCTCTGAAAAGGAACAGCAACCAGAGGGATTGAAGTTAAATTATGAATAAAAAAAAAATATATGGCAGCATTTTTCTATAAATCCAATAAGGCAGGGTGTTGAATAAATAGCAATCATAGCACAGTTTAAAGCAAAATGAAAATCTGTAGCCATTCTGCGTGTAAATTGGACTTGAATGGTACATTATAAAATTTGATACATGGAACAGGTTAAAATTTTAAAAAAATGTAATACAAAGCTCATCACCTAATTTGACTGTGAACAGCCTCAGCCAACCACAAGCATATGGCTACTGTGATCTCTCAGCTTTTTTGTTCATTCACTTTTCCAGCTAATCTCTTCACAGGAGGTACTGAGAAGAGGGGGTGCATAATGAGAAAATTTTCTTGGATCTAAATTGGAGGATGATATTGTTCAAAAGGATGGCCATTTTTATGTTTTTTTGTTGTGACTGTATTCTTGGAATGGTGCTGTATGACTTAGTATGCAAAGGCACCTCTCAGTTTGCAGATTACTGTAATTCTCCATGATTCTAATCTGCACATTTGTTGGAAAGTTCAGATCTCTGACCTCTTATCAGATATTTCTATACCAGATATTATGGATCAATTAGAGTTTTGAAGTCCTGTGTCACAAGCCAGATCTAACACAAAACCAAGTTAAAGTAACATTGAGTGTGTGGAAATAAGTCTGCCTTGGTCTAATATAGCTAGCTACCTGACTGCAGCTGACTGGGAGACTATATAGAGCTTTCTTGTGTCTGTTTGCAATTTGGTAATATATTCCAGGTTTATTGTCTTTGTCACCAGGTTCAAGAGAGGCAGGTTATAACAAAGGGGATTTGTGCTGCTCTTCTGCCATGACGAGTACATGAGAATAAATAATCTCCTCATCTTCAGTGCATTTTTCTCAGAGTAGGTATCAACGTGCAAATGTTAGGACTGTCAGACAAAGGAAAATTATACTGGTGTCAACTATTTGGCTTCATGATGCCATCCAAAATATAGATCCTCATAGAACACCATGCCAAAACTTAAGGCGAAGGCTGCTATTGCTGCATGATGCGGTGTCAAGCTAAGGGCGGTTTTAGATGAGGTTGCTGAGAACCATCTAGCCTATGGTTCCTCTGACCTCTGAGGGACTCCTCTGAAAGAAATGCCTTTGTTTACTGTAGCCTGCAGAGCAATATAATCTCTAAATTGCCCTATAGAAAGAAGTGGTAACACATCCATCAAGTAGCCAAGCCTGTTGCCCACATGCACATCAAGGGAATGGAGAACTGAGGTCCACAGAAATAAATTAGTTCTTACACAATGAATGTTTCAATGCTCAGTTTTTAGGGGATGTCCCCAGCTGAAGAATCCATTACTCTGAGTTTTGGCTTCAAATTCTTTCCCCTCTGTAGGAAAAGGGTAATATAAACACCAAGACACAGCATACCTTGTGTGAGGAGCTCCTCAGCTGCTCAAAGCTTTTCCAGTTTTCTTCACTGTCTTAAAGCTCCACTGGCTCAGGGAAACAGTGTCTTCCAGAGCCCTGAAATTATCTTTCTGTGCACAGAATTTGTAGCTAATCACTTTGAACACCCATCCATTTCTCTCTCAAGCCTCACTTATACCAGTGTCAGATCATCTTCAGCATGACTCTGCAGCAAGCAGGTACGCCACGAGAGGCTCTGGAAAAGTATCAGCAGTTCTTCCTATATGCCAACACAGAGGAAAGTAGGGATCAAGGTTGCCAGTCATCACAACTTTCACAAAGTTAGGAAAACAGTCAGACATACTCTTTGAAAAGGACAGATTGATTCTCTCAGTGCTAAAGGTCACACAGGGTAGAGTAAAATAATTGCTCTTTACATGAAAACTTTGTCTTGGGGATAAGAGAGCTTGACGTTAGCCTCAGCCTTTGTTAAAAGGTGGAATTTCCAGGAGGAAAATCAGCCTTCTTTCCCCTCATTTGCTTGCCTCATAAAAAATGCAAGAGAGAGTTGGCAACAAACCCTGCATCAATTCATCAACGCACCATTCCTAAAGCTTAAACTTTCATTGTGCAGGAGAAAAGTCACCATCTGATAGCAGGTTAGATCCATACTGATGCTCTCAGTGCATCAATAATTAAGCAGGACTTTCAACCACATCGTTTAATACGACAAAATGTTTCTTAAGAATTGTGAAATTATCACCCAAAAAAAAAGAATTACAAAGATTATAAAGAACCTATCATGCTCAGTGGCCTATGTTGAGAGACATAGAGCATTCCTTCCACTCACTTTAACACAGCAGTAGTATTCAATGGCTTCAGGCTGTAATTAACAGCACAAAGCTCTCTTACTGGGAGACAGGATAACAGTTCAACAAAGTATATCTATATTCTGCAGCAGGTTCCTGAGATGCTCAGGATTTAAATAGCTTTTAAAGCAAAGCTAAAGGAAGTTGCACAAATTACAGGTAGTACAGGTGAAGAGAAGCAACAGAAGCCAAGCACTAATATAGGAAATTAACGCCCTTAATTAATTCTGCTGGTGTAGCCTGCTAGTTCCAATCAAAAATGCTGCAGTGTAAGTTGTTCTTCACAGTTCTGGGGCTTTTGAAACATTATGTACCAAACCACTTCTACAGCAAATGCCATCCATTCTCTTGGAGTAATACTACAGCATTAGAAAAAGAAGCTGGTAGGATGCTCCTGGTTTTAGAGCTCACGCAAAATAATTTGGGAATTTTTTCTGCACATACAGAGAATTCAGGACTACTCTGCAAAGGCCAGATGCTCATCCTTTTACCTGCAAACATTGTGCAACAGTCAAGGACAATTCCTCCAGGTTTTAGTCCATTCCTTTTTAGGACAAAGAGATGGAGGACACAGAGGCTGGATTAATTGTTCTGATGGTGGTAGCCTGCTACCAGACTTCATCTTTCCTGGGGGCCTAATCTTCCCTACTTTTGTAAATGGAAAAGGATAAGGTGAGAGAACAGCTGTGCTGTCACAGGTGTCAGTGCTTAAGGACATTTTCACATGATCACAAATATCTGAGTCATCCCAGGTCAGCTCTGTTCTAGCAGACCCACAGATCACCGCTATGAAAATGATCTCAGATAGTGTCAGTTCATTGCTTCAAAAAGACACGGATTTTTTTTCTGCCTCTACAGAAAATGGCCTGGTTGTAACAAATAGACTGGTCTGAATTTCTGCTTTGAGTGAACTATCCGATGTCTGGAGACCCGGGACTAATTGGTGGACTTCTTAAACAGAATTACCATATGGAAAAAAGAACAGCCTCATAAAATAGTTCTGGTCAGGAAGCTTACAACCTCTCGGACTTTTCCTCTCATCGTAAATGCGCCCTTTCTCATTAAGCTGCACTAGTAGCACTATGCGGTTTTTAGACTGAGATGCCAGGCACTGGACTATGCAGAATTACACCCACCTCCACCGTTTCCAGGTGAGAAAGAGAACCCCTTATAGTTGAAAGAACTGAGCAGGATGTATGACAAGCACCCAAAACTGTAGATTACCTGTGAAGTGGGAAAGCCCTGTTTCCATCAGCGCAGTCATTCTCTGCCTTAGTTTGTCATCCCTAAAAATCAGCCTGAAAAAATCTACTCTGGTCATCTTGGCTATTTTTATTGCAAACTGACTGGGAAAGGAATTTTTTCCCATCATGTGTATATCGAGTGGCTGTCAGAAAGGAATCCTGTTAGCTCAGATTTTGGGCATGTTCTTTTGACGCTACTGCTAATAATAACAGTAAAAATGTCACTTCTCTTGTCAGCAACTTGATCCTCAGTGTACTTTCCAGCCCATAGTCTCACAAGCTTCCTTTTGTCCCTGGGAATTAAAATGGAAATCTCAAAGTGACTGCAGCAGCAAGCAGTGGATAACTACAATCAGTGTAATACAGAGGCTAGAGCATTTCTTCCCTGGCTTTTTTTTTAACTTTGCTTTCTTGGTACATAAATATAGATTTTGTTACTAGCTGAGTTGGAAGGAAAACCAACAAGAATGTTTCTAAGCCTCTGCAGCAAATCTATTTTACCTCCCACCTGGAAAAGGTGAAGGATCAATATTTAAAACAGGGGGGAGGTTAATTTAAAATCAATGTTAACTCAAACTACTTGGTACTAATTTAATTATTATCAGTAAGAAGAAAGGTAGCTTGTGATGTCAGCTTTTCTGCAACTATTCAAGATGACAAGAATATTTTTTGAAATAGCTGAAGAGTGACCTAGAACATCCCTTTCTGATTCATTTCTGTTTACTATAGGTGCATTGTCTCCACTCTTGCTCCTAATGAGAGAAAAAACCAAGCTCAAAAGCAGCAGCAGAGCTAATACTGTTGTAACATCCCTTCAGATCTCTGCGTCTGTGTTTGGGGCCAGCTGCAAGTTCTTTGCCTTCCTTCATCTTCGGATATGCCAAAATTCTGGTAGGAAAAAGCGTCAGTTCAAAAGTATGACAAGCATCAAAGCAGCCAGGTCAGCGTGTACCCTGGGGACTGTGATGAGTCTGATTTACCCTGCACAGTTTCTCCAAGGCTGTAGTTTCACAAAATGCCAGCTTTACAGAAGAGTACAGGGCATTCCTATTCTGCCCCATTCCTCTCTCCTAGTTTCTGCTCCTTCTCCCCCAGTACAGCACTCTCTCAGTCTGCTGACCTAGATATTTGTGGGACCACAACATAAACTGTATTATTAAGCTTAAAAACAGTCCTTTATTTATTCTTAGGCCAGCTTCACCTTTGAATTGCAGGTATTGTAAAACTGTGACTCAAAATATGTGAAGACAGAGAAAAGCAGACTGCTGGAAGATGTACTTATTATTTAGTAAATCCTTACCTGCATCTCCACATTAGCCATTTAAACTGGTTTAAATACTCATGCCCCCATTATGGAAGGTAGCAAGAAACAAAACCTTCACCTCAGAGACGTCAGACACTCAATATGAGATCATTCATTAGCATTCATTACCAATTATGAAAAAAAAAAATAATTCAACAACAGGGTTTTTTTCTTGATGTGATTAACTGATTGAGAGCAGCCCTGAGGAGAAGGACTTGGAGGTGTTGGTTGATGAGAAGCTCAACATGACCCAGCAAAGTGTGCTTGCAGCCCTGAAAGCCAACTATATCCTGGGCTGCATCAAAAGAAGTGTGACCCTCAGGTCAATGAAGGTGATTCTCCCCCTCTGCTCCACTCTCGTGAGACCCCACCTGGAGTACTGCGTTCAGCTCTGGGGCCCCCAACATAAGAGGGACGTGGAGCTGTTGGAGTCAGTCCAAAGAAGGACCATGAAGATGATCAGAGGGCTGGAGCACCTCTCCTATGAAGATAGGCTGAAAGAGTTGGGGTTGTTCAGCCTGGAGAAAAGAAGGCTCTGGGGACACCTTATTGCGGCCTTCCAGTGACCTGAAGGGGGCCTACAAGAAAGCTGGAGAGGGACTTTTTACAAGGGCGTGTAGTGATTGGACAACGGGTAATGACTTTAAACTGAAAGGGGGTAGATTTAGATTAGATATAAAGAAGAAATTCTTCACTGTGAGCATGGTGAGGCACTGGAACAGGTTGCCCAGAGAAGCTCTGGATGCTCCATCCCTGGAAGTGTTCAAGGCCTGGTTGGATGGAGCTTTGAGCAATCTGGTCTAGTGGAACGTGGCCCTGCCCATGGCAGGGCGGATTGGAACTAGTGGTCCAACTTTAAGGTCCCTTCCAACCCAAACCATTCTATGATTTTATGAACTACTGTTTAAATCAAAGCAAAAGCAATTCAGAAACAGAGCCCTGGATTCTCAAAAGAGAGACAGGCCTGGTTCACAAGAGAGAGATTCAGCCTAAATAATAAAATACCTATTACACAAGGAATTGAAGACTAGGATTTTCTTTACCTCCTTGTGCCAGATTAGTGTCTTCTTCACCAGATTACACATCTATCCCCAAAATGAAAAAGAAGTAAAAGTTTTGGAAGACTCAGCTTCAAGTTTGCTGAGGCAAATGAGTTGCTAAGCTGCAATGGAAGTGTTCTCAAAGATACATGTCAAGGGTGAAAGTAAAAACTTCTTTAGATAAGGCCTGGATGGATTTGTTTGCTGACCAACAACCTTGGGGCAGATGCGAAAGGCTGTAGCAACAGCATACAACATACTTGAGGAATGGTTCAGAGAATGGTTAACACTTGAACTAACCACCATCTCCACTGAGTTAGGTTCAGAAAATGCCGAGATTGAAAAGCTAGGCTTCTAACGTTAATGTTTAAATCCAGTGCTTGTGTGGAAAACACATATACCTTGGCAATCTATGGCTTTTAAAACCTAAAAAGATTGATGTCAAGCAAACAAATGTTGCTGTAGTAAAGAAAGGTATTAATCACTTCTGGAGAATAAAGATGGACTCCATCCATTTTAAGAGGCCTGGCTGACCAAACAAAATACTCTATTAAATATGTTTTGGGGGCACAAACTAACGAGAAGACAGGACAACAAATGTCCTCAAAAAATCCACAACAATATGTCGACCACTTCACAGTAGCCACATGAGGGTAAAGTGTCCGCTTGGATCCTGTTCCTATATCATCTGCATCTAGCTCATGGTAGTTAGAGGATGTTAATGTAAATGTAGGAAACACTTTTGGAAAGGATGCGCTATGTTTCACTATATTTTATGTTTCACACATCTTCTCCCTTACATCTCTTTTATTCATGCCAGCCCCAATTTCAAGGGATATCCAGGAATTGCAATAACCCCTGGAGAAAGATGTAATGGGGCAATGAAGTATCCCTACAAAAACTTAATTCTAAAAGCGCTGAAAACATTTTTAATAGAAGGAAATTACTCCCATGATGGTTTGTTTAAAACAAATCATACTGCCACTTCTCTTTAAGTCTTTATTATTTCTTATTCTCTAAACAATAATGTAGGCTTATAAGAAGGAAGACCACAGTATCAGGCACCTAGTAGGAACATCAAAGAATACAAGCATTTCATTCATGCCAGTGACACCATGAGAAAGCAAGGGAAAATGCTGCTCCCGTCTGCCTCAGATTTCTCAGCCTTAGAGGTCAACCGAGTGCTAAAATGCACAAAGCACTTGGTACTCTCTCACTTGTAGCTGCCAATGCTGATACTATTTCTGTTCTCTGAGCAGAATAGCAGCCACAACAAGGTTATGGTCACTCATTTTTGGAGATAACAAAACCACGCAATCCCTCCTCTGGGCTAATTATGATAGAGCAGAGCCACAGCCATAAGAGGTCCCCAAGGAAAGCAGAGCTGCTGCCATGTGGCAGGATGGTTTCCCACAGCAGAATATCCCATTTGTGAGTTGACTGAGCTCCATGGACCTCCTGTATTTTGGCACTGCTGCCAGTACCTGCCTGGGTTGAGCCAAAGAGAGACAACTCTCTGCGCCAGCCTCTATCAGCTGCAATTTAATTGATTTTTTTATGATGGAGCAACACACCATAAAATTCAGAACAGGGAGAAAGGACCATTTTAATTTCTCAGCTAGGCAGGAGGAATGACACATTTGTCCATGTGAACCCCATCAGTCTTGCAGCTGTGGCCAGCTATTCCTTTCCATGGGTTTGCTAACCAGGTCTTAAAAAAAGACATTGCTGAGTGTTTGTGTGATTGAAAGCAGCCTGGTAACATAGGATATAAAAGGAGCAGATTGAAGATTCAGCTTTTACATCATCCTCCTGACTAGATCTCAGGCTTTCTGGAGACAAAGAAATAATGACATTCTTTAAGGCATAATACTTCACTTGTCTTTCCATTACTTCTCTGTATTTCATGACTAATTTCCTATGATAAGGAAAAGAAACAATCAGGTTGGTTTCAGTTTCTTAAGAAACTGTTTCCAATTAGCAAAGAACCAGCTCAGAGCTTTATACCTGACCATTTGGTCACCAGCTGCATTTACAGAGCATATATATTGCCTTGAAAAGGGAAGGAGCCATCAGGAATAATGGTCTATAAACCAAGCTATAATTCTGCTGGCTCATAAAAGTACAAGAGAAGACCTAGACTGGACAACTATTAAGATTACAACACAGCAAAGAGGCTGAGTATGTTTATATGAGGAGAATGAGAGCAATGCAGCTCCAGGAGCCCCTCTCTGCCCTCTTCAAAGTATTTCAGAACTTCCCTGTTTACACTTTGTCTCCAAAGTGAAGAATAGAGGAAAAGAAGATAGCTCAGTGCCCATGTCACTAAAGAGTAAACAAAAAACAACACAGCAATACTATTAGTATGGCTTTAATGACAATGGTTAAACCTTGGTGCCACATTTATCTCAGATTCTTCTTTTGAAATAGTGCAAAGAGTAGTAGTGAGTGAGATGTCATTGGATTGACTGTCAAATTATTGCCAAATAGAAATTAGTGAGCTGCAGGATGGGTGATGCAACAGTCTTGATGATTAAAAGTCTATCCTGTTTGATACATCCTGAGTACAATACCTATTAACAGACATTATGATGTTGGCCAGGTGATCTAGTACCTGAGTTTTATTACAGGGCAGAGAACTTGAGTACAACATCAGAAAGGAATGAAACTCAAGTGTGGAGAGAATCAAGATATATTTTGCAGTCAGTGATCTTTTATGGACTCTGTCAGCTTTGCATTTCTGCAGTCAAAAGGCACCCATTCTGAAGATAACCCAATGCCAACATTAGGTTATGGTCCCAGCTGTCTGGAATAATCCTAGTGACATCAAATACTTTAGGGGAGTATTTCTTCTTTAAGAGCAAAAGAAATAAACTTGGGGAGAAGACTGGGATAGCTCTGTATCAGAGAAAGTATTAGTTATCCTGCTGGAGATAACTCAGACTTGGGTCTGAAGATGGGATGCAGTGGACTCTCTACCTATTATAGGAAGGAAAAGGTGTTAGCAAAGCAGAGGAGTGGTATACAGAAATGTTTAAATTCTTACTCTTTCTTCCTCCTCTCCCCCCATGACTTTTGACCTAGGAGGTCTGGGGAAGAAGGAAAATGTCTGGCAATCACAAATCATGGTTGTGCCTGCTTCACTCAGGTGGTCATTTTTAACGCTGTTTTCAACTGAATGCAGCACCTTCAGTTGCAGAAATTGGGGATGCTTGAAACTATGTGGAAAAACAGCTGAAGTCTCCTCTTCTTAAACCAGAGAACACCATGTGTACTGAACTGTCCAAAGGAGCCTGGTGCAAAATTATTGACAGAAGTGAATTCAAAGTCCTCATCAGTTTACTCTTCCCTTGTTTTTCTCTGATCCCTTTCAGAAAAAGCCAGAACTATACCTTCCTGATGGATTTGAAGGTCTCACAGATCCTCTGAGATTTTTTTAGCCAGTTGCTAGATGAAAGAGGTCTCCAGACATCACCCCACCAAATGCTTGTACCAGAGATAACAAATTGCATTCCTAAAAGAAGGAGACATAAATGACTGTGAACAGGTTTCTGCCTTCCCCTTGATCCTGGGGTGAAGCTGAACATGTTATTTCAAGCTCTTCCAATGCAAAAGTTACTTTTGTTCCACTGGAATTTTTCCTCTTTTTTTTTTTTTTTTTTTTTATTGCTGGGGAAAGTTAGCACTGAATACTTACAAGGTCGAGAGCTCCAGGAGGTGATAGGAGAAATTCTGAGATGCAGACATAATAAATTGAGTAACTAACCCCCATGTCCACCCCTCCAGCAAAACTGCCAAGCTCCAGCAATCCCAGCTCCAGAGTAAAGTAATTTCCATATCACCTAATGAAGGATGCATAGACGTTTGTTATTACCATTAATTTATTAAAGAGGCACAGGCACCAGCAATCATCGACCTCATTACAACCCAGAAGGAACTTATTGAAAAGCATGTGAGGGCAGGGGAAGAGGAGTTAATTGCCCACACAAACCTCAACTGCAAACTAGGACTCTGAAGAGCGTTATCCTTCTAATGTTATTTGTGAGGACAGAGTCAGATTTAATTAACTGCTTAATACTCAAGTATTCCTGCAAGAGCCTGGTTTGAAGGCAAAGAGAAATGGGGCCCAAAATCTAAGATGCACTGACTGTAGTATTTCAGAATTGGCTCACAGAAAATCTACCTCTGAACTGCTCTGGACATGCAGAGTTTGGTAAAAGTCTCTTCTCTCTACTCTTTTTGCAAGAAGTGGTGATTCTGTATTCCTTTCCTTTCTGTGAAATCTTTTCCCAGCCCATAACATCTGTGGGAAGCCTCCAGACCCTTAGGAAGCTGTTTAGGTTACTGTCACACACTCATACACAACATGCGTACACTGCAGGGAAGTGCCTTCCTCAGCTAATGTCATGTGGACAATTTGAAAATTATTCTGAGTGAGGACTGCGGGGGTGAAAGGGGCCTGTCTGCTCCAATCGGCGACTGGCACCTGCACTTGGGGACCACAGAGCAAATTCCCCACTCTTAAATGTTATCACCCTGCTGTGGAGTTTCTGCTCTTTGCTATAGGTAATCCTCCCTGAGCAAAGGGAAAAGAAGATTAAACCCTAGGGCAACATTGCTTTAGCCACAAGGAAGTCCATTAATGGCACAGATAAATAGCTGCCTCCCTGCACCATTAAATCAGACCCTTTGCACTGATCCACAGCCTGCCAGATATCCGATGGAAATGTTTTACTGTCTTTCAAAGTAGCTTGCCTGGCTTGCCCCAAAATCTTTCTGGCACCAAGACAGACTTGTCTGGAAAGAACTTTCATTAAAATATTTTTTCAGGAAAGCCTGAGGACCATGACAAACCTTATCCAGATGAAAGGATGTTTCATTTCTTATTTCAAGACATAAATTCATGAGTTAGTTCCGTCTCCAAATGCAGCCAAAGATGCAGTGACTTCTCCCAGGATATACAGGATTTAAAAAACCCAGCAACACCTTAGGGCTTCATCAGACTGAGAAGGCTAAAATCTTCATGTCACTGACCCTGAGGGGAATTTCACTATGAGATGTGTGAGAGCTTCAGGGACTAGCACGGTTGGGAACTGCTCACGTGGTGAGGTGACTGTCTTTAGAGCAAAGGTGCTTTAGAGCTCAGCACAGTTGAAATCAGAGGCTTTGGGGAGAGCTGAGGGCAGCAGGGGGCTGTGGAGCTGAAAGCACATTTCACTCCCCAGCAGATGGCCAGGGCTACTTAATGCTCCTGCTGTATTTTCAGAAAGCCAAAGGCTTTTATAGCCATACTCCATATGCATAGAAAACATACCTAGGAGGGAACAATAAAAGAAACAATTCTCTCCAGCCTCACCTCCAATACTTGCTGCTGAGTCTTAAAAGTAATGCTGCTTCTTTTCTTTTACTTTCTGTCTTTCCCTCCCATCATGCTAACATCAAAGGGCACCTGAGAAGCTTGACTTTGAATCACTCCCCCCATTATCTGGCTCTCTTGAAGATTCCTACCCCTGCCACCCCAAACTCCTCATCTCCCATAGTCCTTCCCGCCTCAGCCTGCTTTCCACCAGCACACCATGCCCTTGCAGAAGGAAGCATGTTTTATGTATGACTCACTGTTCACTAAGATGCTGGTGCTGCTTGGCATTAATTTGCTGCCTTGGTAAATAATTTAGAGCTTCTTAGCTGGAGGTACACAGCCAGAACAAAACAGCCATCAGTGGAGTGCCACAGGTGGGTTACCCACCCAAACAAACCCTGCCTGGCCCCATGGGGTTTTTACTCAGTGCTAGGCACTAGCAATTTTAAGCCCATCACATCTGAACTCTCACCCTATCTGTTATTACCATATCTGCTGTGGCAGTGCCTAGAAATCACATCTGTTGACTACTGAAATACCATGTTTCGGGCAGCAGGAGTGTAACAAAAGGCCAAGAGCATAATAAAAGGCCAGCCTCACCTCTCTATAGCTAGTCTAGGAATGGCAAACAAGCATGGTCTGGTCTGTCTGTCTTTGCCTTTGATCCTTGTCTTCTTCCACTCATTTGACTCCTTGCCCTACTGCACCCAGGCAGCTGCATGCAGATGTCCCTGGGAGTATTTGTTCAAGTCACCAAGCCTTACCCTTGTCCTATTTCTGTCTGAATCACATTGTCCTCACTGCCTCAGAAGCAGGACTTTTCAGGAGATGATACATGGGTAGTAGACAGAGAGGGCTGCAGTGACACACAAGGAGGCTGTGAGTTTGACTGCAGTGTGTAGGGGAAGAGATCATGACCAGAGAAGTACAAAGGGGGATGGTATCGTATACCACAGAGCAACACCTTGGAGCCTGCTGAAATCAACGGGGAATTTCCCAGGAACATCACTCCAGTGATCTACCTGCAAAACCCCACGCTATCTCAGTGATGGACAATTTTCCCAACCTCCCACAGGCTACACACACACTAAAAAGGGGCAAATGCTGCTGAACTTCTGTCTCCACCTCTGATATGCCCCAGTCCTATGTTCTCTTCCTTATTGATGGACACTCACCTACTTGCATTTGGAAGAAAAACCTAGCTTCATTTTCTCCAACTTGATTTTCCCTCCTCATTCCTGTCCTCAGTGCTGAAGGTGATCTTGGGGCTTAGTTTTCTCTGCTTAGCAGCAGCCAGTGCTGCAGGCTGGTACAGTGAAGAGCTGGTTGCTGTATATACGAGCGTCTACAAATAAGTGGGAATAAAACATGTCCAGTCTGCTTTATCTAACAGCATATTAGCATCTTGCTGTAGAGAAACAAACCACACCAAATGGTCCTTGGGAAAAACAGAAACATCAGCCTTTGGACCCATCGTGGTGCACGCGCTGGAGCAATGCAAGGGAAGAAAGTGTGCCCGCAGACAGCAGCCAGATCAGCCCCACCTAAAGACCTCTCCTGCCTGAGCAATCCTGCCAGTGACCCAAGGTGCTGCCCATGGCTCAGCACAACCCTAGCTCTGCAGACACTCTACCAGTCTCACCTTTCATAAAGGAATCCGACACTGGTAGTGTTTCAGCCCAACACCAGCAACATTTCAGCCTCCCACCAAATTAACCTGGATGTTCAAGATGTATATGCCAATACCACCACCTAAGCAAAAGCTCCCTACAGCATGTGTTACAGCATCCTCTGATGGCAGCCAGTAGCAGGGATGTCTGCCTTGCTCAAGGATAATCTCACTGGCTGTTAATTGCTGGGAGTACTGTGCTCTTCCATCTAGAATATCTAATTTAGAGAAAATGATACTTTGCATTACAGGGAAGGTTACTATGATGTATAACTAAATTACCCTGAAATTTCCTAGTCTACCCGGATTAATGGGACTAATTTAGATTTAATCAGTGCTTTCCCCAGGATCACAGCAGGATTAACAAATGTGGAAACCCCAAGAAAGCAGCAGGTCAGTCCAGCTCTTGTACTGGTAAAGAAGTCCATGTGTTTTTCTCGGCAGGGCTGCAGAGCCAAAGGACCGGGTCTGTGTTTGCAAGACAATGAAGCAGCAACACTCCTCTTGCACCGAAGACTGAAATTGCAAGAGCTGTAAATATCGCTGTCCTAATGTGGGAAAGTGGCAAAGTCCCTGTGGGGTGGTTATGTCTCATTGTGCTAAACACAGGTAGTAGTGAAGTGCTAATTTCTCATACCAACATAGACACAAACAGTTCAAACCATGGCCTCTTGGTAGAGAGCACTGGTTCTATGCTGAGACATTTTCCATTTACATGACAACCTCCTCTCTAGCTAAACAGGGTGTTTGACTCAGCAGAGCAGCGCCGGACTGTCACACCAGGCTCTCATGTTTCTGCTCAGTAGCTGTGGGATTCCAATTTGTGCTCTCACAGGAGGTGCTGTTACTCTGAAAAAGGTGGTAGGACGAACTGAAGGAGTCAGACTGAACCTGTGCTTCAGCAGTGCATTAAATGAAACTCAGACGTCACCTGAGATGAGTCTGAGCTGTATGGGAGTTATTTCAAAATAAAAATGGCAAGTGTGCAAGGACACCAGGGTAAACAAAACATCTTGCTGTGGGGTTGGCTGGAAGTGCCTGGATGGCAGGTTTGATAAGCGATGCGCAGTACTTTACCGCGATTCCTTACTCGGGCCAGAGGTGACATTACTTTTTAGAAAGATAATCTCTACATTAATGTTTAGCAATAATAGTGCTTTGCCCTTAAGTTGCACATCCCGACTCAAGATCAGACTCAGAGGAAATAGCTACTTAATAGCCTTATGAGAGGAAATGTATTTATTACTTAACAGTACTATTGGCAGACAGTAACAGGGGTGCTACCTGTGCCTTCTCTCACAAGGCTATTTGTCATCAGGGCTATATTGGACCAGAAGCTGTGTAACTATGCAGTTAAGAACATGTTTTAACCTGAACAAGCATACACCTTAGATGCCCTCAAATTATTTAGGCACCTAACAACACAGGAACCTAACAACTGCCTTTGGCTTCCATGTGCACAAGCTAAGGCTCCACATATCTAAATATCTGTCCTTTGATAAATTAAAGAAATAGAAAGTTATCCCATGTAAGGATATTACAATAGAAAGCAGATCCCAAGTGAGCTCCAGGGTCAACTGGGTCATTACTGTGAAGTAAGGATGACAGGCTGATCTTAACTGGTGCAAAACTGTGTGGCAGTTGAAAAGCTAATTTGATCCATCCTATGAACCCCTTGCAGCTTGGAGGAGCAGGAATAGGGCTGTCCTATCTGGACAGTCTTCCTCACTCAGGCACGCAAACATCTTCTTCATCCTGAAACTCAGAGTCAGAGGGTACTTTAAGCCAAGTACAGCATGTGGAAAGCCAGCCCAAAGCCTCAAGACAGCAGAGGGATTTTTTACTATCTTTGCTCAGTTTTGGCACGTGTGAGTAATGCAAACACTGGGGCATCTTCCAACTGCAGGGAAATTATTTAAGAGAAGTGCTCAATAGCCATTGTATGACACACTCAGGACAGGCTGTGAGAGGGAGAGAGGAGGCAGAGATGATCTTCAGCTGTGTAAGGAAAAGACTGTCTAACCCTCGCCTTGCTGAACAACAGTTATACCTGGCAAATCTGACTATTTATTGCCTCTTAGGCTGTTATACAAAGATGCTAACGCACCTGCTCTTCGGGATGAATGACAGCAAGGCTGGTGAGAAAAGCAGGCAGTTAACGGGTGCAGTAAAGCATATGATACTTGTCAGGGCCAATCTGGCTGACAACTGCATTGTGCCAGGTCTTTCCAGGCTGGCTAGAGAACGATAAAGCAGGACCCAATCTCTAGTCTACAGCCAACCTTTGCTGGGCCAGGGGAAGGGCAGGGCAAAAGCAGCTGTTTGCAGCAGGGCTCGTGCGGATTGCGCGTGTAAGACCCAGTGCTTGCCTCTGCCAGCAGCAAGGATTCACCCATGTGCTGTGTTTTCTCATCCATGCTGTAGAATTGCAGCATACGCTTGTGCTCTTTGAAATGCTAAGAGATAGCCTGGAGGTGTTTTTCCTTTACATAAGGCCCAGATATCCCACTGGCATAAATCAGCAGTGCACCCAAGGCATCTGGGAAGCTGGATTTTCAGCTGATGTAGATGGCTGCAGCCCCACCAGGGAGATCGGTGCTGCAAAAGTCCCACTTCTGCACATTGGCAGCTCTGGTAAGGCTGACCATGTCAGTCTGGTTGTTGACTGATGGAGAGGTACCCTTCCCAAGTGGGTTTCCAGTGCCTTGCCCAGTAGATGAAAGTTTGTCCAAGACAGAGAAGGCAGTGCAAAGCCACCCTCTTGGCTGTCCAAGTTTTACAGAAGAGTACAGAAATGTCTGTCCTTGTCTTCCATGTATAGACCAGGCTTCCTTTAAGCTAAACTAAAAATAGTTTTCACTTCAGCTCCTTGGACTGCAGTTTCAGTAAAATTAAGAATCAAGGCTCCCCAAACCACAGGACTGACTTCAAAAGAGAAGGGAGGAGAGGTTTACTTGATTTGTCTTCTGGATTTTAGTTTCTGGGCTCAAGGACTTTTAAACTCTTCTCCACAGTCATTTGCATTAAAAGGTTACTCAAGTAAAGCAAATACAAACATAATTTTTTTTTTTTATCTACCTGCTATTTCTATTACAGCAGAGCCTAATCAGAGTCTCATCACATCCACCATGCATGCAAACGGAGATAGCAAAAAGCCAGGAGAGGGAAAGGAGAGGAGAGGACACAGAGTGGATTAAGGTCACTCTGGAGCGGTAGCAGGATACTTCTTGTTTCAATACAGACTAGGATATCAGCCAAAGGCTCATGCAAAGTTTTCAACTGCTCATATAAAATGACATTTGCATTATTCATATTGAACACATTTCTTTCAATACCTGTGGATACATTTCCTAGGTGATATACCTCAAAACACTTTGTTACTCTATGCCTTGCACATGGGATTGCAATTTAACAGTGTGCTAACACCCATGCTTTTCTTTGACGGAAAAAGCGCAAAGAAAATATGGTTAGGAATTGGAATTTGTACCTACGAAAAGCCAGTTTCTGACTGCTCTCAAGCCAGCTTTACATCCTCCAGCATTCGCGAAATTGTTTGGGGTAAATACAGTGAGAATTAGGAGAGGATCAAATATGTTTAGTCTGGGTTTTCATTTAGGATCAGATTTTACCTCTAGCAGAGAAGGCAGGTGCTTTACTACAGACTTTGCAAGCAGGTAAGATCTGACCCTGAATAGCTAATGCAATAAAATCCAGTTCAAGCAATAGTAAATCTCCTGATTAATAATGGACAAGGAGGCTGAAAGGGAAAAAAAAAAATAAAAGAGCTTGACTGCAGAGAGGCTAAGTTCAATTTTTGTGCTGAATCTGGGTGTAGAAATAAGGGATGCCCTTCCCTCAGGTCCACAGATATGGTCAAAGGTGTTCCTATTTGTTATGGCAACATGGCAGGTAGAAAATAAAATTGGGCCATTTCCGGGGCAGAGGTGGACTCATTTTTATGGTCC
Organism: Platalea leucorodia; assembly: GCF_965183815.1. Taxonomy (NCBI): domain Eukaryota; kingdom Metazoa; phylum Chordata; class Aves; order Pelecaniformes; family Threskiornithidae; genus Platalea; species Platalea leucorodia. The sequence goes on along the minus strand of NC_138827.1, from coordinate 86,451,980 downwards.
TGCCATGCTGCCTTTTGATGGTCTTTGGCTGTTTTAATGGCTTTGCTTTGTATGTTGCTGCAAGATGAAAAATGTGCCACTTCCTACATCAAGAGAGAAAAATATCTGCTTTTCTCAAATTAGACTGAAGAGGAAAAAGGAAGGAGAAAAAAGTCTGAAGTGATCTGTGACACCAAGGGGCCCTATATACACTCCCACAATAGCCATCATCTGAGAAAGTCCAGGTTTATTGTCAGCTGTGCTTTTCTCTTCTCCTCTCTCTTCCCCAGCCTAGAGACTCCCATTAAACTCCCACTCCCATCCCAGAGACCCTGATCCAAACCTACTTAAGAAAAAAGGATAATTTATTTCAGTTTTGACAGATCAAGCCCAGAATTCAGGAGCAATTGTAACAGGAGGGGAGAAACAACTTCCATAGGTGACAAACGGAGCTGTGATCTGGGAGCGGAGGATAAATGACATGCAGGTCACTAATTTGTCATACGGGCTCTAAGGGGAGCTCAGTATAGGGGATCTGGGTTTTGACTATGTGTTTGCTTCATTTACATTTTTACTCTTAGTTATTTAATGCAGTATAAGAGTATTATTAATGAAAAAATTATCTGGCTTAGCCCTGTCCTGTCAGCTCCCAGCACGCGCAGTCGAAGGACTGCTGGCAGTTTGCAGAAACCACTTTTAACACCGCCATGAGTTGGAGTCCAGGCTGTCACCTCTGCTGCTGTGAGCACAGCCCTTTCCTTCTCTCTTGTGATCCACTGTGTCCCCTTTTTGCCCCATCACCAAACCTGATGAGAAGAGTCATTCTAGATGAGCTCTGTCGAAGTACAGTAAGATCCAGCACCATCCCCTTGTTTGTTTCTAGTCTTTTTGCTCAACATCATGAGGACAAACTATAAGTTAGAGCACTGCGTAGTGGAATTCTGAGGTTTAGGGTTTGGGGTTTTTATATAATTTATCAGTGCTATAATTCTCATTAGTGCACTAAGCAAATAGGTGCTTTTCAAAGGCTCATGTATGCCTGAGATCTGGAGGACAAGGCAATGTGTTTCACTATTTAATATTGTTTACACCCTTGAGGGGGGCAAAAGAAAGTGTAATTTTAAATGTTTCTCTACTCTCTGATCTGGAGTGACTCCTACCAGTAGAAAAGACCAAGAATAATGCCAGTTTTGCCTTCTATATACAATACCTTATTTTATGCCCATTTATCAAATGCTTGTAATATGTCTTCTCCCAAAGTTGAACAGACATCGTTCTTTCAGTGTATGGAGAAAAATGTGCTACATCGAGACCATTTTGACCCTTCACTTGTTTTCTTATTATGTTCTTGTATATTCCTCTTTTCTTTTTTTTCTTTTTTTTCTATTTGCAATGCAAGAAGCAGAACGCAACTACCCAGAGATCTGGATGCAGATAGATAGAAAACCATGAGCTGTGGAGGCTGCCTAAATTAACCGCAAATGGACACGAGTGTCTCAAAGCTCTGACTTCAGCATCAGCATTTCTCATCTAAGTGCCCAAATGCCTTGCAGACACGGTCATTTATAAATGCAACAGGCATAATTCAAATAGGGAAAAGTAAATGTACGAGAGGGAAAAAAAATTGTGTTTTGCTCACATCAATAACAAGGTAATAAAAGAAACCACCTGTGAAGAAAGCCATGATTAATAAAAACAAATACAAGAAATTGGAAATATAAACTATGGCAAAGGGGCTTTAGTTTCAACATTTCAAAGTTCAGATCCACTAGTAAAACACGACATAAAAGCTTGTAATATATGGAATAAACAGGGGTACAGGGAATGAAAAAAGTGCCATAACAATAAGAAGGCTGTTTAAATAAGATGCACAATGCATAAACAAAATAGATAACAGTGCTATAGATACTAAGGAGGAGAGATCTTTGCTACAAACACTTGTCTGAAATATATTCAATTAATTGCTTTTGTGGTTTGCAACCTAAACTCCTAAAGGGCTGCACGGTCCTTTATTCTGGTCCATTGAAGGGCTTGAGGGATTGCAATGTCACTGGAAATCCGCACTCCATATCAACACAGCAGGAACTACAGGATGTCTCTGCTCAGTAACACTTGCAGAAGATGCTGCAAGGGACTTGGGTGTCTAGTCAAACCCACTTCCCAGTCTTTGGGCTTCTTCCCAGTCCCTGGATTTCACCAGCCTCTGCCTTTCAGGGATGCAGGTGGAGGTCTGCTCCAAGACTGCAGGCTTCTTCACTGGTCTGATCTCAGGACTGCTCCTTTTGACTCATTTTCAGCCCAGCTGTGTGAATTTCTGGATTAATCCTACAAGCAACTGAATACCCCAGCTCCCAGCAGACCTCTGCTGAACAGATACCTGTTCATTCACCCTCTGGGAGAGGAGTTAATCGTAAAGGAAAACAATTCCCACTGGGCCTTTGGTTTGGCATGTCTCAGCTGCTCTGCCCTGACGGGCTTTCTCAGGCTAAACAGAGCCTGACTGTCAGATGCTAAACAGATATTTCAAGGGACAATTTCAAAAAGCTGTTGAAAAATATGGTTGATATTGTCTTATTTTTTTGATACATACTGTAAAGTCTATTTGGTAAAAGTAATGCAGACACTCACTCCAATACCTGAGGAAAATTATGGTCAGGGATAATTATAGTGCTCTAATTTTTATTGTAATACTTATGCCATAGCAATGGACCAAAAAGTGAAATCAAGAACTCGTGATAGATGCTATACAAACACAGAGTGAGAACACTGAGTCTCTGCTGTGAAAAATGTATTTATTCTTCATTGAAGACATGAATTCACTGACATGGGTCTTGATAGCGCAACAGCCAATTAGTTAGTGTAGTAGCACACATTAATTAAAAATTATTAATTGACAAATCATGGATCCTTGGACAGCCTCAGATAAAAATGGGTATTCTTTCCTGCCATTGCTTATTGAGCATTTCCTAGTAACAGTCAGTCCCCAAAGACACCCAAGGCTATGGTTTTATTCTGAGGAGAGCATTCCCAGGGTGGTGGTAATCAGTATTTAAGAGAAAAAAAACCCTAAGAATATTACATTCTTGCAGAGAAGAGTGTGGGGGGAATCCCTTCTCTCTGAGAACTGTGCTTGCATTGCCCTGAATTCAGAAACCATTAGTAGATGCTTTTGTACTCATTTAGAAGAAATCTGCATTTGGCTTTCTCAGGAATATTTCATGGTCACAAAAAAGGCTATCATAGTTTTTAATTTTAGAAAAAAATTCTAACTAATTATGCCGGGTCCAAAAATTCTGTCCTAATGAAGTTCAAAACCTTTTCTTTTTCCCAGAGCAACATCATCATAAGTCAGTTAATGTTCTCATGACAAATCCCCAATAAACACCTTCAATTATTGTACTGCCTGGGAAACATGTTTAACAGCATTCTTAGCACATTCATTTCCCTGCTGATATGATTCTAAAACATCACTTTACAAGATGATCATTAAATTGTTTGTCTCTGGTTGGTGTTTTAAGTGTGAAAAAAAATATGCCAAGATATCACTCCAGATGGTTAGTCCTGACGGCTTGTCAAAAACACACGCATATGGAGTTTACATGGCCACAAAACATAACCCTATCAGCAAGGAAACTGTCTGGCCGGAACAAAGGATGGTGATCAGCTTGAAAAGATAGAGTTGTTCTTCCATTTCTCACATCAGAAGACAGTTAGAGGGAACATTAACAGACTGGAAATATTGATTCTTGATACTCCCTTGCATGTGAATTTTCAACCATTGTTTTAGTACTAAAAACACTTTAAAAATCAAAAGAAAAGGGGAAAAAGGAAAAATATATAAAATAAAGCAAAACAGAAAACCCTGTAGGAGTGGTTCTCAGAATCACTTAAGTGGAGGAAGGACTAAAGATTCAGTCTAACTTACCCATTTTTGATCTTGAAGTAAAATAAAACGTTCACTGGAGTCAGATAAAGACAGATGCTGGTTAGTAGTAGTTTTACAGTCATGCAGCTCAGTTGGGACTACGTTATATGTAGCAAGGGACAGGCCTGGGCGTGAAGGACTGGGTGCACAGTGCCCATATTGTAGGACAGTGATGGAGAGGTGGAAGAAGGTAAAATGCAGGGTTTGTGACCTATAGGCCTTACAGGTAGAAGGACACAAAGACTCCTGAGCAAACCACAAGTCTGTTTTTCCCTTGCAACCCTGACATTTAAGGGTGAGGTCTCTGAGCATGCTGTCTACACACACACCCCTGCAGACAAAGGACAGGAGCATAAAAAATATTGATTCATTAAACAATAGTCTTGGGAAAAACATGTTCTGTTGTTGACTCCTGCAGGGCAACATGGGGTGCCCAAGTGGTAGCAGGGCAGGACTTTCAACAAGAATATCTGGGAAAGTTTCTGTAACTCCTTTTCTCTTGATCAATTCAAGAATCTTACGGAAGAGCCATTCTTACTTGCCTCTGTCTTTGGCCCAATTTATTTCCATGAACAACAAATACACATGAATGTGAAAAATACCAGCGTACTTTACATTTATGGAAAGTGGCTCATTTCATGTGGTCCCAAAGTTTTTTCTTGGATTTCAAAGGAGGCAGAACTGGCTGCCAGTGTCTGCAAAGGGAGTACAAAAATAACCCTTAATTCAAGCCCAGTATGATCACTGAAGCTTGTAACCATCAGCTATGACATATTTACATCTCCTGTTGCCAGCATGTTCAACAACATGAGTGACATATTTACCCATCACAATAAAAAAAAAAAATCAAATAGCTTGTTTAGCTGAGCATATAAGATAGGAGGCAGTTGATCAAAACCTACCTCACATCAAAAATTATCCCTAAAGAGGTGTGAAAGAGATACAGATCAAGCTGTCATCTCCCAGACAGTCTGTCTGCTGTAACAGGGGCTGTCAGACAGACAGGTTTGAAAACATCAGTGGCAATGAATTGCAAAAGGGACTCTGGTGCAAAGGAAAACTCGGGCAACTTCTGTAGCCTGCTCACTGTGGTCCCATGGGCTGGGAAGCAGTGTCCTTTGTAATTGTTTCTCTTGAGGCACAGTAAGAGCCTGGATTTTATTGAGCTGCAAATGCTTAGGACTCCTTGGGATACAGGCACATGAGTGGAAATGATGGCGTTACCACAGCTCATTGAGTTGCCATCTGTCAGTGAAGACGTTGAGGCACCAGGAATGACCTTGCGAACACTCCTAACCTACCCCCATTAGGAAGGAAAACGGAACATAAACCATGGCGGTTTAAGTTAATACATTTCATTTTACAGCCGGAGCAAGCGTGAATGTGTGCTCAGTCAGTCACACTGGCTCAGCTGACGGGCAAGGACTTGATATGTTGCAGTGCTGTAAATGCTTTCCATCATGTGCTTCTGTCCTCAGTTTAAGTCCATCTATCATTTATCAAAGCTATCGTGCCTCCACTTGGCAATTTTCATTTCCAAAAGAGGTCATATCCAATACCTACAAAACACTCCCCCTTCAGAGGGGGAAGTAGGCCTGTGTATCACACACCTTCACCTTGCACTGCAGTCTGAGGACTATTAATTCATTAATATTTACATTTTTAGACAGCACTGCCTATGCACCTTCCACTACAGATATTGGAGCAGAAGTCTATAGTTGACACATGACTGGATGTGCATTGTCACAAGTATAAATGGCAGAGGGCCTTATCTGCATCGCACAGAGATGGCCTTGCACCACATGCACAATATGCTGTGGCAGCTTATATCTCTTTTCAAAAGTCTACCAGAGAAGATCCTATCTCATACAAAAGCTCAAGGGTTTGAGAGCTCATGCTGAGGAAACTCATGCCCACAGCTCTCACTTACCTGGAAAGTGCTGTAACTCTTCAGCTCACAGGAGAGGGAGGAAGAAGGCTCCTGGATGGAGGAAGAAGGCTCCTGGATGGAGGAAGGCGGTCTTCTAAACTGAGCCTTAGACTGAAAATCTGGAGCTGCTTTTCAGCCATAGACAGCTGTTATTCACTGTCCCTTCTCTGCCAATATGTTTTTTTATGAGAAACAAGGTCTGTGTTGTTGCCCTGAAAAATATAGATATGCAGTCCTGGCCCTGAAGGTGTTTTCAGCAAATGAGCAACACCTCACCCTGAGCAATATTGTAAAACTTGGCCTGCATTTAGTGGGGTGTTACTCCTGAAACAAGGGGCTTTCCATGGTGAGTGGAGGAGGAATGATATTGAACTGGTCTGGGCTTTACCTAAAAAGAAAAAGATCAAAGCTGAACATACCAACTACTGCTCCAGCTGCTGTAAACCTCTTGCAAATTCTCTCCTCCCCTTCCTAATTCCCACTAAGATGCATTTATTTGCTTGACCATATTCTCAAAAACCTTGAAAAACTGTAACTTGGCCCATTGCTGACAGTTGCTCATTGCTCATTGCTCATTGCATACAGATGCTCTTCTACCTAAATCAATTACATGGTGTCACAGCCTGGATCTCTGATTTTGGTGCTGTTGTCTTTTTCCTGATAATGCTTTCTGTTCATCTGTGCCATATGTTGCCTTGAATTTATGCTGCTGTGTTTTATTAAAGCTCAGATTTTCCTTTACCATTAAAGGAAAAATAGAACATTTTAAATGGACTGTGAAATAAGGTAAAGAAAAGTTTAATCGTGCTAAAATCAATTCATTGGAGTGGCTTTATTAATAGTTATTGCATTCTGCATCACATTGCTTATTAAATATTGTGCATTTTGGAAACTGTACTATTTTGTGCTGCAGTTACATTGTACTTCAGCAAGCGGCCGGTTCCCACTTCATGCAAGATTTAGAGAGACATGCTTTTTGTTCATTGACAGACCACATCACTGGAAACATAGAAATCATCTTGCTGGAGAAAATTATGGGCCATTTAGTACAGTATCCTGTCCCTGGCACAAAGTCTGGTACCATATTCTCACGATGAAAGTGTAAGAGAATTCACAGTTGAAAATTATGCATTACCTTGTCTAACTCCTACCCATAAATGCTGGCTTACATCATGATTCATAAACTTTTCTATTTATTCTTCCCTTTTATGCATCAATTTATGTAATTTTGAACATTCCCATGCACTATGTAAAGAATCTGTATGTTTTTCATTTGCATTGAAGCTAAGATATTAGTATATCTTGAATCTATGAGTTGCATAGCTTTATTATGCACACTGGAAATAGTAATTCTTTTTTTTTCTCCTTCAAATGACTAACTTTGTTTGTTTGTTTGTTTTGGAATAACCAAGACATCTCAGGCATAAGTCACCACCTCATTATAACTGGACTTATATAAATCAGAATAAAAGTCCTTACCCTGTGGCAAACACCATTTTTCTTTTCACTTTCATATATCACCTTCCTCACATGTGCCCCTCCACTTTCTTGTTCTCAAGCAAGAGACCCTCTTTTTCAGTTGGTCTTGTAATGTAGGAGTATTATCTGGGGGGGTGGGGGGTGTTCAGAACCCTCAGCATGGACTTTACAGTCCTTTGTGAAACTCAGATCAACTGAAATGGGACCAAAGCTAGGTGAGCCACAGCTCATCCCATCCTACATGTCCACTCTTTTGATCATCTAAAGGAAGGCCATTTTTAACCTGCATTTTATATCTTAATTTGTGCCTGTTCCTGCTGAATGATCGCTCTGTGAAAGATTATTTGACCCCTCTTGTGTCTGCTTCACCCTAGAGCCAATAGAAAAAGCCATTAATTTTTATCATATACAACCGAGGACGATGACTTTCAACTAAGGCAGAGAGGGACTAGTACTGCTGATAGCCATTACCTCCTGGTCCTTCTAATCAACCACGTGAAAATGCTGTCTCTTTTTTGAGCTCTAGCTAATGAATATATACACATTTCTTAGGTTCCTGTGTAGTGAAGTACTTATTAATCCACAGGTGGAAGTGGGTTCTTGTAGGGAAGGATTCATCTGGGAGAGAGACTAAATATATAATAAATAAAGCTGCAGCTTCAAAGAACGATGAGGCTATTGGCTGCTGAGAATGGTGATAATTCAGAAATGTCTCTCTTTACCTACTTCCCTTTAGCCTCTTTCTTATCAGGATAGTCTCCTAGGGAAAAAGACTTACATGGTTATATTGTGTGGGTGTGGGTGGGTGTGCATCTCTATTGATCAATTTCCTGTTTCCCAAAGAATTTTGCACTCCTTGGACAATTTCAATACAATTTGTCAAAGGTATTAAGTGTTTCCAGAAGTATACAAAAGGAAGATCATTGCACCCCTCTTTTTCTTTGCACTCTTCAGGTTTTCTTTGCTATTCCTGACTCTTGCTTTCTTCTCATGTCTCTGTCCCTTTTCTATCTCTTGTAGGAACCCCGATAACAAAGCCTGTCTGTGCTGCCCACAACTTTTAGGAAAATAAAACAATCTAGAAAATGAAACAGACTGTTCAAGTATTATCAATTAAAGTAAAACTCTCATATCACTGAATCCAAAATGATTCCGTGCTGCAAATTGTAGGTGAGAATGTTTGGTGAATAATTGCGTAACTGGTCAGACTCAGTTATCACTTGTGTCCATTTGAGACTTAGAAACCATCCACCCATCCTAAGTTACAGTATGGATTTTATTATGTCATTGATCTTCATCAAATCCTAGTACCTTCCACATAAAGTTAATTGGTAATCATGAATTGTCTGGTACATGTACAATATGTCCTCACAATGAATTAAGAACACTTCACGTGTGGTTTGATTTCTTTATGTCATTACTAGCTTCAGGCCATAAGTTTATCTGAGATAATCTTGTAGAAAGGAGTATGAGAGCCATTCCTGTCCAGGTAGAAAGGTTTTATAAAAGAATAAAGATTTCCAAATTTACTAGATTCAGCTGATCCATACAGTTGGTAAGGACATGACAGGTTTCCCTGATCTGAAATCTCAAAGACCACCTCTAGTTCTTAGCTTTCCCCCTGCTCTTCTCTGATTTGGCCCCTACTGAAAAAAAAAAAAAAGAACCCGAAGAAAAGTAAAGTTCAAAATTGCCTTAACCACACAAAGTATTGCTTGTTCAATTTATCTCAGTTCCCCGCTGCTATCTGTTCTCTTACCTTTGAGACTGAGAGAGGTTTGCCCCATGGACATTTGCTTGCTGTGTTTGTTCACCAGCTTGTAAAACAGGATTCCAATGCTGAGTGCAGATTTTGACAACGCGAAGCATAAATATGCAGTAAAACTGAAAAAAAACTTAAGAAAAAATTTGCACTACAGGCTCTGGAACTGACCAAAGTACTGTGGTTCTCAGAGTCTGGTAGCTCATGAGATCCTAATTCCTAAAAATCATGTGTGAAATGCAAGGCCTAATGAGAGAACTGTGTTACATCAAAATGCAGGAAATGTTTCCAAAAGCAGAAAAGAGGAAGACTCTTTGATGTGGATTTTAGGGAAGCTGTTCACTCTTCCGTAGGAAAGTTGTGAGATTCCTTTCTTGGAGGATATTTAAGAAGTTGCATAAATACCTGTCAAATGATGACCTAAGTGTAGTTTATTCTGCTTCCTTACAGCCAGAAGATTGTGGTGACTTCTGCAGGTCACATCCAGTTGTACATGTCTACACTGCCATGAAAAGCCAGAAATGCAGTTATAGTCATGTCTCCCACACCATCCTATAATCCTGTCACTTCTGTGTGACACTAGAAATCAGGAATTTATAAGCACATTACCCCTGTAAAACCCTAACAGTCATCTTTTTGGGTCATAAAGCAAATGTCTTTTGCCATTCCCAAATTCTTGATGATATTTTTCTCCCAGAAGCAAAATTTGGACCCCAAGCCAAGAGAAAGATGGAGACTTCATAAGCACTAAATATATTCATGCTTTTAATTTTTTTGTGGAAATTGCTCAGATCCTGTAATGATAGTTGGGTTCTAAACTATGTGATACACAGATAAATAGAAACCAGCAAGAATATTCATGGGTCCAGACTCCATTACATATCGATTCAGAGTCAGATTCTGACTCATGATGAGGAATTAATGCTAAAGTGTAGATTTTTCAGAAAAGCTAAAGGATGCTGCTCCTACCCAGTGTTCCACTGGGTAATCCAGCCTTATTATTAAGTACGTCAAGAGACAGAGAAAAATGTTCCACTTTTAATGAAGAAGAAGAGATAGTGCAAAATAGTTTACTAAATTTCAGCCATGGCATTTAAACCTATTCATGTGATTCAAACTCATTTACTTCCCCTGAAGTTTCCTGACAAGAACATATATTTCCCTGGAAATGTAGCATACTAAAGCCATTGTAAATAAGTTGCATGAAAAATAGTGCTTTTATTTACATTATGATTTACCAGTCTTAGCTCCTTATCAATCTAGGCTCCCTGTATGCTTGCTACAAGGCTGAACATGAATCAATGTTTTCTCTGGGTGTCTCTTCAAAACCTTATGAAAATCACTTTCTGATCATGTGGACAGCTCTTAAACTTCATACTTGGTCTGTTATTTCCTAGTAGGTGTCAGTAAGGAAATGAAACCATATTCTAAATAGGTTTTATTGACATGCACATACAATATATACCCACATTGTTCTCTGTTGGCAAATCTGAAAACAACAACTTGCAATCAGGTACAAGTTGAATGACTGTTCACGCTAGAATAAAATGGAGATATGGCTCATAAACCCATGGTCTTTATGGCTGGTGGTCATTACAACCCCTGCAGAGTTATTTTTGCAGGTCTAGATATGTCTGTCCTGTGCACTCCTGTATAAATTCTCTCAGCAGCATTCCACCGAATAAAGAGTTTTCCTTCACTTCTGTCTGCTCATTGGATGTGCCTTGAAACAGTAGTCCTATTTTGATTTTGACACAGCTACATCTCCATCATCCCTATAAAAGGGTGAAACACTACATAAAACAAATGGGTCTGATTATTCCCCATGAAGAGAAATACTATTGACTTTCTTGGCATGATCCAACTGTAATTGAAAAGAAGCATATTTTAAATGGATATGTACAGACAGACAGAGAAAGGAAGCTATGTTTTCACTAGTAAATGATAGGTTGTGTTAAATTAATATAAAAAAAAAAGTGATAATACTATGTTTTTAGCAGAAAGTTCCAAAGGAGTACTTGTGTAAGAAACCAATAAAGGAGAAAATATATGTCCTAACCAAGGTCAGATTCGCCTTGTGCCCAGCTCTAAGCAGAGAAACAATAAAACATGTAATGCACCCAAAGAATTGCCATCTAAATGGGAAAGACAGACGAAGTGCTAATATTATCTCCATAACAAGAAAAGAACAAAACTATACAAAAGACCAAACTGTAGAAGTGAGAGTCAGCTGTGAACTGAACTGAATTCTCCCAAGTGCCAGAGTAACACTGAGCTGCTCTAGGATGGGAAGCTGGCGATAAGCAAGACGAAAGACAAAGACAGTAATTCTGATTTTAGATCAATGGACTCCCTTGTTGTTGTTTTTTAATGTAATTAGTGTTTCCTATTTGTTTTGCATTTGCAAATGTTAACATGACCATGAATCTATGCATCTGTCCTTTGCTCTACAGCCTGTTCTGCATCACCAGAAATTTCAAATGGACTTTCAGGACTATGCAGGTTTCTTCACCTGCTTTGCCTTCAGCATTTCCTGTACTCACCCAAATTGCCTTCCCTTGCTCAGATGATACAGTTGTCTGAGTCATGATAGTAGATAAAACAGATGCCAAGGAGAATATCTACAAATACGAGCAGCATTTCCATTCCCTTGTTTCTTGAAGTCATCACATTTGTGTCTATCCTGTTTCTGGGTATCATTAGAGTATCCCTAGGGTATTCAAACCTCTAACTGTAGAGGCCATTATGAGCAAGATCCTTCTTCTTTTCTTTCTTTTTAAGATGATGATATAGAAGACGATTTTGTTTGTTTGATTTATCAAGAGCAAGTAACCATTTACAAACTCTCCAGACAGCTGGCTTGCATTTGCTTGACTTCTCTCTTCAACCTGACATACATGGTTTCAGTAGGCACCCCAGGAGGGCCTAACAGCCAAAACAAGGTGTTTAACGTGAGTTTTCTCATTGTGCAGTAATTAGATCCCTTTCCCTTACGACTTCCAAATATGATTGAGTTTTTGATTTGGATTTTAATAGCCAAAGATAATAGGGAGATGACTGAAAAAGAAGGGTCATCATGTCCCCTGAGCGTGTTCAAAACAATGACTCAGAAACATGTCTAAAGCACAGGTTCCTGAGATAGTAAGAACTATGAAGTCTACATCTTTGTGAAATTTGGCTTGTTAGACCAAGCAATATGAAGGCCAATAAAAAAATGCTTGCTCATAACAGATTCTTCCAGGAAATTAAGATTGCAAAGAAAAGAGCTATTTGCAATACAGAAGAGCATTGGTCATAGGCAAAAAAAAAAGCTTACTAACTGCCAAGAACAAACTAAAGCAATAAACTAGATGGAAGTTCTAAAAATTGGTCATGTTTTGCAACACTTTTTCACAAGGACAAGCAGAGCAAAACTTTATAACTAGTTTAGGGAGGGAGACAGGAAAATATATCAGAGGAAATCTTTCAGCTTGTTCTTTAGCATAGCAAGAGACTAATTTCAGACATGTTTTTTCCAGGCCTCCATGTGGGACATGGTTTCCTTGAGCCATTTCAGAAGCAAGTAATTCAATTCAAACACCCATTCCCCAAACACCTGTTCCCCTACATCTCAGTAGGATGTGCCCTCTTCAAGAATGTGCAGATGCAATGGATGCTGCAGCACTGGACATAGGTTAGGCTACACTGCACTGTATGGAGCACCACAAAACTCCTGATTTCTTTCTTTATATTTTTCCCAAGGGAAATGGAGATTCCACCAAATGCAAATTGCTATCTGGCTCAGAGCAGGGCTCCTTGTCATCTGTGTTCCTATCTCTGAAACACTGGCAGCTTCAAAGGAAGCTTTTTGGAACCCTATAAATTAAAACTGAAATAATACAGGGACAACTTCTGGCCAAGCCTTCATTAATGAGAGGTGTTATGCCCTAAAGCATGAGGACTGATACTGTAACACTTTCCACCCTATAGATGTGCAATGGAGGGTCTATAAGTAGTCAAAATATTACTGTTCTTCCCACCAAATTCTTCTCGTGGGTGATGTCTAGTATCAATGAGTTCCAGTGACAAATTATGTTGTGAGAGAAGAACAAGTACAAAAAGATTTCCTTTTGCCAGATATAACTTTAAATGCAGCCCATGCTTCAGTCCCCCCGCCTGAAAAATTGCTTTTGTTGAGGTGTTAATTAAAACCATCCACCATACGTTTATGGGACAAGTAGGTTTTAAATCAGCCAGAGAAAACGACTTATTGTTATTAAACCCATAGGTTATAGCATGCCTAAAATGCTTATAGTCCTAAACCCACTGCAATCTCTGTTTCAAGGGATCCTAATAAAAAAAAGCATTTGGATACCATTACGGTTTGTAAATAACACTAATCTGTTTGGTTGTCACAGGTTGCCTATAGGCCTTTCTCATTTCCATACAACAGTATTGAAATCAATAGTCCCTGTTGCCCAACATCATTTCCATAATTTCTAGGAATTGCTTTGATTGTTTTCTTTAGTCTTTTAAAAATCTGCATGCCAAAACTGCATGGACATGCTTACTATGTTGATTTTTGCTTTAAAAGACTCATCCAAATCCTATGAAAACAGTAACTTCTCTAATGATTGAATCAGACCCCCAAAACATTCATTATGTGCAAAAAAGTGATGTCTAGGATATCTTTCTAGACAAAAAGGGAAGAGAGGTTCTTGGCCCTACACCAAGTGCTAAATGGCGTGAATGGCATCCTCATACTTACATGAATCCCACAGCTATGGCCTCAGCACTCTCTGAATTTTCTTCTCAATTCCCTTCTGAAATACTTTATGGACGATAAAGGTGGTAAAGAACAGGGAAGTGAATAGTGGGATGCAGGAAGCTGGTGGCAGAGCAGTCTGTGGTTTTCTAACCTGGATTAGTGCCCTAACCATGGATATATTACCAAGACCTAATTTTAAGCAAGTAACCTGCCCCCCTTTGCCTAAGCATTTTGAAAACTCTAGGTCCCATGTCCTGTTTGGGAGATACAAAAGAACAGGAGAGGAGCCGGGGTGAGAGGCAGGAGACGTCGAAAGGAAAGGGTAGTATGTAGGAAAGTATTCAGTGAAATTAAGGGATTGGAAGGGAAGGGAAATTGCTTCTGAATTTCATGTGGAAAAACGCAAATGGTGAGATGAGTTAGCCTGCAAAATAGTGTGCCAGCAAAAGTGATGGGGGCACCAGAGCTTGAGACATTTAAATTACTTTGGATAAAGCACTGGGGTATGGAATATAAAGAGCAGTTGAAAGTGTGCTGCATGTAACTTAACAGCTCATTTCCCTCTCCTCAGGGCCTAGTTGCTCACTGCCCAAGGACAGGCAGGGACCCTCCAGCCCCAGGGCATGAGTTTCCAGTGCTGTGCTATTCCCTGACGCAGCCACGTGGCTGCAGGCAGTCAGGGAGGATGGGGAGAGGGACAGGCGTGTCCTGCCAATTCACCTCTAAAGAGTCTTCTTACCCCAGCACTGGCTACTGCATGCACCAGACAGCATGGATAGCAGTGCTACTGCTGTAGGACGGAGCAGGGGACAGCCTGGGAGGGTGTTCTGCAAATATGTGATGTCCGCTTTTGTCCCTATATGGGCAATTAAACCACTTCTGACCTCTGACTTCTGACTTCTGATCTGGTTTCCTATCACAAGGGTTTCCCTGTGCCCATCACCCTCTGCTCTGTCCCAGGACAAACCTCAGGCTCAGGAGCCACTGACACATACAGAGCGTGTCTTGTGAGTCCCTCTCCTTTGCAGAAGATGTGGCTGATTTGCCTTCCCAGCAAGGGCAGAAAAGCCTCACCCCAGAGCACAGCAGCTGTCTGCTTGTGAGTTATTAGCCCAATAAGAAGAAAATCCATAACAAGAAAATGAGGGCAAGCTCTCAAGCTCTGGCTATAGCTTGTCCCTACTGCTCATGTCTTGGATGATTTGTGTTGTGTTACAGAGACCTTTGTGCTCCTTCCCTCATCCCAAGGGCCACCAGCACAATGAGAGGATGCCAGGTCCATTGCTTTCTGTACCTGGAGATTTTAAACCAAATCCCACTGGCCACAGACTAGTCAAACTCCTAGTGACTCCAATGAGAGACAGGGTTGTTTCTTCACTGTGAAATCTTGCTCTTTGGTAAGGAAGCCTGATGCAGTAAGTGGTAGGGGTCATGGTAGATATTGTAACATATTCAGAGAGATCTGGGTAATCTGCAGGTATAATTCTAAGCTACAAATAGTTACAGATGCTTTCAGGACTCCATCAAAGCTTTATCCATCCCATTTTATTCTCAGCATCATTCCGATAATAGCCTATTGGAGTTTCTATCCATTATTTCTCACTCTGCAGGAAGATAGAGGTGCATTTGAAAATAAATAAATGGCTTCAAAAAAACCACTTTCCTATTCTTCACCTGGAAAATAAAAGCAGAGTAAGAAACAGAGCACAACCTCCATGACTGCAGAATATTAGAATTGCTTGTAAATGTTCAGAAGGCAGGAGAGGGTAAATTAAAGTGGTATGTGAAACCCACACCCCAGCCCCTTTTTCAGTTTAACCTGAATGGGGATGAATGCAATTTATCATGTGGCTATTGCGCTGATAAGAAAATGTCTTGTGGTAATATTGCAGCTGAGGGAACCCCCTTTGGAAGTCTTTACATACCAGGCAGAAAGACCTGCTTAATCTGCAAAGACTGAGGAAGCCAGGACAGCATTACAGTACAAAAAGAGCACTCCTGTTCATTTTGTGAGATGACTTAAACCACCTTTGTGGGAGGATGTAATAGCAGGACTTACTGTGCTTAGATTCTCAACAATGTGTTATAGCCCCCATAATGCTCCACAGCCAAGGAGCTCATGTCTGTGTGGCATTCAGCTGATCCCAAGATCTTTTAAGTAGAAAGTAATTCTAGCTTTTTCCTTGGCATCTTTGCTGCATTTTCTGGACTTTGTTACTGGTTTGTGTAAAAGGGACTGATGGTCAAGTTGCCTCAGGTAGACTCCCCAAACCTGAAAGGCAATCCTTTTCCAGACTCTATTCATACTGATTCTGAGTTGGCCTATTTGGAGGACATGCATTAAGGCAAGCATTGGGATGGATACTTCAAGACCTCTTTGCTTTGGCTAGTACAAGAAAACACAGTTCTTACCAGAATGATGTGTGTTTCTATGCATTTCACTTCCTCATTTTCCTAGCTATCACAAGGTGTGCCATGAGCGTTTTCTGGATATTAGATTAGATTTCTACAAGGGATCAAGGAACCCACTCCATTCTGAATAGGAGTGTACAGCTGTTCTTTCAACTGACCTTCCCTGCTCAAAGCTCCTCAGGCATGGCTGAGGAGAGAGCATTTTTAACCTCCAATGTCTATAGCCACAACATTCCCTGACAAGCCTTGGCAAGTGGTTAAAATCTCTCAGTATCTCATTCATTGTTTACTTTCTTCTGCCTCCTCCAAGAGTCTAGACTTGAAAGAATGGTTCGTCTTGAGTTGAGGTATTTTGTTGTCAAGCAGGCTTCATTTTAATGGATGATTATTGAAGTTTATCATCCTAATTCCTAGCCTTGTACTAGCCCTGCTCTAGGAATGCAAAAAAGTCTCCTTTCTCTCTAGTTTTGGCTCAACTGGGAGGCAAATGAAAACCAAAAAAAAGCAAAAACTCCACATTCCCTTACAGAGTTTTTAAAAGAACAGGGATCCACATAGTGAGTTCCGACTATCAAAGAGAATTCAGAAACTGAGCCCAGAAATATTCTCTAAATTGCCACACAGTGCTTCAAAGCTCTGTTGCAATTAAAGTACTGATTTGATGTAAGACACTGGACAATTTGTTTTAATATGCTCAACCTGGGGAATAGTTCTGTGATTCCCTACACCACCATGCAAACAGGATCTTCTCAATTATTATTATTTGATAAGGCTTGAAAAGGTGCTGTTCTTGGAGGTCTTGGTTTTTGCATCAATTATACTTTCCACAAGAATTAACAAGTTACATTTGTCCTTGAGTTCTTCAGTCCCTTCCTCATATGGGAGGTCACAAGCCACATGTTTGTGAGAAATGACAAGAGCAGAGAAGGAAGTTTGTTGCTTCTGCAAGGCTGTGTAAGACCCCAGCCTCTGGAATGAAGCTTTGCTTCCTTTGGGATGGTGTATTGCAATACATTTTATTGCAAAAGACATTAAGTGAATAACAGTGAATTGCAAACAACTAACTTTCACTTAGAAGAAACTACAAGAAACTTAGACATGCCCAGCTCCAACCTGAGCTTTGCTGCAACCCAACACTCTACAGCTGAGGCAACCCACATCACCGAGCTTGACACGATGTGGTGCAACAGACTGAAGTGGAAAACAGCAAAACCTAACGTTGTCTTTTTCAAACACAGTCTTAGATAGCTGTAACCTTTGCAGCTCATCTCTCTGCTCAAAAGAACAGCCACATGTGAAATAAAGATTTTGGCTGAGAAAGGCATGAGCTTGAAATCCCTAATGGTAGGAGTCAATGAGAAAACAGAGTCTTAATGTATTCTGTTCACAACTGTGAATCTAAAGTAAGCCAGTCGGCATCTGGTAAAGGACGGTGCACTGACTGCGGTTAGAAAGAGGGACATTTTCACCTTCTCAACACAGTGTCTCAACTGTTGAATGCAGGGGGCCTTCTCCTTCCTCCTCCCTCCTCAATAGACTGAGAGGGGCTGATGGGTCTCAATGCCTCATGATGCACATGGAGAGATCACAGACAAACATGCTTCTGCCCACACAGCAATCAGCTGTTCAATAAAGGGATAAAATTGTTCTTCAGGACAAGGGTCCCACAAGCCAAGAGAAGGGTCTGTGCTCCAAAGGGTCAAGAGATGCCTTGTCCATGCTCTGCAAGTCACTTGTAGGGAGAAAATGCCAGCTATCAAAGGGTTCTTTGTTTTCATGAAAGAAAGGAAAAAAAAAAAAAAAAAGATTTTTTTTAATGCCAAGGACAACTAAATTGTAACTGTCAGCAACTTTTCCTTTCTAATTCTTCCCCCCTCACTGGCTACAGATAAAAACCCAATGACTTTGACTCATTTACAGCTTTTCTATGAGGGACTTAGCAAGAAGTGACTTCTACAGAATCCCACAGACTGAAACCCCAGATCTCTCAGTTGCTTTGAACCACAGACAAATTCAAATCTGGATTTGCTGCTCCTGCAGAATGGAAGGAACTAAGCTTGATATGGTATATCCATGACCGCCAATGCACAGTGAGATCCAGACGCCCAGAAGTCCATATCCAATGAATCCAAATCATGCCCCCTTTCCTACATCCATAATCAATTCCTTAAACCTTACATCGTTTATTTTATATATGCTATCGTCTTCTACCACATCTCTTGCATGCATTTTAAAGTGAGTAATCATTTTATCTACTCAAGAAGCATGAGCACACCTCCAGTCATCAGCAGCAGCTCATGCCATATGAACACACAGCCCTTGAGCATTATGAGTTCAGTGGTACCTGGTATTCATGGCCAAATACTGTAATTCCTAGGCGGTTTCTGTAGGATTTCAGCAACATCAAACAACCTTGGAGCCCATCTCTCTATGTGAACACTACTGAAGAGAAATGCTGTGTGGGGACTGTCAATCAGTTGAAGATACCATTAGATTGATTTCAACTCATAACTCTGCTGATAGGCTTTAGGAGGTTTCCTCTTTGGTTTTGGTCACACCAGTTCTCATTCACTGATTAATTTCCTGTCGGATGCCATGCCTTGAAGATTGGCTAGCTGCTGTTGAGTGGCAGGTCATTAATCACAGGACAAAGCCAATTGCTCTTTTAAAGCAAATTCTTGCATTGTTTTTGGATGCAGAATAAAGTCATATTCCTCCAATGGCCATATCTGAATCTGTCATATCATCAATAATGACAGGCTTCTGAAATATCATTCTTTGCAATGGTATTCCCTCAAGGAAGAAAAGCAGGAAGGGAAATTGACATAATTGTGCTTTTTCAAAATTTTTTTTTTTTTTACTTTTCTTTCTGGCAGGTTTTTTTGTGCCTGTTTCCACAGTGACACTCACACGCCCCAACATTAATTGCTGAAATTATCTGTGTTGTTTGCTTTATTACAGCTCAGGCAGCTGACACGAGAAGAGCTGGCTCTGCAATGTCTGACATTGTGTGTGAAAAGAGAAAACAGAAAGAAAAGCACCAATCTACAGAGAATTAAAATAGCTCTTGTTCCAACATGTTCACTGATCTGCTAGGTTCACACATCTGGTTGGGTTGAGGAGTGTAGGGTGGCAAGTAAGCTTCATTCAGCAGTTTGATGTTTATTTTTGGGAGCTGCCTTCCTTTTGTTTTTATCTCCAAAAAGACCCTGGAGACAGTCCTTGAGATTGGGCTTTTTCATTTGTCTGCAGTACGGTGTAAGAAATGCTGCAAAGGGCTAACTCTGGGTGGAACCAAGCAGAGAAGAAATTTATACCAGATGTTACAAACCAGCCTACTGGTGGGACACAAAAAGCTTAATAAGCAAATTTAAACCCTTCAGCCTTTTCACTTGGAAAGGGAAGCCAGAGTTTCTGACCCTAGAAGGTCTTGTAGCTTTATGAGCTACCTCAGGGCTTTGCATCACAGACACGTGTGACCATATTGGGCTACAAACTTCAGGAGATCAGCAGCTGAGCTGTTCCTGCAACAAGACCAGGCAAAGAAGAGCTACAGGGGAGATGTGGGTCTCGAAAACCCTACATATACCTCAAAGTAGGCTGATCACACCTCTGAATGACAGTCCTTAGATTGAAATGATTTCAGGATGCAGTCAAGAATCAGAAAATAGTTTAATAATTATTTTTCTGTAAGTCTCCTCCCCTCTTTCTTCACTACTTTTTAAGCTTTGCAGAAGTTATTAAATACCAATGCAAAATAAATTTAGGGGAAAAAGTTTTAACATTAAATTAACTTTTCATTGCATTTTAGCATTTTTAATCCAGCAGACAAAAAAATCATTATTTTCTTAAATTTAATTAATTTACTAAACTCCTCATGGTTCATTGAATTCAATCCTGTATCTGCGATCTTTCTGGGTCCATTAAGCTCCTGGGGTTCAACTTCATCTCTTCTAACTCATAAAAATCTCATCAAAATGGAAATAAAATGCAATTTTGAACTTGCTAATGAAGGGAAAAAATGTTAACTTTCCAGTGCTGTTGAATTAATGGATTATCTTTGCCAGCCCATTTTAAAGGAGAAAACTTTCACACTGGGGCAAACTTATAAAAGTGGGAATAATTGCACAAAGAGGCATTAGCTGTGCCAGTATTTTTCACTGCTTTACTCTGCCACTACCTAAGATATTACTGCAGTAAGATTTCTTTCCCCTGAGCTTGCTTTGTCTTCTATCCAAGCAAGATGGATATGAATGTTCTTATAGCATATCACATCTTGTTATTAACTGCAGAAATAGTCCTAGATGTCAAATGCTTATTATGGCTTCAGTTCAGTAAAGCACAGAAGCACCTGCAAAATTTTAAGCCTGGGGAGTAATCGTAGTTATTGGTTTGGAGCAAGGGGTTTTGAGGGATGGAAAGTGAAAGTGAGCTTTAATTACTTAAGCAGTGATTAAAGTATTTCAGGGGGGAGGAGACGGGGTGACCTTTGGTTTTGGTATTTTTACAGATCAGGTGTTGTTTTACCACCAAATAACATTTTAGTTTGCTTCCTACATAGTCTTGCAATTTCAGCTTGGTTTGGTATCATCTGATCTTAAATCAGGACACAGTAACAAACAATTGGAGACTGCTAAGTTCCAGTCCAGAAGTATCTGCTTTCCAATGCTGTAGGATACACTTTGGGGTTTTTCTAATCCCCAAGTATATAAAGGAGAACTCACATCTGGAAATTATGGAACTAATCATAGTTTTCCTAGAAATTCCTTTTTTTTTTTAATTTGCCCTTCTGACACAAGACTTTTTTTATCTTATCTTGTCTGCTTTTTACCTTTCCTTGAAAAATATATTTGTATATATTTTTTGTATTTTTTTCTTTCCCCATAATTTTGGGCCCCTCACTACAAGAAAGACATTGAGGTGCTGGAGAGTGTCCAAAGAAGGGCAACGAAGCTGGTGAAGGGTCTAGAGAAAAAGTCCTATGAGGAACGGCTGAGGGAACTGGGGTTTTTTAGCCTGGAGAAGAGAAGGCTGAGGAGAGACCTTATTGCTCTCTACAGCTACTTGAAAGGAGGCTGTAGCGAGGTGGGGGTTGGTCTCTTCTACCAGGTAGCAAGCAACAGGATGAGAGGAAATGGTCTCAAGTTGTGCCAGCGGAGATTTAGATTAGATATTAAGAAAAATTTCTTCACAGAGATAGTGGTTAGGCATTGGAATGGACTGCCCAGGGAAGTGGTGCAACCACAGTCCCTGGAAGTGTCCAAAAAACATGTGGATGTGGTGCTTAGGGACATAGTTTAGAGGTGGACCTGGCAGTTAGGTTAACGGTTGGATTCAGTGATCTCAGAGGTCTTTTCTAATCTTAATGATTCTATGATTCTAATTTTGTACTGGTTTGCCTCCTTTAATAATAATATTTTTTTAATAATATTTTTCAAGATCATTTCCCCTAAGAAACAACTGGGAAAAGAGGACCTTGGAAAATGCCAATAAATTAAAAAAGATTTTTTTGAGCCTGCAGAAGTAGAAAAAGGATGTGGAAGAACTGAGAAAAGTATTGAAAGCAGGGTAAAAAAAAAAAACCTAAAGTGACTTGCCTGTCTCTTTGAAATGAAAACTAATTCAGAATTCCACAAAAAAAAAATTAATTTCTCAAACATTTCTAACATAGTGCAATATGCATTTATAAATAGATATATATATTGCTCAAGAAATAAGTGCTCACTATATTATTTTTATTGTCGTTATCATCATTATTGTTATATGCCTAACTGAATCATGCTCATGGACCAAGCCAGACTAGATTAATGCCTGTGAAAATCATGCACAAGCAGTTATCGGATCAATGAGTTTTTCATATTAACAGCACATAATTACCATCCTCTAAACACAAAACCTGAATGACAGATGAGCAAGTCTTTAGGAATAACACGGATTATATTTCAGACAGACAAGAAGTTGATCTAATGACCCCAGATCAGTAATTTTGTCTTCTTCCCATGTTCCCCCTCCTGGAAAAATCACACA
The DNA here is from genome assembly GCF_965183815.1 of Platalea leucorodia. Taxonomy (NCBI): domain Eukaryota; kingdom Metazoa; phylum Chordata; class Aves; order Pelecaniformes; family Threskiornithidae; genus Platalea; species Platalea leucorodia. The sequence continues at coordinate 86,429,719 of NC_138827.1, read as the reverse complement.
TGGCTGAATGAGGGCTTGGTAGGGTGTGGATGCTCTTCTCTGAATGAATGCATCTGTATTTGGTTCTCAGACAAGGAGATTTTAATCTTTTGCACATTAAATAGAGACAGTTACAGCTTCTTTGGGCGATTGCCAGGGTTCCCTGCTTTGGAGAAGCAAACCCAAGCGTGCTGCGCAGGATGCCTCTGACTGGCTCGGTCTGCCTTGTGCCAACACCGACAAAACAGTCCCAGTGGAGGTGTTAATGTATGAGCCTGCATCTCTATGCTTTTCCAAGGTGGCTGATTTCTGTGCTCTCTTCAACCCATTTGTGACTGTCAGTTAATTAGCTAGCTAATTTTCCCACCTACATGCATGGGTGCTTGATGAAGCTTTGCCGCACTAAGAAAGCTTTGGGAGTTCAACTCTGGAATAAACATCGAAGAGCTGAGCTGTAGCCTTTAGATATGCAAAACAGAGACCACAAACTCTGCAAGAAGAAGTTTATCCCAGCATTTTCAGAATTGACATTTGTGCTGGATGACTGAATCGCAGAGGAGGAGGAAGGGAGGGAGCCTGAGAGAGCTTCAAAGTCTCCCCCTGCTCTGCCAATACTTCCCTGCCACCCATCAGACCAGTGTGATCTTACCCAGTTCTCTGAGACCTCAGCAATGAAAAATCATCATCCTCCCTATGCAATTGTTTCCAGTGCATAACTACCTTACTGTTAGAAAACTTTTCTTAGTGCCTAACATAAATACTTCCTGCTAAAATTTAAGCCCATTACCTCTTGTCCTTTTCACAATGAATGAGGAGATCAGTTTTCTCCCTCCTTCCATGTAGCAGACTGTTACATACATGCCTGCCTTTGGCTATGTCTTCCCTAGGCTAATCACATTCAGTTTGTTTAAACTTTCCTGTCAGCAGGTTTCAAGTTACAGTGCTTTCTCAGCTCTCAGCACCTGCACCATCTGAAATATGGTGACCAGACTTAAGCACTGGCATCCCAGTGAGGCCTTACTGAGTCCCAAGGATGGTTATCTCAAACAGCCTGCAAGAAACCTTCCTAGTCTATATCCTGGAATGAGATCTGCGTTATTTGCATGATCTGAAACTGCTTTATTTGATATCCTCTCTACTCCCACTGTTCTTCTGCCTAGAAATACTACCTGGCTAACTTGTTTCTCCTTTATGTTTGCACTGCAGATTATTCCTGTCAGGCAGAGCACCTTACACTCACCTTGTTGAATTGCACCCTATTTCCTTTTCCAAATCATGTTTCCATCTTTGTTCTCCAGCACATTTGCAGTCTCTCCTCAGTCAACATTAGCCACAGCTTTATAGTCATACTTTTGTTCTAACACCCAAGCTGTTAAGACTGTTGAATAGTTTCAGGGCAGTGGCTTGTGGGATGTCTCTTAATAGACCCTTCCATTTTAACTAGAGGTAGCTATTCTCTCTGTATGATTTTCCAGTCTTTTTTTATTCACAGTGCAATACTTCCACCTAAATCACTCTTTCCTAGCCTGTTTACCCATGCTGTGCTCAAGCTTTCTTTGAGCAAGCCAAGGGAACCAAACCCACAGCTCCACATACTTATTGCAGTACCATCACTGTTCACGCATCCCATTTAATAGAGAGCAATCCAGCCCCCTCAGACTGATCTTTAAATCTTCAGTGTCATCACAAAATGGAAATACCTTCCTATACCAACTAGCTGTTAATATCATTGTTATTGTTATTAAAGCTAATGCCAAGAAGACAAGGTCCACCTGGGGAGTGGGTGATTTAACAGCTACTAGCCAGCAAGCACCCTTGGTTTATTGACTTCCAGTCTGCACAACTAGATATACACCATCACCTCTGCAAAGGGTCTGCTGTTGATTTTTATAAGGAAAGTTCTTGTCTGAAACAGGTTGACCCAGCCTGGCTTTTAGTATTCTAATTTAAATGTTAAGGCCAATTTTAGATTATTAACATTCTGTCTACATTTCACATTTATCTCTCCTACCTAAAATATCAGGAAATAGTCTAATTGGACCCAGTCTCTATAACTTCTATTGCTATAGTCTCTTTCCTTCTGTCTCTCTTTCTATACCTTTACACAAGGCAGAGGAAAATCAGTAGATTTTCCAGGAACAGACCAATTAATAGTAACGGATTCTGCTACCTCCACTCACAATGAGAAGTCTTTCACACTGCTTAAGTATCTGAATGCACCTTGAACAGGACAGAGGTGTGTACGAGTCCCAGCACCGTGACAGAGTACCCCAGGCAGGTTATTTCAAAAGCAGTGCTCCTTTCGTCCACTTTGTCTCTCTGTGTTATCTCTCACCCTGTGTTTGTACAGCATCTTACATGATGAGTCCCAGTTTGGCTCAAGATAGAAGTGCAAGTGATAAACATTAGGAGATACAATAGAGTTGCCTGTGATTTAGCAAAGGTAGTGCAACAAAACTCCAGGGTACTGACAGAAGTAAACTCTTCCCTTTCCAAATTGGCATCAGTGGGAAATCACCCCTTTTCACCAGGTCTAGATCCTCCTGCCTGGGTTTAGTCCACGTAACCTGACACTTGGCTGAGCATTATAAGCAACCTAGCCATGTTCTGCAACCAGCATAAAAGATAGACTCCTCCATAGGACTACCAAGAGCCCATATGGGTTCTCTGTGGTTGCCTGCTTCTCCCATTGAGTACAGACATGGGAGTGATCTCACTCTCATATTAAATACTGAAAGATAAATCGAATAAATCTAGATAATTTTCTTTTGTTTGCTGCCTGTCCAGAATGGGGGTGTAACCAGTGGAAAGAAAATAAAATGAATGCTCTGATAATCTCTTCTGAATAGCCAGTTCAGCTGAGATTACCTGGTTGTGTCATTACCTAATGTCAGTTAAAACCAAAGGCAACAGGGACACAGGGAATTACATGTGACACAGAGAGGTGATCTGGAGGAACACTGTTTGCTGGCGTGCTCTGTGTTGCAGTCCCTGTAGCTACCGCCAACCTGGCAACATGTGCTTGTTGCTTCCTTAATCCCGGCTCTTGGACTCCCATGAATATTTGGGATCTCAGCTATTGTATTTTTAAAGCACTGTTCTAGTCTGAATGAATAAAAAAATAAAATCTGGCAACCTGATATGAAAGCAATTTCAAGATTCAAAACTTAGAAGGAAAAGGAAAAGAAACTCCTAAGTATTCAGTTTCTAGAAATATTCATGTTTGAAGCTGGTGCTGAGTGGCAGGGAACAGTTAATTCATAATTTCAGAATACTTGTTGTCAATGCCATCAGTTTGAGGAGTGGTTCAGTGCCCAAACTCCCCATCCAGACAATGCGTTGCAATAGCAGCAGTCAGAAAAAAAGCCTCTCGAAAGCAGGTATAAAGATATTTCATTTGCTGTTTCACCCTTGCTTTGATCACACATAAATTCTTTTTGTCCCTATGGAAATCCCATAAATACCAGGCATTCATTTCTCCACAGATCTGCTCAGAATAATATCCATTTACTTCTATTCCATTCCAATTTTTTATTCTCTCCTTTCTTTTTCTTTTTTCATACTATAGTTTTCCTCAGAACATGAGTATTTTGGGAAATCATTAAATTTTGCTAATTTACTGCCATTAGTTTGTCAAAACTCTTATTCCCCCCCACACTCACACTCCTGTCGACCACTGTAATTATGTTGATTTTATAGTTTTGACTTTATTAATTGAAGAAGTGTGTTAAAATTACCTCTATCCCACTGAGGTCCCATTGTTTGCCTCATGGAGATTTTATTCAGCTGGTGAATGATGGCAATTAACTTGTGCCCTAATTATTAAATGATTCACTGATATAATTATGTGTTTTATGTTGAGCTACTGATAAACTGATAATTAATAATGCTGCTTAGACAGATAAATCACTTTTTCCAAAAGAGTTGTTTGCTACATTTGTACTTTTGGCCATAATTAATATTCCATTGGATTTGGATGAAAGCTGTGAGGACTGTTGATTTGAAAAAGACTGTGGTTTTGCTGGGGGTTATCATGCTCTCTGCAGAAAGCAGACTTCTTTAGCCTTTAGAGGGTTGGACTCAGATGCCAGCATCCAGCCCTGACACAGCCCCTAAAGGAAACACCCTGGATGAGCCCCACTGCAGGGGAAGTTTCCCCCTAAAATGGGGCTCCTTTAGGGCAGCTCAATCAGCTTTACACCCAGCACTGCCAGGCAAGAGACTCCTCAGCCTCTTGGCCACTTCCCTGCCCAAATTCTGTCCCTGTGTCTCAGAAAGTCAGGAGGTTGGCAGTGGGTTAGGGATGTGCTTCCCAGAGACCTGTATTCCCCTTCTATGACATTACTGGGACAACTGGTACCACAGAGGGCAGCTGCCTTCCCCTGCCTTTACAAAGCCTCCAAGTCTGAAGTCACCAACTTCAGTCAACAGTCAACCCAAACATACCTTGAAACACCACCAATGGAGCCGGGGAGGTGGATACTTTTCTCCCTTCTTGTGCAACTGCACACAAAGAAGAAATGTCCAGCCCAAATATTACTCATGACTCAAGCCATTATCTTTACCAGCCCACAGTAATGTTCCAAAATACAAGGCAGGCAAGCTGTCCCTGCAGAGCCTGGGTCAGTTGTACGTTGTACCACTGCACCAGCTATTTATCACAAAAAGCTTTCAGTCAAGTTAATTCACAATGTGTCTTGATGTACTGTCTTTTAAAACCAGGACTATAACTATAAGGAAAATCATTCTGGCAAGTGTATAATGCTGTGTTAAAAATGCATTACCTTAAATCATATCCTCTTACACACAGCACTGCAATGTTTGAATACATTAAATTTCTATAGCCTTAGTTTGGTAGCCTTTACTTCGGAGAGTGAAGATTGCACAGGTTTCCCTGCTAATTCCCTTAACAGGCAATATTTGTGATTGTGGCTTGTATCCACATGGGACTTAGAGACACCCCTAGCCCCTTAAAATCAGAAACTAAAGCCATAATATTTACCCTGTTCCTGTGCAACAGATGTAAAACCTCAATAGCCAACACAAAAGCTGTGTGTCTCTTCCTTAAAACAGAAGGGAGCAGAGGTCAAAGAACTTGCCCAAAGGCAAAAGGAGGGTCTGCGGCAGAACCAGAAATCAGCTAAACTCTCCTGGACAATATGCCCGTGCTTTCCCCACAAGAGAAGCTTTGCTGCAAATGGTTTTAGTCTCTCTTATTTGGGGGCTAGTTTTCTTATTACTCCTGTGAGAGGTCTTAGGTAAGGACAAAGAAGACAGATTGATATTGAAAAGTTTGCCACCTAAGTGAATAAAATTGTTTAAATTTGATGACTATATTTAGACATTTATTTGAACATTTGAATGACCTCATCTTTCAGATTTATGGCATGGTAAGGATGAACAGACAGAAACACAGACTGAAGAGCAAAACAGAATAGCAACACATAGCTTATCACAGCCAAATTTCCAGATATTTCTTGAAATTTGGCACATCATTTTTTTTTTTTCCTGGAAAAAACTGATGGTCTGCAAACACCTTTCCCAGCCTATGAAATCTGATGCAAAAGGGAAACTGTTTCCTATTCCAGTTTTAGATGAAAATTTAACATTTCAAAACACCTATATATGGAAAGCCAGGGAAGAAATGTATGAATGGATTCATATCTCTACACTGAACTGATTACATTTCAGCATTTTAGCTCTGAAAATGTTTCTCAGCTCAGAAAATGCACAAATGAAATACTTTCACCATTTCAAAACATTTTCTCTACAATATTTCAAGGGGGAATAATTATTAAAACCCCCTACCAGCTTCAGACAAATCAAGATATTTGTGTGCAAAACAAAATCATGGCTTCCTGAAAAAAATTCCCCTCCAACTCTGTTGGAGGCCAAGACTAAAACCACTTAGAAATGAACAGGGTAGCCAGCACTGATGGGAGCAAAGAGCTTGCCCTCAGAGATGCACAAGCAGCTCTTTCCTTTTTAAATTAATTTCTGATACAAATTGATTGGGCGACTGTGAAAGATGGATGGTGTTAACCAAAGTGAACAAAGGTTCTTCCTTTTAGGCAGAGCTCCTAATCCTATGGGCTGATGATTTCTGAGGCCTTCAGATCCTATGACTATAATCAGGCAACTGTGCTAACAGTGAGAGTTGTACAATCTGGCCCAGAACAAGAAACAGTATATGTTGGTTGTACAATGTGACTGACTTAATGCTGCTGCAGGAACCTTAATTTTTTTGCGTTTCTTGGCTGTTTTTAATGTTAACTCTACAATCTTAATGGAACTGTAATGAACTCCTTTGCTAGACTGCATTTGCAAAGCTGTGCTACTAAATCTTTATTTCACACCTTATTACAGCCCTTACTGCATGAGACTGCCCAAAGTCATCAAGCACAAAGTGGTATTATTGTGCAGACAGTGCAGCTTAGCAAAAATGGCCTAAATAGTATGGCTGATGGTGAGTGCCTTACAATACCTGCCTTAGAACAAAAAAAAAAAACAAAACCCTGACTCATTCTTGTACCTGCTGACATTTCCAAAAGGCTAATAGTTATGAACTGCATTTCCAAGCAAAGCGTGAAATTTTTGTTGTCCCCTGGTAGGTGCTTCTATCCGACACCATCACCACAGAAGCGCGATAGGTTTTTGCCTTTCTTGATCGGCGTTTGCAGGCAACTCATGGAGCCAAAGCAACCTTTTCCAGGTCCCCTTCTGCATCCACGTGTCTTTCCAGGCCTGAGGACAGTGGCAACACTCTGGTACTCACATATGTGGCTGTGCAGTGGAATGGTTAAAGGATTTGATGGAAAACTAAGGAGTTGTTAAAAAAAAAGTGTTCTGGTTTTGGCTGGTAACTGCCCAGTCACATGAGTATCTATGACAGCTAAAGCAGGACAGGGCTGGACCATGCATCGAAGGCAAAGGAGACCAGCACTGCAGCTACTTGGGTGTGGGCAGACATCAGCAGCCGTGGCACTATTTCTTTCACAAAGGTACCCTACCTCCAGAAATACCATAAACTCTTCAGTTTTAGGGGCTTTAAACGAAGGACATGGTACTTAGAACTTACTGGAGCCCTTATTATTAAGCCTAGACCTCTGTGGAGTGTTACTTTAAAAATACTCCCTCCCAAGCACACTGCTTTAGGAAACCCCTACAGATATCAGTGCTACTGCTTCTGCCTGATAAGAACTGCTTGCATGTGCTTGGGTCAAATTATCCCTCACTAGATCCAGTGGGCATTTGTAAAAATCATCACGGCTGGATTTCCCACATCAATAATCAATGCATAACTTTGGGTACAGATTCCCATACAATTGCATGAGACAATTTATGCTCTCATTGTAATGCTACCCCTCTCTCCTCACCAAATATGAATGTTACATATATCATATCCAGGTACAAAATATTCACAATTGCAAATTCTGAGTTTCCAAATGCCTGAGTTACCCCAGGGAACCCACAGAAGGAATCTGGCTGGTGCTGGCACTGTGGCAGTGCAGGACTAATCCCATGGAAGAACATAGAAATGGCCAAGGCAGAGCATACAGCTGGAGAGAATTGACAGAGGATGGCATTTCACATTCATTAGCACTGTGTCATAAATATGGTAATTTCTGATCTGCCTCCCTTTTGCCCCTTGGGATGGTAAAGTGTGAATGAAAAGCAACTCTCATGTTCGATTAAAATTTTAAAGAGATACCATTGGGCATTGCCAGTGCAAAAATGAAGTTTCAGTTAAAAAGTAAAAAACATGAAGTAAAAAATAAATTAAAAAATCTCTCATAAGGATAGAAATGTGCCCTCCATTCATTTTAGTATTTGGAAGAGAGCAGAATTCAACATCAGGTTTTATGTTATTCTTCTTTCTAAAACTGAATCTTTTACAAGATGTAGATCCAAACACAACTCACTGCAGGTAAAAATGAGTTCTTAAAAATGAAAGTGGTTTCGAAATAGAAGTGTTGAATCTGATATTGAGGGAAAACCAGCCATTATTCTAGGCAAGTTCTATTTTTTCAGCGTAGAAATGAGCTCAAGTAGATTTGGGATATTTTCTATTTTTTTCTGGGATTTTTGTATATCCAGCCAGCACAATAGTTTTAACAGATCTGATCCACATTCAGAAAAATCTAGACAGGCTCATAATATCTTTGCAAATCAGCTGTACCCCGGATCTGTAATAAGTATCACGCTGTTGGGAAATGCTGAACAGACATACTGTATTCATGCTGTCTAGCTATTCAGTTCACACACAGCAAATACAGCTGAAAGCTCTGGATAGATCGCACGTGCTCCAGATAACCAGGACAAAATGATGGAAATTGTCCAGTAGCATCTCCAATTTAGAATTAGAGATTCTAGCAACTCACGGTAGAGGTTATTGGTGATTTTTGGCATTTTCTGTAGAACTCTCATTTCTGACCATCAAGTGACTGCCATTTATCAGAAAGAAAAAGAAATATGTAAACAAAAGGTTGAAAATAAAAGGAAAATTTTTAAAAAGCCACAAACATACATTTCTTCTTGCAAAAAAGTCTGATTTTTAAGTCACTAATGATCTTTCACTGCTTTGAGTTGGCAAAGCCCTGCCTCCTTTCCCCCAATTTGATGCAGTCTGCATGACTGTTTTACAGGCAAGCATTAGCTTTAAAGTCTTTTTAAATCTGCAGAAAGTCTTGGATTTTTAGTGTCTAAAAAATCTCCGTGGTGATGGATGAGTGGGCCACCCACAGGTGAAGAGATCAAAGATCCATGATAATTGCAATTTAGCAACAAAGGACAAAACAGAGGGACAGGAAACTTTGTGAAATGAGAATAAAGGGAAACATATAAAGAAGCTAGTTAATATCTAGTTTCCTGGGTTTCTAATGAGTCAACTTGGCACAGGATGATGAATTACCTGCCAGCTTTGACTCTACAGATAGAGCGGCATCACTCTGAACTGATATTCATCCATGACAGGGAAGAGAGACGGCGGTTATTCTTAAGAAACAGTTTACTGCCACTTCCAAAAGCAGCATTGCTGTGGATATAAACCTGGGAAAGCTGATTTGCATTTCACTATAGCAAAGACAACCCTCCTTTTCAAGCTTTGGAACAGTGACAAAACAGTGACTTTATACTGACACATCAAGGAGACCAATGTGAGACATCTCTGTTACTAGTGCTGGAAAGAGCCTCAACAGGACGGTGCCTTGAGGGGAGAGTGGATTTGGGCATGTGTGATGGTATGTTTTGGCATGACACAGCCTATGCAAATCTCAGCAGTGTGTTTTTCTCGTACATTGATACCAAGCCCAAATTTTTCACATTGTATCTCCATTCTCTTTAAGCAGCTGCTCGATGCTTCTCAAGGGCAAAAGCCATGATGAGGAGGTCTCTGGACAGTTACCTATGAAAATCACATCCTCAGAGACTTGCTTCCAGTCACCCATTAAAATCAGTGGCCCAGAGATGACTGCAAGCATGTTTCCAGTTGTCCAACTTCACAAGGCAGTAAGAAAACCCATCTACATGTTGTTGTTCCAAAACTTCAGCCTTGATTCTAGTCTTGCTAGTACAAATATCACAAATGTTACTCCACTTTCATAGTGCTCATAGTCTGGCCCTTCACTCTTATTTCTCCCTACATTCCTTAACCTTGTACTCATTTTTTCAGCCGAATGCCTTCAGGGTGAATGCTTCATCCTCTTTTATTATTATTTTTTTTCTCCAGCATGTCTCTAATGACCTACCCAGAGGAAGAGCGAGGGCTGAAATCTTTATGTATGCAGATGAAACTGTTCTTCTAGTTGCTGTTAATGATGTTTGCTTCCATTTCTAATACCCCCTCTCCCAAAATGACACGTATGATCACCAGGCTTAATAATATTCATCTCTCTCAATCTTAATAAAACTCTGCTAGGCTTTCTGTCTGCTAGCACATTTAATCTTTTAACGCACCTGACCCTGTCTGTTCAACCTGGGTGTGAGCAGATTCTGGGTTTGGACTTATGTGTATCTTTGATAAATTTACTCTCTAGACACTTAAAAATACTCCCCTTCCTTAGTAAACATACTGGTGATTAAACTGCAAATAGAATTAAGCTGTTCTCAGCGGCTGGTGTTAGGCAAAAGGCAGAGATGTGGATATCTGAATGGGTCCACTTATTATTCTGACTTAATCTGATCATAAGCTTGCCCATACACATTAGAAAGTAATGTCTGTCTCTCACAATTTTGCCTGAGCTAATTATGCTCTTAGGCATTGTCAGGCCACTTGATGTCAAAGGTTCAGCAATTTGCCCCTCTTCCCTACAAAACAACCTGGAGAGCTGCTGGAATTGTCCAAAGGTTTTTCTGCATGTTCTGTGTTTGGAGGAAGTTCAAACTCTCACAAAATAAAATCTTTCTGAACACAGAAAGGTTGAGTGAGTACGACTTTTCATGGTGCCTTTCAGAGACATTGAAGCGTTCAATCTTAATACACAGTATCTGTGAGCTCTGCAATACCAGCCTAGCCTACAATGGTTAGGAATGTGCAGATGTGTTTTGGAGCAGGCCATGGTCAGCAGTCGTGGGATACCAGAGAAGACATCAAGGCTCCTCTTTTTCTTAAATTCATCCTGTAGACTCAGAAACCAGCACAATTAAATATGCCTTATGAGGAGAAAGTTTATGACATTACAACTCATCCAACTTTGAGCAGAAGGTTGAACTAGATCACCTACTGAGGTCTTTTCCAACTTTAATGATCCTTTAATACTAAAGCCAATCTCATTACCTTTGGAGAGGAAGAGAAAAGGAAAAGGATTAGCTAATGACTTTAGAGCACTTATATTTTGTCAATTCTGGAATACTTACTTAGTTTTTAAATACGTATTTTTATATTATATTCATACATACTGTGGTGGGTTGACCCTGGCTGGTCTCCAGGTGCCCACCAAAGCTGCTCTATCACTCTCTTCCTCAGCTGGACACGGAGATAAAATGTAATGAAAGACTCATGGGTCGTGATAAGGACAGGGAGAAGATCACTCAGCAATTACCATCATGGGCAAAACAGACCCGATTTGGGGAAATTAGTTTTATTTATTACCAATCAAATCAGAGTAAGGTAATGAAAAAATAAAAACTAAATCTTAAAACACCTTCCCCCCACCCCCTCCCTTCTTCCTGGGCTTAACTTTACTCCCAATTTCTCTACCTCCTCCCCCCCGAGTGGCGCAGCAGGACGGGGAACGGGGGTTGCGGTCAGTTCATCACACGTTGTTTCTGCTGGTCCTTCCTCCTCAGGGGGAGGACTCCTCACACTCTTCCCCTGCTCCAGCGTGGGGTCCCTCCCACAGGAGACAGTCCTCCATGAACTGCTCCAACATGAGTCCTTCCCATGGGCTGCAGTTCTTCACAAACTGCTCCAGCATGAGTCCTTTCCATGGGGTGCAGTCCTTCAGGAACAGACTGCTCCAGCGTGGGTCTCTCTTCAGGAAAGCCTGTCCTGGACAGGTACTTATGAATTCACAGCTTTGACAATGAAGCAAAACTTGCCGTTACCTATTGAGAATTCATTTCTACTTGTTTGGCTTTGTGTTCTCCACTCAAGCTTGCAAGGACATTTCTTTTGATGTTAAGGGAGTTTGTAAGCATTTTGCTTCCCCTGCCTTTGTTTAGACTGACAGTGGTTTTAAGTGGTTTTAAGTGCAGAATTGCTGCAAGACCATCTCATTTTTGTATCATATTTTTCCAGTGCACTGTGAATTGGCTTCACTCACATCCAGCTAGATCAGGGTACTGGCCAGGAAGCTGTGTTGTGCACACCTTTGTCAATTTTGTATTCAATGGGCATGAAGAGAAACCAAGCTTTAATGATTCAACCCAAAATGTTAATACCTGTTTCTTTGTTTCACACAAGCTCCATGTATGTTTGAAATCTGGCCAGTTTTCACTTAAAAAGAGCAGAAGATGGAGAAGAACTGACTAGAAAGCAGTACATCAGCTGTGGGGACAGCATAACTGGCAGCCCAGGAGGCTTTTTAAATTAAAACCCATTTTCTGAAAACTGACTTTACATGCCGCGTATTAAATAAACGAGTTGGGCATCAGATAACTTGCTCAGGTCTGAGGCTGTGAAGTGATCAGTGTGGAAACACTAGCAAGAAAAAAATAAACCCAGTTATCACACTATCCTGGTCCCAGCTTCCCAGAGGTTACAGAAGAGTCAAATTCATCCCTCTTTCCCTTGTGTCTAACACTGGTTTATTAAAAAGAGCTAAAATCAAAAACTTTTACCCACTCCAAGAAGGAACGCTCATGTTAGTCCTTAATTAAGAGGCTCCCTGTAGTTACAATAATCACACACATTTTAGCAGGCAGCCCAGTCGGAATAAAACAAAGGTCCTGGGCAACAAGATACAGACAATACTGAAGCAAGAACATGCAGTAAATTTGGAAAAACTGATAGCTTCTGGAGGGGGAGGAGTCCAGTATTTTGAGTGGAACCTCTCTGTCATAGTAGTATGAGCCTAAATTAATTTATTTGTGCAGTCCTGGCATTATAGTTGCTGTAGTATAGATTGGATGGAAACAACATCATCTCCAGATTAGTTTTTTTTCTTTTTGGCAATTTATTAAGCTGTAAACTCTGAACATTTTAATAAAAATACAGAAGTGCAAAAGAAAACTCTGTGTGGTTCATATTTTATTCAACAACATTGCCGAATAAGAGACATCCCCTTTAGGGCAAAAAAACGCCACTTCCATTTCATACTGTACTTATTTCGCTAATGTCTCCTAAATGATTATTTGACAAGAAGCATATTATGGGACCATCATTTTTCCTTCTACCTTCCAGCACAAAGGCTGTTTCTGCTTCTCAGCAATAAGAGATCTGCTGCCTCTTCCTACCTTTTCTTTTTCTTTTTTTTTTTGTGTGTGTGTGCACACTGGCTAATTCAACCTGCATTATAAACAGCAATTCTACATGCCAAGCAAGATGCTCTGCAACCTGAGCATTGTGCTCTTTTAGAACAGCATCCCCAGAGGAGTGACTTCATGGGTTATTAGTAACATCCACAGAAATGGCAACAGATACCCCTGTCCCATCCGTCCTATGTATTATTCATAAGGCTGTAGATTTTTCATGATAATTTACTGGTAAATCACAGACTCCTCTCACTGGGGCATAGTCTGTGGACCTCGAGAAGAATAATAGGAAGTTGTGGACATTGCACAACATGTATTAAAGTTTTAAGTGTCACCCCAAGGTGCAGGGAATATGCACTGGAGATTCTCTCTTTAAAGACAATCCAGATAAGAATGAGAACAGACTATGCATGTCAGGATAATGCGAATATTCATCTGGTGGAAAACAAAGTGAAAACCATGCAGGCATCGGAGGACTTAGCAGGTGATAACTTTCCTTTAGTACTAGACCAGGGTGTAGCTGAATCATGGTAATGAAATGCATCAGATCCCATTTTCAATTCACCAAATCATCAAGAATTGATTTTTCCAAAGACTAGGGTGCCTTTGAACTGCACATCTAAATCCCTTCTGCTCTCTTGAACTTCCTTGGACACATTAAATTGAAATGTAAGTTAAAAACTTCAACAGTTCAGAAAAGTACAACTGGATAGTATACATATTTTTACCTCAAAAATAAGAAAACAGAAAGAAAACAGCTTGCAAAAGAAAAGGAAAACATACGTATATGTATGAAACATACATACATATGAAATTGAGTGACATTATGAAATCAATACACATTCCAGGGCTTTCAGGTCTTGAACCCTAACTCATTTACACTTCTTTTGTGCCCTGTGACTTTAGAGGCAGTAACTGAAGGAATGCACCAGTTCTCTGTCCATCTCTTGGGTGCCACATGCCATTCCAGTCACCTGTTGGACAGGCCACAGAGAAGGTACAGATAGGAAGAGTAGAGATACACAGATACTCAGAGGTTTGGAGTAGCTTCTTCAGGAAACAAAATTAATAATCTGGGCCTCTTCAGCCTGGGAAAAGATGACTCAGGAGAATGTAGCAGAAGTCTATAAAATCACAGGTGGCACAGACAAGACAAATAGCAAATAATATATTTGGTATTTCCCAGCACATGATGACCAAGGAAACAATCAGGCAGCAGTTTCGGAGTAAACAGAAGACCTTTCTCAGTCAGTACATATTTGCAGTGTGAATATCACTGAGGTGAAAATATAAATAGATTCAAAAAGAATTTAGACAAATTCAGGGAGGAGAGGCCCATCAGGAGCTATTGATCCTGATGATCAGCTAAATTCCCCAGCTCAAGAAGTCTTATAGTACACATTTGTGGATGCTGAATAGGTGTATCAGAGGAAGGCATATATATTCCAGTACAAGAATTAAGGACCTTCAAATTAAACTAGAAGGAGGTAAGCTCAAAACAAGTGTGTAGTTCCTCTAGGAGTATGTCATCAAGCTGTGAAACTTAGGGTGTTACAGATGCAAACAGTTTAATTGGGTTCAAGAGGAGACCAGAAAAACCAATGAAAGGCAAGTTGATTGAGTTTTACCATTAGGAAGTCACTGATCTATAAATGCTCGAATAATATTCAAGGTAATTGTCATATAAACTTCCTCTATTCTTACTCCTGCTACCACCACTACTGAAGACAGACCCTGTAGGATTTGACCCCACACGGCTGCTCAGATGCTAAGAGTGGCTGTGGGGCTGCAGTGCAGTGAGGGCGGGGGAGGTTGTTGAATTGGGTACTGGTTGTTGAATTGGGTACTGGAAGGATTTAAGTGGAGTTGGATTCAGTTCTCAACCCACCAAAGTCTATATGCACATCCGCCCTGTAAGTCAGTTCTCTGGATACAGTAGGAAACTGCACGTTGCCCCTGAGCATTGAGAAACCCTTCAATGAAATGAGGCACAGAGCTGCTGCAGAGCTCATTGCCACGACATAAAATGATAGATAGGTTAGCTTTTAGAAATCAAATACATCATAAAGGCAAGTAATTAAGAGGATATATTCTCTATACAGTTTAGAATCGGATCCATAAAAGTATTAGGCCTCCTAACTCTCAATGACCTCAGTAGTTAGGATCCTAAATACCTCTGTAACATGACTGCCTGGCAGTGCCGGTAAAGAAAAAAATTTAGATAAACAACCATAAGGGTGGGAACAAAAAAAAAAAAACCAACTCATTATTAAGTAAGTACAGCAGCCTGGGAGTTTCCTAATCAGTGGGGTTTTCCTGTGTTATTTATATAGGAGTTCCTTGTCTGCAGTGCATGATATGGCTCCATCTCTGTAGCATGCTGTGGCCAACCAGGAGGAAAAGAAAGTGGTCTGATAAATGGCAAAAGCAATAAATATACCTGTCTGGGAATGATCAATTCTGTTTTGTCAGACTTGGGCAGATCCTACTAAGTGATGATTTCATTGTGCTACTCAGCAGTGAATATTCCAAGAACAGAAAGCTCAAGTTTGACAAACAATGATCTGATTCTCCTCCCCACACAACCTCTCCAACGAGTGAGACGGTGAAGCACAAAGGAGGCCACTAAATATTTGTAATGCAACACTGCTACTGAGAAACAAGAAGAGCAAATGGAAGCAGGGAGACAAATATTCTTGCATCTGTGGTCAGGCTTCCATCCTGGGCTTTGCTGGGAAAATGGACCAGAGCAGATCCCTTGGGGCTAGCCATTACAAGTCATGGAGCTGGTTGTGTTTTCCCACATGTGGTTTCCCTGATTTCCTTGGTCCTAGTCCACATTGGGGTCATCTTAGCTTCTGCCAAATCCCAGCCTGAGGATCTACCAACCCCTCCAGAACAGATAGTCCCACAGATTATCTTTGCTGTCCCAGATCAATGAGCTGGCACTCATCAGCTTTCCCAACAACAGGGTTTTCTCTTCAGATTCTTCACACAGGAGGGATATTGCAGGAGGTGTTTGGCCCATAGCAGTATAGAGCAAACCCCACACCAGTTTCTCTGTGGGAATAACCTGAGTATGTTCCCTGGCTGGGAAGTGGATGTTATCTTTTACATTCACAAGACCTACATATTCACCAGGGAGGTCTTCGTCCTTAAGCTGAGAAATTATTAGGATTGCAAATATTTGGAAATTAAACTACACCACAATGGCATGAGTTAACCCACTAGCTTACAGATAATGTGATATCCCCACCTTCTCCTGCTCACAAAAAGCCAAAGCATTGTTATTTTTTTAATACCTGTGAGCTCAGACATGATTAAGACAAAAGTGCAGAAGATTATAACCTTACACTGAAATATCATAACCTTAAATATTCCTTCTAAGTTTTAGCATTCTTTAGCATTTTTCTCATTCTCACATTAAGATGTTCTTGTGAAAATGGAAACGTTGCCTTCTGGTTTCCCAGATAGTCCTGGTCTCACTTGTGAAGCACAGTATCTTTCCAATACTTGTGTGGCTGCAAGGGAAGCAAGTATATTTTAAAGGCACATCTGACATCTGTAGAGGGGAGAAAGTTAGTTCTGCAGTTCATTAATCCAAACAGCAGCTCTTCTGTGCACAAAAGGTTTTGTGGGTTTTTATCCCCCTAGCCAAATTGCCATGCCCTGTATATATGTTCAGGTGTAAAATCTGCAAAAGGTAATTACTTTCCAAGAGTGCTATCAAGGCTCAGGCACTCTCCTCAGCGCATAAATCTGAGGCAGCCACGCATCTCTCCAAACCTGAGGAGGCTGCTTGAAGAAATATAAAAACTCTGAATTTCCCTTTTCTTATTTAAACACCTGCGATTTCCTCACAGAGGCAGTGAGTGCAGAAGCTCCACATAAATGGTTTGTAATGCAGTTCTGAATCAAGCCCTTAAGGATTATTAAAGTAATCCATCTTAATTATAGCGAAAACCTGTTACTGGCCTTACATAATAATGCTTCATTTATAATTTCCACTTAGGTCTGCTTCCCTCCCTCTCATGCTTCCCTCTCTCCCCTACAGTATTTTTCCTTTATCTGCCTTTGAACAGAATTACCCAACACCTTTGAAAAGTGAGAGAATATTCTTAGGGTGGCAGGATGACCCTGTAATTAAGGCAGAGGTCTAAGAAAAACAACACTTTAGGTTTTCTTCCTAATTATGTCTTCGGCCAAGAGGTCCCTGCTTTATAAGCAACTTTCTGGTCATCCTTGCAGTCCCAGCCAAGATCAGAGATTAATGAAATGAAATACCATAAAGATTCATCTTTGCCCCAGTCTAAATACTTTTATCTGTCTGTCCTATCATTTACATTACCTGTGCTACTGGTGCTAATAAACTATGGCTTCCTCAAAGGGAGGATGTATCTCTTAAAGTCTGGTTAGTGCAATGGGATCCCCAAAAGGAAGAGCAAATTCTTATTCTATGCAAGAAGAATGATTAGAGGGCTAGGACTGTGTTTGATAAAGGCTGCTGAAGATATACATCCCAAGTGTCTCTGTTGACCCCACATTATTATTTCCATTCGTATTCAAGTGAGGTTTTGTGTTCTGTGCAGAATACCAGAGATGCCACTTTGGGTTGTGTTTTTGGGCCTGCCACAGGTTTCTTGGGTCATGCCATGCCTGATGCTTGCACCCCAGCTTCAAAAACTGTGCATAAAATGCTCGCTACCATGCACATCCTTCTCCAGGCAGCAAGCCTGCACCCAGAGGCATCTGGCATTTTGCAAACATAGGCTAATACCTAAGCAGAAGCATATGCAAACTTTTTGCTTAAGCAGTTTTAAATGCAGAAATCTTTGGTGAGCCATGCTTCAGTTCTCCAGTTTTTAAAATGATGGGCAAAATAACTCAGCTGTCCCTCAGAGTCTGAGTCATCACCAATACAAGGTCATGAACGGGGTCTCCTAGATGAGTTTGAATCACTGCTGCATTGAGCTGCCCCTTTGCTACTCTGGAGAACTCATAGCCACTCCTCACCTCTTTTCAAACCTATGTGACTGAGGGAATCCTCTTTCCTGTTCTGCTGCCTCAGCCAGAGCACAGCACAATCAAGTGACTCGCTACCAGTCTCCACCTCTGTCATCTCAGAACAATCTTCTTATGTTTTTATTACCATTTGGGTCCTAAGCTCTTGGAAGGCCTTCATAGCTGTCTTTTCTAGCTTTTACCCCTCTGTAGCTTCAATAAAAGACATTTTATCTCTGACAGCAGAATAGGATCAGGCACAGCAGAGCCTCTCTCAGCCAAAAGGTATTTCTTGTGCAGGGACCTCATTGCTGGCAACGCTGAGTGTGCAGCATCAGTCATAGCACATAAAACTTTGGCCATTTGTCTCTGTTGGTTTAAGGAGGTCTCTGAGTTGTTCAACAGACATGCGCTACTTTTAGCTTTAAAAGGAAAAAAATAATTAAATAAAAATATGCAAACTGTGAGCTCTTTTTTTCAGTTTCAAACTTGCACAAAATAACAAGCAAGGAATTGTAATGCTTGCAGAGAGCTCAGCTGACCACAAGGGAATCTGCTTCTTGACAATTCAGGTGACCTCATGAAACACCCATTTCTTCCAGTCAATTGCAACATGTACTTTATTTATATTAATTTCTACTTTAATTAAAGTTAAGTCATCTATTATCTCTTTATCATGTACAGCAGGAACCTGATCCAAAATGCTTTTCAGGTAGAAGGACTTTCTTTCATCATCTCCTTTTGAGTTTTTTTGAGGGGTTGTTGAAGTACTGTATTGAAAAAAAATGAAATCATCTCCATTTTACACACACAATGCCTGGGAAAATAGGAACACAAAACTGATCCCCTGGGGTTAGCTGAGAATCTTGCTACACATAAATGTCTGCCTTGCATAATTTTTGGGCATGTTATAGTCAATATTAGTATGGAGACTTCAAGCTTAGACACCTTGCCTCGTCTATGTGGGAAAGGGAATCCTAGTCTGTGGCAAACCCAGCTACATATCAACATTTCCAAGATTAAAATTTAATTGAGTCAATTATTCTTCTCTTGCTCTCCCATGGAAGAAAAGGTTAAGCTAAATTTAAATAAGCCATGTTGATCTCTACATTATTCATTCAGTCACTGATATATCACTGTCTTGATAATTTATGGGTTCTAAAAACTACCTAGATGTTCACCGCCCATCCCAACATCTTGGGGAATCATCAATTAAGATGTCCCTTGGTTCCAAATTCATTTCAACTGTGATAGATTTGTAGGAATTGATCAAAATTACTATTCAATCATTTTTTCACATGGAGCTCTCTGATCTCACTGCATGGTATCCACTTTCCTCTTGCGGTGATGTGTATGTCTCCAAGCTGAAACTCCTCAAATTAAAAAACCACTATTAATTCTAGCAGTGATTTTATACTGCTGCACTTGTAAGTCTACCTTTTTATGTTAGCTTTACATAAAATCTCCTTTCTTTAGGAATGTGTGACATTTTGCCCTTTGTTTTTAAGTGCATTTTAATCAGTATTTTTTTCTTATAAGAAAGGAACACAGAATCTAAACACCATTATCAAAAAGTATTTAGGCACATGCCCATGCTCTGCAATGCATTTTGTCCCACTGAAATCACTAGAGTTGCTTTGGAAACCTTAACAGCCTAAATGCAAGGATTCACTAAATCTACATCTAAGAGTCAGCATCAAATCTAACCATACTACCTAGGCTGCCTTGAGTTCAGTGAATACAAGGTAAGCTCTCAATAGCATCCCAGCCATCTTAAGGTGTTATTAAGGTAGAGGGAGAAAAATTGTCTTCCTGCTGGAACTCACATCTCTCCTTTGACCACAAAGGGAACATAAAGTAACTTTGACCAGAAGAGCAGTGCAGTGTGCAGTCTCCAACAGCAAAAATACAAGAGATATAGCTTACGAAGCTGATGCTGTAACCCTTGCAGCAAGCAACACTACACTAAATACAGGATAACGTTTCCTCAAACAAATAAAAGACCAATATTTTTAGAAGTGACTTAGACAGTTGGAAGCTGAAGACTAATTGCCTTCCAATGGTATTGGGACTTCCAAGAACTCCCTTTGTAGGCCTTTCTGAATATTGCTCTGCTTTGTGTTGTAAGAGCTAAGCAATATGAATAACTAAGTCCCATTTTGTCCCATTTCAGCAGGACTAGGGAAGTGAGCATCCCTTGTACTCAGCACTGATGAGGCCACACCTTGAATACTGTGTTCAGTTTTGGGCCCCTCACTACAAGAAGGACATTGAGATGCTGGAGAATGTCCAGAGAAGAGCAACGAAGCTGGTGGAGGATCTAGAGAACAGGTCATGCAAGGAGCAGCTGAGGGAGCTGGGGTTGTTTAGTCTGGAGAAGAGGAGGCTGAGGGGAGACCTTATTGCTCTCTACAACTACCTGAAAGAGGTTGTAGTGAGGTGGAGGTCGGTCTCTTCTCCAAAGTGACAAGCAATAGGACAAGAGGAAATGGCCTCAAGCTGCACCAGGGCAGGTTTAGTTTGGATATTAGGAAAAATTTCTTTACCGAAAGAGTAGTCAGGCACTGGAACAGGCTTCCCAGGGAAGTGGTTGAGTCCCCATCCCTGGAGGTATTTAAAAGACATGTAGATGTAGTGTTTAGGGAGATGGTTTAGTGGTAGACTTGGCAGTTGTAGGTTAACAGTTGGACTTGATGGTCTTAAGGGTGTTTTCCAACCTAAATGATTCTATGATTTTCAAGAGTGACCTTAGCACTGGGAAAATGTTTCATTCATTGAACTGTAGTCCTCAAAGCCTAGCTTTTTGGTCACTGCACCGTCATGATGCAAAGAGACAACATATTCCTTCCTGCACAGCTTGTAGCCTCACAACTACCAGTGTAGCCAAATCCTCCTTTTACACACTCCTCTCTCTCTCCTTGGTAAACCAGAGAAAAGAAAGAAAACAGTTAGAGATATAACAGATCCACCCAGCACTAGGCAGTCATAATAATGTATTATTTCCTCTATCACACATCCTACAATAAATTGATTGTTAAAATCAATGATCCATGCATGGATACTTAGCATTTCAGCCACAAGAGTTATAAAGGGGGTGAAGAAGGAAGGAGATAGACAGAGTATTCTTGGAAGAATGTGGGGCACAGCTTCTCTAGAAGGTCTTAATGACAGGTCAAGATCTGCAAACAACCTTTCATTGCTCCTGCTGAGTTTGTCAGCCATCAACTAATAATGAAGGCAACAGCAGCCTTTAAAGGCAAAAGAAAAGGAGGCCAAAAGATTTGTGATGGAAAGCTGCACTGAAGCTACCATAAGCTCATTGAGCATACAGAAGCATGTCAGTCATTGTCAGCCGCTCAAGAGATTAAAAAGGACACAAAACCAAAGTAAATGACTTACTTAACAGTGCAAGTCATTTAATGACTTACCAGTCATTTACTGTGACTTACCAATATGTCATTAAACTGTAAGTGGGAAGCACTGGGAAGTAGTGATTCTAGGCTCTGTAAATTATTTACACTGGTTGTTAAGGCACAGGACTGCCCAGACTACCACCAACAGAGCTCAGGGTCAG
The DNA here is from genome assembly GCF_965183815.1 of Platalea leucorodia. Lineage (NCBI taxonomy): Eukaryota > Metazoa > Chordata > Aves > Pelecaniformes > Threskiornithidae > Platalea > Platalea leucorodia. Next base: position 86,408,253 of record NC_138827.1, on the reverse strand, counting down.
TACTTCCCAGTGCTGGTGGGTTGTCAAGCTGTCAGTTAGAACAGGAGCTGTCCTTGAAAGACCTAAAAGGCAAGGAGAGGAAGAGAAGTGTCCGCACCCACCAAGACCAAAGTATTGTCTGCTCCCAGCTAAGAGGAGACTTTCTAGAAGGCACAGGCACCACCTTGCCCCATCCCACCACATGATTCAGTGTGTGACACCATCCATGAGGTCTGACTTGCTGGAAGGGGAGGACACTGTTGTCAGGGTGGACAGCCAAAAGGGTACATCTGTTATGGGCTTCATAGGCAGTCACTGCAGGGTGGAGTGAGGAAGGAAGAGGAATTTGCCCTTACTGTGCCACGTGCTGAATTGCAAAGGCATGTCTTCACTGCAAGAGCAAGGAGTCTCTCTCCTGCTCTCTGCCCTGCTTTGCAAAATCTTCAGTCACACACACACACAGAGAAAATCACAACATGCTCAGCTACTCTGCCGTGTTCAAGGTGTTCATAAATAATTGACAGTGGCTCCCAGAACAGACAATGTCACCGTTGGCCCCCATCAAGTAGAAGACATTTGGGAAGTTTTTGTTTGTGTTCTTTTTGTGTGTTTGATTCGATTTTCTCCCCTCCTTCCCCCTCCAGTTGCCCTAAAGCTATAAGAATAATATAAGATCTGTCTCATCCAGTATCTGTGACAGGTACAGCTCTGCACGCATGGCCATGAGGAAACAAGAGGTCTCTGAGTCTCCTGCAGCTGGCTGACGAGTGTGAATTAACTCTATCTCCATTGCCAGGCATTTCAGATCCTAGAGAGAATTGCTGCTCAGTAGGATCCAGGCTGCCCTTTTCTCCATCCTCCTTGGTTATTTATGGGCTTTATTTTCCTATGTACTCTGTGCTGCAGCATTTGTAGGTGGCAGTGGAGCAACATGAGAGCTGCCTGCCTGGGTCAGCACTGGCATACAGGATCCTGCTGCAGTCTGGCACCGTTCTACATCCAGTGCCACACCTCATGAACCTCTCAGATGCTTAAAAAAAAACTTATTCCAAATCTCTCCTTCAGGTTTACCTTTGTTCACCTGTTTACAACAGCAAAGGATATTGTGAGGGTGGGGTGAGCTGTGACCGGCACTTTCTGGGAGCAGGACAGTACTGGTTTCGTATAGACTGAGGAATAAGTCACCTTGTTCTGAAATGGCAAAAAGGGCTCCAGACTGTAGCAGCTTGGCACAGCCTGATATTATGAATCACAAACAGATTTTACCCTGTTCTCCTCCCTGTTTTCAGGTTCATGTGGTTACATCTGCACCCTGCATGGCTCCTTGAGCATTACTGCAATGCAAGAAATAACAAACAGCAGCACAGCCCAATGGTTAGTGCCTCTGCCACTACCCCACCGCACATCCAAGGGCTGCTCACCTACTGTGTCTTATCTGTCCATCAAACTGGTACAGTTCATATCAGGGGAGTCAGGTGTCTCTGGCTGGTGCAATGGTGCTGTTCTAATCACCAGAAAAGCAGATGATGTTTAGTACTTCACATGAAATACCCAGTGCCTCCAAACTGAGGCTTTTGGGATGTCTGGAAACCCCCTGGAACCCACAGCCAAAAGCAAAACCAAAGATGGGTGCAGTCATGGACTTGATCCCCCAGAGAACCCCCTTCAATTCAGGTTGAATCTCTCAAAGGTTTTCATGGTCTTAAATGACACTGTCGCTCGGCTGAGTGCTGCAGATGGTCCTTGACATTTCAGGCTTTTTCTGTGGTGACAGGCAGATGTGTTTGAGGAAAGCTCAGGTGCAGAGAGGTGGCCAGTTGTTCCTGACACAACTGCACTGTTTTTTCAGTTTCCATTTGCTAATGGAACCTGAGAGAAAAAAAAGATGTGGGTAGTTCTTCATTAAAGTCATCTGCTCTCTCTGTCTGTTTATTTCCATTTTTAAAAGGCCACCTTCATAACTCAGAGCAGCCTGCCCTCCTTGCTGTTACCAAAGAGAATTTCAAGCAGGCTTAGACTTTATCCTCTTTCCAGACTAATATATCCTCGATTTCAAAACACCACTCTGCACTCTGCAGGACATGGGGAAAAATTGCAGCAAGGGGATGCTCTATAGGAAGAAAAGATTCGTGCTTTCCAGAAGCATAAATACTCAGCACACAGGCTACAACTTCTGGCTTTCCTCAGCTTAGCCTAAGATGTTTTATTGCAAATTTATTATTGCATCTTGAGTACCAAGGGTAGCTTTTTGGCCTTTTTTTTTGTGTTTTTTTCCCAGCTGACAGATATCTGCCCACATCTTTTGCTCCTGGCTCTGATTTAAAGTTGCTTTGCCAGTCAAATTTAGTACTTGCTCATTCCAAGACAACTGAAAGTAAGGCCAGGTGTGGGAAAGCAGATTTGAGTTACGCGTGCAGCTTGTCTCTGCATGACTCCTGTCAAGGATGCAGGGTAGTTATATTGTCTGCTTCCCTGGGTGTCTTTTGCAATTCTGAATAAAAGGAGGAACCCCACCAACAGGGAAGGTTTTAATCTGGGATTTTTTTGTTTGTTTGTTTCCTTTCTTCTTAAGCATTCCACAGCATGAGGTACTGCTGATTTTAGAAGAAAATTGCCCAGGTCCTAGGTAATATGAGCACAAATCTAGATTAAGAAGTAATGCAAATCATCTCCCATTTATGCTTGTTAACCTGTGCTTTGGGGACCCTGTGAACTGTGCATATGAGCAGAGAGGAGTTGCTCATCTCGCATACACACCTTGTTGGGAAGAAGTCAGCTCACCGGTGCATAGTATGAAAGCACTGGGTAAAGCAAACAGTCCCTTCCCTGCCATACAGCCCCAGGTTTTGCAGTCTGCTCAGCAGAAATTTCCTGAGCCAAAGGCTGGATGCCTATCTCTATGTTAACAGCCTGGGATGGATGAATGTGTCCAACTGTTTGGGGGTTTTGACCCATTACTAATTGGTAATACTTGTGGTGGATGCAATTAGTGTTCCACAGCTGAGCTCTATGCTTTTCTGTAGCTTTGGTTTACCCCTGTTGCTTGACTGCTCCACTGGGTGCTCTTGTGTCTTGGGGAATTCCCAATGAGACACCTCTGTCAAAGGTCCAACTCTGTCACGTCAGTTCCACATTTTGGTCTTTCCTTTCAGCCCCAGACACCTGGGAAGGGTCTGGCTCTCTCCAGAATGGAAATACATAGAGAATTTCCCCATGGAGAAGGAAGGCTTATTCCAAAGAAAGCAAAATTCAACCCCAGAGACAAAAGATCACAGTAGCCTGGAAGGATACACCAGCAGTGTCCCAAGTATCTCAGGCTTTCTTCGGACAGCAGCAACAGCTACCAGCTCTGGGCAAAGCCAAATGCAGGACTGCAACTCTTGCCAGCCCTCACAATCTGCTGCCAACTGCCATTGCCAAGGGACCACCCAGCACCATGCCCACCTTGTCAAGGCCCTAAGCACAGTGCTACAGCCCCAACCCCAGTGGGCTGTGTTAAAACCAGATGGGGCACATGGCTGATCCACCTACAGCTTTCCATCCCATGCCAGCATGGCTGCGTGCAACCATACTGTGTAATGCCTGCAAGAGCAGTTTGTCTGTGGCAGATGCCTCCTGTAGCCAGGACAGCTTTCTTAGAAAGTGCTTGGTTCTTTCTGTAGAAATACTGCAAGTTAAATTCAGACTGAAGCAGGCAGTTTGTATGGAAAAAAAGAGCAGTTCACATTCTGGCCCAAAAATATACATACCTGGGAACGATGTGTTGTCATGGAAGGTGTTAGGGAATCTTAGACAGAGAGCAAACTCCTATAGACATCTTCTGCTAAAGGACCAGGTGCAAATACCATATTTTTTTCTTTTCATCTTTTTTTTTTTCTTCCATTCAGCACTAACTGATTCCTTACAACATACCCAGGTATTTTTTGCATGTTTGTGGCAGGGTATTTTGGTCCCAGTCCATCTCTCCTAAGCAGATGAGAGAATAACCCTTCAGTTTTCTGCTTTACAGTCAGTATAAGGAAACTCATAATTCAGCCTTCATGTACAGCAAAGTTCTGATGAGATTTAATGGAATTGTAAGTTCTCTTTATGTACATACTGGGAACCAATGGCAAGGCTGTGAATTCATTTGCTGAGGGACATTTACAATCCCTCCCCACAAAATAAAGACAGAATGTTTCATGCTTTTTTGGGAGAATTCTGATGCTTACTTCAGCAAAAAGTGAATAAATAATATGAGAAGCATAATTTCTTTTAGAACTCTTGCAATGCTCAAAGTATATGTTACTTATTATATATTTTAAAGCATCCTGGTTAATTTCCTGAGAAATATATACTTGTTGCAAATTCCTAAATTGGCAGGTATTAACCATAAGGAGGCTAGAGAAAGTTCTTATTCAGCTCTCAGAATCTGTTTCCAGCATGAGAATCACAGAGCTGAAATGTTTGATCAGCCATGATCAGTATAGCCAAGGAACGCATTTTTAGTAAGCATTTTTGCAGGGTATCCCTCTGTTTCACCCTTTACAAAACCTACTCCCTGTTGAAGAAGTTTGGAGCTTTGAAGGTTTGGGTTTTGCTAAAAGAATTTTCGCAATAAAATTAAAATTGAAGCAGTTCCTCTCTCCTTCCCAGTTAATTTCAAGTCGTGAAATTGTGCCACGTGGCACAAAAGGCTACATATCTCTGCATTTTTCCTGTGCATTTGTTGGGGTGGAGACAGAGTTCAGACCTGCTACTGATCCTGAGTAAATGGCCTGAATCATGCAAAGATATGAAGACATACGCTTTGCTCAATGGATAAGGTTAGATAAATGCATAAATCTGTGCCAGATCATTGCTGGGGGGTTCCATAAATATAGATTCATAAACAAATTAACTCTCCTCATCTGGAGGGCCTGATTTGCTACCGTTGCAATTTTTGAACTTTAGTGTGTACTGAAATTACAGCAGCGTAAAACCAGCAGAACAGAATGATATCTCAGGCCTGGTTTGCTCTCATCTCCTTCTTATGAAAGTATATTAATAAGCAATTTGTCTTATCCCACAAAGCATTCAGGGGCAAAGCACGACATTAGACCAAGAAGGATGATAAATTACCAAAAGATCTGCAAGCCATGTTTGTGAAGATTGAAAAAGATGGTGTTATTTGATGTTATGTGCTAACCTTGTGATCTATGTTCAATATGCATACTTGGACCTTTCCATGGGAGGTATTTACTAGGTCACTATCTATAATGGCTTTCTTATCATTAAATCAGTCCTCCACCCACATTCTGGATTCCTAATATGTTTCATTAGCACTTCATCTTTAATCACTTCAAGGAAATAACGTGTTATGAGTGATCAGCACTTGGTCAAAACTGCCTCAGTGAGAGTGCAATTCAGCAAGACTTTCTTCTTGAAAGTTTCTAAGATGTTCAGCATCAGGTTTCTTTCTGATGAGAATATAGTGTTTGAGTGATAGGAGAGCAAAAGGTCTATTTGCTGCATGGTCCAAGTGACAGGTTCTAAGTGAGAAGAGGTGGGAGGTGAAGCTGATGTTAATGAAGTATATCTGGTGGTAATGTGACCCTAGAGCACATGCTCTTGTCTGACATGACAGCTAAGGGAAATCTTCATCTCCATCCTGTTGCTGAAGGAGGGAGTCACAGAGAGATGCAGGCTCTCCTGCCGCTGTCTTTGGTGAGAGCACAGAAACACACCACACCTTCCAGACCAAGGGGCATGTCCCGATCCAATGTCTGGAGAGGTTTCGATACGATCCCAAGGACGAGATCAAGACGCAAACGAGGTCAAATGCCGTACAACCTTTTACTTTTATTGGAGGGGAGAAGAGAACGGAGGGAGGAGGGAGGGCAAGGGAGGAGAGGAAAAGAATAGGGGGGAGAGAGAGAGAAAGAGAAGGAGAAGGAGGAGTTTGTCACCACCACTTCGAGTCCGGTGATCTTCCGCAGGGTCTTCGGTGGCCTCAGGCTCCGTCGGGGACCGAAGCGGGGGGTGGGTGTGAGCCTCGAGGGTGCAGGAACGGAAGAAGCGGTCTCGCGCGCGCCGCTGCCGCCCCCGCCGAGGGCCACGTGTGCTCCTTATATAGGGGCTCCCACGCATGCGCAGATCACAAATGTGTACGTGCGGTTCGCCACGGCCGTGCTGCCCCCGCCTCTGCTCTTTTCGCGCCTTTTTGTCCCCACCTCAGCTCTTTTCGCGCCTTTAGTCCCTGCGCAGGCGCACGAGGTTGTTCTTTCTCAAAACTGCGGAGAAGATGGTCTTCTCGAAGCGCGACGCTGGATGGCGCTACAGCGGCCATGTCGAGACAAAACCGCATTTGGTACCGGTTCTCTACAGGGCATATCTTGATTTTCTCCACTCCAGGGAATCCTCTGGGCTTTTCGGGGCAACCTGGTTTTGCCTGTACTGAAGACGATGGGCATGACATGAGGTCACCCCAGCCTTAGTTCACACTTGGGTCCCCTGCTAGGGAGGGCACAACATGGAGCACAGCCCATATAGGAGCTATCACAGAGGCAATATGTACAGTTGGAGGAGCAAGAAGCTGGGGCAGCATCGCAAGAGAGGGAACACATTTTAACCAGCCTACCTTGGATGATAGTGGGAGAGCGTGCAAGAGCAGAGTCCAGATCTCGGCCCCTGGGCAGTGTCTGAGGGGCAATCCCTATGGCATGGGCTGGGCCCACCAGTGGTGGCAAGGAGCAGAGTCTGCAGCTGCAAAAGACCCACTGAACGTCCTAGCGCTGCCGAGCTGGAAGAAGACTCTTTATCCAAGGCTAACACAGCTCGCTAGCAAAAGGTTCAAATGTAGTGCAGTGATTGTCTGTGTTGCTCACTCACTGTTGTTTTTTGTGTGCTCATTCAGGGCTGCCAAGCCAGCCACGTTCCAGAGAGGGGAGATTTGCAGAAAAGCAGGGATTTAACATCACATTAAGAAGCTATTTACTGAAACTGTGAGATGCTGACTGAAACTTGGCATGAAGCAAAACTGACTACATCTCATTGCCTAAATGCTCAGACTAATAATGGTGTTTATCTGTTGAGTACAATGCAAATTTGTAGTGCAGGGGACAGCAGAGGCCTAAAGTACAGGGTGTTCTGCAGCAAACCCAAGCTATTTTCAAGGCTTCAGCTTTGTGAAGCTGTTTGCTGCAATTGCTGGAATATAGTAATCCTATTAATCTCAGCCTAAAAATCTTCCTTTTTTGCTTAGTCTCAAAACTTCCTGAGAGGCATAAACAAAAATAATGCGAATGATACAGGGTCATATTTATTGTGATTACTGTTATTACTTCAATCATCATTACTGTTATTATTTCCCTCTACCCAGGATCCAGACTGAAACTAAAGCATCATATTTGAATGTTATCACCCTCTTCAGTATTTTAGAGGTGCCCATTAATGCTGGTTTTGGAAGGATGCCTATCCCACAATAAAACCAATTTCTAATTGACATCATGCTGCTTTAATATTCCCTCTGGCCTTCTGCCCTCCTGGGATCCCAGTGTGCAGCAAATGATTTTGTGCTCCAGATTTTCTTCAGCTCCTGCCACATTTGTCAGTCTCATTTTGGCTCTTCAATCAAATTTCATCACTGAGTGTGAGGATGAATTTCACCACACTCTTCCTCCCTTTTCCCATAAAATAATATGTCTCCTAGCATGTAATACAAGAAAAGCATCTACCAGAAAAAAACATCATAGTTTTATAGTCTTGCTTTTTCAACCCTATCTGATGTGTGGTTCTTAACTCTTTCTCAAAATCGAACAATCAGCTATACTTTTTAATCATTGTGAGAATTTCAATATGCCACACAGCCTACAGTACAGGGAGACTGGTTACTCATCCGTGTGCTCTTCCAGACCCACATCCAGCCAGGATTTCCAAAATACACAGTAAAAGAAAGCTTCAGAAACTTCAGAGAGCTTCAGCCTGTTTTCCAGCCCCAGCTATCTGTCCTTTTCTTCCCAGTTCTACCCCCAGTACACACACCAGGGAGAAGTGTTGCAGATAAGGCCCAAAAGAGAGACCTCTTTCCATATAATTATCCTTTTGCAGGCTAAGAAAATGCCAAAAATGTTTTAGAAATACTTCCACCTTTCTTTGTTTGAGCAAACCAGGTAATACTTTATGGAAAGCTCAATCACAAATGCCCCTTTCCTGTTTGTTTGAAAATATATTGCTTCTGCCTACAAAATAAATGCTGGTTCATTTTTTTTAACTAATTTCCTCAATTAAGAGACAAAAGTAACAATAACAAAGAAACAGCAAAAACAGCCCAAAAGTGAGGCATCAGTCGATTAGGCTAAAGTATTTCACATTGCAGACTTCTGACTCATCTGGTTTCCCTTGATGTTTCAAATTCAGACACATTTTCTTCCAACTTCCAAGCTTAAATGATCACATACTGCCCAACGAAATACCCTCTAGAGTAGATGATACTGCAAAGTACTGAGCACTTAGATAAATAATTTGTGCCTTTCTTCAGGGCAGTATGGACTGTTGATTCCCAAAGAACCTAAACAATTTCCTCGTATCCCTCATAATCTTTCAAACGTCATATTTATAAAACAATGGCTGATCAGGATTACCCTCAAAATAGCTTTCATGAGTTAGATTTAGTCCATGCAATTAGCTAAACTATGGTTTAGGCAATTATACTTTGTAAACCTGAATTTCTCACAGCTCCAGCTATACCCTCTCTTTTCCATCACCTCCATCACCTCCTTTACCTCGTAAAAGACAAAAGAAAAAGAAAAGTGCAAACTCCATCAGTGCTTTCAGTCTTACAGTAAGAAGATGAAATGGCAATTTTTTTTTGAAGCAAACATCTCAGAAAGAAATGTCATTTGTAACATTTTGGCTCAGCTTGATTTTATCTGTTTGTGCCACCAGAGAACTGTAGCCTGCATGGCCCATGCCCTTGCAGCCACCAGCCACACTCCTCCAGTGGCAGAAAGCAGAAACTGGGGGTGCTTGACAAAAAATTCACATTGGGCATTGCAGCAGCTCAGGTGAGCACAAACTGACCTTGATGCAATCTGAAACAGTATTTCATCCTAATTTTCTGACACTTTTTTCTTTCCCCCCAAAAAAGTAAAGTCTATTTTCCTATGGAAAATATCCATTAAAATACTATAAATGTTTACCAATAAAACATCGAGGAAAAAAAAATTCTTGAAGACTCAGTGGAGCTACAGTGCTGTAATCCCACACTCTGCAAATGGTTAATGATCCCCACAATGATTCAGTCTCCATTTCTTTGAGTGAGTTTTTCTTTTCGTCACCTTCAAACAAAATAGGGTAGGGCATGTATCATTTAAAGAAGGCTTTAAAGTACTGTGGAGGGTAACATAAAAGAGCATTATTTCTCCTGAAAAAAAAAGGACCTTCTTTTTTTAGAATGCAGTAGCTACATCAGTTTTAAATCAGACAGCTTGCAGGCCTTTAATTGAATACGATTCTGTGTGAATGCATTTTCTTTGCTGAAGGAGAGATGGTATTTTCTGTTAGGGAAATTGTATGCTGTGTGAAACATTGTGGGTATGATGAATCACAGAGAGATTTGATTTTTTCATGGCAAATGTCATTAAAGAAATCATTGCCATTCTCTCTGAGACATTTTAATATTTTATTTTAAAAAAATTGAAAATCAAAAATTGTCTGAGTTTTGCTTACATTTGGGGTCTTTTTGCGATGACATCTTCAGATTAGTGCAGAAACTTGGCATATATAAAATGAAAAATGTTTACAATCCAATTTTCTGCCAAAAATAGTTTAGATGATATAGGATATTTTTCAGTAAATCTTAGTGAAGAAATTTTGACTCTTTGCCTTTCAAGTTATACATCTCATTTGGAGAATACTGTAGTCTCTTCAGTGCGTACTGCATGTAGGTTTAGATAACTTTGTTGAGAACATAGTCAGCACGTATCGCAGAAGACATGCAAGGGAAAACTTTTATATAATTACATTTTATTACTTTAAAAATTGTAAAGGATTTTAAAAATGAGCACAAAACTAAAGGACCATAGATTAAATAATCACAGAAACAGAAAAATAAAGAAAATCCCCTCTCTTTTGGTGCATTTTCTTGTTGCAAGACAGTATTTTTCTTTTTTATTTTATGCAGTTTGCTGTATTTTGGAAATACCCATGTGTTTGTCTTTATTAAGTATGTTGTTTATACAGGTGAAAAATAATTTACTACATGGGACAACTTGTCACACAAGATGCAAAAAACGTATTCTATTCACCATGTACATCTAGCAAAAGTGTAAGGGAAAGTGACACATCACATGTCCTGTTTTGCTTTGTCTTTTTTCCCCAGGTACAAAAGTAAAGTAACTGTTAGCACAGCTCTGCTGATAAATTCATAACTTTTCCTCTGTCTCACACAGTAAAGAAAAAAACAAAATAAAATAAAGCAAAACTTGTTTCTGCTCCTATTGAAATGACAAAACACTCAGTGACTTTGATAGGTTCTAATAAGGCACTGAATAAATATACGTGAGCTAATTCTTGGGATTTCAAACACCAGATTTTCTAGCAGAGTGCATGCTTCTAAGAAGGGTTGCTCTCAAAAGAGTATCTGCAGAGGAGTGCAGAATAGAAACTAATTACATGTACATACAATCCTCACATGGCTGCCTCCTTCCTTGCTTTGCCAACAGAGACAACAGCACCTTGTCGTAGGTACGTTTCCCTTTGCTCCCCCCAAGTAGGGCAGCAGAGGGGTTCTTCTCCCTTTCCCTGCACCCATCGCCACGGCTGAGCCCAGGAAAGCCCATGCCGGGAGACTGGAGCCAGCATGCCCAGTATATAGGAAAATCTCCCCTTTGGTGGGTATCAAATCTCAATGTCCATCTGGCCACCATAGACAGCCACAAAGCACTCTTGCAAGACCATGGATACTTCACTCCATCTCTTGAAGAAAAGGTCTCTAAGCCAATGGCACACGTGCAATACTTACCCCATCCTGCTGTGGGCAAGTGGGAGCCATGACAGACCTTTGTTGCTCACCACCAGTCCCACCACCATAGTCTCCACAAAATATAGATACTTTTTCTTTTCTGGACCCCTCCTTTCAACTCCTTCAAAGTGACTTCTGAGCCCCCAAAGTTCCTTCCCACTTCACCTTTCCAAGGTATCCTCTGATGCAATCATCTGACAACTGATTTCCCGAACACTCCTTGACATTCAGATGCATTCCCAGATGTAAATGTTGATAGCAATCAGCTTTAAACCCAGCCTTTGCACTGGCAGATCATTAGACTGTGAATAAAACATGGAGATAGATACCTGGATTTCTGATCAGCAGTAGGTATGTTGATGACTTTCATGTGAGGCTTGAATTGTAAGTGTGACAGGACTCATTATCTATAAATCACTGGCTGGATTGTGGTTAACTTTCCGTGGTAACAAAGATAAAACACACTCTCTCCCTCATTAGCTGAGCACAGACAAAGCACCGCAGGGATCTTTCTGCTGCACAGAAAACATCTGCTTGGATTAAACTTCAGGAGATCACTCACAAAATCTTTTCATCTGAAGCATCTCTCCAGATGAAGTCATACATGGGAGAGCAAGGTCTGTTCCCTGCCCCCTGCCCTGGGGCAGCACAGCCACCTTCACACACCCAGGTCACACTGATCCACAATGTCCCAAACCCCAAAAGCAAAGCTCCCCCTTGCAACAAGTCTCCATTGAGTCAGAGGTACTCGACTCACAGTTGCAAAAGTAATACTCAGGTGGGATTTCGAATATGGCTTCATGTTCTTCTGTGCTTTTATTTACTGAAGAGGCTTCAGTTCATGCATGCTCTGGAAAAGCTCGACCCATCTGTGCAGTTTTCTCTCTGGCTCCATCACAGTCTCACCTGCTGCAACACATTACCTCTAAATTTCTGTAGTGCTCTCAGGCTGCCTCTCTCTGCCTCTCTCCTTTCAGTTTACCTTTGGTGCCCATGGAATATTCGACTAAACCACTTGTGTGCTCAATATGCCGGGACCTCAGCTTTTTACCAGTGTTGTACTGTGTTTCCTTCACCATTTCTCTTGCCATGTGACAGGGCAGTAAAATCCTCAGGGCAGGGCTGCAGGTTAGCAGCGTGCTTCCGTGGCTCTGGGATAAATGTAGTGCTGCACCCTTCTAAGAGCATTTCTCCCTGAAAATAAACCTTTAGATAACCACATCGCAGAAAATCTACACAAAATCAGGGGCAGAGGCTCTTTTTTGGAAAAACAGCAGAGGATCTGAAGGACCAAAGAAACAGCTGGAGAAGAGAAGGCTGCGAGGTAAATTTCCCCTGATATTGTCGTAGTATGTTCATGTTGCTGTTGGATAACATTTTTTTTACAGATTTTTTTACAGATAATATTAGTTATTAAAAGATTAGTAAGGTTATAACTATTGCTAGGAATACAGAGTGCGAAAGAACATTGTGCAAATTATGAGTTAAATATAGTATCGTGTCATGGGGACTTGGAAGACCAAATGAACAAGTTTTTCTGCTGCTGTACCCTTGTGAGAGGCAGTGACTAGAGGGTAATTCAGAAAATGGAAGATAAGTGCTTGTTGGCCTCCAGGTCTGGCAAGAGCCTTTTCCATCAGAAAAAAACAAGAGCAAGAAAGCATGTACTGAGACCAGGTACAAGGAAGGAGGAACAGGGAGGTGAAAGGAGACAGATCTCTTCCTGTTGTAGCTGGCAGCAGCAAAGTCCGCTGCTACAGACTGGGAAGGTGACAGTTACTTTCTCCAAATAATCTCATAGCATTTTTGCAAGGTACTAATCAGCCTTCACAATCCTCCAGGTGGGTAAATAGCACTTTCCATGTCTATCATGTGGATACATAAGTTACTGGATGACACAGAGATTAACTCAGATTCTTACAGAAAGTTAGCAATAGGTTTGTAAAAAACGCCTCCTTGCTCTGAGCTTTTATTCCTAATTCTCACATCCCCTTTCTGAAATGGAAGGACTTATACCTCCATTAGCTTTTGCTGAATAAAAAATAAAACTTAAGAGCCCTCCTACTTGGGCGTAAACGCTAGGCTGCTAGGTCCTCACCACAGTTCTTTCCAGAGCCAGGGGTACTGCCCAAGGGTCCTGACTTCCTTGCTCTAAGCAGTGGACTAACCTCCTACACTTGCTGTGACTTTCTTCTTCAGCAGCTCATGTGTCTCCCTGAGCAGTCCAAAGATCAGGGAAACTCATAGCAAATGGTGGATGTCCTCTTCGGAAAGGACTCAGTTTGGCAGCAGATGGTCACCATTGCATTTGCAATGCTGCTTTCCTCCATTTCTACTAATTAGAAGCCTGATCCTGGGAAGTGGCAAGCAGCTCCTGAGGTATGCTGAGAACCCCTCCCACCCAATGGTACTTGATACAGAAGGCAGGAGACATTGCTCCCAAATATTACCCGACCTACTCTGCCTTGCTTGTTTTCAACCCTGAGAGTCAGATCTGGGAACCTCCACATTTTAGTGGCCATTTCTCAAGGTACCTTGACTCTTTACTTTCAACTTTATTTAGCTTGCCTACACCCCTTTGTAAGTTTGTCTTTGCCGTTTTTTATAGCTTCTTTGTCTTTGCTGTACCTTGCTACTAGTCACGTTGATGACAATATTGTAAAATGGAACCGGCAATTTTTAAAGTGACTGATAATGTAGAAAGAAGGCCTAAGGGTGAATGAAAGACAAGCCAGCTCATGTGGACTGTCAAAGGAGGATCCATGTGCTCGTGCAGAGGAAACCCAATAATAGTTAACTTCCATGGGTTGCAACTGTGCTGATGTTCCTCTCTCCTTCCTTAATCACACACATTTACCTTGTATTGATGCTGGGATGATTTGTATGCCATTCGTTTCTGCTGAATTTCAAGAAGAAATGTATTAACCCAAAGTGAATAGCATTGTGTCAGTTGACGGTGAGTATTTATTTATGGAGTGTTGCATTTCGTTTCTGCTGTGCTGTCAGATTGTCTGCAGGGCAGCAGCACCCAGCGTAGCAGGTGAATCACTGCACTTCATTCCACAGAGTGATTTATCCTTCTCCAGTTTTGGTCATGCTGTTTCTGCCTCTTATATTTATTGCTCTTTTTTCAGGCATTACACTTAAGACTAGGCTCTTGATCCTCTGTGCTCTCACTACTCATGGCACCATTTGTGCCTACCAGGGTAGCAAGTCATTGGATTGGAATGGCTGATTTATACCTAATTTGTACACTAGAGCCTGTCTTACATAGAGGCAGAGTAGGCAGTTGTCTACAGTGGCAAATTATTAAGGGCTAGAAGCCTTTAGTAAGCATGAAGGAAGGAGACCATCTGAGACACCCAACAGCAGCTATGCAACTGGGTGCCCTGGACTTCATCTTTATTGAGGGTCTCAGTGTCATTAGACTACCATGAGCTTATCTCTGGTAGAAGGTGATACAGTCTTACCAAGCTCTGTTCTCCACCTGCCTCTACCACTTCCAGAGGGAGATGGAGGTTTCCTGTCCTCCCACAACCTCTCTTCCTCTGGCTGTCAATCCTGCATTGCCTGAGGTGGGTCTGGCAAACGTGCTCAGAACCGATGTAGGATGGGAGCAGAGGGAGGTACACAGTGAGGCCAGGCACAGCGCAGGAAGACCTCAACTATCTGTTACAGGAGCCAAGGAGGTTTCACAGTCACAGCCTCTTCACCTCTTGAGAAGTCAGATTTCAGGGTAACCACTCTGTTACAGCCTTAAACATTGAACTATGATGAGAGCAAAAGATATTACTCCATTATCATCTTTGGAGGTTACACTACACAGTTTTGCCTATGCAGTAATACACCTTGTTTCTTGTAAATGGCAGTGCACACTGAAGCTGATGAGAATCTGCTCCATGCTTGTGCCTCCTAAATCCTTCAAGGATCATCACTGTTTGACAAAGAACTTTGTATTGCTGGTGGAATGCAGCCAACAAGACTCTCTTCTTCATCCACTCCAAAGGCATTAAATCAGAGCAGCTATAGGAACTGATCACCAGAACGAGCTTGAATCCACTTTTAAAACACCATCAGCAGTAACCTGGCTGCTGGCTGAGTGCAGCCGATACAAGGGGCTTCGTATTGCAAAGCGATTCTTGACGTTATTAAATTCCTAAGGTCAAAATAAAATCATGCAGGTGGGGTGTGCAGGAAAAGCACCTAGAAATTTCTAAACTGCATTATTAATTAACCATATGTAATTTCACTTGCTGGAAAAGCAATATTTTGCAAACAGTAGAAAACAGATATTTGTGGGGTGAGGACTGTCTCTTTTGTTCTGGGTATCTACAGGGACTAGGAGAATCAGTCTCCTTACTACAAGATAAGCAATAAAGCTGTGTTCCTAAGTCACTAACAGGAGAAAATAATGTGCAGGCACAGAAGAATATGCAGCAGTATTTGCAAAATAGGAAGCCTTCAAAACTCTTATTGAGTGCTACAAAGAGGACCATTTTTAACTGCCTTCTCCATTCTCATAACTAAAGGAGCAGGTTCCCCTTGTTCTTCTCTCATGGAACCAATCCCAGTGAGCAGCCATTTAATGTCTTTTGCAAGGCAAGATAGACTTTATATACTAGCACCTATATACTAGGACCTATGTACTAACTTGAGCTTCCCAATGTCCTATAAAAGTTCTCCAATGGAAAACTATGAATCTTCTTACATTTCTACTAGTATTTCCACAACATTTTTTTTTTGCTATGCTCCACTTCAGTGTTTAATAATATGATGCTTGCTGTTACCCAGGCTGGGCTTGACTACCCAAGAGGTCTTATTCAGTCCTACATTTCAGCATGTCATGTTTGTGACATTTCCAACAGGCTGCCACTGATGCATGAATAACCCCAATTAATCTCTTGAGAGATAAGGAAGGAGAGGGCATCAGATCCATGCAAAATGCAAAAGCAGTCAAAACTATCCTAAAACCTTGAAGGGGATAAACATCACTCTTTTCATGACCTTGAAACCTGAGAAATCCCCAATACAACTGAAAATGGATAAGAGAGATTTTGCTTTTTAGTCGTCCAGAAAGTGAAAATCCATTTGACAGGTGTCACAACATCCTGACTGCTGGCTAACCCCCAAGGACCACAGGCAAGGCGTTTACTTGGCACCTTGCTACTGCAGGTGTCAATCCCAGCCAAAAGGAAATCCCACACCAATGTTCTTGCTCAAGGTCCAGTGTGGAGGGCAAGCAAGATAACTGAAGGTAGTAGTGTCCCTGAGTTAGCTCTGCAGACAGAAAAGCTCAGATGGTCACTCCACAGCTACTAAAGGGTGGGTAGGTCAAGCCTGGAAAAATACAGCCGGTGTTTCTCTAATAACAGGATTCTCCCTCCACGAGCTCGTTTAAAGGCATCCATCTACTGACCTTTTCTGGCGTGTCAGTGAAAAACAAAGAAAAACTCAAGTAATTTTTTTTCCCAATTTTAGGTGACAATAAAAGTGCTGAGAATCCAGAGTTTTCTGATAGGATGGGCATTTTAAATTTTATGCAGGTCCAGCAGTAACAACACTTGTGTTCAATTTCAAGGAGAGTTCCTGGGAAATAATAACTGTCAGTCATATTCATGTCAACTTCTCTATGCTGCCTTGTTCACTGAATGTCCTCTTGAAACTTTTATTCTTCAGTGCATTCTTCATCAACCACTGCCACTGATCTGCCAAAGTATAAAATCAGAGGAAAGTGAACAATGGAAAAAAAATTAAGAGAAACAGCAAGGTGTGAGAACAGGCTCTGGAAAGAGATTATGGAAATGGACTGCCACCCTCCTGATTTTTCCTGCATACCTGCCATGCCATGCTCCCTACATGTCTATATGACACAGTCTATATCTACATAGACCTTACGTTTGTGTAACTCTCTTGAAAAGGTGAATATATTTCTAATGAAGGCAACATTTTATCTTCTATCAGCTATGCATATCCCTTTTCATTCCTGGCTTCTATTTGCCAATTTGTGACCCTGGCCAGGAACAAAAAATTACATCTGTAGACTGTATTGTGAAGCAGATTGCCTTGATCAAGAATTTCAAAAGCCACTTGACACAACTTTGGGTGTCCAGCTTGAGATTTTTTGCAAGTTTTCATGACTCTGCTGGAGAAAAGTCTCTAAGATATAGCAGGTGAGGACCTGAAAATAAATCCTTCTCTGAAACTCCTAGGTTTTTTTTTTCCTTGTTTGCTTTGTGATTTGATTTGTTCTGAGGCTCTGAGGTGACCTGTAAAGAGGTGGTGGTTAGTATTCCAGATACCAGGAATAATAGTTAGAAACACAGATTATTACTACTTAAGGACATCAAAGAACTAAATGGATTTCCTGGGTTACTACTTTCACTCCCTGCTGTGTGTCCCAAAATCACAAATTTGTACAGTTAACAATCTGCAGTTTCCTGCTCACGCTGCTTCTTTCCCAGAATAGATTTCCATACTACTGAGAAATCCTCCCACTTTCACGATTTCTTGCAAACACAGAAGAAGAGCTCCCTGCTGTGCTTTGTATTTGGTCACCTGTCAGCTCTGTTTCTTCCAGGCACCAGCCACTCTTCTTTCCACGACTCATTTTCCAGCCTTTTTACTGTTTTGCTTGATTTCCCTCCCACTTGTTACAATTTGACCCCTCTATTTAAAAAAACCCACATTTTGCCCCCAGACTGGCTCTGGGTAAGTTTGCAATGGCAGTGGAATAAATTACCTCTTTCTGCTTGTAATACATGATACTTTTATTAACACAACCTCAATACACCATTTCTTTTTTTTGTGACTGTCATTTCTAGTTTATCATCCCCTCTATAAATCCTAGCTGCCCTGTCCTTCTCAGTGGCTCTGCTGCCTCTTCAGGATGATTATGAACTCAGTGGTAGACTACCAACAACTCAAAAGCAATAAAAGAGACGTGTTACACTTTATCTCCATCTCAGGATACATTGGGGTATCTGTTCTTTATTGGCTTTATTTCTCCCTTCTTTTTTTCCAGCTTCCAGCAGCCTTTTGCAACAATAGCAATGATAACAATGAAGCAGCTGAAAATGTTGCTGTTATTTTGATTTAATGAGCCCTCTATTCTGTAAAAGAGTCAATGCTTCCCAAAAATAACATCAATGCTTCCTGTAAGAGTATAAGAGGAGCAGAAAAGTTTGTGAGAGTAGCAGTCTTTTCTCAGTCACTATTCATCCTTTGGGGACTTATGGAAGAACAAAAGGCATATGTTGTTTGGCATCTGGTAAACCTAGTGCAGGGAGTAAATGATTGTGATAACTTCTGTGGTAGCAGAACAGGATCTTTGATCTGAAAAAACAAGGACTTACACTATTTCTCACCTGATGACAAAATGTTTTCACCATAAACAGGGTTGAATGCTGTCTCTCCATTTATGCAGGTGCCCAAGATAAAAAACTCCCTGCAAAGAGGGACAGGCTGCAATAAGGATGTGTGTGCGGGACACATCAGTCGGAGCCCACGGCATGGGGCAACATCCATCTGTGCTTACTGAAGGTCTGTAGATCATTCAGAGTGAAAACAGTTTGCACAGGAATGACCAGGAATGCAGGGAGACGATAATTTTAGGGGCAAGAAAAAATAACAGATTAGTGAGCAGCAAAAAGTACTACTCTGTCCTTGCAGGTGACATTGTAAGCACAGAAAACATTCCCACAAAGAGGAACAGGGGATAGAGGAAAGTCCAAAGGGTCAGTCAGCAGAAAACCACATCTTCCTTAGAGATGGGCAATTTGATGATTACACACTTCTTTCATATCACTATGAAAGACTTGGCTTCTCTATGTGTTCATTCCAAGCTGAATCTGACTCATCTATTAACTAGACATATAGCTCTTCACAGTTTTGTAGATACATTTACATATGATGAAGATTAAAATCTCTTTCAAAAATATATTCCATCTTAATAAAACAATGTGTGGCACTGAAGAATCCAATGTAACCTTTGGTAGTTTAGTTTCATGACTACTTGCCCTAACAATTAGAAAAACAATTTATTTCTTGTCTGAACATTAAGGGTGAACCATGACTCCTGGTACCTGATCAGGGACACTTTCAGGTAATGATAATTTATTGTTTGCAAACATTTTTTTTTTTTTCATGAAGGCACAAATTTTTTTTCTTCATATTCTTGATAACTTAAGATTTATAAAGTAGAATTTTAATGAATGGTTTAGAGAACTGGTAGAGAAGATAAATAGTCTGAAACAGAATAACTAAATCTAGGAAAAGGAAAAAGATGGAAATTATTTATGTGAGAGCAAAGATGCAGGACAAATGTAGAAATCGTTACTAAAAAAATTATGATCCTGTAAATTAAGATGTCTCCAGTCACCAGAATCAAGCATTGGTGTCCTGGGCTTAAGAGTCCTCAATTTCCACCCTTTTACTGCTAGACAGAAAAGCCATCTCTTGCCAAACTTCCAATGCACATGTGTTTAATTATTGTTGTGACTCCTTTCTAACCACACTTCACAATGTCGAGGCAGGCACAGGTCTCCCACAGTTCTTGTGCCACCACTGCCCACCCCATACAGAATCTCAGACATGGTACCATGTCCCAAATGGCTCTAGGTTTCTGGCTTAAGCAACTGAACTCAGTCCCTGTCTCACATGCAAACACTTACCATTGAATATTTATATCTAGAGGTCTTAACCTGGAGCTGAATCCCACAGAGGCAAGTTTCAGTTATCCAAGTGTAGGTCTGTAGTGCCATTTGAGACATCCACCAGGGCTGCCAGAGATGTCTCAGCACCTATAGCGGTTATGCTATTCTGGAGCGTAGTGGTAAGTCAGGGAGGTTATACACAGCATTGCACTGTGCTATGCAGCACAGAATTGAAATACCCACACTACCCGCTGTGTGTCCAGGAGATCAGCCCAGTTAAGCTCAATCAGTTTATTGATTAAGGATCTATAATATTATACTAAGTCAGAGAGGCAAAGCTTATGATCCCAAATCATAAAACCTTTGGTTTTTTCACAGGTGCTGCAGTAGCTCAAAGCAAAGCCAGATTAATATGCAGAAATCTCTAACAGCATTTATCCTCGCTGTTGATTACACTTAACAAACTTTCCATCATGTCACTTAATTCCCCCCTGCCTCCTTCAGAAGCATAAATTAGAATGTCACCTACAAGAACACCCTTCAGAAACTTTCCTTCAGAAACAGAGTCCGCTTTCTTGGAAAAGAAAAACAGAAGAATGCAGAATACAAACCTCATCTATGTTTCCTGTGAATCGGAATGGGAATCAACAGCTTAATGAATTGGAGAAATATTTAATGAAACTGTGGTTTGTCAAAATATTTACCCAAGTTCCCAGTCTAACTAGTAAAGCATTATAGAAGTTTGGTTCATTGCTTGTCCAGACAATACTAACCCTTTATCCTAATCAACACAGATACTAAAATCAGCATGTAAGTAATAGATGAGCCACCAGAGCTCTGAGCAGGTTAGTTTTGATATCAGAAACAGGCTGTTTGCAATCATATAGAGCTTTACACAAGCAAGCCAATTTTGTTCCTCAATGGCTTTTCAATTTGTGCTCTTTGTTTATAGCCATCTTGGGCACTGTGCAGTGTAGACATAGCTATAGAACAAGCTACCTCATGGTACCATCCCAAGACAGATCTCCTACAGTACAGCTATTCATGTCCTATTGAAGTCAAATGCAAAATTTTCATTGATGCCTATGTTTATTGCTTTTGCTTCCAGGTTTTTCTGTGCTTCTTTATCTGCCACAGAGGGATGGTGTGACAACAGATGCTTTCTGAGCTCATCAGTTAGTGCTGCATATTCCCACTTGAATCCCTGGTTGTCGCTTTGTCTGGCTGTCTGATTTGTGCATTTCTAAGGTATTCATCTACAGCAGCATCAGTTACTCTGGAAATGATCAGAAATGGAACAAATACCCAGGTTTTGTGCTGACTTTTAAAAGCAATCCTCCCCTTCACACTGAATGAGGTGA
Source organism: Platalea leucorodia (assembly GCF_965183815.1). Taxonomy (NCBI): domain Eukaryota; kingdom Metazoa; phylum Chordata; class Aves; order Pelecaniformes; family Threskiornithidae; genus Platalea; species Platalea leucorodia. The sequence continues at coordinate 86,387,281 of NC_138827.1, read as the reverse complement.
TGGTAACCATTGGGCTCAGAGCCATACAAGAGCAGAATTAATCTTTTGTGCCATAGGACTATGTCAGATGCCAGTGACCTTTATTGGAGCACAAACATATGGGAAATATGACCTCAGAGGAAAGACTGAAAGAATTAGCATTGTTTAGTCTAGAAGAGAGTAATGAGATACATGACAACAGCATTCAAATACATAAAAAGTAGCTTCAGTGGGCAATCTGTTCTCCAGAAGCCACTTGAGAGTCGACAGGAAGTCTTGAGCTTGAAGGGCAACAAGGGAGGTTTAGACTGGGTATTAGGAAAATCTTTCTCAATGTAAGGATAGGGAAGCACTGGGAAGTGGGAGAAAATTGTGTAAGGCTGCCTGTCCCACCTGTCAGACAAGCATTTCCCAAGAATGCTTCAGGTCAAGCTGCTCCTGTCCAGGGGCAGCAGATGGGACTGAATGACCAAGGGAAAGCTTTTCCAATAGTGTCTTCTAGATTTCTTGCATGAAATAGTGCAAAAGAGGGGAGGAAATGGTGGCAGATCTGTAACATGTTGATATCCATGTGAAACCTCTGTTCCAGGTGCTCCCATGGAGAAGGCTGAGGCTGTGTACATGTACGTACTTGTTATTCCTCCCTCTGGATGAACAGGACACGTGTGTCTCTGAGAACAGGATCCATGGCCAAAATCCACTGAGGTGGACCTCAGTTAATTTTGAAACCTAGTGCCAGAGCTTTCTAAGTTAGATGTTATATTTGGACATTAGTGACAAAGAAACGGCTGAAGAGCAATTTGGCATGTATCATATCAGGGAGGGTATGTCTCTAAAGACAATATCATCTAAGCTTTTTGTGATGTGTTTCCTAGTCCCCTTGCATTTTGCCATGCAGCTGTAGGGTGTGATCTTAGCCAGGGAAAACTGCTAAATATTGGCAAATTTACAGCACAAGACAAGCTCTACCTCAGCAAATGTTTCATGTTATCTAGGTTTATCTTTCTCCCTGAACCTCCTTTGTAAACAGAGAGGGGCAGAATATAGATTCCCTGTCAGATAGCTGAATCCAGTTCCTGTCACTTTCCAGCTGGACTCCCCCTTGGAAAAACAGGAAGCAAACTTTTATTACTGAAATTGCTGAGCTGGGTCCAAACCAAGCTGATGCCCTGGTGACATTTGAGTAGCAGTGATTTTTTTGTTGTTGTTTTCAAGTATGACTTTGAAGCAGCAAGATTCAGTGCTCCACATCTCTTATTGATTTTGGCTGCTGAATGTTTTATGACAAGGAGTCGCCCTGCATGAATTCTTGAATAGGAGATCAATAGGCTGCTTAAGACGTCGTGCTGTGTTTAGCTGACTGACGCACTTCCTTTCCATAACCACCACCACTCCTAAGCCTTTTCCCTCAATGTCCCGCTTGAACTCTGGACCCTGGTCTGGGAATAGAAGTGCTGTAACCCAGCCAGAGAATATCTCCTTCCTCTGAGAATCAGAGGTCTAGTTCCCTCATGCCTCCCCATCTCTGAGCTCAGAAAATAGTGCAATGACATGAGAGATATGAAAGAAGCACCACGGGTCAGGTGGAGACCCTTTCACTGAGAACTGGACCCAGATCAACCCATTTCATAGAAACAACACATCACACGGTCATTACTTGACACAGTTTACTGCAAACAGTGCTCACCACAACAAAGCAGCGCTAGCCCCACAACTTGCTTGGCTGCATCACAGCTCTAAGGGGGCAGTAGGCAGGGGCTGCTGTCCCTTCTGGAGGTCTGGGTTGAGCAAAGTACCATCCCAAGCCCTCCCAGTGGCAAGATAATCTGTAAACCTGGGTTTCTAGGGCTTCCCTGCACCACTTTGCCCCAGCTTTGCCATTTCCCCTCTCATAAGCAAGCTCAACTGTGCTCCTTCATCCTTCAGGGAAGGAAAATGCAATTCTGTGTCACTGCCTTGGGTCAGTCCAGGTTCAGGAATTACCCAGCAGATTAGATTTCAAGGGAGAAACAGAATTCCCACCAGTAAACTCTTCTGTCCCCTCCTGCTTACTCAGAAGAATAAATTTTTGTTTGAAAGCTACATTTGAATTTATGAGCAGTGAATAAATATCCTAATGATTTTTTTTTAAAATGTTGGGTCAAAAAAAATCTTATTCTATTCTGTCACTTATATTTATAGTGGAGAAGGGATTAAGCAACAGAGCTCAGTTCCTATCCCAGATGACTGTCCAGAGTCTAGAGGCTATGGTATTGAATCCAAAGACTATTAATGAAGCAACCAAGACTTTTTGGTTTTGAAGCAACCAAGTAAATTTTGGTGACTTTTGTGTTAATTAGCTCCTTCCAATTAAAGAAAAAAAAAGCACAACATGAATCTCAGGAAGAAGGAATCTGTCAGACAAACAAGTCGGAAGAGAATACACATCTACGTATATCTGTTCTGTGCCATTTCCAAGAGTAATAATTAGTCATCAGTCATTAACAGCAGCTGCAGATCCCCTCCTTCTCTCTGTTGTCACTTCATCTTCATTCTCCCAGGAGGAGACAGAGTAACGAGAAGAGACAGTTCCAGATAATTCTTATAGGACACACTTTTACTTTCCCAGGAGTAGCTCCATTAAAGCCTTTATATAACAGAATATTGTGTAAGTTATCATACTGACATGGAACAGCACATCACAAGAGATACGTGTGGTCATTTTCAAATCTCTCTCCAAAATACATTTTAATTTTCCAGTCAGGCTCTATTATAGATTGGAAAATGTGATCAGTCTTATGTTCAGAATAGAACTAGCAAAACTGAAATCAAACAACTTTTTGTGTTCGCAAAGTGAATCAAATATTTGCCCTTTATGAAAAATGTTGACTTCCTTTAGAAATCTTTTTCATTAAAAATGTCTTGAGCTTTCCACATATTAAAAACTACAAAACTTTGTTTATTGTCTTTATGACTGCCCAAAGCGAAGAATTTTGTGGTTTTTCAGTTGGGAAAAAATAAGAACTTTAAAAGAACATTTAAAAATCATTCTCATCCAACCTTTTACATACTAAAATATCATATTTCCATACAGTTTTATTTAATGCCTTTTAATCATCAGTATTCTCAATAATATCCTTTTTCATTAGCCATTTCGGACCCATCAAGAAGTGGGTGACCGAGCCCTGGAGAAATCCCAGGTGTAGAGCAAGGAAGGGCCTGCGGTTCTGAAGGGTGGGAAATGGCTGCAAAGAAAGGCCATGTGGTGCAGATTTCTCAAGGGTAAGAACTGGGACTGTAGACAACATCTGTCCCTCCCTGGATATGAAAGAGAGAGTGCAAAGGACCTGTCCCTTCAGTTGTGAGGAAGGAACAGCATCAGCTCCAACTACTACAGTGCTCCACATGTTCAGTGACTGCTGACGTAGTCTGTGACTTTATCAAGGAACAGCACACCATCAAGGTACAATAGAAGGACATGGGAAACAACGCAATAACCCAGACTCTTCTACAGAGATGCATTCAACCCAATCAAATCTCACTTAACTGTGACTTGCATATTTGTAGCAGATGTTGACTTAATTAAACATCTTCAGTAGTTACTGAGAGTGAAATCACACATTCAGTGACTGCTGACGTAGCATGTGACTTTAGTTGTGCTTTGCTGTGGTGATTTGTATTAAGCATTTTCCATGCCATAGAAGTTGCCATGCCCACCTCATTTAAAAATCGAAGGTTGAGTGGGCAAAGTGTTCCCTCAATTGCCTGGCCCAGTTGGTGAGAAGCAGCAGCTCTTGGCACACAACAGCCATGATTTCAGGAGAATAGATTTGTGGCGACTTCACTCAGAGCATTCGTCTTCCATGAACCCTTAAAAAAGCATGACATTGGAGTTAAGGCATTGAACTTGAATGCAGACTACCTGATCGGCATGGGCTGATTATAACAGAAAGAAAATAAGGATCACAGAGCCACTAAGGAGCCTTGTGCCTTGGTCCTAAACTGAAATCCAGATGTATTTCTCAAAGACAAGAGATCCACCACTTTTCATGAGCATGAGAACATCTATACGGGATCCTCTCAAGGACCAATACCTCTCCCAGGACTGAAGAAGTGGAAAGAGATTGTGTGAAGAGAAATACATGGCATTTTCATCCCCTTACTACACTTTAGTAGGGTTTTCAGGAAGGGAGGTTGACTGGTCTTGAGAATGGAAGGAGGACCTACACTGGAGGAGCAGAGATCCTGAGAGCTCAGGAGTAACTTACTTACAATGGTCTCAGCCTGGCTTTCCACTTCGTTACAGTAATCATGCTGGTGTCCCACATATGCTTTGTAAAACTGCTCATCTGAAAAATCTTTGTACTTATTTAAAGTTCTTAACATGGCTTGACTGTTACTCCAGTGTTTCTGTAACGGACACAAGCAGCACATTTGGTAGGCACCAGATAAAGTATGAGAGCATCCTTGAGAGTCTCCCTTGGATTTACTGCTCTTCAAGTAATTACCTTTTGTTTGTATGGATGCTTTAAGCTTAGTGTAATCCAAGCTAATGGGAACTGGCAGAGCAGCACAGAAGAGACCCCCCAGGTGGAGAAGCATAAACTAAGCATGAACTCCACACGCTTCGCCTTAGATGTTAATTGTCCTCAATTGTAATACGATGTTTTCTGAGCTAACTGATTCTCAGATGAAATCTTTTAAAGTTCCTCTTTAGAAAGGAGCTAAACTGTCTCCTGCTGGGTATAACCCAAACTGAGACTGTGCTCCCCTCCCCTACAAAGAGATTTGACCAATCTCCCTCCCAGAGATAGGGATGGTCTGACACAACAATTGTGGTCTCCCACACAGAGCGCTCAGAAATGCTTTGATAGTCCTTGATATTGCTATAAGGCTCTAAATCCTCCAGCCTTTTAATCTCTCTTCAGGGGCTTTCTCCAGATCCTCTGAATACAAAGAGCTACTGATATATTCAGGCAAATATTTACAATGTCACACTTTACAGCAGGGATGAGACTTCCCAAACTGTCTCTTGGAGCTGAATGACCAATATCTATGACTGTTAATGGAAATCAATTGCCTCAATACCCCACAGAGCTTTGCAAATAATCACTGGAGTCCATTGACTTACAGGAGTTCCCTATTTTTTTTCTTTCTCTGCCTATTAGTTACCATCTTAAGCAAGTTGAAGTCATGTAATGTGTCTTTCCACCACAAAATGGTTTTGAAATGCCACACAAAATTTTTACCCATGCAGAAATATGTCTACTTCAGCGAATTTTCAATTTTTCCTTTAAAAATAATTTTTGTATTTGGAAATGTATATTCTTTGATATCACAAGTGGCCAATACATGTCCTTGATTCTTGTAAAAAGTGGCAAGAAACTGAGTATAAGAAGTAGTGCAATTAGTATGAGACCAGTGTTAAATGAACAGAATTTTGACACAGAGATAAATCCCTTAGCTTACAGGTTTGAGGAAATTGCTTCTAGTTTTCCTCTCTCCTAGAAAAATGTATATGAAACCTCTCTGCCATCTTCACCCCTAGAAATCATCTCAGTCATAAGAGGTATGGAAAAACTCAGGTTTTGGTCAAAAGATAAAAGACCCAATGCTTTCAGCTGCAAATCAGGTCAACAAATACTGACAAAAAAGCAAGAATGAACCTACAAGAGACATCTAAATTTTCTCTAAAAGCAAGTATCTTCATTTCACAGTCTCAAAAAGAAGTTTCCTGTCAAAAGAATGAAAATATTCTGTCCTTGTTTAGTACTTCATAGAATCACATTTTCTGGCATATTGCAACAGGATCTGGAGAGATATAGGCTTTGGCCTTTCCTAGAATTTATAATTTTTCACCATCTGAAGCTATTGACTTTTAAAGATTAGGATGGGATTCGTCACAGCTCCCTGGACATTCAGCATCTCTCCTTGGTTGACCATGAAGTCTCCCATCACAATCAAAGAAGTAAGAAAAGTATATTTCCAGAGCAGATTTATTTAAGACAATTTGTTATTTTACAACACTGGTAGGAGAAATTACACTGTAAATTTGCTTCCTTCTGTCTGTTAATAGTCTTGGAAAAAGTTAAAGAGCCTGTAGATGGTAGCGATCAGATTGGACACTTCCAGGAAACCTAATCAATGTGAGAGGGAAAGAGAGAAAAAAAAAAGTCTTTAAAAGAAGAGAAACAAAGTGTAGTAGTAAAAGCGAGGAATTCTTACAAGGGATGGAAGTCAGCAGTGGAGTTCCACAAAAATCTGTGTTAAGAGGTATGCTGATAAATGTAAATCATGTGGAAGAGGAGACAAGCATGAAATAACAAGAGTTTCCTGATGACATGAGTTATCCAAGGTAACAGGGAAGAAAACAGATTGTGAAAAATTACAGAGGAACTTAAGAAAATTAAGTGACTGAATATTAAAATGGTAGGTGAAAGTCAATGTAAATAAATATAAAAAAATATAAAATGGTGCATGTGGGGAAAAATAATCCTCACCACATAAAAAATTATGAACCTTGAGCTGACCATTACCATTCAGGAGCAATACCTTGAAGTTATGACAAATAGTCCCATGAAAACATCAGCTCAATGCTTAGTAGTTGTTGAAAAAAGTAAATCAAATGTGACAAGAATAATAAACAAAGCAGAAAATGTGACTCTGCCTCTGTAAATCCATGGTTCGACCACTCCTTGAAGAGTGTGTGCAGTTCTGGTCCCCACACCTCTAAAAACATAGAGTAGAACTGGAAACAATACTGTTTTTCACGCAGAGCATTTTAGACCTGGGGAACTCCTTTCCAAAGGCTGATGAAGCCTCAAGTTCATAGAAGCTCAAGGAGAGACTGGACATGTACTTAAGAGATATATCATTGACAGTTATGGAACAGTCTAACCACAAGAGGCTCAGGCCATCCCAAGCTCTGAAAAGGATGGTAGTATGTCATATATGTATCATATATGTTTGTCCTGTGCTTACCCATCTTTAAGTATCCCCTTATGGCCACTACTGGAGAGATGATACTGGGCTAGATGGACTCTCTACGTCCTTTGGTGGGCAGCTTTTCAAATGAGTTTAAAGCCAGCACCATGCTTTGACAGAAGTTGATGGTAGAGTTACGTGTGTGGGGAGTATACAGTGAAACTGAGGAGCTGCAGCACTATGATAAAACAAAGACAGCCTCTTTCGCTGTCTACTCTAACTCTTTAATCCACTGTCCCTTTCCAATTTACTTCTAAAGTCAAGGGGTCTAGTAAGTCTTAGAATTTCCCTTGGAAACAATAACAGCATAGATGTGTCTTACAAGATTTCCTGAACCTTTCTCCCAAGCAGTTGGTCCCCACTTAAGTTAGCCAACAGCCTTTCACTGACAGCCTCAATTCTTGTCTCATCCACTGGACGGTTTTTGCCCGAAAAACTCACTGTAGTCAATAAAAGTGGACCATTGAGAAAACCTGTAAAACTCAGCTGGATAGTAGAGACACAGTTCCTTTACAAACTAGCAAGTTCTAAATACTCATTGCTTTAATGATTTACATTACTTTTATTTTAGTTTAAAATAAGATAACTAAAGACTACTGAGTGTAGTTCTTTTGGAAATGTTTCCATTGGAAAAATTTACATTCAAGTCCACTGAAGACTAGTTAGTCCTGCTGTTATTAACCTGGGACTGGTTCTTCGTTTTTCTTATTCGATTTTTATTCCAATAAAACTCTGAATGACTTCTGTCTGGGATAGAGCTCTGTTCAGCTCCAGTTGACTTACAGTAAGTAGAGTGCGCAAGTGTGTAACATAATCACTACAGAGAGGCTTGAAGAGAGTTCACATGAAGCTCTATTTTTAACACCTAAAGTGACAGCAAATGCAATCAGTTAACCTCAAAAAGGAGATAAAAGATCAGTCTGTGATTTAGAGAAATGTCAAAGTGAATATTTTCCAACCCAGCAGATTTCTTGTTTGAGCATGCAAACCCAACGTGATAATAACTAGTTAATGCCATCAGATCAAGCAAGATGTGTGTGGTGTGCAGAGGTAGGAGCTCTCAAGTACAGTCCGGGGATGCTAGGTGCTAAACCCCCAAAGAGAGGGAGTCTAAGGAGCATTAAGTGCAACACTTGATGGAAGAAGGACCAAATCTGTCCAGGCATGTGTTAGTTTTTCAGCTTCAAAATACTGCTGGTTTGTTGCAGAGCCTCTTTGTTGGTCTCTCTGGTAAAGCAAACGAGCAAGTAAATAAGGTGGACTGTTAGGGAGTAGCTTTATCACTCAGCAATGAAAAGTTATACTGAGTTAACAGTTACGCAAATTTTGCTGTGTAACAGCAAGTCCAGATGTGAGAGAGGACCAGTAGTCTCAGACAGAAAGTGACAACATTTTCTTAGCAATCCTGATGAAAGACCAGGCCCATTTCCCACAGCCATGGACTCTAAAGTCTGCACTTTTCCCCAGTAGGGATTTGAGCCATGCCCTCGGGCTTCCAGCCATTAAGACAGCATTTACATGGGAAGGGAAAGGCTTTAACACAATAAGCTTTGTGACTCACATGCTTTTCACCTGCATTCCTGACTGTGGCCCGATAAATATATCTCATGCTCACAGTACATGATTAAATGTCCACTTTGTGAATGCCATTATCAGAACTAAGCACCTAAGGAAAAGCTATTTATCTCACCCTAAAACAGACTTAAAGAAAATCCCCCAAAACTTCTATTTCCCTCTGTTGACTATAAAAAGAGTAGCTTAAATGGAGACATCTAAAGTTAGGTGAAACAATTCCAACCCAAGCATCATCAGTGTTTAGGAATGGACAGGACCCAAGTATTTGTTGGGTGAAGTAGACTTTATCTATGCCTGATCTGTCCTTACCCCATACATGGACTATAGACAGGCTAATGTGCTAAGCTGACCATCAGCTTAGTGTTTATGTCAGGATGCGAGTGTGAGGGCTCACTATGGATGGTAAATTAATCTAGTCCTGGGGGCAAGGTTGGACTTTGAGTTAATAAGTTTGTGTACCCTAAATCTTCCTCCATGACTCACTGGTCTATCAGGGGTTCACAACATCCACATACAAGAGCATTCCCCTCCAGAATTTTATCCCTTCTGACTTTCAGCCCTGGTATTGCCTGCCAACTTAGCAGGAATTGTGACCTTAATTGGGAATAGCATTGTCTGTTATTAGCCTACAATGTACATTACTGAAATGATTTGTACAACCTGACTGCCACATACAGTTAAGGAGAGTCACACAAAAACAGCTCATTAAGTCCTCCAATCACCCAACTCCCACACTATTTGGAACAAGTAATTATTTAGGTAAAATGCCTTCATGGAAGTTTTGTTCAGTGCCATGTCATCATTTATGAAGCAACAAACTTTTCTTCCCTGCAAGTCAGACATAATTTAGCAGAAGGGCTATTTATCTTTTAATCTAAATTCTTTCCAGCTCTTGCTTAGTTCATTACTCCTTTTATCATGTCTTTTCTGTACTTAAAACTGAAAATTCATAAAGCACAGGATTCTGTTTTAACTTGCATATCACATTTGCCATTGACAAGCAGAGATGATAAGATATTCTGCAAATTTTTACTTTTGAATGTTGATGAGTCTTCAACATTCAACATGAGAAGGATCTTCCAAATTGTCATGTCTTTTGTTTAATTTCTTTTTTGTGTTTTGTCTTTGCTGCTTTTTATTTTAAGACGAGATTGATCGCTGGTACCCAAATTAAAAAAAAAAAATATGCTCAAATACAATAAAATAGAAAAGAAAAAAGAAGTGTAATACAAATAAATAATTGGGTGCAGATAGCTGGGGAAAAATTGCTCTGTTATCCCAGGAACAAATAGTTACATTCTATCTATCTCCTAGGATACCTCTGTAATCCGCCTGAAACTGGTAGGGTAGTTTAGTTCCCAAATATTAGTTCACAATGTCATTGTTTTAATTTTAACTACCTTAATTTAATTCTATTCTTGCACCGTGATGAATCTAGAACAATGAATTGTTTTTACACTTACATAACTGAGATCAAAACTTATGTCCCTATAGCTATGATCATCTGATACCAGTCCTGCTCCTCAGCTCTCCTTGTGGTCTATTTCAAATGGGATTAGAGAATAAAAAATCCAGGTTACTTGTACAAACATGAAATGGAGGTTCTGCTCCAGTGAAGTTCTTCACTGCAGTTACTAGGGGTCTGTCTATAAACTACAGGGGGTGAATAAGTTCACAGGACCTCATAGATCAAACTTGCTACAAAGCAGGTGACCACAGTCCATGCCAGCATGAATGAATAATTTTGGGTAGTCATCAAAAAGGAAAATGGCAGAGTAGGATGTAAAGAGGATCATCTTTGGGAAATTACATCAGTCCTGCTCAGTACTGACAAGGTCTTGACTAAAGAATTGTGGCCACTTTTGAGCACTGCACACCACAAGGGATGTTGACCAGTGTGAAAGAGCACACAGCAGAGTGATAATGATGGTCGGTTATCTGGATACAATAGTTTATGGAGACAGACTAAATAAACTGGCGCTCCTCAATCTAAAGTATAGAAAGCAGAAAAGATGGTTTTACACACACGAAAAGCAGCTCCAAAGAAAGAAAGAATTCTCTCCATGGCCATCGAGAATAGTACAAGAAGTAACCAGATTAAATTGCAACAAGTGGATCATGCTAGGCTTAAGAGGAAATATTCTAACAACAAGGGCAATGAAGAGTTGGTCTTGATCGCCTGGGGACTGAGGTTTGCAGCATTAGAGGTCTTCTTTAAGACAAGGTGAGACAGTCGGTGGGGAATAAAGTTTAAACAGAAAATTCCTACACAGGGAGCAGAAGGATGAACAGCGGGACCATCAAGAGTCCCTTCTGACTCTCTTGATTCTGTAAAATTCGTGGCCCCAATGATTTCAGCTTTATACTTTTATACCTTTTTTTTTAAACTGTATGGCTGTGTATATACTCATAGCTGTGCACCGCAGTACCATGAGCTCCAAAATGTGCGACACTGTCAGGCTTTATTAAACCAGTCTGTTCTGCACAGGCAAAGGACCACTTTGTGGACCAGTATGTGCTGTATTTATTTGAACGTGAGATAATTTTTCAAGCAATCACGAGTCTCCATGTCAGACTCCTGACCTGGAAAATCTCTGAAGCGTGACATCAGCAGTTATCTGCCTATAATATTTTACTTCATGCAGTCATATACAAATCTGTCTTATTTCTTTGGGATGAAGCTCTCAATATGAGGAAGCTTGGTCAATCATGAAATAGGGGGAAGCACATCTGTAAGAGCAATATTTACATAGTGGGTCAGAAGAAAGTAAACAATCCCTAGACATGATAGACAGTTCTGATCTGAAGCTAAACCAGCCAGCAAAGGGCCATGTCATTGCTCAGGGATTTTTATGCCCCTGTATATATTTCCTTATTTACAGGGTAAGTGACTTGGCAGCCATTCTAGGAAGGCTCCTGTTGCCCATCTCTACATACATACTCTGTAACTAAATGAAATATTTTCTGTTGCCATGACTACCAGGCCCTTTTATATTTTTCTTCCCTTCTTTTGCCTCCACAAGCAATGATACCTGCTGACCAATTAAATACCAAATAATACAGGGGAAAGTAGGAAGACGAGGGTTTCACGTGTGTTCTCATCTCTAGTTCATTTGAATGCTGAATGGCTACAAAGAAGAAGAGGACTTTCAAGTTTAGATGTTTCTAACTGAACTAATAAAAAAAAAACCCACAGAGATTTCAGAGCAGCAGGATGTCTGCAGGGCTTTTGATGCATGATACCATCTTAGGCAGCTAGCAAAGCATCTGGAGTGGTGCAGCAATTCTGATCAGGTTTTAACTCTTGCATTGAGACAATCACGGATTGTCTCACTATCCCCACCTCCCTGGCTCAAGCTCATTATGTAAATAAGCTCCTTTCAGAATGGATCAGACCTCTATATCCTTGTTTATCTGAGTCACTAGCTGTCAAACCCAGACAAGACTAAGCATTAATGGTTTGTGTTTCCATTGCATTTTACTTTCCATTTTACTTTTCACCTGGGTAACTGAGCTGGCCAAAAAAGTATGATTTAAAATAACTTAATTTTTGATCAAATACATAGGCAAATTCAGTAATAAATTTACACTGAAGGAGTTCATTCAAAGAGAACACTTCTAAGATGGTTAAGACACACCTATTAGTATCAATGTGTTTTTCAGAATAATGTTGACCAAGTAGACCAACAGGTGCCACATCAGCCTGAAGATACTATGGCCTAGAGTGGATGCAGCCCTGATCAAAAAGAGGTGACAGTGCAGACTGTGCACAGTGAGGGCCTCCATCTGCCTGCCTAAGAAGGGCAGGCACAGTGGGACTGTATACCAGGTATCCTTGAGCACCACAGCCCCTGCAGGCAGAAGTCTGGGGGTCCCCAGTGCACCACAATCAATATTTGCAATGCTCACACTCACACCCAGCTCTGGGACATCCAAGTAAAGGCAGCCGGTCTAAAACTAGATTAAGTGCACAATCAGAGCTAGGAGACTGGTGAAGGTCCTTGGGGGATATCCTACAAGTTGATACTTCTTTCCTTTCCATTCTGGAACAAAACCAAAACCTTTCAACTATTCTTCCAGAGCAAAGTTTTATCAGTTAGTTTGGTTTGGGATCAGAACCTTAGTTTTGGGGTTGAATGAGACTCCTGCAATACTGTCTGGTGTTTTGGGGCATTAGGAGATGTTCTGTGGCCTAGGAGATGTTCTGTGGCCGAGGAGAGGTAGATGTGTGGAGAAGATATCTTCTCTCAGACAGCCACATTTTAAAAAACAATAACCATTCACTCTACCGGCCCACGGAAATCATATTGAAATTGCATCCAGTCTTTTTATGTTAAAAGTTACACTGCCCAAGATAAGCAAGCCACCTTGTGCTATGGATCAGGAAGATTGAACTTCTTTAGGTCCTACCACATTTTTACAGATCCTGATTAATTTTTCTCTGCTTTTTTAATCCTATCCTGTCCAATATTTTTTTTGTCTCCTTTTAATACCTCTCCTAGTATTCTTACAGAGGAGAAACAGTCTACTACTCTTGGACTGTTCCCTTCTCAGACAGCTTTAGCAGTACCCAAAACCCCAAGCTGCATCCTCTCTGCAAGTTTATCTCCTACTGCTTATAAGTGATGGTTTCTAAAACTTTTCCAAGTTTGCTACATTTTAAGATATACCTCTTATCATATATATACTTCATATACCTCATAAGATATATCTCATAAAGTGTTTGAAAATCACTTTTTGGTGTGTGTGTTGGCAGTGGATTCCAGAGTAAACCATAGGAGGTGGAGAAAATCAATAGAAAAGGGCAAGGAATTGTGCCCAAGTGTTGTGCTTTCTCCATTCTCCACCTGCCCCTGATATAGAAGAAAGACTCCCATAATGCAGAAGGCACTGCAGTATGTTTTTCTTACCTGGCCATTGTTTCAGGGGGAAGTCTACCAATGCAGCAGCAAAATCTATCCTCAAGTTTCTCTGGAGAAATGTGTCTTTTTACTGCCACTGTCTCACAGCTGACTCACGCAGGCATAATCAAGCCCTAAAGCAATTAAGCTACTTTGGCCTTTGTAAGGCAGTTTAAGAGACAGATCCATTTCAGCACAATTCAAACAGCACAAAGGAAAGCTTTTATTATCCTGATTTATTGAGTTTTTCCATTTCTCTTATTTAAGTCCAATGTCTTGCATTCAATTTAATGACAATGATTCTGTAAAGCATTAAAACACCCTATGACTATTAAAGGAACATTTATTGAGGTCTAATAAGAGACAAATCAACTTTTCATTTAAGTGCCTCAAAAATAACACAAGCAATAAATGGTTGATTATATATTTAATGATACTGTAACTTATACTGTACCAACAGAAAAGCTTTTGAATTTCCAATTTAACACTATTGCTCATTATCATTATGGAAAATGTTTATTATTATTCTAATTGGAAGCAGCAAGTTAAAATCCATCTTCATTTAAAAGCAAATAATGCTGCTCAAATGCTTAATAGGTATATATAACTCTTGGGGATTTTTCTGGGTATGCTTATGTTTGTTAGAGTGGTCTGTTTCCAGGCATGGGTATAATACAGGACTGGAGGATGCCATTGGAAGGCACTGCAGGACTCATTTCACAAAAGGGTGTTCTGGTAGGAAAAGCATTATGGCCCAAATTCTGACATCAGACTTGTATATACTAGCATGTATAGAAGAAAGCATGAAAAAATAATTTCCAATGGTAGAATCCAACTTTTCTCCTTAGTCCTGGAAAAGCTACATTTTCAGAGTGTTTCGCTTGTCAAAGTGAGTGTTAAGACTGTCTTCTTGTGTTTTCACCCTATTGCTCTGTTCTATGTATTTTTTTATTTCTCCACTGTGTAACTTTTTAAAACTTTGCCAACATGATAAAGTCACAGAATTTCTTTTTGCTAATCTGGAAAAATTTGGAGACACCAAGAAAGACATCCATAGAGATAAACCTTTATAGTGCATTCAGTTGGAAAGGAAAGAAATAAATTGTCAAAATTATTTCAATCTCTGTCCCCCAAAAGAAAGTAAAATTGGAAAGATTTTCAGCGGAAGTTAAAGTTTTGAAAGGAAACCTTTTAATTTGCAACTGAAAAACTGAGGTGCAAAGAGATTAAGTAGCTGGCAGCAAAATGACACCTGAAAGAAGCATTTTTAAATCTTATTTTGTTGTCTTTACTTCATTCTGACACAGTGACTAACATGTCTTATTTTAGAGGACACAGGACCATTTATCTGTATTCTGATTCTAGCTCAGTTTGTCCCTACAATTTAGGTCCTCAAGTGCAAGAAGCAGAAGCAGATGCCAGTGCTACTTGATGTCCATCAGAGTGTTGCCCAGGACACAGACGAATTGCCCAGTGCTGTGGTCCTGTGGGGTCAAATGCCACGTAGGCCTCTCCTGGGGAAGGATTTCCAGCTTGGGCCTAAGGAACTGCTAAACATTTTAAATTTGCAGGAGAGTTGTCCTACATTACTTCATACCTTTGCACTTCACTTACAAAGATACTGAAAGGAACAGGAATGGTGAGGGCAACCACTCACCGTAAGTGACAGAGGTATGACTGTCTATGGTGATGTCTGTGTCTATGGTGTCTATGGTGTCTATGGTGATGTCTGTGTTACCATGATGGCAACGTATCAGCCCCTCACTGCTTCTTGTTTGGAATTCCTGCATACTGTCTCTTCACCCCCTTCCATTTCTAAGAAAGGTCAGGGTTGATTTATTCTATATCATCTGCAACTGGGTCTAAAGAAGGGTAGACCACTGTGGGTATAATTCACTGACAAGCTTATTTTCTTTCCTAAGAATTGATTTAACTATAAAAGCAAAGGATAACACAGCTGTTGAACCAGTTAAATGATTTAAAAATTGGGGACTGAGTGTTTGATCCATCAACAGGCATCAGCACTGAGATTAAACCTGCAAGAAGACAAGGATTTTATTTAATTATTTTTTTAAAAACCCATGAGAAGTTATTTACACTTGAGACAAAGATTAAAGATGCTGTGAAATTTACTGTCCCTCCGCTTAACTGGGGAGCATGGCAGAGTGGAGTCTTGGCATGGATGCTGCCATTCCTGACACCCTGTTAGCTTACTAGTATGAAATACGTTCAGACAGTGCACTAATATTTGTAAAGCTTATTGGGAAGGATATAAAATCATTCTGTTGTTTATTCAGTGAAGCTTAAGCACATCACCGTTGAGGTTATTCTGTGTCTTGCTTACACATCTTGACTTCCCTACACCCTTCTTTTGCAAAGTGTCTCTCTTATAAAAGACTTGCATTTGCCTTCATGTTCAAACCACTTTGCACCATTTCACTGTTCAGTAATGTAAATTATTCAATTCCCAGCTAAGATTCAAAGCCATAAAAGTGGAGATTTGTAGTTTTCTACAGTCCGCATATGTTGCAGAAAGGCATATTTAGAGAGTCTAGGGAGAATAAACAGGCAGTGGTCCATGTGATTCCTGCTCTCCTGGTGATCACATTTTACTTGCTGTCGACCTCCTATACTGTCCTGTTTCATTTGTGTGATTCACCTGTTGCATCCTGCTTGTCAGTCAGATTGAAAACTTACAGGGCCAAAAAATATTGATTTGATCATTCAGTCTTATAATTAAGATATTAACAGCATCAGCTGGTACATATACATTTGCTGCAGATGAAAAGGACATATATTATTATCCTATCCTGAATTTTCAGTAATTACAGTTGATTTAGAGTGTCTGGTATCTGAGTACCAATATGAGCCATTTTAAAAGGTCCTGATCACCAAAGGCAGGAAAGACTGAGCACTCCTTAGGTTAAAAAAAAAAAAAAAAAAAAAAAAAAAAAAAAGAGAGACTTTTAGAGATCACAAGATGAATGCTTTAATGTTTTTAACATAATGCAACTAAAAGCATGTCTGTTTCAGACATTTCAAGCATGAGCCATACCTTACGTCAGAATAATCCTCTCTTCCACACAGAGCATTACAATAAAACTAAAATGCAATCAACAGAAAGAGAGATATCATGTAATATGAAAGATGGTACATCATGATACATGGTACACAGGAGTAAATTCATATATTAATTTAAAGGTGGATCCCATTAGTGTCAGGTGGGGGTGTGTTTCTGTATCTGGTTATTTATTAACACTGTCTTGCTTCCCAGAACTGATATACCCTATATTGACGAGATGACAGAAACACCATCCCTTGCTTGATTTCAGATAACCACATCCACTTCTCATAAAACACATAATTAACTGAGGAGGGAATACTTCTTAATTACAACCAGCTGAAATTAATCAAACACTGGCTTTGCAGGGTGCCCTAACTTCCTTGCTTGCTCAGGGTGAAGAGAAGTAAGTTTGTTGTTCAAATGCTCTCCTTTGCAGGCTGTTAAATCAATGACAGACCAAATGGCTCAGCAGAACTGATTGAAAATAAAAGTCATAGAATCATAGAATCATTTAGGTTGGAAAACACCCTTAAGATCATCGAGTCCAACCATTAACCTAGCACTGCCAAGTCCACCACTAAACCATCTCCCTAAGCAACACATCTACACGTCTTTTAAATACCTCCAGGGATGGGGACTTAACCACTTCGCTGAGCAGCCTGTTCCAGTACCTGACTACCCTTTCAGTGAAGAAATTTTTCCTAATATCCAAACTAAACCTGCCCTGGCGCAACTTGAGGCTGTTTCCTCTTGTCCTATCGCTTGTTACTTAGAAGAAGAGACTGATCCCCCCCTCGCTACAATCTCCTTTCAGGCAGTTGTAGAGAGCGACAAGGTCTCCCCTCAGCCTCCTCTTCTCCAGACTAAACAACCCCAGCTCCCTCAGCCGCTTCTCATAGGGCTTGTTCTCTAGGCCCTTCACCAGCTTCGTTGCTCTTCAGATGTGCAGTCAGCCAACACAGTCAACACAGAATGGCATGAGAAAAGCTCAGATATTTTTCATTTGTTGAGATATGCTTCCCACTGGAGAAAGTTTTTGGAGCACTGCTGCAAGCCCTATTTATGGGTGGCTGTCCTGGTTTTGGCTGGGATAGAGTTAATTCTCTTCCTAGTAGCTGGTGCAGTGCTGTGTTTTGGATTTAGTATCAGAATAATGTTGATGACACACTGATGTTTTAGTTGTTGCTAAGTAGTGCTTACACCAGTCAAGGACTTCTCAGCTTCCCATGCTCTGCCAGGTGCACAAGAAGGTGGGAGGGGGCACAGCCAGGACAGCTGACCCAGACTGGCCAAAGGGCTATGCCATACCGTATGGCGTCATGCTCAGTATATAAACGGGGGAGTTGGCCGAGGGGCAGCGATCGCTGCTCGGGGATGGGCTGGGCATTGGTCAGTGGGTGGTGAGCAATTGCATTATGCATCACTTGGTTTGTATATTCTTTTATCATTATTATTATTTTCTCTTCCTCTGCTGTCCTATTAAATTATCTTTATCTCAACCCATGGGTTTTACTTTTTCTTTCGATTCTCTCCCCCATACCACTGGGGGCAGGGGGGAGGGTGAGTGGCTGTGTGGTGCTTAGTTGCTGACTGGGGTTAAACCATGACAGTCCTTTTTGGCACCCAATGTGGGGCATGAGCAATTTAAGATAAGGATAGTATCTGGGAGAGGTAATGGGCAAAACATGGACTGAACACAGCTAGAGAGTGAAAAGTGGAATGATTGTGGGGAATTTCTGTTGTAATTGTAATGAAGGGGCAAGGGGTGGATTATGTGTAAATTGTCCACTGTCATTTGGTGTTGTGATGATGTTATTTTGATTTTGGTGTGGGGAATTCTTTTCTGTTGACATGAATCATAGAATCATAGAATCATAGAATCATTAAGGTTGGAAAAGACCCTTAAGATCATAGAGTCCAACCGTTAACCTACAACTGCCAAGTCCACCACTAAACCATGTCCACCACGTCTACCCTTCTTTTAAATACCTCCAGGGATGGAGACTCAACCACTTCCCTGGGCAGCCTGTTCCAGTACCTGACTACCCTTTCGGTGAAGAAGTTTTTTCTAATATCCAACCTAAACTTCCCCTGGTGCAGCTTGAGGCCATTTCCTCTTGTCCTATCGCTTGTTACTAGGGAGAAGAGACCGACCCCCACTTTGCTACAACCTCCATTCAGGTAGTTGTAGAGAGCAATAAGGTCACCCCTCAGCCTCCTCTTCTCCAGGCTAAACAACCCCAGCTCCCTCAGCCTCTCCTCATAAGACTTGTTCTCTAGACCCTTCACCAACTTTGTTGCCCTTCTTTGGACATGCTCCAGCACCTCGATGTCCATGAGTGAAGTTTGTGAAGATTGTGTGATGAATGTGGATTTTAATGATAATTCTTAAATATGTGATTCACAGAGGCAAGGGATGGAATGTATTGGGTTTGCATGGCAAGGTTTTGGTAGCCCGGGGTCCACAGGGATGGCTTCTGTGAGAAGCTGCTAGAAGCTTCCCCTATGTCTGATAGAGTCAATGCCAACCGGCTCCAAGACAGACCCACCGCTGGCCAAGGCCGAGCCTATCAGCAATAGTGTTAGTGCCTCTGGGATAACGTATTTAAGAAGGGAAAACAAAAATGAGTAACTGCAGACGGAGAAGAGAGGACTGAGAATACATGAGAGAAACAACTCTGTAGGCACTAAGGTCAGTGAGGAAGGAGGGGGAGGAGGTGCTCCAGGCACCAGAGCAGAGATTCCCCTGCAGCCCACGGTGAAGGCCATGATGAGGCAGGCTGTCCCCCTGCAGCCCATGGAGGTTAACAGTGGAGCAGTTATCCACCTGCAGCCTGTGGAGGTGGAGATGGTGGATGCACCCAAAAGAGACTATGACCCCATGGGAAGCCCACACTGGAGCAGGCTCCTGGCAGGACCTGTGGACCCGTGGAGAGAGAAGCCCCCACTGGAGCAAGTCTGCTGGCAGGACTTGTGACCCCATGGGGGACACACGCTGGAGCAGTCTGTTCCTGAAGGACTGCACCCCGTGGAAAGGACATGTGGAAACAGCCCATGCTGGAGCAGTTTGTGAACGGCCCATGGGAAGGACTCATGTTGGAGCAGTTCATGGAGGACTGTCTCCTGTGGGAGGGACCCCACGCTGGAGCAGGGGAAGAGTGTGAGGAGTCCTCCCCCTGAGGAGGAAGGACCAGCAGAAACAACGTGTGATGAACTGACCGCAACCCCCATTCCCCGTCCTGCTGCGCCACTCGGGGGGGAGGAGGTAGAGAAATTGGGAGTAAAGTTAAGCCCAGGAAGAAGGGAGGGGGTGGGGGGAAGGTGTTTTAAGATTTAGTTTTTATTTTTTCATTACCTTACTCTGATTTGATTGGTAATAAATAAAACTAATTTCCCCAAATCGGGTCTGTTTTGCCCATGATGGTAATTGCTGAGTGATCTTCTCCCTGTCCTTATCACGACCCATGAGTCTTTCATTACATTTTATCTCCGTGTCCAGCTGAGGAAGAGAGTGATAGAGCAGCTTTGGTGGGCACCTGGAGACCAGCCAGGATCAACCCACCACAGTGGCCAATGAGTAACCTCAGATGGGTTTGAGAGAGCTGGTGGGCTGGATTCAGGGAATGCCATGAAAAAAGTGATCAGAGTTTAGGCTTTCAGCCAAGAGGCTGGCCGCCGTGCTGAAGGATCCCTTTCGGCAGTGTCTGTGAGATGTGGCACCAGCCTGAAGAGACACCACAAGCAAGCATGGGTGGTTAATGGCAGGGTCTTAAAACTGCACTGCACAGTCACAGCAAAGGGGGACCTCAAAGTGCCAGATATTTGGCAGGTGCCAGCTCAGCTAATGACAGAAGCATTGAAATCCCAGGGAAATTATATGAAAGACGACAAATCTGGAATATGCAGTAACTGAGTCATGCAGGGAACAGGGAAAGAAACAGAGAGGTTTGGCTTCGTTACTGGCGCTGAAGGCTGAAATTCCTCGGGGTGGCTTAAAAATGCCCATGTCATCCTCTCTCCAGGCCTCACTGTGATCAACATAGCCCATCACCAGAGTCCCCCATGCACTGTTGTCATGATACAGAAGTGCTCATCTTCCTAACACAGCCAGGGTGGCTTCATTTCACAGTCTGGGATGGCTAACTCTCCGAGTCCTTCTCATCAATAAACGGCAGGCAGGGAAGAGACAGTAGGAGCCATGAGCAATGC